>NW_024502014.1:3968601-4645965 GCF_017590055.1 Onychostruthus taczanowskii
GGCTCCGCCCCGCGGCTTCCGGGCGGAAGCGCTCCCGGCCGGGGCGGCGGAATCGGGCCCGGGATCTGCGGCCGCCGCAGGGGACTCGGGTCCCCGCCCCGGGGACACGAACGAGGACAGGAGCGGGGCAGCTGCAGCGCCGGGGCATTTCAGGTGAGACCCTCAGGCTGGGCGCCCGTCAGCCCTCAGGGTTCGGCCGCCCCACGGTGTTACCGGGGAGCTCGCAGCGGTCCCCGGGCAGCGGCGCTCGCCGAACGCGCCTCACGGGCGGCCTCTTAGGTAGCGGCGTTCTAAAATATTTTTTTTTTTTTTTAGTTCCATTCTCACGTGCAAGACAAAGTCCGGTTTTGTGCACTTAAAAGAAGTTTTATTTTTGACTATCGCCTATACAGTTCTTTGTACATCTCTCAGCCCTCATTTGCACCATCAGAGTTCATACAGTACACCTTCAGTGCAAAGGTCATGGTATAACTCATGAAAATGCAGAAAATGTGCAAAGCAGGCCTGGCCCTTTTTATCGTCTTTACTAAAAGACAAAGGCACACGGTTCAACATTCACGGTGAGAAAACATGCACAGCAAACACCCCGATGTAGTCACAGAACACAGTACACAAAGCTCAGAAAGAACAAACGCCCCCGCCCTGTGGGAAGCCAGGGAAGCAGGTACAGCAGCCTGTACAGCAGCGCAACAGCCACACAGCGAGCCCACTCTGCACAGCACAGGGCATGGATGAGCGGCATTCCTGCAGGCATTTGCAGCACTTGGATCACAACCCTCAGGGGTTCTCAAGCTGCCGCTGCCAGGATCCCGCGTCCTTCACAGGGCACTGCCCCGGCCCGGTGCGCAGCCCCAGCACCGCGCTGGGTCCCGCTGTGCAGGGGCAGCCCTGGCACTGGGCCGGGGCCTCTGCGCTGTGCGGGGAGCGAGCACAGCGCTGAAACAGACCCTGGCTCCTTCTCTGCAGCCAGTGCAGCACCAGCTCTTGACGCCGCTGTGCCCCTCTACAGCCCGAACAGGGTCCTGCACAGCGGTCTGGCTCCAGCTGTGCTAAGGATCCCTCTGGGGCAGCGCTGTGGTGTCACTGCCGCTCTCTGGCACACGGGCACGGTGAGTTGTTCTGTACTCCCCGGGGAAGGAGCTGCGGCTGCTGCAGCCGTGCCAGGGCCATGAAGCCACCAGCCTGCAGGGAGCTCCCTCAGCACCCCTGTGACAGTGTCTACCAAACAAGGCCGAGGCTGAGCAGGGGATGTTTAAACTGACCCGGGATCAGGGCACTCCAGGCTGGCCCCCATCCCCACCACACAGCCTGACACCAGCACCACGACCCGCAGCGGGTGGCAGCCTGCACCGGGCTGTCACATGCCCACCTGCTGCTTTGGAGCTAACTACTTACGTCAAACACTAATTGTTTACATAAATTTCAAATAAATTCTCTTCAAATGATATTAAACAATGGTTTGGGGTTGGGCTTTTTTTGAGTGAGTTTTATTAAAGATACTACACCAAAATCCTGTACTTTGTAACATTTTGATCACTCACAGACTAACTTGCTTAAAAATGTAATTTATAGAAAAACATCTGCAAAATTAAACCTAAAAAAAATTACATATTACACACTTCTGGACAATCTGCATGTTAGCAAAGAATTCATTTTATTATTCAACCTGAACATATACTTAAACAAGGAACATACTCATGAAACAGGACACACTCCTTGATTATGGCACACCTCAAACTACTTGGACTAAAGGAAAACTAGTGCAATTGTTTAATTGCATCTAACAACAGAACAATAAAAATGACTTTGTATTCCTTTGTTTTTTGTTCTTTTTTTTCCAAACCCATTCCATTTGTTCTCTTCTTCCCACAACAAAACCTCCAGTGGTTAGTCCTGGAGACCACTCACACTGCATGAAGCAGACTCCCCATGGGCTGGTCCATGTTACACAGAAGCATGCAAAGGAGGATACTGCAGCATTTGCAATGCAAATCTATTAAATACGTTATAAATGAACAAGGTGTCCCTTTAACACTGCAATTCTAGAGCCTTTATCTGTGGTGGAAGTTTCCAGTGTATTCATTATAAAACAGCATACAATCAGAAACAAACAAGGAATTTTGCAAATTGTTTATGTTTTCAACTAGTAAATCTTTCTGAGAGCTGTGTCTAGCGCCGAAACCAAAGCCAGCTATTGAGTAGCCAGAAAGCTACAGTAATGGAATACATGATCATTTCCCTCTTAGCACGCTCTTTGTTTTCTTCTTCCAGGAGCTGGAGACGGCGATTGAGTTTGATTATCTAAAAACAAATAAAGGCTTTTAATATTTCAGTACAAGTTGCCACACCTTCTAGAAGCTTCTGAGTAAATGCAAAATTAGTATCTCAAACAGATAGATGTCAAACAGTTGATAATTTGACCTTCTGTCTTCAATCAGTAGTGTTCAGATCCTGCAGTCCCTATTATTTAGGAGCAGAAACGGAGTCAGATTCTGCAGACTCCCAGAACAAGACATGGTATGTGAGGGCAGTCCAGCAGGGGCACAGAGAGGAGCCTTTGCCTTGCCTGTTGGGGGTACCTTTGTAGTCACAGAGAAAACCTCCTCGCCCATTTCACCACTACAGCTTTGTCCTAATGTTGTCAGCTACTGTGTTTGACGTACCTGTCTTCTTAAGGAGGCAGCATCGACGACTGTCATGTCATCTGGAGTTCCCTCGAGTGTGGGATCGAAGCTGGACAGACTGTATCTAGCAAACGAGGAGAGGGCTCAGCTGTGTCAGCCATGCAGACCAGCAAGTACCATATTTCATCAACATTCTAGTAGATGTATATTTTGGTGGTGATGGACACAAGAATTCTAAATTTTTTTTGCAGCTGTTACAGAGTTGCATTTCAATAGGATCCTAACTGAGTAAAGCACAAACAGATATGAAGTGGGTAAGTGCTTGCCTAAATTCAGGTTGATTGCTTTCCACACTTAAAATTCTCCACACAGACAAACTTCTTTCTGACACACAGTTCCTCAAAAAAGACCATTTCCAGTTAACTGATTAATGAACTCTGAACATTGCCTGACTTAAAGTGCCAGAGTTGCAAGAGACCTGGCCAGAGTAGAAATAACCAGAGACTTGGGAAGAGTCTTATGCTCAGTACCTACTTCAATATCCAAAGTGGACACTTACAGAGATTAAGAACCTCAGTCACATTAATCTCTGTATTTTAGGCAGAGAATCTGGCAAACAAAGCCCAGTGCAGAGTCACTCACTCCTTGCTGAACTTTGTGTGCATTAGAAAGTTTGTTCCCAGGGCACTCTCAGTTTTCTGAAAGCAGCAATTCAGAAAGAGCATTATTCCAACTCCAGGACAAGTTAAATAAATACAGAACATTTATTATCAGTTTGAAAGTGGCAGAAAGTCTATACAGGTTTATATTTTGATCATCCAAGTGCTAGCTCTTAACCAGACTCATTTCCAACAACTAAACAGGTAAAGCAGTTCCTGATCCTCCACCTACTCCTGAGCTTCTCACTTTGTGTCTTAAAACCTCTGTTTCCAATATCAGCTCCCTTTGACTTCCATTCTCATGAGGACCTGTGAACAACTGCTGCAAACAGCTTAAATGGAGCAAAATAATGCCAAGGCTACTGAATTCCCACCTAAAAGAACATTAAGTATTTAATGACAGTTAATCGTCAACTTGAACTAACAAGAATAGGAGTAGAATTCCTGGAGCTTGCAGAATGCCCTTAAGTGCAGAAAATACTTTTGCACTGCAGGTTCTCCCATCACTTTCCTGAAACTTCTCTAGAATGCCCTCAGCTCAAGCAGTCTCTCTTCTCCCAATAAACTGACAAGTTTCCATGTATCACTGCCCATCAATACTTGGTTTCTAATCAAGAACTGCTATTTCTACATGAGAATTGCCCTAGTGTGGACTTCACTAACAGTGAGATCCTTCAGCTTTACAAAAAAAAAAAAAAAAAAAAAAAAAAAATTTTCTTTACTCTGGTCAGGCTTTCCTTACTCTACAGGTCCTCTGAAAACCGAAGAGGTTTCTGATGAGGGTCTTTTTGTAACTAATTTTTTGTTAGTAGTACATGGTAAAAAAACTAGAAAATTCCACCAGATCTACAGCACAGCTGTCCCTCACCCTCTCCTGGGAAAGGCAGGGAAGGTCAGCTTTTCAGTGAGATGCACACGCCTCCCTCCCAGCTCACATTAAATCAAGAGGGTTACCAGCAAAAGCCCCCTTGAGACACCTCTTAGACCATTTCAGAAACTGAATTCTGAGTTAGAGAAGAATCATCTGTTTAAATCCACTTTCTACTTACACACAAATATAACCTCCATTTCCATGAAAACACTGAAGTCTAAATGGCAAATGGGAAAAATGGATGTGAAAGGACTCTTTTTCCCCCATCATCCTGACCATGGGATTATGTGTCAATCTCTTACTCATTTCCACTGAGGTGATGTCAATCTGCCAAGACAATGGCAGCGAAGAGGCCTCCAGCTACAACCAACAATCACAGGCTGAGAGCACCTCCAAATTAGGTGAGGTAAGGCCAAATTTTCTAGTAAGCTCCCTATTAAATAGCAAATACTTGAACTATACAGCTCATGTAATGTAAGAGCCTCCCCTCAGGCATTAATTTGAGGCAGAGTTCTGCAGCACATTTCATCTACCAGACAACTGAGATCTGGGCAGGTGACTTGGATGGGGAAGGAATAAATCTTGAAACACCTCAAGAGTTGAGAGAGCATAAAAATGAGCACTGTGCTTTAAAATAACATTGCCTGGAAGAGGGAAATAGAAATTGGAATTTTAGAGTTAGTGGATCATGACTAACAAAAAAATGCTCTTTACCTGGTGTTGTCATGATGAGGGTTAGAGGAAGTGGTAGCAGCTGACCCACCACGTAACATTGGCCTACAGCAGGATTTTGTAGATTGAAAGCACAAGACAGAAACAGGAAATGACAAACAAGAGATAAGAGGTAAAACACAAAGATCAAAGGAACATCAAAATACTTCCAGATATACTCTATATTTCAATATAAGTTCTATCATTTATTTTGTAGTAAATTGCACTTTCATATTTCTCATATTCAAATTTAATCAACACTGAATGGTTTTGCAGCTAAGACGTGTAAGCAAATTTTTGGTGAAGCAGATTTGGAGAAGCTTCATTTACAGAAGACAAACTATTGGAATAGAAATTTAGTCTTATAGAATAAACATGGGGAACTTCAGGTTAAAAAAAGAAAATTACCTCCCAAATCTAAAACCTCATCCACCAATAACAGGAAATCAATAAATGTACTACACATACTTATAGAAGCCCTTTTAATCATCCTATGCTCCCTGCAGGGAAAGAGGAGATTTGACTTTCCTGTATTCATCTATGCTGGATGTAATTCAGAAAACCTGGGCTGGCAGCCTATGGGCCATGTATAGCCTGAAGAGAGGGAGATGTCTCCAGGAAGAAGTGACTACAGGCTTCAAGCACATGTCTTGAAGATCCTTACAAGTGTTGCTCTTTTCCCTTTTCTTTCTGAGTAGGGAGGAAGAAAAGGTAGAACTTTTTTAACTGCTGCCACTTTCTAATATACATGAAGTTTGCAAGGAGAAGTTGCTGTATTGCAGTTCAGCAGCAGGACCCTCTGACAAGCTGGCACTACGTGTTTCCAGTGCCTCTGGTAATGAGGCATTAGGGTTCCACATCACAGGTGTGCAACAAACTCTGCAGGAGCCTCAAATCTCTTCTCAATCTCTTTCATTTTCCCAATGCCAACTGGAGATACTTTTAGCATGCATTTAACCCACATATACTGCAGGCTATAAAACTGAACACAATCTAAGTATGAAAATCTTGATAGCGGGTCCATGTAGGAGGCAGAGTTTGGTGCCAAGGTGGGTGGGAGAACTAAGATCAGCCAGAACCATGCAAAAATATCACAGACACCAGCTTCACTTCAAAAGATCAGGATCTAGGAGCCTTGGCAAAATCTGCTGCCTGATAACTATTTATTGGGACCACGTCCTCGTCTAGTTAGCACCATTAAGTGCACACCACAATGTTCTCCTTGCTAGCACTTAGGACAGCATGATTTGTTTTACAAAACAGAAAGCTCCATTTCTGATACATGCAGTATATGAATGTTCTTACCTAAATGTACAAGGTCTCACAGAAAGTTATCAAAAAAAAAAAAAAAAAAAAAAAAAAAGAGCTATTCCTAACCAGGGAAGTAATTCAGCTGGTCTAAAATCTCTGAAAGATACCACAACTAAATGCAACTAACAGCAGCTATGGAGAAGGTCACAGAATTTCTCTGAGAACTTCAGTCACCTGTAACTAAGTGGCAGATACATGAATGCCAGTGCCAGTACCCAGCAGCACTTCCCACACCATCTGCCACAGGACAACATTTGGATTCTGTGTAATGAGAACAGTCTCAAGTGCTCTCTAAGTTCAGCCTCTGTGCTATCTTTTGGTTTTAAGCTTTACAGCTGTCGTGGAATTTATCAATCCTAATTCATAACTACCCTTCCCAAGGAAAGCCACAGGCTTGGAGACAGCTAAGAGCTACAGCAAGGCACAAACCCAGAGCACTCTGAGATCTGTGCAAGTCAGCAACTCAAACTAAAGTCTCTGATCCTACCTCCCAACACAGCCAGGCTGTTAAGATGCTGCAGGTGATTTCTTCCTTTTCTTTACAGTTCATTTTTTACTTCATTACAGATGGACCCAAAAGGAATACCACAATATTGCTCCACCTCTTCTACTTGCTTGTTTTTTTATATCAACAGAGAATTGATTACATTGATCACAGTGGCCTCATAACTGAGAACCTTATCCCAAAATTAGCAGTAAGTTTTTTGGTAAATACAGAATGTACAAATATAATACGGGCAAGACATTAAATGCATGTCTTTCTTTTAAAAAATAAGTGTACATTAGAACTTTGAATTTTCTGGCTACTTCTGTCAATTCCATCCTAAACATTAGTGCATGATCAGAAGAAGCCATAACAACAAGGTCATGTGTACTCCCTGCAAAAACAACAGCAACCTCAAACTTAAAGGGAACATTCAGGAATACAATTTAATACCAGTGGGAAAACAGGCAGTAAGGCAAGGAGCAGCTGAACCTGGTCTGTCTCCTGCTGCTTCCACAGGGAGGAAGCAACCCTAAACACACAGTCTGGGAGGAAAACAACAAGAGGTGGACAATTCAAGAACCTGGGTCCAGTTTCCATCATTCCTGTGCCTGTGAACGGGGGACTGTGGCCAGCACACAGTCTTTGCTCAGCAGAGGCAGCAGCTGTGTTCAGCTCTGGCTGTCCTTTAAAACCCCCCTGCAAGTGTCAGCAGGCCCTAAGCACGGGCAGTAGGATAAAGGGATGTGCTCCTGAAGCACAAACAGGACTGGCTGGCTCCAGCTGCCCCCTTGCCTGTCTCTGTGCTGCCAGCAGCTCCTCCAGCACAGCAAAGCTGCTGCCTCTCCCTGCCTCCCTCACAGCTGCACACCCATCTCATTTCCCTCTGAACCATCATTACCGAGAGCCAGAGCCTACCCCATTAGCCCTCTCTGATGGTCTTAACTCACTTCCCATTTTATTTCTACAGTGAAAAATATCTTTAAATTTCGTAATATAAAAAATGACCTTATATCTTATATCTCAGGATATGACTACGTAGGTGAAGTTTTGCATTTAAAAAGGACAGTGTTTTTTTAAAAAAGGGCTATCCTAAAGAAAAGAAATTATAAATTGCCATACTCTTTCCTCCTAAATAAAATGTACTGACTCAAGAGATGAGTCAGTTTAGATAAAGATTTCAAAACAAGTCTATACAGATATGAAATGGTCTCTTTTTCCTGCATATAAGACATCACTAAAATCTCCTTAAATGCATGGAGTTTTTGGGGGCTTGTTTGTTTGGCTGGTTTGTTTTCAGATTTTCTTCTGCTGCCTAGAGCATAAAAGATCAATCTTTAAAGGACACTAGGGGTAGGCCCTACAGTCATTCCACAGAAATTGAAACAGAAAAATGGTTACAACTAGAAACCAAAACTGACCTATTGTCCTTGTCCAAGCTGAAGGAAATGCAAGAGTAAACAGTGATCATTAAATTGTTGCTCATTTAAATAATCCTTTATGTGAGCAGTGCTGGCTGAGCTAGGCATAACTCATTATCTGCAGCAGTACCATCAGCACCTACCGTTAGCAGTTTTAGTAGATTGGAAAATGTTTGGGGGGGAAAAAAAAAGACAAGCTATAAAACAAGTTAAAAATATTTCCAGTGAGTAACACACAGCCAGATCTTGTTAGTTTTAAAAGATCTCTTCAAGTATTAAGCATAAAATGTTAAAATAGGTAAGGCTTTGAGAAAGAAAACACATTACACAGAGCAAAAGAACAGAGTGCAGGTTTAGAGCAATTTAAAATGAAGAATATTTTGCAACCATGCAAGTGGATCATCCAAATTTCACATTCCCACGCCAGCTGTAATGGTGGGTGTCTAAACACCCAGCCACATAGAATACACTTTCACCTTATTGAAAAGTTCATTATTTTAGCACCTATTTATTCATAGGTGACTAGAAACAGGTTTCCCATTCCTTCTAGGAAGATCAGTAAGAACCACTCCAAAATTAACTCAAACCAGGATAAGTAATGCAGCTTTTGAAGTATTCAGAATCCTAGAATTTTTTTGATAATTGAACTAAGTTGAAAGTGTATGTATATGGATTTGTTTTCCAGAATCCAAGAAAACACAGGCAAGAGCATGCATAAGAGAAGCCAGGAATAAAACCTGTTAGCTTCACAGCAGACTGGGAAAAGGGCTACAGTTCCAATCTATATTTTAACAAGGGCTCTTGGCACAAGATCCATAAGTGCTACTGTTCATAGACAGTACAATTTCTTCTTATCTGGGACCTTTAATTTGGCAAAATAAATTTATAATTGTATAATTTTAATATTGATAAGGAAAAAAAAATATATTGATGCCCAACTGTTGATAGATAGGCATCCAAATTTTAGCAACTACAGCCTGGCATTTCACAGGATTAAATAATTCATTAGTTAAGCACCCAACTCGCAGTATTTCAAGGGACTTTATGCAGCTGATTTTGTTTGTTTTTCTGAGTCCCAGTTTAAGAACAAAAAGGCCAAAAATGCTGGAGTTCTTTACAATTCAGGAATGTTAATATGGGCATTTATATATTGTCAGGTCAGCAAACATGGTGAGCTACAGGAGGTGCCAGTTTGGTAAGTGACTGCAAACACACACATAATCACAGTAAGATTGGCTTGATAGTCACATTTCATTACCAAAACAACTAGAAAGCAAATGATTTAAACTTCACACTACACATAGTAAGTGTGCAGCTAAGATAAGATAGCAGAGGCACATGGCAAACTTCAAAGCACTGGCTAGCACAGGCCACACTGAAGGGCTGCAGGAGAAATGAGCAGTTCCTCCCAGTGTTCTTAGCAATTATTTCCACTAATTCAACCTCCTGGCAAGCCCTGGGGATCTGAGCTAGCCCTGCACTGGAGACTGCGTGCAATTGTTACCTGAACTTCTGTGCTGGCATACAACTAACCTGGAAATTGCTTCTAGTGAATGAATATTGCCACTGTTAGTGTTTAGGAATGTTTCTATAATATTAAACATGCTGTTCTTGGAATGCTTCCAAATCCCAAATCTAGACAGTCTAAGGATACACCAAGTGAGCAAACTCCACTGAAGAGAATGGAAATAACTATACAGGAGTTACCATGAGACTTGTTCTGGCTGATTACTCAACAAGTGTCAGGTAATCCACAAAATCAGAGACAGCAATAATCAGAGGAGCAACCAACTCCCCAGTGTCCCCTGCCTTTCCTGCTCTCAGCATCCAGGGTGGCCACCATCAGTCACATGGCCACCAGAGAGAATTATTCCCAATATACCATAAGAGTTTCTTATGTATAAGTCTTTCTTAAGTCTTGACACATTATCAAAGTAGTCTACAATGCCTTTTAATATTCTACCCTGTTTCTGCACATTTTTAATGCTTGATGACATCATCAACCCAATCTTATTGATTTGCACCACTGCTCACCAACAGAAAAGCAGAAGACAAGGGTTGTAAATTTGCAGGCTCAGGGTCAAGTATTAATTGCAGAATACACTGATAATCTCGGACCAGCAAAACCCCTTGCAGCCATAAGCCAACCCTTCCTATAAAGATTTTTATTTGGAAGGAAACCAAAACAATCCTGTATTTGAAACAGAAGCATTTTGAAATGTGAATTTTGGACATTTAAATTGCTTATGAATAGTGAAAGCAAAGGAAAGCAAAAGCAAATAATTTCATCTCATTGTTGTATAAACAGAAACCAACCCCACTAAAAAGGAGAAAAGAAAAACAAAGCAGCAGAAGCTGGCAGAAGCAGTGACAACCAATCACCTGCGGTTTTCATCCAGCACATCCAAGACCTGCTGGTAAGCCCTACGAGTGGAAGACTGGATAAACGACAAAATGCCACGAGCAGAGTAAAGATTAATTCCATCTTCAGGTAACATATTGGGAGGACAGACACGAGCCTGTTGCAGTGATGGGGTCACACTGTTTGTACAAGCATAGTAAATGAAGAGAGAAACACTGGAGTCAGATTTTAAATGACAAAAAGCTTTTCAGATAGACCCCATTCCAAAATGCTTATTGCTTGCTTTTGGTTTACCCTTCTCCCACCACTGTAAGCTAACACTCCCAAATTTGAGTAGTGTGGGGATTATGAGCTGCATTTATGTATGTTCATCAGAAACACACACAGGTAGGAATAAGGACACAGTTTTGATGTGTTATACAAGTTAGTCCTAAAAAGTGCTTGTACAGCTAAATCTGTACCTGCTGAAGTCTGTGCTCAAGTCCCCACTTGACATCAATGAGAGGAGTGTTTTTACAAGCACTGGCATTTTAAGAAAATCCTACACATCATCTCTTTTCAAAACACAAGCCCTTTTCATCAGAAGAATCTCACACAGAACCCCTTCAACAAAATTTTTCGGAAGCTGTGATCACGACAGTATTTTGATTTGCACATGAACAAGTTTAAAGGCAAGCTGCAACAAATTCCAAAAATAGTACAAAATTCACATCCCAGTGACAATGAATTACATGCTCTAACTTGTTGACTATGATGCAAAAAATATTATTTAAAATATGCAGGACTGGACTTCAAACATGGCCATTACACCAATCTTGTTTATCAGAGAGAAAATAGTTTTGATAAACTGCCTATGATTTGCTTATGTTTCTTTACATTCAAAGTGACTTCATTCACTTTTCCTGCACACAGCAAGAATTTTTTTTTAATCTGGAAACTTTATTAGAGGTGAGATGCTTGTTCAGTAGGAATTAATTTGTGTTAACTTAATGTAAATATTAACATACATGCAAGTGCAAGCCACTGTACGCTTTAAATCTTGGGTTAGTTTTTATTCTGAGATTAGCACCCATAATTCAACACATTTCCTTGCCACTTGTGCTTTGCTACAACAGCTTTGGACTTAAAATGTCAATCTTTTTGACCTTGGCAATTTTATAAAACATTAATGCTGAGTACTTGGAAATTGGTTGGATATTTGGCTAATCTCCAGCTGGGTCAGAATTCTGTGGCTACTCTTACTTTGAACAGAGCTGCTCTGCACATGGCTGGCAGCAAGATCACAAAAGTGAGTAGGACAGAAAGTTCCACTGAACAGACTGACTCAAAGAAAGTTACAGCAATGTCACCTCTCCCACAGCAGAGCTCAGCCATCCTGGCCTGCAAGGGACATTTGCAGACTGCATTTCAGTAAATATCTGGTTACTTCCTTACAGCTTTTATTATTTTCCCACACTTGAGAATCCAACTTTCTTCTACATTTATGATGACTTTATTTTATAATCAATTTTGTAGTGGTGACACCCACACATTTTACTCTGTAATTGCACTAGAAATGCCAATATTCAGCAGAAAAAATATCAAGCAGCAGAGGCAAGTTCAAAATATTGCCACTAAAATGAATTATCAGAATTTTTACTCCTTGTAGATTTGCTGGATTGAGGCAAATGAAGGAAGAGTTAAGGCTTGAAATCACAGTATATTTTACATTAAAACTAATTTCTCCTGTACATCACTTCAGAGATGTGCACAATAGAGTGAAAGACAACTTAATAAAAAAAAGGTAGCAAATCATATTTAAACATATTGCAAAACAGAAAAAATTGTGGAGTTCCTGTTGTCCAGAATGGTATTAGTATAAATACTACAGAAATGATTTTTGCATACAAAGATTTCTGTATACTAAAAAGATTCTAAAAAATTCAAAAGCAGAACAAAAAACCCCAGTTTTAACTAGAATTAAGTTACATGTGCTGATTAAATTCAAAGTTATATAATAAGGAAAAAATCAAAAAACAAGAATAATTCTATGAAGGACACAAAGGCCATGACTGTGGGGTGGAGAGAGAAGCAAAATTTTCCTTTTTGATGATTTGAAACTTCTGTCTGTAAGCATCTGGCAGTCCTTTGGACTATATAAGAGACCATGGAGAATAAATATTATGAAGCAATTACCTGATACACAAATCAGCCAAGATAACACAAGAGAAAAAAATCTCTGCCATAAGGAAATTCTCTAATATGTAATATGACACTTATCATTAGACATTGTGGCTATCCCCCCTTCCCCCCTCCATTTTCAGTGAAATGGTCATAGTTGTAGGTATAATTTTGTTTCTCATCTCTGAAAAGAATTCTTATATACAGCTGCAACCACTGTAACCTCCCTGGTTACAGACACCAGTCAATTCCAGAGTTTGGAACCAAAACAGACAGGATGAAATTACAGACATTACTATGAAAGAGTACAGCAGCATTTTGCTATATGCAGTTTTTAGCTTAGCAGCAGTCTCCCCTAAATCTTGTCAAAGTATTTGTGGTGTACCCAGGCTTTATTTCAGGTATTTCTCTGACTTGCAGTTCTGGCAGTATTAAATGAGAGGTAAACAGATTTAACTAATTAAGGTTACTTTAAATTCAAGCACACAAACAGACATGTTAACCATCACCTTTTCCTCCATGACTTGCAAGAAGAACAGAATTTCTCAAACTGTGAAATTGAACTCTCTAGAAAGATGTGTTATTCTAAGGAAAAGGCTGGAGCAAAAAGAAAATTAAGTGCTGCCCACTTTTCCAAGCACTCTTGGTGGTTTGGTGATTCCCAGCAGAGAAGTGGAATCCTTGCATTCAGCATTGGCTGGCAATGACCAACAAAAAGCTTGGTTTCTCCAGCTATACAAAACTAGCCAAAGAACGGAGTGTCAAACAAATCAAAGTTATTTTGAAATTTAATTGTCCCTTCCATTGGCTGTCAGGTGTTTTTCCCTGTGCTCTTTACAGAGGGAAACAATATGGTCAAGTTTGAGAAACCCTGAAACAAAATTAGAAAGCACACATTCAGGGTAGCTGTTTCAGATTTTATATTCTAAGCTACAGGTACTTAGTCAGAATATTAGTATTGCTGAGAGCTACAGAGTTACACAATCTTGCTTTTCATATACCAGGGAAGGTTCAGGCTTACGTGCAATCCTTAGTCGAAAGAGGTGACTGGAACCGTGGCATTTTATTTCTTGGGACAGTATCTGATCTGTGCCACCTTGAATAATAATTGTAATCTCTTAAGTAAGCATCCTTAGAAAAAGAGGGATTGTAACTTAGAGAGTTGTCATTATTGCTACACAGACAGTTATTGTACCAGCAGGTACTTGTTAGTCCCAGGATTTCTAAGAGCATTAGAGAATTACTGACTTTAGTGAAGCCCAGCTGCCAAAAAAATCCTCAAAACTGTCTCTGCATGCAACTGGATGACAAGAAGAGAAAGGCAATGGAAGAGAAACCACTATTTGTGCATGCCAAGAACACCATGATAGGGAGCCCAGCCAACTCTCACTTGAACCATTTATTCCAGAATGTTTGATTTTGTCACTTTCTACGTCAAGCCTTGGAATTTCACAGAGTACATCTGAAAATTTTGTCCAAGGAGGACAACAGTGTCATAGACTGAAGCTTGAGAACTGTAGTCATATTTTGAAAACAAAGGTTTTAAAAGGCAGTGCTCCAAGCACCTCTTCAATCCTCATCACAGCATCTGAGCAGCCCACGTGGACTTCCTTTTCTATTTGAAGATGTGAACCGAACCAAAGCACAAAAACAAAGAGTTGATTTTTGTCAAGGTAGAGCACCACAGCATTTGTTAGTGCAGAAGTAAACTATTTTTTCAGCCAACAACACTGGATATAAGAACTTTAGGAGCAGCTAGTTTCTTGTATTCTTGTAATTAACTGGAAAATTAGTATTTCCAGATGGTAAAGGAATTCCAAGGTGATATAAATGAGGCAAAAGCTGCACAATTACGTTTTCTGTAGTGCAAAGAATAGATTTACATGAAAATTGTAAATTTTTTTTTGCTGTTTACACTGTATGTCCTGAGGGCTTAAACTGTGAGGAAACAAGGGCCAAGAGGTCACTTTTCCACCAAGTACAGAAGGCCTGGCCTTCCTGTATTTGAGGAAGCCACACAGGTTCCACTGTGATCGTGGTGTTTTTACAATCTGAATTTCTAGAACATTCTCCTGAGAGGTAGTTGGGTACAAAGTCACATTCTCCACTTGGAGAGTGCCAAAACCCAGATGATGGAGAAATATCAGACTCAGCTCAGAGTCCCATAGCACGTTCAAAGTGATTTCTTTGTTTGGATGATATTGAATCAAAAGAAGCAATTGTGACGGAGAAAGAAGCCATTTCTAGGAACCTCCATGATTTCAAAGCAGATGATCTAACATTAGACACAGCAAAACTTCTGTCATAAGGAAACAGGCACCTGGGAGGACAAGAGAAAAATGAAGCTCCACTAAAATACATTATCTGCAGGTCAGAAGTGCAGAATACTGCAATAAAGAAGGATATCTTCCACATGGGCTGTAGAGAATACAGATCTGAAGGCTCAATATCATCTAGCTGTTATTTATCTTACAAGCATGAGAAGAGATACTGGATCAATCAAAAAGATACAATAGAAAGTGCATAGCATTGGAGTTATGATTTGACAGACCCTATCAAGTGTGGGTATCAAGAAGGGAAACTAATCTCTAGATGTGTAATAACAGAAGGTGCATAGCATTGGAGTTATGATTTATTTGACAGACCCTATCAAGCACTAGTGTGGGTATCAAGAAGGGAAACTAATCTCTAGATGTGTAATAATTTCCTGGCTTTTGTAAATGATAAACTGAGTCATGCCAGCTGCCAGTCATATGTTCCTTGATCACAAGCTTTTTAAATTGATAGGATTCCAGGTGCTTATTGTATTGCTAAGCCTCTGAAGGATTGATAGTAGATGACAGCAAATAACATTCAGACCATGTAAAGCCAGTAATTCTATATATAACTACTGAGTGACAGCAACGCACATGGGTGAATTTTACAGATTTAGGATTTTCAGATTCAAGAAGTCCAGACTTGTGAGGACTCTGACAGCAACTACAGGCAGAGCTGATCTTACTGTTTTCTCAGACGGCTGGCATGGCCCATGACTTTTGGAAGACTAAACTAACACGGGGATCAAGTGTAAAGCAATTTCAAGAAATGGCAAGAATTTCTTTACCAACTGTTTTTTCCTTTGAAGTGCAGTACATCAAAGACTGGCAAAGCAGAGCTGGCAGCATCAAAGGGAGAAATATTTCCACAGGAAGCTCCCATCACATGAAGACCATGGTACTCCAGCATAGACCATGTCCAAGCTGCCAGATGGGCATGAGAAAGCCATTCTAAAGTGGCATGATAGTGTGCAGTCCAACAGGACATTACTGGATAAATGACACGACAGGGAACTTGGACACTGAGGAAGCTGGTAGAACACCCAGAGACTGAGCTGTCAGGCACTTAAAGATGGGAATCTGAGTTTTGCCAGCTCAGTAAACATGTGTGACTCTGCAGATCTGAGCACCTAGACATGTGCAATCTATAAACTTGTATGAACCCAAAGTCTGATCCAATAACAAGGGAAAAATATGAAACAAGATTTCCATATCTGGAAGAGAAGGAGAAGTGTAACATGTCTGGAACATGCCTCAAAGTACATTTCATTTTAGCCAAATTAACAGGTGGACAGATATGTGATACACACAGTACCTCCTAGTGCTCCTGATGTCAATAAAGGAAACAGGCACTTCTAGGGCATACTTCACTTGATCTACTTTAGACTAAAAATAGGTAGACCCTAAGTAGGCTATGCACTTATTTCCTTCTAGTTACTGAAAATTAAGTTTGATGGTGACCTAGTAATAGCGTTATACAGTCTACATTGGGACAGATGAATCCCATCTTTCAAATCTTAAGTTTAAAGCCTTTCCTAAGCCAAGTATTCCTTATGGCAGCTGTATCAGAATTCACACATAAAAGATTCCTAGGTGTTATATTGCAAAACCAGTTATTTCCAGGTGGAAAGATGCTGTCATACAGAATAAGCCATGATTAATCCAAGACTATCATATCTAATAAAAATTTACAGACATGTATGTCTTCAGAACTGCAACCTCGGACGGTAAGAACAGATGAAGTTTCCAATACTAAGTTCTCCTTGCCATTTTGGTCAGAAAAGATTAAAATTAAAATATATAGATTCCAATACATGAAGTACAGTGACACCACAGAGAAATTACTTATTCTAACATTTATGAGAAAATAAAAATATTTCTTCTCCGATTAATGAAAATCATTATAATATTAACAGTGGGAGAACTGGGAACATTTTGATGCACAAAGAATGCCATTTCCTGAAAATTCAGGGGGAAAAAAATATTGTACCAACTCAGAAGCTGAAAAATCGCCTGAAATAACAATTCCTGGTAAGTGGTGAAACCAGCTGTGAGCCCACAAACACTTCCACCCATCCACTGCAAGAAGTCACCTCCCTAAACAAAACCCATAGAAGAGAAGAAAAAGGCTGGTGTTATAATAGTTAAATGATGTTCTTGCCACAACATACGAAACATTAGTTGGGAAAAGCAAATAAGGAGGAGGTAAGGAAGGAAGGAAGGGTGTCCCAAAGCTGCAGCAGTGGCCCTGCAGCGGGCTGCACTCACATGGAGTCGTTGCGGGCCAGCTGCCCGTTCTGCCGCGCGGCGTTCTCGCTCATGGAGCGCTCTCTCTTCAGCCTCCCCACCGAGCGCACCTGCAGCACGGGAGCAAAGCAGACATAAAAGCCAGAGGGTTCCAGGACACAGCACTGTGCTCTGCAGGACTGTCACTCAGATCTGCCCTCACATACAAAGGCACATTTTCAGGGGCTTCACAGTGATTAGGAGGAGAACAACTGATGACAGATGTGATGCTGGTATGTGTAAAATCAAGCTCCAAACTGTTGTTACCTGTCTGTGTGACCTGATGTCAAAATTACAAACCAGCAGAATTTTCAATATTCTCTGGAGATACTCAAAGCCCTCTGGACACAATCCTGAGTAACACGCTCTAGGATGACCCTGCTGAGGGAGGCTGGACTAGATCAACTCCAGTGATCCCTTCCAGTCTCACCCATTCTGGGATTACTTCCCATCACCAGAGATAAATATATTTCTATTGTATTTTATAAGCCTGTAGAATATGCAGCTTCATAAATAATTCTCCATTTTTAGTGTTAGTTGCCATTTTTCACCTGGATGCCAATATTTTACCATTATTTGAAGTTGTTTTTTTCAGCATTTTGTTAAAATTCTGTGTGGTGTTACATTATCTGACTATGAAGTCCAGAAGTTAACCACATATATTATAATGCATTACTATATACAATACAAGAATCTTACATTTTTCTGGTACTCTAGAAATCAAAAAAACGTTATAGCTTTCTCTTCATCACAAAGATTTTTTTTGTTAGAAATATCTTGAGTAGCTCTAATTATGACTTTATTGTTGTAAGTTGTGAGTAAGCTTGCTGAGCATGCCAATTCCAGGCCATCTGCCACTTCAAAGTCTAAACAGAACTACTATAATGCTAATAAAAATATTTTTGTATTCTCCCAACATATGTCACCACCAAGTTAATCTGCACCACAGTAGAGAAATCATTGGTCATTTCACTTTCTTTAGCAGAATGCTTCTCATCTAAAGAAAAAGCAAAACAAGTACTGGCCTCTTCACTCTGAGGTGTCTGCTGTGGAGGTTTTTCTAGGTCCAAAAAATCTAGCGGTCGATCACTAAGAGAAATAACACGGGGAGGAGTTTTCAATGCCAGTGGTTTGAATGGAGTTGACTGAAGAATGTCAAGGTCTGCTGGTCTGGAAAATGGAATGTCTTCACTATTACCTGCAAGAACATCAATTGTCAATAGAAAGGAAATTGTTCTGAGGCCTGAAGGCCAGTGCTTAAAAGTTCAAAAGGACATCACAGCAGTATGCAGTGATGTATTCTCCTGCCTATGCCAAATGATGAAGTATAACCTTAACAGGTCTTGTAGTTAAAAACTACTATTGAAGTGCTCATAAAGACCATATTGACACTTATTTGAGCAGTTTCTTTGAGGACAATGACCCTGAGTAACCCTGAACCACATCAACTGTTATGCAAGTGAGAGCACTCAAGACACAGTCCTATCAGTGTCTTTGGCTTTGACATCAAAGTATAAAATAAATGCATGCCACACATTTTGCAAACTCTTAGACATTCACAGTTCTGGATTTGTCACTGTAAAGCCCATGACCACAAATACTAAAGTAATATTGATAGAGCCCACTCACAATAGACAGATTCTTGAAAAAATTAGCACTCTGATTAAAATCAAAACCATTTTGCATGACAAATATAAAGTCCATCCCCAAAATTTTTTACAGTTACTTTAGCTTACAGTTAATTACTAAAACTCGGGTGTAAATCAATAAACAGTAATTTTTTTCTCCAAAAATAGCATAGTAAGATGAAACACCAGCGATTAAACCTTCTGTTCATAATTAATTCATCAGCTGTCTCCATTACAAGCTACACCAAAACTAGTCGTGAAACATTTTCAGACCTTAAAAAAACTTCCCAAGTTAAAGAGCTTTAACTGTTTAAACACCAGAAAGCATCTTACAGGTTATTCTTTTAAAAATGACATATCAATATGTATTTTTTCCATCCAGAAACGCGGGGAACTAATTGAAGTTTTCACCCGCACTGCGACGCAGACCTCCCTGCCACTACAATCCGCTCTGGAACCTGCATAGTTACACTGGCATTTGGAAATCCTTCCTGGCTGTCCTTGTCCAGGTCAGAGTTCTGAGGAGCCACCTTGAGTTTCTCGGGGACCCTCATGCGCTGGCTGATGCCCTCGGTGTATTCCATCTCGTACTGCAGCCGGTTCATCTCGGCCATCTCGGCAGCCGGCGACGGGAACGCCGCCCCGCTCATCCTGCCAAGGGAACCCCACACTCAGACACCGACACGGCAGAAGGAGGGACAGGAGATGCTTTGCTCACGTTACCAGGGAAGCGGGAGATAATAACTGAAGGGTCTGATTTAAAGGAACAAACTGCGCAGTAAAATTCGTAGGAAGGGCAGTCACAAAGCGCTGAGAGGTGCAGGCAATGAAAGAAGAACAAAGTGAAACTGCAGACAATGCTCCAATTGAGGGTTCTCAAATTGAGCCATGACAAATTTAAAAAAAAAAACAACAAAACAAACTGACCTGGAAATTCTGCAGGTAAGGTACTACTCCTGCACTGGCTGACAGAAATAGAAACATAAACAAACACATCAAAGAATCGGTAGGATTGGTAGGAAATTATTCAGGATTGGTGAGAAGTCTAAATTACTGATTTGCATTTACAGAAATCCAGTATACTTGTGGTTGAGAAAATGGCTGACGTCTCACAAAACTGCATGCTGAGGCATGGGAACACAGAAAGGACTCAGCCTGGGCAGGAGCCTCCTGCTCACTGTCAGTCACCCAGATCTTACAAGGACAAAGTTCCTTACCAACAGCCTGTCAAATCAGCTTGAAAACTGAGAATATTCATAACCCTTCGCAAGTGCAGCAATTCTTTAAATTTCTCACTTCTACATTTTTCTGTAAATTAACATCTTACTTTTGTGGAACTGATACAAGATGAGGAGCAGAGAGAAGAAGACTTTATTTAAACTTAAAAGCATTTGCCAATACTTTATATATACATTTTCCTAGGAAAGCAGTGAGATTTCAAATGAAACAGTGGACGAGTTCCCTAGAAACTGGGCTGTGAGAAACTTAATGCAAACGCTGGGAGCTCTGTCAAAGACCAAGGTAACTGGGAGTCTGAAGTTAGATTTAGGGTCGAGACAAAAAAAAATCCTAGAGCTGTGCCTGGGGGTGGCTGGAAAGGGACCTCAGACAGCTGGGAGAAGCTGATTACCTGGGCAGTGGCCAGTGGACCTGGCTGATGGCTCAGACTCAGATAATGGCCATGGGCTTGGTTAAGAGACACCCTGAGGCTGCATTTTTAGAGGGGCTGGAAAGGGGCTCCCAGATGAAACACTGAGCTGCAAGAACAGGCTGTGGGAAACTTTTCATCCAGACAACGGCTGGGGGGGCTTGTCAACAGCTCACAGTGAGATTATGGTTTTTTAGGGTTAGAATAGGAAAACAAAGTTTCTAGACATATATATATATACATGCACAACATGTAAACATAGCTTACACTGGCAAACCTGCCTATGCAAAGCATGGCTCAGTCTAGCCCAAAATCTACGAGTGGAGTTGCTTAAGTAGGTCCTTAAATGAAGTAATCCATCCTGGCAAAAAGGCAGGGTTTGCCACTAAAATTGCAACTACATTCCTTTACTATTTTTGGCAGCAAGGCCACGTCAGTCGCTGCGTGTGCGCTCTGCTGAGCTGAACGTGCAGAACGCAGAGAGGCCTCAGGGCAGAGCAGCCCGAGGCAGGAGAGCCAGCCCAAACCCTCCCTCCCACCATCCCACACGAGCATACTTCCACACTGACCAAGAAAACCTTGAAGAACCCTCAGCCAACGGACAGAAGCACAGAGAAGGATCTGGACTGTGTAATACAGGAGTGCACACACACTGGCACTCCATCCTGTGAGCCTCGGTGTTATTTGCAAGGCTCCCTATCACCACAGATCAAAGAAAGTATCTCAATAATCTCCAAGTGTCACTGTAGCACAGTAGAACAGGTGATCAGGGAGCAGGCTAAAAGATTACTGTGTAACCTTAAAAAAGGTCTATGTAAACTTTAAAAGAATTCGTTTTAAAGGAAATACTTGAAGTGCTGCACATTTAATCCACCTGTATTAATTATCACTGTTTGTATCAAGAGAAAGAAAGTGAAACTACCCATTTAATTAGGAACAAACACTTTAGAGCAGTTGAAGAGGTGCTTAAGCATCTGTCACTTCAAAAATGTTAACCTTTTCACATGGAGTTTTTTCATCCCTGCCCTTTGATTTTACAGAGCAGATTTGCCCCTCTTGCAAGACATTGGCTCGATCAGCCAGTGACATGAACAAAATACACAGCCATCTGAGACTTCTACATTCCAAAAGGTGCCTTTCATTTCAAACATGGTCTGTGATCAGCAAAGCATCCCCCAATCTCATAAAAGTCATAATGTCAACAGAGAGACCGAATTTTAAGAACTTACAGTACCCAGAGTATCGACTGTCAAAGCTTTAAGCGCACTTACTGCTCACATGTGACAAAAGGTGTTTTCCTGCTTCACTCTCATTTGGAAACACCTGGCTGGCTCCAAGTTTAGTGATCAAGTATCCCTGCCCTGCAGCAGTGTTTCCACCACAGCTTGGTGAGGCTTTTGGACACAAGTCTGCTTGCACAACAACTGCTTTCCAGCTGCAAGGCAAAACCTACACCAAGCCAGACAGCAGTAGAAAGTATTTATAAACTAAATAGCACTGTGTGGGTTTAGCAGCACTTGCCAAGGCCCTACAGATGCAAAACATCAATATCTTCCTACTCTTGTCTACTTTGTGTCACCAAGAACTGGATTTGCCGTCAAAGTGATTTCAAATTTTACTCCTTTTTACAACAGAACAGCAAAACAAGAAACAGTGAGATCTCACCAAGAGATAAAACCTTTTAACGAAGTTTCTGAACAAAACAAAGTTATGTTTTCTGCAATGTCCTTGTTATACAAAGCATTTTACAGAAAGCATTAATAATAAATCAGGAGACTGAGGATTTTAAAATTGATATTTACAGAACTAAGTACCTCTTAAAAAGGCAGGATAATAGAACTCTGAGAATGATAAGACAATAAAAATCTAATCACAAATACAGGACAAACAGAGAACAGCTCAAGTGCAAACGAGCAACAACAGCATTTAATGAAAGAAAAAAAGGAAGGAGAAATCCAGAGGATGATAAGGCAAGAGAGAACAAGAAAAGGTTATATGTTCAGAAAGACACAGGAATACCTCCTTCTCCTAAACAAGAACAAGAAGAGATGAGGATGAAGCAATGCATACAAATGTGAGGCATGACTGTTTGGCAGCATTTTGGCCATAATCAGACACTGGCCGTATCTGTGCTGCAACCAGCAATGCTCTGCACGGTGTGGGGCCCCAGATACAAGAAGATGAGCTCTGGACACAGTATAGCTCTGTCAGCACTGAGCTCAGAGAGGTTTTTACACCCCACACCAAACTGCAGCTTCTCCAGCTCCATTACTGTTTGATCCCGATGTGGCTACTTCACAGATCCTCTCTCCATGTGCGCATAAGCTACAAAGTGTTCCCTTGGCAAGCATCCAGTTATCCTTGGACAAGGAAAAGGGGGAAGAGGAAGACTCAGAGCAAAGTTGAGGATGCGAATTAAGGACCCAAAAGACCTTATTCTGGGGCCCTGTAAGTGTCAGAACACAGATCAGAGAGGCCGTGAACTCCCAGAGCAGGAGGGGAACGATCTGAGGGAGAGGAGCACCAGGCGCAGGCTAAAGGCTCAGAGCTGTTCTGCAGAGTACTGACAGGTGCCGAACTCAAACAATGCACTGGTCCCTCCCTCAGCACGGGGCTGACACCAACAAAATGTACCTGTGACACACGCGCGAGGCTATAGATCACAAAGCACTAAAGACTGCGTTCTTTCAAGTTTGTTTTACTGCAGCAGAATGCTTTAACACAAAATCCTTTAATTTTTTTTTTTTTTTAATATGGAAAAAAATACTGGAAAACGTTAGAAGAAGAACGTCACTCTGACAACCATTTTTCTGGAACACCCAACTATTCACTGCGCTGTGGCGGCATTAAAAGCCGTCGGAAATTCAGGGGGTGTAGGTGCTTCCTTCCCTTCATGGGGGTCGTCACGGCGGCTCAGCCGATAACGTCCGGGGGGATTGGGGAGCCCCCGGCCCAGGCTCCGGTCCCGCTACCGACCGCTCCCACGCGACCCGGCAGCGACCCCGGCACCGGGCCGGGCCGCGGGGCGCAGCCCGAGGGGCCCCGGGCTGGGGCGGTGCTGGCAGCCGGCAGCCGGGGCGGGACGGGCCCTGAGGGGGCCGGGGCTGAGCGCACACGCGGCCGCGGGGAGCGGGGGACACACGGGCTGAAGGGGCTCCGGCTGCGAGCGCGCCGAAGGGCCGGCTGCGGCCCCGCGGGCAGACCGAGCCCTCCGAGCGGAACTGGGGCCGCTGCTGCCAGGCCCCGCGGTCCGTACTCACCCGTGCGGCGGAAGGAGGCCGGGGAGCGCTGCCAGCCCAGCCCAGCCCGGCCCGGCCGGGAGCGCGTCAGGCACCGCGGCACCGCACCGCGCTCCGCGCGTCAGCCGCCAAACGCGGCCTGCGTGTCCCCATCGGGCTTCCGTAAGGGCCGCGCGTCACGTGACCGGAGGCGGGCGGAAGCGGTTCTCGCCGCTGCCTCACGGTGAGGGAGGCGAGGGCAGCCATCTTCACTGAGGGCAGGCCTGCGCCGCGCAGGCGCGTTGGGGTGCCCGGCAAGGTGACCCGCGGCGCGGTCCCGGCGGGCGGCGATGGCGCAGCCCTGCCGTACACTACCCTACCCTACCCTACCCAACCCTACCCTACCCTACCCTACCCTGCCCTGCCCTGCCCGCGCTCCGGCGGGAGCGCCGCGCTCTGTGCCCGCACACGGAGCGGTGCCGTGAGCCCCGTGGCCGCCCGGCGTGTCCGGGTATGCGCTGAGCTGTGGCACGGGCAGGAGCCGGGGCAGAGCAGGGGGCCGGGCCCTGAGCGCTGCCCCGGGGCAGCCGCGCTCGCTCGGCCCCGCCTCGGGCCGGCTCTCAGCTCCGGGGCCCTGCCCGCCCGCAGCCACCGCTGCCCCGCTGCCGGCACAGGACACTGGTCACCACGCGCGGTGGCAGCCGTCCCTTCCGTGCCCCGCTGGCACCCAGCGCGTACCGCGGCTCTCCCAGCAGAGATAAAGCCTGCCAAGGGCAGCAGCAGCTGAGCCTTCCTGAAACTGGTCATCAGCGACCCCAGGAGCTGCTTCATGGCCTAGTTCAGTTTTCCAGCTCCACACAGGAAAATACAATGAAAGATGCTGTTGTGTCTATGAGGTACTTTTTGAAAAGAAGAAAGCAGGCTCGGAGCTTTCTCTATCTTTGGATTTATGAGTACAATGTTTTGGAGGTCAGGAAGTGTGGCAGTTCCACCACAGAAGCATGTATTGATCAAGGGCTTGCAACTTGCTAATTCAGCTCTTCACAAATATCAACAGCACTGTTTTACATAGGCAAGTGGTCAGAAATATGATCCCCTACTAAAAGAAGTTGTCTAACATTGAGAATGATACAGTACTTGCCTTAAGATCTTATATTTGATCTTATATTTGGCCACCTTGAAATATAAGCTGTACCTCAAACAGCTTACCAGGTAATCCTCATCTTTCTGTATGTAGAGTCCTCAATTTTAACTCTTCTTTAACATTTTATAAATTATCAGGATTTGGTATTTAAAATAAAAACAAACAAGAAAACCCCAAAAAAGCTGAACTCTTAATAATTTTAGGTTGTGCCTTTTTCTTTCTGCACACTCTGGTTGTGCCAAACACCACACAGCCACTCACACTTCACATCCCACCTCACCGTGGCATGGGAAGAGAATCAAGAAAATAACTCATGTTGAGGTAAAAACAGTTTTATAATTGAAACAAAGTAGTAATAATAATGACGCTACTACTAAAATAATAAAAAGGAGGAGGAGAAAAGGAGCTAAAACCCAAGTAAGACAAGTGATGACAATGCAGTTGCTGACCCCCTGCTGCGCAGTGCCAAGCTGGTCCCTGCTCCACCATCAGCCTCCTCTTTGCAGGTAATCAGCCCAGTCCACAGACTGGCATGGTGCTCTGTGGTGTGGAATGGCCAGTTCAGGGCCTCTGTCCCAGCTGTGCTTCCTCCCACTTCTCTGTGCCTCTCCTCACCGGCACGCCATGGGACACTGAAAAGTCCTCGACTTAAACACTACTGAGCAACAACCTAACCATCAGCGTGTTGGCAATATAATTTATCAGTTAGCAATGTAAGCTCTCATACTGAATCCAGAACAATCCTGAACCAGCTGATAAGAAGGAAATCCCCAGCTTATCACAGCATCCTGTGTAGGAATATGTGTGGGAAGAAAGCTGGTATGCACAGACCCAGCTTGGGTATTTACATTCAAGTCCTAAACTTGGAGTGTGGTCCAGATCAGAGGGAGCAAGTGTCTTCAGACAAACCCTACCCCCTATGTTTTAATCACATAACCCTATTTTTTGTATGCCCAGGTAGTGGACAAGAGCATTAGTACTGGAAAGGGAAACAAAAAAAGCCAACATGGAAATGGGTCTTTTATTTAGTCAAAATATCTTTATTTGGCTGTATTTAGCAGAATGCAGCCCCCATTATTTGCTCATTATTCCCAATTTCTCATGCATCCATTCTTTCAGTACAATATAGTAACAGCTTGTACCTCATCAGCACTTTCCAGTTAAGGCTCCCAAAGCATTTACAGACAGCAGTTAACTAATCCTCACTAGAAGTAGGGAGTACTTCTAATGAGTAGAATCCTCATTAGAAGTAGGGAGCTAAAATGATTTGCAGCTGCAGTGAGAAGTTAACATCAACTTTTCCCAAGTTATTCTTTGATTTCCAGTGTCTAGCTTGTATTATGCCAGGCTTGACAAACATGTGTCCCTGCAGTTGTATTTCATGCTTTTGAAAGAAAGACTCATTTTGAGCACTCAAAATCTAGAGCTATTTATCAGCATCTTTCTTTCGTAACTTTCGAAGGCCACAAAAAAAGTGAGCAGCAGAATCCAAGACTAGGAACAAGGCATAACTTCCACTTATATGCTATACCATGAGACAGTTCTCTGTAACTTACCTTTGGACTTCAAAGCCACAATCCATTCCCTCTGCTTACACATTATTCTCTACTGGACACATTTCCAGCAGACTTCAGCCTCAGGTACTCACATTTGCATTTTATTAGCTAGTTTTATGTGGAAGTCTCCACAGTCATCAATTCTATGTTTGGATGACTGCAGTGAGCATTAATGAAAGAAAGAAACCACCAGCACCCCAACAACCTACCAAGCAACAGGTGTGGTCTTTGAGTATTTAAAGCAAACTTCAGAGTTTATGGAACAGTCTAGTATGGGATTGATTTAGGGAAGATAACCTCAGCCCCAGGCTTGATTCAAAGACTAAATATTAACTGGACATGAATACCTTCTTATCAGTAGTGCATCTGCAAAGAGATTCTTCATTAAACCCTGTAAATTCACAGTTATACCTTGCAAACAGAATTACTATGACTGTTCAAGCAAACGATTTTAAAATATCCATTCAGTTCATATAAATGGTATCTTCATGTTAGCTCCATCACAAGAAACTGGCATGGAACACAGACAAAACCTTTCCTTAGTTAGGTTAACACTGAAAATTCAAACAGTCTGACAAACATGATGCAAGTAGTTCAACAGAAATGATATAAAATTTCACTGGCTTAAAAAAAAAAAAAAAATCTAAATGAGAAATCCTGGTTATTTCACTGAATTGCTAGACCCTACATTTAAAATGGTGCATTTACAGAACTATTCAGATGAATTAGGCTTCTTCACTAAATACTGAAATAATGATAAATTGTGCAAGTATTAAAAAATATTAACATTTTAAATGTCAACATTACAATTTTAAATAGCCTTGCAAGTGCAATGTTATAAATATTTTTAAAA
Source organism: Onychostruthus taczanowskii (assembly GCF_017590055.1). Taxonomy (NCBI): domain Eukaryota; kingdom Metazoa; phylum Chordata; class Aves; order Passeriformes; family Passeridae; genus Onychostruthus; species Onychostruthus taczanowskii. The sequence continues at coordinate 3,995,853 of NW_024502014.1, forward strand.
AAAACCTCAGAGCTACAATTTTATATAATTTATATGAGCAAATGAAAGTGCTTTTCAAGTATTTATGTTCATTTACAGTTGGATTGTCTTGTATATAAGTCAGTGCTTAGATGGTATAATTTAAATATCAGTCTTTTTAAAAATTCTGGATGCATACATTTATCTGGATGGAATAAATGGTTTCATTTGCAGATATGTGTGCTAAATATTTAAATACAGAATACAATTTGTGATAAATATTTAAATATGAAATAGTGTAAAATGGAAGTATTATAGATTTTGTTAGGAATCACATCCTGATGGGTGTGTGATAACCTGATAATGCCATGGGAGCCCTTGAGCCATACAGTAATTGTTAATTCTAACAAAATCCCAAATTACATGATAAATAGTTTTTTCTTCAGGAGAGACAAAAGCATGTGATCATTATAGAGTCCAAATACTGCCAAACTGAAGAACTCAAAGATTGCATGATCAATGTTGAAAGCCATGGAATCTAAAGAAAATTGCCAACACTTCCTTCAGTCAGCCTCAGCCACAGTCACTCTGGAGCACACAGGCAGTGCCTGCCACCACTGTCCTGCCCAGGGCCTGCTGCTGCTCCCTTTCTGGCCAGTCAAGCACCATTATCATCACAGTGGTACAAAAACCTTTGTATTCCTGTTTGCCAGCCAGAGGAAGGGTGAGGTACGTGGGGAGATATTTGTTTATTAGACAAGAAAACCAAACCAAACTCTTAATGAATCATTATATAGTTAAAAGTGCACTGAAAATATTTCCTATTGAACCCTATCTCTCCTAAGTGCCAGACTGTCATCTTAAATGATATCCACTTGGAACACTGAACATAGGTAAGTTGATACAGGAGCATTTAGGTTGTCCTGCTGTTTGAAAAGCACATGACACAAGGCAGCATTGACATCTTTCATTAAAGATCTGGTGATGCTGTAGTTTTATGGTGAAGATGCAGCTCAGAAATGACAAGGTTCAGCAGATGCCCCTGCAGATGCCATTATAAGCTTCCTCCAACAAAGTGCTTTGTCATTTGCCAAAGACAAAAGTCAGACTGTTGCCCTACCTCACCACAGTGCTGCACTGGCAATTTATAAATTTATTTCCAGATGCAGCAGGACTTCAATAAATTATAGCTCTTCAGAGTTAGGCAATTCTTCGTAATAAATCAGTTTCATGTTCTGTGAGGAGTGGCCACCATTTAGATTGGTCTCTTCATGCAGACCTGACAACGACTGATGATATTCTCTAGTTGTCCTGCTTTCAAAGTCTGTGGCACGGGTCTCCTAGAAGAAAAACCACAAACATTCAGTTTTTTTCTTTAAAAAACAGGGAGAGACAACGAGACTTTGGATATGGAATTATTGACAACAACCTTGAAGTTCTTGGCTCAAACATCTGTGTGCTACAAAATGACTCTGTATCTAACAAACAGAGGTGCCTAACCTGAAGGGAATTACAAAGGAAGCCCCCCCACCTCCGATTTTGCAGGCATTTATTGTCTCCTCGGCCACTGGGATGCAGGGAGTTACAGTTTACCTGAACATTCTTCTTGGATTTAATGATGCCAACCAGAAACTGTAGGAATTTGTGTAGTAGTTGCATGTCCCCCTGCCATGGCACTCTATGAAAGGGACAGTCCGAAATTCTTCCAGACAAGACCCAGGAGATGCCAATGCTTGGCCAGAAGCCTCTGAGCCGGCACTTGTGTACTGTAATCGCCAAAACATTTTGATGAGAACTTGTCCATCAGCTTTTAGTAAACAGCAAGCAAAAAAATCCCCTCTTTCTAAAACATCCCCTATGTTCTGTGGTATATCTTGGACAAAATAAAATTCATGTGGATTCATCTGATAAAACTTACAATGAAGCACAGAAGCCTTCTGAAAATTCAAACAGTTATGGCATTTCTTAAGTCCCTGCAAAGGCCTTTTTCAGGTCGATAAAATGCATGAAACTAACCAGTACAAGCCTAGAAAACTAACCAGTACAAGCCTAGAAAACTAACCAGTACAAGCCGAGAAAGCTTCTGTTCTGTTGAGTACAACAGTAACTACATTACAAATAAACCAAATTGGAGGGGGTGTGTTCTCATATTTTTTGTTGCACTGATCACTTCTCCAAAACAAAAAGCAGAAAAGGTATTTTCCTTCTCTGATGTTGGTAAATGCTTGTAAAGTAGCTCTATAATAATTTACAACAGTTTAAAATCGGTTAGATACCATGTAACTTTGCTGATGTTGGAAACAAGTAAATTGTTTGAACCAAAGGCTAAAAAATTCTCTAATTCTTTTCCAAGTTTATTATTATTACTACTTGGGGCCAAATCACAGGAGAAACAAAAACTTCACCCGGGATCTAAAAACACTTTACATTATGCAAAAAAGAGGGGTTTAAAATTCTTCTACCTTCATTTTTCAATCCCTATGACATCCCACAAAGATGGGTAACAAAGATGAAATGGTGCATCCCCTATTACAAATACACTGTTAGCCTCATAAGCAATTCTCAGTTTGCACTCCCATTATGAACTTTCTTCACTCATATCTAATTAGGATATCAAAATTGCTGAGGCAGTCTTCTGTAGACAGTGTTCTGCATTTATTTTGATTTTACCTTTCTGTGCAGTTCAGCCCCAATTCTGATTTTTAAAAGAACTTCATGGCATAGAAGTTGGTGACTTATTTCTACAATTTTGTGTTCAGGACGAGTTGAACCACTCCACTCCCCAAACCTGTTTCCTAGATCTTAGCATAACTTGTGAAAGTGAATGCATGCAGATATTTTTTGTCAGACTAAAGTCCTTTACTACTTCTCTCATCTTTTCCACTTTTCCTCCTGCCACCTATTTTTGTGAACAGATCAGAATAGCTGTTTACATACTTTTGGAATTGAATAAGAATTAATATAATTATTTTCTACTTCTTGGCAGACGCAAAAAAAAAAATTAAAAAATTAACATTTATTAACAAACAAATGAGCTATGAAAGCTGAAAACACCAATGAAAATGAGAGGACATAAAATGAATAATTCAAGTTGTTATATCCTTACCATAACAAAAGAAAAACCCTTCCAGAGAGACATCCAGCCATCTGGACATGCAGGAACTACAGTTGTTTGGCTGTGAACTGCTATTACCATTGCAGCTCCTTCACAGACAACACACCTGTGAAAGAAAGCACATACATTCAGAGCAGACATGAAGGAAAACATGAAAGCAGAACAAACTTGTGCCTTCTAGGATGGTAGCTACCTCATGGCAAAACATACCTTGCTATAAATTCTACTACTCACACAGGTTTGTGTGTTTAAGGAGGGGTAAGTAAATTGAAGGAAACCTATGTACCTTACCTTGCAGTTGCTTTGCAATCTCTACTAGAAACACCAGACTAAAACCGTTCTAAGATGAGAAGCAATTCCAGAACATTTGAGCTTCTTAATTTTGCCTTTAACAAAGTAATGAGCAGTATGTTACCTTTTTCACATGCTCACTATTTTATGCTTTTCTGGTTTAGTTCAAAGTCCTGTATTTCTGTACCTTTATTTGCTAAGATTTGAAAAAGTAATCTTTATTTCCTAAATGAGGAAACTGAAGCCGAGCTACTGGACTGCAACAGGGTAGGGCAGGACAGAAGATAAGAGTGCAAGGCCTGTCTTCCCACCTTGGATTTTGCTGCTCTAGGACTTTCATGCTTTTAGAACTTTTCTCTTACATTGTTCTCCATCTTTCTCAGCTATTTCAAGCAACTAGAAAGGCCACACTTGTGGAACAGTGTTTCATAGTTGAGAACCTTCAGCTCAGTTTACAATGTTCTTCACCAACTACAGTAAATGCATCATCCAGAACTGAAAGCAGAACTTGATTTGTGCTATAATTCTAAATAATAAAGCTGTCTTTATTTAATTTTAGTCTGTCTCTAATATCCATAATGATAGGGTCTAAAGAAAACAATCCCTGCAATCACTAGGACAGTGTGCCATTTTCTCATGCTGGCTCTGCAGCAATAGGCCCTGTGGTGGGACCCTAGCTTTATTCCAACTTTTCTTGAGAGTATCACTGAATATTTGACATACTTAGGTAAGGAACCAAAAAGCAGGTTGATGAAGTCAGTGCTTGTGCTGGCTGAGACCGGCAGGTCTTCCCTAAGAGTTTCCACTTAAAACAATTTAGGATGCCTCTGTGGTTCCAGGGCAGAAGAATAAAATTTTTATCTTTTTACCTGCTTATCTGGGGCTCTAGTGCCCTGCCAGAAATGGGTGCCATGTCTGGTGGCATCACCACTGCAGTGGACAGCCAGTAGGAGTAGTCATTGCGAGAAGCGAAGCTACAAACGTCATTGGTGCTGCAGAACAAGAATGGCATGGTGCTGAACCTCTGCAAGCAGCTACCAGCTGTCCCTGGAAGACAAAAGAGGAGAGGTTTGTGGCAGTAGGAGATTAAATTTAGTGCAGTGACCAGAAGAGACACACGATGGCACTCAATCTACTATAGGAAGAATTAAAACAGTTAACTACAAGAAGAGTCTGTTCAGTAAAATTATCTAAAAGCAAAATGCTTCTGGCTTATACAAAAATATCTATATCATAAATAAGGGCTAAGAACAAAATCTGTTAAAATAATACAATCTTCTTGAATGGTATCAGCCCTTGACACAGTAGCAGGGATTCAGCTGCTTAAACAAAAGTTTCTGGTGACATCATTCACACCCTAAAGTATCCCACTTAGGCTCCAAAACGCACAAGATTCTCCTTCACACCCTGTGGTGTTACTGTCATCCCTGTGCAAATGTTGTGAAGGTTTATTCTAGACACCTATCCATAAGTAACTGAATTCCTCCTCAAAAGACTCTAGGGATATCAACAAGGGAATATAGGAGTGCAGGAAAGAAAGGTGTCTTTTAAACCATGATTCCTGAATTGACTCCAGGCTGCTCTGGAGACAGATGGTTGAAACCAATGTTTATCTCAGACACTTACTGTAAATTTGCTTTCGGGACAACTTAACATTACTGGACTCTAAGAAAGCAATCTGAATTTTTTTACCAATACAGTACCAAGATCTTGTCCATGTGCTCGTTCATTTCCTTGTACAAAAAGCAGTGAATAGCCGACATAGATCTGGGATGTCCCATGTGGGCACGAAGGAATCTTTGTTGTCTGACTATGCCGGGTAAAGATAAATCCTTTTCTTGTTGGATCAGCAGTGGTAGTACCTGGTGATCCAGGTAAACCCTGCAGACCTGGAAAGCCAATCAGTCCAGGTTGTCCTGTGGATGAGAAATCAATATGATTGCAAGTATTATAATTTTGTTTGAGTTTTCATTTCTTTTAAATTAGTGAAACTGCTTGAAAACTAACAAAAAAAATCAATAACAAGATACAACTTAAAAACTGGTTGTATTTGTTCCAGATGTAGGAATTCCTTCAGACTTAGCTCAGGCAGATTTACACTGCATAGCTTCATGGCATAGTGAGGTATTTTAAAGAACCATGGCCATTTTTGCCAAGAAAAGCTTAAAGTAAAAACATTTTGTGATGCCTAAATAAAAATATTCCATTATATTTTGACATAATAAAAAGGCACCCTGGTACCTATAGATTTCAAGTGACTAAATAGAAGTGATTAATAACAGAAGAGCACAGTCAAGGTATATTTCTGTAAATTATTATTTGTGAACATGCATCTGTTAAAAGCTAAGAATGTGCTTACATATGTTCCTAAAGTTACTGTAAGTGTTCTGTAAATTACATAATCTCAATACACGTAAGAGGAAGGATTTACAGAAATCAGCAGTACAATTTATCTGTAAATTCAGTTAGTACCAGTCAAACAGAGATTCTGCTTTCCTGTACCTCTTTGTCCGGGAAATCCCCTGTCTCCTTTTGGACCAGGCAATCCTGGATGTCCTGGATGACCAAAACGCCCTGGTAGACCTTTTACACCTTTGGGTCCTAGATTGCAATCAAGAAAAAAATACCCCAGAGGCATACGGCAGTAGATTTTAATAACTGGTAAAGAATAAAGTTAAAATCCCCACATAAATCTAGCTGTGGTAGAATAAAACATGAACTTACTAAGTTTTCACACTATCTATAGTGCAAGTATCATCATCTTTCTTATCAGGAAGATTAGAAGGCAATATTGAATGTACTGCAGAAAATGAATGTGCTTCAGAAAATGAATGTATTTCAGCAGAGACATGTCTCCTTGAAGAGCTCCCTGCCTGGGGTGCACAGCTGTGCTGTTGGGAAGGGTGGCCAGATGCCCACTGCATATCCACATCACCCTCCCTTCTCCTTCCTTCCCCATTCCTCACAGCTGTGCCAGGCTTCACTTCTGGTGCCAAAGAGAAGAAGCCAGCCTGTCCATTCCTTCCCACCCCAGACTAGGACAGACACAATCACACTGGAACACATCTAGAGTACTTCTAGTACAGGTGGTAATTCCCTCCTCCCCACAAATAAAAAACATCCCGAGCATGGTTCTGATTGTATGAAAATGGGGAAGGTTTTCATCTACTATATTCCTTAGGCTTGCCTTGAGGGATGTACTCACTGACCCACTGCAAGGGTGGAGGGCAGATGGAATGGGACAGGTTATAAATATTAGCGTGTTAACAAGGTACAAAGAACTATTTTTAAACATGGTAAAGATTTTAAAGACATGTCAAATTTCTCTGCAGAAATTTTTCCACCAAACCAAAATGTTCTCCTAAGCAACACACACAGACATGCATAGAGATAAAAATATGTCACCTTGTAGTCCAGGAATCCCTTGAATTCCTTGATCACCTGGTGTTCCTGGGATTCCTGGCAGTCCTGCAGGACCCTTGCTTCCTGGGATGGAGAATATTTTTCCAGAGAATCCAGGTGGGCCTAGCAGCAAAAATATAATGAAGATCTATTGCTTTACATTAAGAGAAAGCAAACAAACTACAAAACAAGCCAAATAAATCACCCTAAGTCAGCTGGTACTGGAAAGAGAAGGGTGGGTTACCTTGCTGGCCCTTTGGTCCCCTTGGCCCTTCTGCACCTTGTGGTCCTGGGGGTCCTTGATTACCCTTTTCTCCTAAAAGAGAAGATTGAAGATATATCTGTCTGTTTTAAAATATCAAAACAACTGTCAAAGTTCCAGAGACTTGTTGAAGAGTCCTACATAATCCATGCAAAGTTCCCAAAGGGTAACAGAGCCTATAGACTGGTTTGAGATGTGAAGTGGGTTTCTTCACCTCTGCTGCAACTGTATCATTTATAGATCAAGTGCATTTAATTTATAAGACGATATTGTCATGCCTATCTATATGAAGGTTGGTCCATAAATCTAGTTTAAATTCTCAACTTTAGACTATATCCTTTCTATCTTACATGTTTTTGTCACTGGATTTGCAGCCTTCAAGTGGAGTTCAGCTCCTGTTAACCCTACTGTCAGCTATGCTGAAGGCTTAAGAGAGTTGTAGAGTTTTTGTTGAGCAATTTGATAAGTGATTCTTTTCAGTGAGCAAAAGATGTGGCTACATTCAGACCATGCTCCACAGTTCTGCTTGAAACAAAAGAATTGACTAAAAGTATTTTTAATACCACATCAGGAGACGACATATGTGAAATGAGAGTTTTTGGTTAAAGAAAATAAGATTACTGTCTGTGTGGCAACTTTGCCAATTAGAACAAACTAAAAATGCACAATAGTTAGCATGGATCACTAACAAGTAGGTTAAACAGGTAATGATAATTGTGTGGGACTGTAAATCATGCAATTGAAAATGAGAATACTGTAGTAATGCAGGCCTACATCATATTTAAATCACTAGAAATTGTCTAAATTAAAAGGATTTTTAGCTAGCTACTGATTCAACTTACCCTCAGGAATATGAAATTAATGAAGCCAATACATTTAACAGTTCATCTGCTGATAAACTGTAAATGAGATTTTAATTCAAACAATTCCTACAGCAAACAAAGCACCCAGTGCTGTAATTATGATTAAATGCTCCCGAGTTCTGTAGCTAAGAGGTTGTCAAAAAGTCACATTTTCTAGCAATGGTGGGATATTTCCAATTGGCAGACTCAGTGCCAAAGTCCTTGCAGCTCATCACTAAGGGCAGACTTGTTTTGAATTTGCCTGAAATGGAGGTGGTTGATGTGTCAGCCCTTCCTCACCTGAGCCTAAATAAGGACCCACGCAGTTCCTCAATGAACACTCTCTCAGTGAATGCTTTCATTTAGACCTGATGTACACCCTGATTTTCACAGCAAAACCTTGTGTCTCTAGAACCCCTCATACACAAATACTATTATTCAACATGTAAATAATTATATTTGGCACACAGGCGTGTACATAATAAATATATTAATACCTTTTACACCTGGGAATCCAAGAAATCCAGGGTGCCCTCTAGCACCAGGATAGCCTGATCGACCTTCTATTCCCTGCAAAACAGAGAACATCAGTAAGAAACAGGAGCAGCATCTTCACACAATGAAATACATTTTATTTTTGTTCAGAAAATTCACAGCATTATGTTCACAGAACATGCTGTAACTAGAACTATCTGCTCCACTTTTAAGCATGTCAGAAATTGTCATATTATTGTCCTGTAATACAGAACAGCCAAGGAAATGACATACCAGGAATTAAAAAAAAAAAATAATCAATTCTCATTGATCCATTTAAGTCCATAAAACTTGCTTCTCATATCCATTTTATTATTTCCTCTACTACAAGGTGTTTTTATGAAAATGGCTGGGAGGGGATGCTTGTTTGGGTTTGTTGTTTGTTTTGAGGTTTTGGAGGGGTTTTTAATGGGTGTTATTATCTTTTCATGGTAAGAGCAGTCTATCAGTGCAGTAAGAAAGAAGCAGTATTCCTTTCACTGACTTTGGGACCAGGAGGGCCAATGTCACCAGCTGGACCCCTTGGCCCTGGAATTCCATCCGCCCCTCGGACACCTTTGCTTCCTTTCACGCTGAGAGTGGAAAGGCCAGGAAGGCCTGGAAAACCAGGAGCACCTATACAGAAACATCAGAGTAAGGGAAGACTGCTGCCAGCAGCTTTTCACCTAGATTACACACAACACAGTGCAATATTCAATGGCTCCATAACCACACTCATGTTTACCATCTCAGTGATTTCCAAGGAAATATACACACTTTAAAAAAATCAAATTTTTCCTAGCCTGCTGATTTAATCTAACATCAGAACTTACAGTACTCTTTAACACTACAGGCTTTTGCATATCCTCCAGTTGTTATGTCTGGAATCACAGAATCATTTACATTGGAAAAGACCTTTTAAGATCATCGAGTCCAGCTGAAAACCTAACACTGCCATGTCCTCACTAAACCATGTCCCTAAGTGCCACTCAAGCTATCTCACTTTGTTAAAGTTGGATCTTAGCTGCCCCATGGACCACATGGGAGGAAAGCAAGATACTGCAATCGGGCGGACTCGGAAGCTTAGAGTTGTTTTAATTTAAATGTCACTGCATAGATCATTGGTTGCAATGGTAATACTGCATTAGCTGCTAAAGGGACCTGTTTAATTATGAAACTCTCTTGGGGGAATACTTCTACTTTCAATTATCAATATATCCTTTCAGACAAATAAGGAGTTCCAACAACACACCTGGTCGTCCATGTGCACCAGGAATACCTCTGTTCCCTTTCTGGCCAGTGATTGCCATGCCTGTGGTGCCTTGAAATCCAGGTAACCCCACTAAGCCAGGAGGTCCAATGGGTCCTTGATCTCCCTGATGACCTTTCACACCTGGAGGCCCAGGAAAGCCAGGCAGTCCCATGTCCCCTTTGATTCCTGCAAAGTGTGGATATCACACGTGGGGAAGGCTGTCAAGAAAGTGAGGTGATGTGACAACTCCAAAAATGTGTTTCCTATATGGCAAAGGTGGAATTCAGCCCTTGTTTTTAGTACAGAGAAGTCCCCAAAGCCAGCTTGCTACCCTAAACCAAAATAGTTCTGAGAAGATAGGACTCACAGCAAGGTACACATCACTTTTTTAAATTAAAAAACTTCACAAATTAAAAAAAATCCACTCCACTTCAGAGATTGCTCATCCCAATAAATAAACTTGAGAGGAGGATAAACAGACCAGAGAAGGGAATACTTTTTGATGAATAAGTAGAATAAATGCTTCTTTGTTCATCAGAACTAAAAAATCCTTTAAAACTAGATCCCAGCTGGAATCATCAATATGAATGCAACAAAATGAGACTATTCCAAAAGGATATTGTTCTGAAGTCAATCTGGGAGTGCTTTAATTTTACTTTCTTAAGGTAAAGCAAATCAATGGATTTCTAGCAGCACTAGAAATACAATGTAAAACCTAAAAAAAGGGGAGAATCCGTCTTCTGTTTATCAATATAAAAGGGAAGATGAACAAAATTAAAATGCAACCACTGCAGCTTTCTCAAAGTGTGCTTGTTATTCAGAAAGATCTTGTTTTGATAAGAACATACTCTGCTAATCAAATTATATATTACAGCAACATTTCAAAAGCTCTAGAATGTGTATGTCACCTTCACAAGACCACAGAAGTCAGCTTCTTTATTTGCCTTTTACAACAATCTAAACTTCACCAACTCTTGACATTTAATATATAGGACCAAACCATTGATCAAAAGCACAGAATCACTCTTGATTTCCTCTGACACTTAGTGCCACTTCAGCACCTGAAAGCAGGAGGGGACTTGATGATGGTTCTGAGATCTAAATATTAAGTTGCTGCTTTTCAAAAAGACAACTCACCTCTACGTCCAGGAATACCTGGAAAACCAGGAATCCCTCTCCCTGGCAGTCCTGTAAAATATTAGGTCACGTTACACTCAAAGTCTGAAATAATTTTTTGAAAACAGAGTTTTCTAATATTTCATACATTTTTTCAGGGATCATGGAATCAAAAGGTAGAGTTTAGTTCTATGTAAAGTAAAATGTATTATATCCACTTCTATACAAAACCACAAACTAAAAATTTAAGTTATTTATAGGAGGAACTCTTATTGGCCAATCTTATTTGAGGTACATTCTTCAAGAAGAAGCTATTTCTTTCTTTTCAGAGAAAAAAACAGAAAAAATCTGCACTTAATTTTCTTAGTTATTAATAGAAAATAAATGTAAATACCTATAAAAGAAAATATGTAAACAGTGATTACTTCAACATGAGAATACTTTCTAAATACTATGGATGCCTTCTCAGTATCTTCTTGATTCATCCAAAGAAACATTTTTCAGTGTAAAATTCTGCCAGAATTCAGTGTAGGACTAAATCTGTCTGAACTTTGATAACATCAGGAGTGACTTTTAAATTAAAAGTTTCACAACCCAGGGTTTAGGTCATGGAAGCTTTCACTATTTATGCAGGGAAACATTGTGTTTCCTTTTATTTTATATTCACGTAAGACAGAAAACAACTCTGAAAGGATTTTGGTTCTTTTAAACTTTGAGATTATCCATAACAGATGTTAACAGCAGTACTTTGACTTGCAGACATGACTAGGTGACATTACCACAGGTGTAAAATAGAGCATTTGTAATGCACTTGGGCTGCTGACAGCATGTACAAAATTTACATAGAAAACCACCTATAACCTTCTACTTATAAACTTAGCTTTGGCTCCACAGAAGCTCCTTGGTAATCCTTCCCAAATCATCCTTGTCATTATAATTACAGAAAAAAAAAGACAATTGTAAAATAGAATGAAAATCTGTCACTGCTCTTACCTGGTTCTCCCTTTACTCCTGGGGGGCCAGGCATACCATCCTGACCTTGAGTACCCCTTTCACCAACAAGTCCAGGTTTTCCAGGGACTCCAACAGCACCTGTGAATTACAAGTCACCACAATATAATTTTTACTTCTGTAATTTTGCAGTAAGAAGATTTGACTCCCCTTCAATAAAATTTAATTAGCTCAGCTACTTCAAAGGTAGGGGTAGCTGTGTTGGTATAGAGCAGCATGTAGCTTGTATTGAGCTCACTGGACTTCAGTGGATTGAACACCCCCACTATTTTCACAGACATAAAGCCTTCAATGCATGCTTCTATATTGCTACATATACACACTGCCCCTGAGATATATTTTTAATTCTGTTTTAGTTCTGTTGCTTTAGTAGACTACTACAATTCTTTGTTACTCCAGTTAGTTTTCTTCTCTTCATCTACCTATATCTTATTTATTATTTTCTTTTAGGAGGTAGAACCTAAAGAACCTAAGCCTTTCTTATAATTGTGTGCATATCACATCTTGAGACCCTTGAATATATACTTATAATTAAAAAAAGGGCAAAAAGCTTTCCAGAAGTGAAGCAAAATTAAAACTTCTTCCCATAGCTGAACTGATAACATTGAAAAGGGGCTTTTAAAAGGAGGCAAACAAAGCCTCAAACTGAAATGAAATCCCAAATCCAGGGCAGTGATTTAGGAGAGAAGCTATATACCATACCAGGAGGGCCTGGGACTCCCTGCTGTCCTGGGTGGCCCTGGCATCCTTTAGCACCAGCATCTCCACGGGGTCCATACAGCCCTGTAAGAAGAAAGAGTGTGGCAGAGGGGAAATGGCATCACCCCTAGATCCAGACTCAGTTTAAGAACTTTGTTGTTGTTTCTGCTTTGGCCAGCTGCAAAAGTTCTCCAGGTGACAAGCTGGCCTGGCTGCTCTGACCACAGAGGAGCTGTTGAGGTTTGCAGCAGTCAGTGTAAGTCAGTGTGCCACCCCCAGGCACCCCATGCAGCTGGAGGAATTACCTTCTACAAGCCTGTCCTCAGCTCACCATCCCTCCCAAAGTACCCCATACCTGGGATTCCTGCACCTCCAGTTTCCCCTCTGATCCCACGTGGTCCTGGTACTCCTGGAAGCCCTGGATGACCCTCGGAGCCCTTTTCTCCTTTGCTGCCCAAAACTCCTGGGGGACCTGGATCTCCCTGAGAAACAGTTGCAAACACAGAGGTAAAGAATCACAGTGTGGAATAGGAAAATCACATACAATTTTAAGGGTTAAGTGCATGTAATCACATTTCATTAGGATTTTCAGACAAAAACCAAAGCAGACTAACTATAAGGTCTTCTCATAATAAAACTGATCTTTTAGACATAGTTAAGATCTATTTTTAACCTTTATAAACTGAGTTGGTTTTAGATATTTCCCTGGCACAGATTTCCCTTCAGTTTTATTCTACCAGTTCTTTTGATCCAAACTTTCATTCCTCAGCTAATATGCAGCTATACAAAATACTGAATTGCATTTTTTTCCTTGAATCCCTACTGACTTTTTTTCACAGTAATCTCATTGGGGCTACCCAGCTGATACTGAAAATAAACAAATCATTTAGACAGATCACAGGATTTACAGAGGGATTTACAGCCTCAGCCACACATTTCAGGTAATCTCAAAGGTAAAAAGACTTCCAGTTATTCAACAACTAGAACATGGGGAGTTAAACTATCCAATTGATCTAACTTAAAAATACTGGTTTGTTCTTAGCAATGTATATATGACCAAACATAGCATACACTCTGTGCAGTACACATTACTAAGAAAAAAAATCTTGTGCAAGGATACTACCAGACTATCAAAACCAAACAGTACAAGTTTAGATTATAAAACTTCTGCATTTGCTAAGACAAGTTTTTTTGATGTACTTTTTAACATCCTTTTTCTTAATGAATTAGGAACTTTTACAAAAAGCAAGTTACTTCAAGATACTTCGTCTTTATAAACAAGAAATTGTTGCACAAATGAAGTGAAATATGATGAAATAAACTTCTCCTGAGTAATGGCACAATAGAATTTTCATATTTCTTACCACTAATTAATCAACTATTTCTGCAAACTCTGCAGCTCTTGCTTACATGTTGGTTCTGTTTCTATAGTAAAAGGCTCTGCCTAACAGGAAATTTTTTCCACTGCCTTTATACCTTTGGACCAGGTTCTCCTGGAGGCCCAGCAGATGGGTACCCAGGATCTCCTTTGTCACCTGGAAAGCCACCATAGCCTGGTGGACCAGGGTCACCTGATGGTCCTGGAAAGCCTGGAGATCCTTTCTGGCCTTTTGGACCTGGAAAAATACCAATACTGATACCATTCTTAAAAGGATCATAACTGCATTTCACACTCCATGTTTTGTAATCTATTGCTTATATATACAGATATTAATTCTTCATTAAAGTAATTGAAACTGTGATTTTATTTCTAAAAAGAGGTTCTTACATGTAACAATATATAAATTTAAAAATTTGGATAGAGAGGGAGAATTGCATTCTGCAAGTCAAGCAAATTCTGGGGTGAAGGTAAATCTATGGATACTAAAGAATAAATCCCAGTCTAAGAATTGTGTGGTGTGCTGACAGTAACAGCTCAGACCTCTGCAAATGCCTCTATAGAGCTCTATGTATTTGTAATATGTTTTGGGAGAAAATTACCTGGAATTCCCATGTCCCCCTTGTCTCCGAGTGCACCTGGGAATCCCTGTCCTCCAGGAATCCCTGGAAGACCCATAAATCCTTTGGCTCCTGCAAGATGAAGAAATTAATGTCATGTCAGAACTGTCATGGATACAAAATCCTCTACCACACACCTTTTGGTGTATTATTATTTTATAGATAATCAACATGAAACCTTTTGCCCCAGACACAGATAAAATTATCATTATTGTTTTCAGAAAGCCAAGGAAATAACAAATCCTTATGTATCAACATTAAAATTAAGGTTTGTGACCACAGCACTTAAGGGCAGCCACTGTAATATGTTATAGTTGAACGTGATCAAGATCATGAATTTGTATTCATGCACTGGACTCACCTTTCTTTGCTTGCACTCCAGCTCAGTTTAGTTTTGTGCATGGAACAATCACATTATTACTTACTCATAACAGATTTCTCAAGACTAGGATACAGTAAAAAGCTGAGTGTGACCTAAGCAATTTTCCCCTCACTCACTTATCTTGAGATTAATTTAGCTAAATTAGCACTCAGTTTAATAACTAAAAGATCCAGATACATCTAGAATGTTCTGTAGACATTCATTCTAAATGCCAGTGTGCCAATGCCTGACATTTTAAAAGCTACTTTTCACTGGAAATCTGCTAACTTTTGAAATACAAGTCAGATATCTGAGTTTTGGAAAGGGAAATATAATTTATCTGAAATAAAAAAAAATCCTAAAATATTTTTGTGCAAAATTGTAATATATTATAATTAATTTTTAAATAATATTGCAAACTCAAACTTCTTTTTGCTTTTTCAAAAAAATAGTTTTTATTCATTGGTTTCATCAGCTTTTAGACTTTATTGTCATTTTCTATTTGTCATCCTAAACAATGGTCTATATATAAAAGAAAACAAAATCATTTGGTGATAGCTGCTATGACTTTCAAACTGCAGCTTTTGAAATTGCCCAGTTTCAGAATTCTCAGGAAAGCTTGAGAGTTAATAGAGAGAATGTAGTGCTGTTTCTGGAGCCAATTTGGTGTGCATTGGAGCAGCAGTACGTCCCTGTCCACGTGGCACAGGGATTTACAATATACATATTCCATACCTGGTGGACCAGGCATTCCTTCAGACCCATCCACACCTGGTGGACCTTGCACACCAATGTCTCCTTTTTCTCCCCTTACACCCATTCGGCCTTGAACTCCTAAAATGAAGTTTCATTTAAAAAATATTACAAAACAACATCTTGGAACATAACTTTTGTTCAAAGTTTAACATTCTATAACTCTTTAAGCTAATGAAACAGAAGTAGAGCACAGGATTGTCACTCTGAACACACATAAGCAAAACACAAACTCAAATCCAACACCTTCTGTATTTTTCATGTGGAGGCAATAGGAAGTCCCTGAAAGCTTCCATAGGAAAATAGCAATAGAAAAAGCCAGAGAGCATTAGTTAAGCATCTACAGCTCATATAGAGTCCATATTAATGTTGCTAATGAAGGAGTTTTTCTGGCAGTCAAGTACTTCCGAGCAGATTTAATGTCTTTGCAATACAGCATCTGGTTGGTAAGTGCAGCCATTTCTGTGCTCACAGGATAAAAATGTAAAAACATCAATGTATAGCATATATGTATAGAAGCCTCCTGGTACTACTGATATATTATTTAGAAAATAAGAGCTTTTTAAAGGAATTAGGGCTTCCTGAAATTGAACTGAATATTCAATGTAATATCCAACTATTCCATAAATGAGAAGGCAGTTCTAGTGTTTAGCAATAATTATTTCAAAACACAGTGAGTACTCTCAGCAGTAGAATCAGTTTATTCTGTATTTTAGAGTCCACTGGAACTGCAAAACAGACGACAACCCCGGCTAGTTTTAATGACAGAACAATGAATGTGTACCTTTTAAACCTTGTTCTCCTTTGTCCCCAATACCAACCAAGGTCTCAGATGGTCCAGGAAAACCTTTATCACCTGGTTCACCTTTTTCTCCAAGAAATCCTTTTCTTCCCTTTATTCCCGGGAAGCCAGGAGAACCTGCAAGAAAATAGAGTGAAATTTTCTGAGGAGACCTGACTAGATGATGTAATAAAGCAAACCAGATAATGCCAATCATCAAGAGCAATTGTAATTCACATATGTAAATATACATTGCAAAACAATCTAAACTAGCTTCTTAAATGCTCCAATCATCAACAAAACACTTACAAGTACAGATTACTTGTAGCAAGTAATGCTTGTCTTTCCAGCAAGATGTGGAAATTATTTCTTATAGTGAATAAACATACAATCTTGTGTCGGTTAAATAAATACAATAATGGTATCCACACAAGAGGAGAAAAAAATCAGCAAAAAGGCTCTGCTCTTTATTGAGTAAATCACCAGCCACTTAAAAAATGAAAAAGAAAAGGTGGCAAGTCAAAACTGCTAAAAAATATGATGCTGCCCTTCGGTCTGCAGACTGCACATATATAGAAGACAGATTTACCAAAACTCAAAGAAATTCCACTACAACATCTGTACTAATACACACAAAAATGGATCACAAGACTAACTTGAGCATTGAAATTCCTGTATTGTAAGTGATAAGGAAGGCAGATAAAGTGGACACTCACCTTGGATACCAGGGTTGCCTGGTCTTCCAACCATGCCAGGGGGTCCAGGAATTCCTAACAGTCCCATTACTCCTGGATCTCCCCTTGCCCCTGTGGAATTGAAGCAATAGGAACATATTTGTTAGCATTAAATCAGTTAAATAGAACATTACTTCAGAAAACTACACATACACCTGTCATTTCAGTGTTTAATTGCTTCTTTTATTTTTTCTCCATTTCTGTAACTGTCCAAGCCAGTTTTCCCATACTTAACCACAGAATCATGACTTATAACCCCCAAATTACCTAAATTAGTAGCTGCAACAGCTCCTACCAATTAATTAAATAACTAACAGTAAGGATAATGCATCTGAGATACCCACACGGGGATGAGAGATCAGTCATGAGATGTGTGGGAATGACATTCCTTTCAGGCTCAGGAGTCAAAGAACAGCTGGGAAGTAACAACTCCCTCAAATGCCACCAGAAGTCTATGTTTGCATAACTGAGTCAAGTGCTACATGTTTATCAAAAGCTTTACAGATTCTCAGTATAAAATGGCATGTACCATCTCCTTCCCACAGTGTAATGATTTGATTTTAAAGAAAAATCTTTGTTAGAAATAAGAAGCATTATACGACTGATATATTTTATTCTTCAAAACAAATTAACATATTTCTGAAAGAAAAAACCAAACAAATCAACCCTACAGGGACCACTTAGCTTACTTAAAGTTAGCTCTGGTTAGTGATAGAGCTTGATCTGACTCAACTCTGTCAGACTCTAGATCTGAGCTTATAAGAAAAAGAAGCTGGCATTACAAACTATTTGAAAAAGGATGCTGAGTAAGAACTAAATACTTTGCAATTCCATTTTGCTGGGGAAGTTGCTTTGAATATTAACTATTTCGTGTCCTACTGCAAGGACATACAAAAACTACATAAAACACTGTTCTCAGAAGACTATTATAGAAAATTCCACACTGTGCCAAGAGAGCTTCAAGATATGCTCTTCCTTTAAGGAAGAATGATTAACTAGTTTTTCATAAAAATCTCAATAAGTGAAAGCTGTTGATGAAAAAGTATTTCAGCATCTTCAGTCTAGAAAAACATTACCTTTCTGCAAAGACTCAATTGCTACATCAAAACAAATACTTGGGGAAAACTTACCTGGCAAACCAGAGATTCCTGGCCTTCCAGATTGTCCCTTGGGACCAGGTAATCCCATATTTCCCTGAAGACCTATTAATCCAGGTTCCCCAGGCTTTCCATAGATTCCTGGGATACTCAATCCAGGAGCACCCAGGTTTCCTTTTGAACCTTGTAAACCTCTTCCTCCTAAGAAAAGTGCAGGACAGTGTAGTATGGTAGATCTGTCTGAAAAACAAACCTTCATCTCTATCTTTACATCATAAGCATGAAACTCTTCTTGAACTCTGCCTGTTTGAGGCTAAATATGAGATCTGTAAAGCAACAAATACATTCAGAAAATCTTAGGAGGGCTGTAGGTTGGGATTTTTGAAAAGGAGGGAAAAAAAAGTGAGAGTAGACAAATCTGTTCTTTCCCAGAAAAAGAAGAAAAACCCAAATATGAAAGCCCCATCAATTTTGCATTCATTCTTTATAAAATTCTATTTTTAAAAATCCTTTTGAGATCATATATAGGAGAAGGAATGTGCTGTATACCTGAGTGTGTTTTTTTGAAAAGAAAATCATATGCAGTACAGGCAGGTACTTTTGGCACCCTAAATTATTTTCCTACCTAGTTGAGCTCTTCCTTTCACTTATTTCTTTACCCATCCCATTGCACCACAGAATCTAAGTTCAGTCCCACATGGGAGATATGACTGAAATAGCTATCCTTTTTGATGTGGAATTTGGGTCAGTTTGTGAACACCTTTTATACTGCCCAATGGAATCTGAATCTTAATCCATCTTCATCAGTGCATGTGCTTCCTCCCATCTACAGAAAGAACATCTTTAAAATGGACTCATATTTTCTTGCATACTATTCCATAACCAATATCCAGAAACAATTTCAGCTCCCTCAGGCCATTGGAGGGCAGAAACAAAACGAAAGAGATTCACCCAGTCAAATAGCATTTTTGGGTCAGAAAGTCCTACCTGGTGGGCCTGTAGCTCCCTGGCCACCTGGCAAACCTGGCAGGCCAATAAGACATTCAGCAGGTTTCCCTGGAAAACCTGGGTCTCCAGGAACTCCAGGTGAGCCACGATCTCCTAAAAGACATGAGAGTGGATTCACAGCTGAATTAAGTTTTAGGCTTTCAGTGAACCTTGTTTGACTTGATTTTCCTTAAAATAATGTACTGTGCTCTCTGAGCTTCTCTGGCAACATTACCTCTTAGGCCATCATCACCATCATGCCCAGGATGCCCTGGGAGGCCTGGGAGTCCTGGAAGTCCACCTTCACCTTTCAAGCCAGGACTGCCATGACCTCCTGGTGAACCCATTCTTCCTGGCTCTCCAGGAATAACCATGCCTGGCTCACCCTGCAACACAGACAGAAATATAAACAATCCTCTCTGCTTTGCAGATCTGCCAAAATATTTTCTCCACTAGTGTAATAATGACCTTATTTTGTTAGGGTAATTCTCTTAATTCCCTTTGGATGTTTCACACTATAATTTTTAATGGCTTCAATTCAGCAGACCACTGGATGTTCCTTATTAGCTAGCTGAGTAATTAATCTAGACAACTTTTAAACTTTGTCTCCTAGACCTAAGAAGTTACTACTCAGCAATGCAAGACACTTCCCTCCATTTGGTCTTTACTGCATTGAGATGCCTTCTGCAGCTGTGAATAGCTTTGAACATCTCTCTGAAAGTGGGGGTGAAGTTTGTGTAATTATAACATTTCCTTTATTTTTATACAATAAAATTATGTATTATATATCAAATTATTTATTTGAATGATCAGGGTCAGCACCCAGATATGCCCCAGGATACTCAGTCAGTTGTTGGGGTTTTTTTAAATCATTCTTCTGATTATTGTTGTCCATGAAGACTGCTTTTATCACAAATCCCAAGTGCATTCCCTGACTGGAAACTTTGAATTAGTAGGTTTTTTAGCTACTGAACTGCTGGTTGCAGCAAATCAATATGTTCATAAAGCATATCAGTAGACCTGAGCTTATACCAGTCACTAATGATATACTTGGACCACAGAGGCCACTTCACATCCAGATGTTCTGTGGCATCAAGTACAGATTAAAAAATAAAAATTCACAACCTCAACTGCCTTCCTTCGTCATATCAAAAAAACACACCAAAGAATGACATATGGGTACAAACAAAGAAATGCCAGGTGTTCAAATAATTTAGGTGGTAATATTTTGTTCAAAAATTGAATCCTAATTACAGACTAGTCAAGAATCAGTAGATTAGCTGTTGTTAATCAGCAAGAGTGGCTGCAGTATTACCTCCAACCTTCTTTCTTCATGCTTCAATTTAACAGAGCACTTGCTTAAATTAAATACATACTTACTTGTCAATTACCTCCATCAAATATATGCTTAATTGGATTTCTGAACAGGCACCTTTTCAGCAGCTGTGGCCTTAATTTTTTTTTTGCTGTAAGCAATGCAATATCCTCCTTGTGGTCTGAAAGCTGAAGTAGGAAAACACCCCAAACACTTCGAATTCTGAAATCTTGTATTTGGATCAAAAATTTTGGCTTGAGCCCCTTTTTATAGAAAGAATTTAATTTCATAGTTTGTGTATGACAAGTCAAGAAGTGACGAATTGCTATATTCCTTACAATTTCTAATTTATTTGCTCAGTATAAAATTGAATGAATGGGCCGTATGGAAAAGCTTGTGCTGTATTTCTAACCAAACCTTTTGTCCTGGTTGTCCTAGGTTTCCAGCTCGGCCTGGATCTCCAGTCTTTCCTTCACAACCTGGTGGCCCTCTGCCTCCTGCAAGTCCTTTATCTCCTGCAAAAAGTAATTAAATGGCATTACAGATGCTTTATTTTACAAAAGGGTCCTTGCATGTGTGCAATTATGAGCCTCTGACACTAATGCAGCTTACATGAGCTGAAGGGAGGATCTTGATTTCAGAGCTAATGTGACACATGGCATCTTGTTCCTTACAGAGTCACTCAAAATTGACTGAAACACTGCTTGTTAATTAACTGACTATGAAGCAAGTCAGCATTTTTTTTCAAGTGAAGCCATTCTGATGTTAGTTTCCTGCTGTTCTCTTTAGCAAGCAGCTTGGTACAAGTTTCAGTATCTGAGCTTTTTTGTTAACTCATGTCCTTACAGGATTATGAGAATTTCCTAGTATTGCTAGGGTTCAAGAGGAGTTATAACTTTGCATGAGGAATGGCTAAATCTACAGTATTGAAAATGCTTTCTATTACCTGCATATTAGGGCAGGTATTGCATCATACATAAGCAAAACTGATTAAAAATAAAGTACTTGGACACTTATACAGCTCTGTCTCTGTAACACATACCCAGGTAAAGAGAATACATCTGAATTAAGTACAGCACTCAGAGGAGATAACTGCACCTTTTTGGGCAGTATTCCAGCAAGCATCAATGTCCTTAAAAATATTTTCCTACTGTCAGCTTTGATACTTCATACTCTGAATGCCTCAAAATATTTCAAACTTGCCATTTCTAAGACTTCAGGCAGTAAATGACACAACTGCTAAAAACACTTATTCTTTTTTTAACTTGCTAATTATTTTAAGGTGTACTTAATTTTTTTTTTTTTTTTTTGGTTTTGCTTTAAGTACATGACTGCTAAAAACACTTATCTGTTTGTTAATTGATTTTCTTTTTTTAACTTGCCTAATTATTTTAATGTGTACTTAATTTTTTTTTTTTTTTGGTTTTGCTTTAAGATCAAAAAGAGTATTTTACCTTTTGGACCTGGGTTCCCAGGAAACCCAAGCCCTGGAAAGCCTGTGTCACCCGTTGGTCCTGAATGTCCTGGATCACCTGGCTGACCTCTTGCTCCAACCCCACCTGCCCAAAGAAAATAAACAAACTGTGAGTTATCTTACCACAGAGCATAAACTTGTAAGATTATGTGTGTTACAATTTATTATTAATAAGGACACAACTGTAGATTATATTAGAATTTAGACACCAGTTCTCCACTGCAGGTTTTCACAGTTAAAGTGCTAATTGCATTCACAGTGTCAAAGCATTTATGAGTCTGTGAGTTAAGTTTTTATGCAATCTGGCCAAATTTTAGACTCCTAGAAACAGCTACATGCAGACATGAATCTTCCACATCTTGAAAGGTTCCAAACACTTTATAGGGGTGAGACTTGAAACAGAAGCAACTACAAAAACAAACTACCATAAAACTTTAAAAAAACTTCCTGTGCTGTTCAGGCCAGTTTTAAGGACTATTGTTCTACAAAATCCAAGCAAAGATGCCTTACCATTAACCAATCTCTGATTTTAACTGTTTTACTGATTTAGTGTGCACTCACCAGGCACTCCTGGGGGTCCAGGTAAACCATGTGGTCCCTGAGGTCCTGGCAAAGCAGGTAATGGAGTTGCCCTACTGGTCTCTCCTTTCATACCTTCAGCAAATACATTATAAAATATTACAAAGGCATATAGTTTGGAAATCTCAAGCATTCAAAAATATGAGTGATCAATCTACTTGGCTAAAAATGTAATCATCTACAGTTGCCATATTTCTAGTACTCCAACAGATTTTGAAAAGCCTTCACACCCTAACTTAAGTAAAATCATATTATTGACACCTGCAGTCTTCCTCTCAGCCCTCCTGCAGTCTAGGGGAGGCGCAGAAAAAGAAGCACAAAGTCACCAGGAAAATGACGCAACTGACACGTGCTTAAATCTTCAGCTCCATGTCATAAAGGCTCAGTGGGCATTATCTTTAAGCAGGCTTGATTATATCTGCCACTCAGCTGAGTTCTTCCACTGGTATGTTTCCAGCACTCAAAAATTATTATGCCCTTTACATTTAACCTGCTGACTTAGATTACACTAATGGTGACAACAGGCTGGATATTTGATTAGTTATTCTTTCTACAGAGAAGCGACTCAAGCACTAGAATACACTGCCCAGAGAAAATGTGCTGTCTCTGCTCTTGGAGGTTTTCAAGGACCAACTGGATAATGCCTTCAGCAAATGGGTCTGATCTCATAGCAGTCCCAGTGCTGAGATGAAGTTCAGATGGCACAGAGTTCCTTCCAACCTCAATTATCTTATCACCCCAAAATTTGTGTGCTATCTTCAGAGGTACATATATTGGGAAAATATTCTAGAAGTCACATGGAAAGGAGAGGATTCCCATGTTTCATTATAAAAAGAGACCTGGACCAAGTCTGGGCGAAAGGAGTAAGCTGTAAAGGAAGACATGTTTTGGCAGTTTTGTGCTCCCCTTGGGATGCCTTTTGCAGCAGCAGTGTGCCTGGAGCTCTGGGCTTTGTAGTTTTCAAAACCCTAACCTTAGGCATATACCTAACCCTCGATGAGGCAGTAATAGGTCCATGGTCTTTAGGCTGGTGCCAAGTAGAAACGTGGGGAGGGAGTCATATTGTGGCAGTTCTGTGCTCCCCTTGGCATGCCTCTTTTAGCTGCACTGTCTGGAGCTCTGGACTTTTGTAGCTGTATTCTCAAGTTAGTAAATTATGTGTTTGATTTCAATCTGTCTTTGCAATTTTAGTCTAGTACTCTGTAACATACGGAAAACACAGTAAAATAGGAAGTTACTAACCTGCTTCTCCAGCTAATCCAGGTGGTCCAGGTATTCCTTTAGAGCCTTTAAAACCTCTTACTCCTTGTGGTCCATAACCTGCCAGTCCAGGAAGTCCCATTTCTCCGGGAAGACCAAGTCTACCAGGCAATCCAGGTAGTCCTCTATCTCCTTTTGGTCCAGCCAATCCCTAATGATTACACATGTACATCAAGAATTACTTGCTTTCCACACCAGTTTTCTTAACAAAATTCCCA
Source organism: Onychostruthus taczanowskii (assembly GCF_017590055.1). Classification (NCBI taxonomy): domain Eukaryota; kingdom Metazoa; phylum Chordata; class Aves; order Passeriformes; family Passeridae; genus Onychostruthus; species Onychostruthus taczanowskii. The sequence goes on from NW_024502014.1 coordinate 4,019,871, forward strand.
TTTCTCTGACTATAATCTTGTATTATTTTAGTAACAGATTAACTCTGATAATTTCAGCAAAAATTTTTCCTCTTATTTAGTTGTGATTAAGTGAATATGAATTTGAATATCAATGGTTACAAATGGCTATTAAGAAGGAAATACTACAAATAAATACAATTGCCTGACTTTTCCCAATCACTGTGTTCTTGCACTGTACACTTTTCTTCTGTTTTGAAACACATTTAGCAAAAAATCAAACCCACATAAGCTCTGACTCTCCTTGAATTCTGTGGATTCAATGCTTAGAGACATTTATATCTGGATCATGTTAACATGATCAGTTTCTCAGCCAACATAATACAACAAGAATTGTTAGTTTTTGTTTCTGCTGACTCTGTCCTAACAATTTGAGTTTTATGGTCAGTTCTCACTGAAGATTAACCCATAAAGACTGAACAGGAAGTACTTGAATTATTAAGCATTGTAAGTGGTCAGGAAAATGCTTTCTAAAAAGATTTTATCCATCATTGAAATCCAACAAAATTCTCCAGTATCAATATCCAAACTAAAATCTCACTAGACTGCTAAGGTTTCTCAGCAATTTGTACCTATACTGGCCTCATCTTTCTCTGGTATTACATTATTTCCTCTCCTTTCATGCATATTGGTTGTTACAGTTGAGGACAGTACCCTCAGTCAGATAGGGGATATTCAGCCAAAATATCTGTGTAGATTAAACAGATTGTTGTACAAGATAAAATACAGACATAGGTTTCCATTACTTCCATATTAATTGCAAAAAGTGCATACTCACCTCTTCACCTTTAGAACCTTTGGATCCTTTAGAGCCAGGTCTTCCCAGAAATCCACTTGAACCTCTTCTTCCTTTTTCTCCCCTGGCTCCTGGATCTCCTTGCTCACCTTTTGGCCCTTCTGGACGTACATATCTTGGTTCACCTTTTGATCCTTTACGTCCTTGATCTCCTCTAAAACCTGGAGGTCCCTAGGATAGAGTTATCAAAAGAACTTCAGTGCTAGATGTATGACATCTGTTTTCAAGTTTGTTTTTAGAATTAAATACCTCAGAGGGGTGCTCCTAATTCTAATTTTTATTCTCTGAAATAGCATACTTCAATAAATATTTTTGTCTTTTCTTTTTCTCCTGCTTTTAATTCTTTTGACAAGACTACCATTTCATTTATGCTACTACAAACAGGAATAATGTAGCATAATTTAATGAGTGAAACCATGGCACAAAAAGAAGGACTCTAAGACCTAGTTAGAGATTTCTCCTCCATACTGGAATATTTCCCCAGGGACATTCTAAGTGCCATAGCTGGCTCTGCTCATAGTTAACTTCTCTCTTCCTTCTCTCCCTCACAGGTTACAAAGTGGGTACACTATCCCAGCTGAAAGCACACTGGGCTCCAGTGATCTTGGGCTCATGAACTCTGAACTCCAGCAAACTCCTGGCAAAGCCTGTTAGCAGACTCACTCTGCATCTGTACAGCAACCACCACAACAAATACTTGTGCATGAGTTTTTATTGGACAGCACTGGCTGTACTTTCCCACAAATAATTACTACTACAGGCACAAGTTAGCACAACCAAATGACATGTGTATGGCAGCAAGTGGCAGACTTCCCTCTTCATAACATCTCCCTGGAGGGAGCGTCCTTTGCAGCCCTGAAGAGGGTATCATGAGAAACAAGTTTCTCTGCACAGCTGGGGCTTTAGCAACTCCTGAGTATGCGGGAAACTAAGTCTGTCAAAGATTACAGCACACAAAAATCCATACATGCTTTACAGCCACTGCCATGATTATTGAATCATATAAAGGAATAGAAGGTAACTACAGACTACCCATACCAGACAGAACAAGCAGCCTCAGCACCATGAAATACAGCACGTTTTTATTTACCTGCCTCACTGCCTGGGCTAACTTGCTGCGCTGAGCAGCCAGGCTCATGTAAAGCTGTGTGAGTTATACATCACATTCTCAGCCTTGCCTCCCATGCTGACACATTCATTACTACAGGAAAAAACCTGTTGAGATCACCCAGTATGACACTGCGCATAGCACTAGCCATGAGGTTTCTCTGAAATAATTCCTGTGGGATCTTAATGTTAATCTGAAAAACCAATCTTACTTGAGCCCCTGGAAGTCCTGGTGTTCCTGGAGAACCTGGAGAACCTTTTGGACCTGTTGCTCCTTCTCTACCTGCAAAAGAATCCGTATATTTTGTAAAAAAAAAAAAAAAAATGAAAACAAGGACATGGATTTTGACAAGCTCCAATAACTGAGCTGGCTTCAGGCTACACCTAAAGCCTATCAGTGCTCTGAACTCCAATCTTTTAGGGCTTGTGCTCATTTCAGCAGAGTGAGCTTCCTCAGGTCTCACACTCGCCACCACCTCAGGGCTAGTTCAAGGACTGCAGGCTGCAGACATGCCCACACCTGACTCATGCTAAAAACAAAATCATTTGCACTCCTACTATCCTGTTAGGAACAAGATAATTTACCAGGCATGCCATCCTGACCACGAGACCCAGGAGAACCAGGAAGGCCAGGCATTCCTGGAATGTAGCTACAATCAGTACACACACGAGCATCATCACCTAGAATGAAAATAAATCATTAGTTGCTCCCTAGCAAGTAATTTTCAACTTAACTAATGTGCTACTTACTTTGTTATAGCTAACACTTTCTGGCCAGGAGTGGTAGAATCATGGCCTTAACTCTGTTGGAAGATCACTTCTAACACAATACTAAATTACCTGTGGTCAGAAAGTCAATTAGAACTGACTGCAATTAATTGAAGGGATGGAAACATTTGGTTTAAATTTCTTGATTTTTTTCAAGTCAAGTTTTAGCAAACAATTTGGATACAGTCACTTTACTGATAAGCCAGATTCTAAGAGTATGTAAGGGACATATGCTTCCAAGTAACAGAGCTCTGCAACACTCAGGGTCATTCTAATGACAAGCAAAGGGCAAAGAGATTCAGCAGCTCCCGTGGGTGGAAGTTGCAGCAGCTTTCAGAGATGAAATGTCAGCAAGAACATAACAGAGTACAAAGCCCTACCAATCTGTAGTAACTGCTTGTTCCAGTGAAGATCTACACCCTGACACAGCTCTGTACAACTGTGCAGCACTGGCACATCACTGCTCTTTCAGTTGATGTTATGGGAGGAAGACATCTCACTACCCCTAATGAATGTTCTTAAAACTCTGAACTCAGCAAATTACTTAAAAGATAAATTAAATTTTTAAAAATCTAATCAGGATCCATGAAGATAACTAGATTGTACCTACTTCTACTTCTGAGTGACAGTTATCTGAAACTGACCTCTCATGCCAGTATCCCCCGGAGGTCCTGGAGGTCCTGTACACCCTGGCTCTCCAGGAAGTCCTGGCAGGCCAGTTCCAAATGTTACTCTGCCTGTTAATGAAATGAGCACGGCACCATTACATCACAGATTATTCAGACAATTCTCTGCTTGTTAAGGGGGGAAAAGCTTGCAGAGATGAGCTGGAAACAGTATTCTGATCCCTATGGGTCCCTTCCAACTTGAGATATTCAACAATTCATTTAAAAGAGAGAGCTACCTGGAAAAATCCAAAACACCTGCAACTAGAAGTACCTGGTTCTCCTGGAGGACCTGGCAATCCAACAGAACCAGGCCTGCCAGTAATACCAGGCAGTCCTGGAGGGCCTACTCTACACAAGCCAGTTTGTCCTCTCTCTCCTTTTGCTCCTTTTGGCCCAGGAAATCCTGGAGGACCTCTCAGACCAGGTCTTGACACACCTAACCAAAGGGGAAAAAAATAGAAAAACAGAGTTAAAAAAGAAATGGCATTTCAAATCCAAGTACACTATAGAATGAGCGACAAACACACCAAGTTCATTCCACGTATCTTTTTTATCTTGAAATATATTAATCAAAGTAAGACCCTACAGACATTTAAAAATCATTTTTACCTAAGTACTTGACCCACCAAAGCTCTTGAGTGACAATTTTTTAGCACTTAGAGATATTTCTAAAGTAATCTGAAATTAATATTTGACAAAGCTGATTCAATGTAACAGACAGCAAGAACAATGTATTTTATTATTGCAAATACCTGGCCTACCAGCAGCTCCAGGAGGACCCTGTGGCCCTGCAAAAGCAAGGTATTAAAAACTTGAGATAAACCACTCTATACTCTAACAAAGTCACTGTTCAACAGCATTGAATACAAACTTTGATCTTTTGCATTTTAAGCTTAAAATTTAAAATAAGAATCTGTTTTTGCCAGAGTAGGCATCTACCACTCATGCAACTATTGCATACCAGCAATTATTTTTAAGGGTAAATAATGCTGTAAATCAAAGTCTCAGGATACACTTCAAGTCAGCAATTACATGTGAGTCTAAGAAATAGTCTTGTAAAGGCAGAAGGTTGCTGGAAATGTAGTCTGCAATAAGCTCTTTGAGTGGACTGTTTTTACTACAGGATTGTAATTTTGATATCCCACTCACCAGGCATGCCACGTTGACCTTTTGGTCCTGGAGGTCCAGGGGGTCCTTCATCCCCTTTTTCACCAACCACATAATCGTAATACTCCATCTCAAGAGAAAGGTGGTAAGAAAAGAAAGAGCTGTAAGAATTGAGAGAAGTACAGTACCTCACACTGAATACTTGATTAAAGCAATGTTTTGATCTCATTCATAATTTTGATGTTCTGACACCACAAGACCTTACTAATTACAAGCAACCAGAAACAAAATCAAAATTCTTATTGGCAGCAGTGTTTTTTTAGTACTCTGTCAATATCACAAACACTTCAGCTTTTTACAAAGCTATTTCTTCTGAACAATTTAGGCAGAAAGTTTCCATTAGGTGCACATGGGGCCTTTAGGAAAGCCGCTGGGGAGACAGCAGGACTAGACAGGGGAACAGTACTCACACCAAATTGCTTTCTTTAAAAAGTGTTCTTAGGATTTTAAAATTAAGGCCCCATGTTCCAGAAGTGATTAGAAATTGATTTAAATACTAACTCCTGTGAATTTTTGTAACTGTTCTTTGACAGTCCGATCTCCTGCCAAAATTGCTGGATCCAGATGAGGTCTAACAAAGCATAGATACTGTATGCAACTCCATATGAAAAATCTCATCTGTGTGAGAATCACAGCAATATCAGTACTTTGTGAAAGCCATGCTTGATTAGAGCATCACAGGACATCCATTATTGCCTCATGCAAGCAATTTGGATTATTCTTATTATAATAGTTCAGAAAAATGATATATGAAGGTAATTTACACTTACTCGACCACAAGCTCCAGGTGGACCAGGGTTTCCTTTCATCCCCTTCATCAGAGATAGGTTTGTTTATTAAAAACAGTATACAGAATCATTGTTACTTCAGTACATTGCTCAAAACTTCAAAGAAAAACAACTGTTCCTGACCAGTTCTTCACCACCTTGTGTCTGTTCCTACGCAGATTCCAACACATGGTTTGTTTCAGCTGATCTATTCCTTATTCCATAATACCCTTACTCGCCATCTTAGGCCAAGTGAAAAATACTATATACACAGTGATAAATAAAATTATCTAATAACCTCCAAACATAACTTAATTTCATCTTCAAAAGCAATAACAAAACTGTTGGACAATACCTTAGCTCCTTGCCTTCCAGCCAGTCCTGGCTTGCCCTGTTCACCCTTTTGTCCCTGCAGGTGACAGTACATAATTTCATAAGGATATAATCTTATTAATCTTATAATCTTTTAGCACTGACAACTGTAAGGTCTAAAATGTAAAGCTTTAATCTTTCATGGTGATGGCAAAGTGAATGCAACTTGCTCAGGAGAAGAAACTGCAGTGAAAGACTCAGTTTGAGGTACAGCTCCATGTCTGCAGGAAAAGCTGCAAGTGTTCCATCAAAACCTGTATTCATTACAGCACACTCTAACGCTCCCAAGGAGAAGCTGCTCTGCATGGCACAAGTGTAGGAGTCTCTGATCTGTTCTCCCTCTGCAAACTATTTCTGAAGGGGAGAAACTGAACACAATGCAAGACTCTTGCATTCAACATCCTCCCCCAGAACTCGCTCAGTCTGTGGGATGGTGCTGATCTCAAGAGGTGTCAGCAACACCAGGAGGGAAAACAGTGCAGACTAAGGCTTTCTGCAAGTGAATACAGGCAAGGGAGAGGGACTTCTTGGAGACTTATGCAGTTGAATGTGCTGCTGGTGAGTAAAACTGAAATGGGAAGAGAGCAATGACATGCCTTTTTCATGACAGAAAATTTTCTGTTAGCTGGGGTAGTAGAGCTTTGTGGTCTGTCATTCAGTGTTCTTTGTCAGACTGGAATGTGTTTAGACTGCATGTGAAGGTCATTTTAGCATGACAAAGATGATGTTCTAGTAAGATACATGTGCAATGGACTATTCTGGCAGTAAGAATTTTGGTAAGGTATTTATAAGGTCACTGTGACTCTAATGATGTTGTGAAAGTAGAGCTGAAGTAAAAAGAACTGATACTTAACCAATTGAATACAGTACTTCAAACACATTTGAACAACTCCAACTTTTAAAATAGTACACAAATTAGACTATTTTGCTTCTAAAACGGCATATTTTAAGAACTATATTTTGACAAAATTACAGTCTAATAGCTATCAGTCATCTTGTTTCAGCCAAGACAGCCACAACCCTGACAATAACTTTTCTTCATAAAACGTCTTTGATCCTAGTGATTAAAAACTATTAATTTCTCTTCTCAATTTATGTTAAAGGGAAGGTATAACTCTTTTGCAAAAATTTCAATGTGACTAACCAGAAAAAAACTCAGTAGAATTTTGCATAATTTGGAGTGGAGTCTCAAACTCATTAGACAGTCAGCAGCAACCAACAGGTCTTTTTATTTGACATCTATGAACAGAGCCTCTTCCTCCTGCACATAAATCTGTGAGGACATGGTGTGTTCCAAGGCCAGCTGCATGAAGGAAATGTTTCAGTGTATGCAAATCAACATTCTGAAATACATTCCACAAGGAGAGAAAAGCTGTGACAGGAAGACAGAACTATCATAAACAGGTGACTATCACTTAGAAAATATTTAGAAGGCTTCCTTCATTACCGGTAAGCCAGGTGGACCTGGGGCACCTTCTTTTCCAGGCTTCCCCTACAAAGGAAGAATGTAAAATAAACAATTTAAAGTGAGGCTATTGCATTCAAAGAGCATAGCAACTCGATGCTGTGTACCTAACTGTAAACTGTGTAAACTGTAAAAAGCCTGTAAAACTGTAAAATTAAGGCTATTCATCCATCATAAGTGAAGTTCATAAAACTCTAAAAATAGGTAGTAAGATATTCATTCCACTGATATTACTTCTCCTGTTTATTTGTGGATGATTATTTGTGCCAGACTCCAACAGCACAAAGTGCCAGGCAAGTGCAGAAAGCTTGGTGAATAATCAGGCACTTGCAGAAACAAGACAAATAATAAAACAATACAGCAGCAATCAGCCCTTCCCTTGGTGAACTTGGAAGGATGCTGAAGGAAAACTCTCTGAACCCCATTTCCTGTATGGGACAACTTGGGGAGAAATTACTTAATGAAAAGGAATAGGGAGTGCACTTCAAGATATCTGAAGCAGGGCAGTAGATGGAAAAATGAAAACAGAAGAAGGCAGCATGCCAGAAGTATCTGCTTCTTTCCATGGCCCATTTGGCAGTGTCTACTGGGGTCCTGCATCTTGTGTGGCAACAAGAAACAATTGTTTGAGCAATTCATAACAAAATAAGGAGATAAAAGGAAGGGAGGCAAAAAATACTGCATGGCAGGACAAGGCTTTTGCAAGCAGAAGAATGTGAAAGAAACACAGAAGATGGAGGATTAATAACGCACATTGGATAGCAAGAACTTCTAGAACTTTAGTAACTCAAATTAAAATTTTCCTTATGTATAGGAATAATAAAAATAACAATCAAGTTTCTCTCTAACATCATCATTGTTATAGCACCATACAACTGAAGAAAGAACAATTCTCAGGTAGTACCAGGGTCTTGTCTTGCTGTCTTTCCTTGTGGAAGAAAATGTATTGCAACCACAAGAAGGATGAGAAAAGTTTCAAAAAGATATACATTTGGACTGAATTAAATATTTAATTTGAAAATTAGTTTTCTTAGTATTACTTTCATAATGTATTCAAAATCTGTATTCAGAAAATGTTGCAAAACATTTTGATTTTTTTGACTATTTTAGGGTTCTCCCCTGATTATTTATCATTAAGTTATGAATTAGTAGTTTAAGTTACTAAGACCCTGCTCCTGTCATTGATTAGCTTTTATCTGAAAGTTTGAAAGGCATTTGAATGAAGGTAATAGCTTTCCTTTAATTATCTTCCATAAAAAGGATATAATCAGGTAAATTGTATTTAATTTTTTTTTGTTAAATATTTTTTTCATATATTATGCTGTTAAGGAAGTAACTCTTAGGCAACTTGCCTCATATCTCCACACAGCTGCTAGTTTAAGTCTGCTGCCTTAAGTAAACACAGTGTTTTCTCTTCTACTTAGACCTTTGCATTACAAAGCCAGTACATGTCTAGCAGAGCACTTTTTTACTAAGTTTTAACAGCAGAACCTTTATACAAAAAAAAAAAAAAAAAAGCATACTCACAATTAACTGACCTTCACTCCAAGCACTCATGTAAGTACAGTCTCTTGACTTCCAGCTCTTTTCTAGTTTACTGCAGGAAAGAGCTTTTGAATCTGAGCAAATTTGCTTTGAGTAGCAGCGAGACAAAAACTGGACAGCAAGAGTAGTTCAAAACTTTTACAGAAAGGAGTAACACATATGTATTCAGCTGTTTGCACACACCTGTGCTCCTGGTTCTCCTCGGTCACCCTTTTCGCTTTGAGAATCACCAACTGGCCCCTGGAACAAACTTGCACTGAGGATACTCATGTTCTGAAACTCACATTTTCTAAGTTAAATATATATTTTATAATTTTTTATCTTTAAAAAATACAGCTGGAATGCTATTAATAGGTATTCTATTCCATTCATTAGTTCTATTCTTGTCATTAAAGGTTGAAATAATTAGTGTAAAGAACAGCATTTACTAGGTGATGCTGCCTGAACATCTGGATTTAAGGGATTTACTTCTGGTCACTTACCGTAAACCCCATTGGTCCTGGCGGTCCTCTTGATCCTTTTTCTCCTTTTTCTCCTTTCAAGTCCTATTATACAGAAAAGAAGAGCTTACTGTGGTGTCTTGGATTTTTCTGTGCTTACCATTTCAGTCTGGTTCTACAAATAGGAAATCCTTATGTCACCAGCAGAATTCTTCGAGCAGAGATGGTTCTACTCAAATGATCAAGAAGCAGAAACTTCATATCAGTGTAAATCTGATGTTTGAAAAATGTTTCTGCACATTTCAAAATAGAGCTAGGTCAAAACAACCTACCTGTGATTGCATGTGAAAGGACTGCAGTAAGTATCCCCACAAATGTCAACAAGAAACAAGCAACAAACCCAAATAAACCTTAGCTGCTTCACTGGAGCTAGAGTTTCTTCCAAACATAATTGCAGTGGCTACCTACGGCACCCTTGTCTCTGTGGATGCAAGATTAGACTATGCTACAGTGTAGCACCACTGGGCCACGTCTTAAAGTCACTGTAAAGCCAAATTTCATTGTCTAATTATTACCTGATTAGACACATGTGCCAAATATGAATGGAGTTTTAGAAGCTTCTAAACAATAATGCTCAATGTTGCTGATAAATTGCCATTATCTCATGATAAGCCACCACAGCTGTGACTGGAAAGTGCTCCAGGTGCTCTGCATTTGACCTAAACTGGGAGAGTTGGTGTGCCTGAAAGCTGAACCTTGCTTCTGCAATCTCTCTCTTCCCTCAATTCAGTCTTGATGTAAAACCCACTTTTATTTCAGCACATAATGGACTTTGGCTGACTCCATAGATTAGATGCAAATTCCATAAGAAAAAATGAATCAAGAACATGTAGAAGGCTTGTCCTGTTAATATGTGAATACTTATAATTCTATCAGCTACTGCTGTTTAATTTCTATATAAGGATGCAATGCAAGAAATTTAATTCACAAAGCAATACTTAAAGCTGAATCAGACTATTTCCTTCCATATTTATTTTCTTTCCAACACTTTCCATGATTACTCAGGTTTCAGCAAAAATAATGACAAAACAAACTACAAAATGTACATGAACATGCTGTAAGCTTTTGTGAAACTCTGGTAGCTCAGAGTCTGACATTCTCAGTGCCAAGGCCAGAGGTCAATGCAGCTGTGGCTTTACTAGCTATGTAGAACATCCATGTGGATTTGGTGGAGCAGAAGTGATTTACTCTTCATGTACTCAGATTCCCAGCAGGTGGGGTACTGGTAAGCAAGAAGCATTGTATTGGCATGAGCAGATGTGCATGTGAGCACACAGGCTCAGCTGAGCTGGCTGCACACAGACACACTAAGAGAGCTTAGAATCTAATTAAACAAGTCTGAAAAACATTAAGGTGGGTAAAAGGAAATATCAGAGCAGTGAAGATGGAAACATCCTCTCAAAGTAGAACCTAGTCAGATGGCTCATCTGAATGTGATATTTAACAATTTCAGTACCGTCATGTTGTCTGGTCCAGTTAACGTCACAATAACAGTTCCTGGAGGTCCAGGGGGTCCAGTTAACCCAGTGTCACCCTTGAAAGAAAAAAAACAGAGCAAATTATAAGCAGTATGTTTTTGTTATTTCAAATTACTACTACTATACTTTTGATATCATGAAAATACTTCTGTCATTAAACTCAGCCAATAATATAGTTAACACTTACCTTTGTTTGCCATTTAAATTCCAGTAAAAAAGACACGTGGAAGATTTAACCTTCCCCAAGCTGATTAATATAAAAATGAATATGCTGATATCTGTTATTTCTGGAAATAATTTAAATTTTTAATCCTATTTATTTGGTACAAAACTATTTTGAATCAAGCAAAAATTTCTCATTGATTACAATATTTATCTCTATTTTATTATATCAATCAGTAAAATACATGAACTCTCTTTGGTGACATCCTCCAAACTGCAGCCTGGGTATTCCAGGGAGATCACAGAATCATGGTGCTAACAGACAAAACAAGCTTTCATGTGTCCTTCACTGACAACATAAGTAGTGAAGTGCACTTTTTCATTAAGTATCTTTGAGAACTGGGAAAGTCCTCAGTGTGATCTTTCCTGTGGACCTCAACAAAACAATACCCACATTTTTCAGTGATTTTAAGCCAGGAATGCTTTTGCATGAATTTGCAGCACAACAACAAAGAATGTGTCACTCCTTCATAAGGAAGCAAGATGTTCCATGCTCACCTGAGCTACTACTAATGAATAACCAGGTTTATAGGTTTCCCCCCCAAGGAAATTCCTTGCACATTTCTGGTAGTGATTACCATGTTAAAATCTGTGCAGGTTAGTTAGCATAATTGTGAGATGCCATAATCTCTTGCAAGAATATTCAGATTAACTACAGTAGTCCTGCAGCTGCAGGCTGGGTGCTGTGAGACAATGTGGGCATTTGTAGTAATTCCTGGTTTAAAGTCAATTACATGGAATACAAAGGAAGTACATGAAAGAAATTATCCAATTTTTATTAAAAACCTGGAGGTTTTGCTAGCATCACAAGGGCTGACACTGAAAATACATTGGACAGAAGTTGAGACTACAAATGCTACATATTTACCACTGTTTATCTCCTTAGATAAGCATTTAGGAACACCATGCAAAGTATATATATTAGTTTAATGCTATGTGTTAATAAATACTAATTACTGGTTTCTCTTCAGTGTCTAATCTTCTGTCTAGACATTTATCTCATTGGCACTTATGTGAAAAAACTTTGACCTTAGAAAGCATTGCCATGTTTCCACTTTTCAACAAAAGACTCCCACATATATACTGAAAATTTGCATTTTACAGGACTTACTTCCCCAAACATTTCACCATAGCAAATCAGAAAATGCAGAAAACAGAAACACAACTTATAAAATATTTAAAGCTTCTTATGAAATTACCTTCCTTCCTTTGGCTCCTATGACTTTCAGTCCCATAAGACCCTGAAAAAAATCCCCAAATGTTATTTTTTAAAATTTTACAAACACTTAAACATGGGTTGATTCATGTTACACAAAACAGAAGTTTTCATTTTTTTACCAGTCGGAGACTACCTTAGGTCCAGGAGGTCCTGGTTTCCCCGGCATGCCCTACAAAACACACACAAAAAAAATCCTCAGCTGAAAAACTTACAATCCTGTTCTCTGATATAGGTCTTTTGAAGTACCCAACTTCCACAGAACTTATATCCCATCTTTACTCTTTCCTCCACTTTTACAACTGCAAGCCATTGTCAGTGTGTGACAGATTATGTACACACTATAGTTGCAAACATATGAATCTCTCAATGTTATGCATATCATTATTTAAAGTGAATTAATAGTTACTTGAAAATTAAAATTTATGCCTGCATGGACAAGTGATGTTTCTGAAAATAGAGAAATTATCATGCATAAAAATAATCAAAATAAACCAGAAAAAAAAAAGTGTGCAGAAAAACATAGTTTTTACATACACATGTGTCTAGACCTCAAATAAATCTGGGAGAGTCAAGTACCCGTATCTGTGTAATTCCATAGGGTTTAGGGGAAATCAAAGCTCAAAGTAACAAGTGAAACAAATTCATACTAAAGGTCCTGGAGGGCCCTGTGGTCCAAGTTCCCCAGGATATCCTTGAGCACCCTGGGCACCCTGCATATTAAAAAAGAAACGGGAATAAATCTCCTGGCAAGATTATGAGCAAAATACAACACCACGTTCAATGAACTGAATGAGAAACAGAGGAGCAGCTCTGCTTCTGAATTTCCTTTTCCTGTCTCAGGGAAACACAGAAGTATAATTCTTCCTCACTGCTTCATTATTTGGCATATGTTTTGAAACACGAGAAAACATCTGTTCTAAAACTAAACTACTCAAGTGAAGATGTAAGTCCTCTAAGAAATGTGGACTCATAATTCATACGGTCCTATTAATGCCTCTAATAAGCCTTCAATCCTTCAAATATTCTATGCAATAAATCCTATACTTGAAAGTTTTTTTTAAATAAATGGAAAATTAAACATTTTTATTTACTTTTTAATTTAATGCTCTCTGTTTATTCCAATAGTGAGGAGAAATGTCAGCCCTGCCTGCCCCTGTTAATGTTCGTTCTTGAAATATGGACCATTCTTTCCTTTGTTAGTACTCTAGAAGTTGAGCTGGTCTATCCTGCTCAGTCTTAACTTCAATGGGAATTTTAGCAGCTGGACTTGATGGCCATTATAGGTCCCTTCCAACTGAACAATCCTATTCTATGTGTGTAGGGGTAAACTCATATCTGTGACCAGTTTTTCTCCCTACCTGAAATACTGTTTTTCTGGCCTGCCAACTGACTGATTTTGGTTTAGAAATCAGTGACACAATTCTAAAAAATACTCTATCTATATTAAGTAAATAATACACTTAAGTCATGTAAAATACCAAACAATTTTAATACATACTTGTGTTATATAGAAGGTGTTTATACATATAACTGTATATTTTTATACATATCTATCTCAGCATTCTTTATTTTGAGTTACCTGGAGACCAGGCAATCCTGGTAATCCAGGATCACCTTTTGCACCATAGTCTTGGCTATATCCCTCGGCAGGGTTCCCCTGGACAATTAGATAAAAAGAAACATAAAAAGTTATGCTGTAGAACTCTGTAGTGCAACAAATCATCTAATACAGTTTGTAGGGAAATAAGCAACATCAGAATTGCATAATGATGGAAACTATCTACTATGGATAAGTTCTACCTTTGAAAAAGACTTGATAAAACCAAATATATCTTTTTCAGGCCTTCCAGTTCTCTGTTAGGAGTAGTCTTCTTATCAGACATACCTACATTACTCATGCACAATCCTTGCTTTCAATTTATTTTGTTAATCTTTATTGCTATAAAACACTCTCTAGTGCATCTGCAAATCTTTATATGAATTCATAAACTGCTTGGGGGAGGAGCTTAGTTCTCTGTGTGCTTGAAAGTGTTAAATTAATTACATGCAGTAACAGTAGTTTGAGAGAAAAAAATTACAGATCATTTTGCAACCTGAGGTGAATGCTACTAGGACAAAGGAAGTACCAAACTTTGTGGATGCTTCTTCTGGAAGGTAAACCTTCTGTTTCCCATGAATGGAGATAAAAAGAGCAACAAACATACACACAAATTGTGGATAACCAATAAATATTTCATGTAATATCTGGCAAAAAACTGACCTTCTCTCCTTTGATACCAGCAGCTCCCTAGGAAGAAGAACAATCATATTGAAACAGAAAAATAAAAGAGTGCTGAAATAACACATTCTAAGTATATCTAAGCTTGGTGCTCTTCAGGTGATTTATTTTCATGAAGAAGGTGCATAGCCAGGTTCATGTTTACTGGGCCAGACTTCCATTTAAGAAGAAAGGTCATATTTTATAAAATAGTCAGTCTCACAGGTACAACTCTACAAGTGAAGGCAGAACAGCTTTGAAGCCTGATCTTAATAAATGAATAAATAAAATCAGCAAAGCTGGCAAAATAAAGATAATATTTAAAAGTTATTAGATGTGAAACCACTGGAACTCAAAAGACAGCATTTTTTTTCCATTTGTTTAAAAGTTTCTCTTTCAAACACATTTCTCAGTAAAAAACCCCCAAATCCTGGGATTAAAGCAGTGTGCCCAGAGTGAGAAGTTCTGGGTTTAAATTCCTGGTTCTTACTGACTTAATTAAGCCATTATTTCCTCAAAGATACTTAGGCACCAACTGAAACTGCAATCTATTAAATATATCCTGGACACTTTTAGAGGTAAGTGGTAAATTTTCATGAGTATCCCATGACAGCTAACTCCAGTCAATTAATTTCATGCAGTCACTAGCTAAGTTGAGGCCCAACATGCAGACAAAGCATTACTTTTAGCTTTGATATCCCATGAGAGCTAACTCCAGTCAATGAATTTCATGCAAGTCACTAGCTAAGTTGAGGCCCAACATGCAGACAAAGCATTACTTTTAGCTTTGGTCTCTTTATCACACAGTTTTCATACTAATAAAATGGGGATACCTATATATTTCAACTGTTGTCAGTATGAGCTAACATGAGGCTTTACTCTCCTTCAGGGACTGGCTTTATGTGGTGGGAACACACACAATCATGAATGTCACACTTACTGGAAAGCCTGGAGCACCTCTTCGACCTGGAGGACCTGGAAATCCTTGGTCACCCTAAAAGTAGTAACAGCGATTGTTAATGCATCTTTGGTTTATTATTTGGCCTGATTTTGTCAAATCATCACAGAAGTTTTCTATGCTATCACACTAAATGCACTGTGAGTTCATGACCACCTTATTTTGCTAGAAGAGGATTTTTCTTCCATTTTATGCAGCCTGACTTCTTTCCTAGACTGTTCAGATTAGTTCGGAGTTTCACTAGAGATCAATGAGTTTCTGTAGTAGGCATTATTCTGACTCTCTCTTTCAGAATGCTCATAGAGCAAAGAAAACCTGCTAAGCCTGTTCCTTAACATTGAGCCTTTTCACTTAATGACTTTCAGGGTTTATGAATTGCCAACTGCAAGCTAGATACTGGCAAAATAAAATGGATTAACTATCTCCTTTATAACCCACTGCAACAAAAGGACACCTTGGGCAAAACTGATTAGGTCTCCTGGATTTAATGAAAAAAGTATTATCTGTCAAAATATCAAATGTTATCTTTTAGCAGAGCCCATTAGAATGTATTAATTAAGCATTTATTTTGCACAAAAAGGTAGCACTTCTGCTTTCTCTGGTCCCATGACACAAGTTTTTCTAGCTGATAAAGTCACAAAGAAAAACAAGTCAAAGTTGTTGTAGATTGGGGGGAAATTTAGAACACTTTTTGGCCATTCCCAAGCACAGCCAAATGCAATCTCCAGAACACTCAGCTTGGTTTGTACCTTTGTGCCATTGCATCCTGGAACACCTGGGAGCCCAGGAGGACCAACAGTTCCTGGTTCACCCTAAAAGAAGCACAGAATTGACACAAGCTTTGTTTGTATTCATATTGCCTTACAGAAACACAGAAAGAGTTTATGTTGGAGCAATGTTTCACAAGACTTGACAGATTACAATGTGTTCTTAAATCATTACAATGAGTAAGAATTGCTGATGCCAAGATTTTTATCTCTAGGCAAATTGACAGCAACAACGGTGATGCTGAGACTGGAGTGAGCACATTGAGCTGAGGATAATTGTGCACTAAAGACTGAAGTAAGAGAGAAATGGTTAAATCAGTTTCATTTTTACTTACAGGAAGGCCTGGAGGACCTGAAAATCCAGGTATTCCTGGGACTCCCTAATGATATTAAACCAGAGAAATAACATTATGAATATTAAACAAAAGCTCATTAGGCAATTTTTCTTTGATTACAGTCATAATAAGATTGAATGCAAGTATGATTCTTTTAAAAGATCATTACCTCCTTAACTCTTCTGACTGTGAACCAAGCATAATGGTTACACACAGGTAACACACACTGGTTTTGCCCACAGGAAAAAACCAAACAACTCTTTGTGGTAACCTAGTCTGACTTTTTTACTGCACACCCAAATATTAAATACATACAGCTACAACCTTGCATGTAAGGTGCAGCAAAAAGGGTAAAAGTTCTAACAATAAGTAATACTAGTGCATAGACCATGTCATAAATTTTAACCATACTTTGAAATCAGACAGTGTTTTGCTTTTATTTTCACAAATTATTGAACCAAGTTGACAATTAGCATGACATTTAATACATGTAAGTTTGTTTAAAATACAAACACTTACTCTTATACCTTTGGGTCCAACTAAGCCTGTAAGCCCTGGAGAACCCTAGATCAAAAATGGAAAGTGATGTCTTTCAGTACATTTCAATTGAGAAAGAGCCCATAAATGTCAACAGGACACACAATATTTTCAATATCGATACCAAAAAATGTGCACACAGAACCAGCTATATAAATAAATAAGTGATTGGCCTATTACAGTCAATAAAGGAAACAAGAATTTCATGCAACTTGCATAAATTGTGGTGTCTTTCCTTTCAGTGTTTACAGGCTATGTATCACAGAATACTTGAAGCTGGAAGGGACCTTTGACTAGAAGGGATTGCTAGAAGCCTCATCAAACTTGGCCTTGACCTTTCAGGGGTGGGGAACCTGTTTAGTGTCTCACCACCCTCCTACCCTCATAGTGGAAAAACATCTATATCTCATCATAGGTCCAAACAAATAACCATGTATGTTGAGAAAGCAGTTTCTATGGATTTGGTCAAACTGAGACCTGGAGGTGCTTCCCTGTGAGGAAAAAGCTGGAAGGCTCCCAAATATGGCTGATCTCTATCAGATAGATATATGTACTGTCACCTCCACTGCTGAGCGTGGAAAGGAAGCCCAGGAGCAAGCTGAAAAGGATGGGGGAGCAAGACAAAGAAGCCAGCAAAGAATGCCACAGTGACACTGCACCATCTGCACAGAACCTGCTGGAATTCTTTCAAGATGCTTAGAGCTTTAGTGCTAGCAATAAAATTTTACCATTCCCAGAAAGGAAATGGAAAATCCTGGGCCACATTCCATTTCTGATAATGTAGAGGCATTGGACAGGAGAGGCTAACTAGCACACATTACAACACATGGCAATTCAAGCCAACAGAGATCTTGCTAGATAAATTAGCCTTACTTTTTGCCATTCTTGTAGAATTATTATCACTTAGTGGAAGGGAAACATTGTACTAAACACATCAGTGAGTTCAGATAAAAGCCTCATCAACGTGTGTCAAATCTACATGAGTATCACTTCCAGAAAGTATTGCAAAAATAAGATAGGACAGAATAACGCAACAATACTTAAATGAAACTGATAAAACTCCTTTGGTTAAAGGTATAGTTAAGTGCTGTACCCATATTAGTGAAGGTCCTATACATAATCTGATTGTGGCAGCACCTTCCTGATTTACACTATGTCTGAGTTCACACCATATTTACACAAAAAATAAGTTATTTACCACAGCTAATTTATTGATAACAGTAAGATTACTGTTCCTCAAGACAAAATATGCATAAAACACTTTTAATGCACAATTTTTTGGTTGTTCTACTCATGCAGGAGTTACTGAAAATTCATATTCAGCCTCAGTTTAGGCATATAGGAAAGAAAGAAAACTCAAGTCACTGAAGCCACTCCCTCCATACTGCAGGCAACCAGGTATTTCCTAAACAGACCAAGACTTATCTAAAAAATATTTTTCCCTTCAAATTTTCTTAAATATATTTTTCATATTTGTCTCATTAGTAGTTTGTTTACTTTCTTTTCAGCAACAAATGTCAAGATGTTAATCAATACTATGACAAAAACTGAGGTATGCTGCAAAAATCTGTCTAGACCCATGTTCATTGTCTCTAGCAATTTAATTCAGCTGCTTTAGCACTGGCCAATGGACAACTGACAACAAAAGCCCATGGTCATATCAGCCCTACTCTTATGCAGTCAAAACGACCCTTGCAGCTGGTGACCGAACAACATCCCTACCAAATGGAAAGCTCTAAGACAGGTTTTGGTTTGGTTTTGTAAAACAGAATTGTCTACACAGCCATAGCTAACTTTGACTGTCAAGCACAGTAGTTTCTCTGTATCTCTGTCTCACATACATACCTACCTTTGGTCCCTGTGGCCCTGGAGGCCCTTCTGGACCAGGAAAGCCTCTTTGACCAGGTGGACCTGGAACACCAGGAAAGCCTTTTTCTCCCTGCAAACATTAAGATAATTAAACCCTTCAAATATCCATAAATTCCCCTTTTGATAGCTTCTTTCTGAGGCATTCATTACTTTTAGTAGCTCTTGGTTTTCTGCTCTGTAGAAAAGCCGCATCCACTGCCCTTGCCCACACTGACCTGTTTTTGTGGTCCATCTCTGTGCTGACACGGCTCCACATGCTCATAATTCCAGCTAAATTATCAGAGCACAAGACAGTACTCAGAGTACAGAAGCTAGCTGACAGCATGGAAAGCTTAAGAAAGCAGCTGATACATATTCCTTGTTAATATTTCTGTATTATGTTTAGCAACACAAATTGAGAAACTTAATGTCTGCTTGTCACAGCATATGCCACAGCACATGTCACAGTTGAGACAGCCATAATACACAGAGTACCATCACACAACTTCAGAAAGCTTCAGCCCATGCAGAGTAACACCACACCACACCACACCAGAAGGCTTCAAGAGCCATTCCTTCTCATTCTTTGTCCCAGCCTTTTATCCCCTCATGCTGATGCCCTGCCCCTGTGTGCCCTCTGCTCCCTTTGGTGTTGGTCAGTGCCCCTGGGCACTCCATGGCTCATTGCTGTCAGTGCTGCTCACAGCTGTGCCCACTGGGGATGAGGCTGGGCCAGCCCCATCCCAACCACCACAAACTGCGTGCCTGCAGGTTCTGCTGTATAGCAAGGTTAGTTCCAAACCATCAATATCTCTTCATGAAAGCCAAGGAAGAAAACAGTGGGAGTCAAATGCAACAAAACCATTCAGACAGACTAAAACCACCTTGCTTTACATGACAAATATCTTAATTTTTTCTGAATCTCAGAAATTAAGACACCAAATTACTTTTTCATGTTTTTTTTTTTAAAGATCAAATTCAAATACATAAACTAAAGGAAACAAAATTGAAGCTATGGAAACAGAATACAGGAAACTAAGCTAGAGTGAAAGGGGCATTTTCAGTTTTTTAGTTAAATATATAAGATGCAAATCTTAACTTGGTTTAAATGAAGTGTTTCAAGCCTGGAAGCTCTTGGAAAAGGTGTTTCAGCACTTCAGACAGCAGCAATTTAGCATGCTCATTTTTACATCAGTGAAGAGCTGCTGGTTCAAGACCTTTTACATCGCAGCATGACATGGGAGAGAGAGAGAATGGGATGATAAATTCTCTCAGAGCCAATTTTCCTATTGCTTTATACAAAGTTATATAAATAAATCATGTGAAATTTTGTTATGACAAAGTTTGAGTGTCCTATTTGATGTACAAGACAGAAGCAAAGAGATGTCTCTGGGAAGCCAAAATATTCTGGGTTTTCCCTGCACCAATTCTCACTCCTCAAAATCCCACAAACTTACCAGATTTTAAATGGCTTCTGAATGAAATAATAATTTTAAAAATAGTAATTGTATATATTTGTATCTCTCAAGATAAAATGTAATCCCACAATAGTTTGACACATATAAAATAAGAATTGCATTATAAAGTGTGTGTGAGATTTATGTAATAAATCGACATAGCTTTTTATAAAAAACTAGTTTATTTTTATTGTGTGTTCTGTAGCAGCATCCCAAGGTAGAGAAGACTGCTATCCCAGGATGAGCCGCTGGAGGGGGTTCGGTGTCAGCTCCCAGGAAAATCAAACTCCTCGGCAAAAGCCACGCGGTGCTGCCTGAATCCAGAGCAGCGCTGCGCTCTCCTGACAGCTTCCCTGCCCTCTCTACAGAAAAGGCAATTTTAGCCACACTTTCTTCGTAGCAGATCAACAACACCAGAGGATTCTCAGGTTGGAGAATTGTAAATGCTGGATAATGACCAAAACATGAAGATTAATGTCATTATCTGATTTTCTTCATGTAAAACTTCATTAGTCTACGCAATTATTTACTCTTAGCAACAAATTGCTCAGTTATTTTCCATGGAACTGATAAAGACAAGTTGTGGGTGTCCATTCTTATTAATATTTTCCTTTTAGTGGGCAGCTTATTTTTTTCTAGGTTTTCAACTGGTTTCAATTTCACTGTTTAGGACAAAATCAGGCTAGACCAACTAGTAATATGAAAAATAAACAGGGAGATTGTACTAAAAATATTAGTATTGTCCTTTCTCACTTATTAATATATATTTAAATAATGAGCATATTTACTTCCAGATAAATTTTCTCCAATTTCATAAAAGCAGATGGGACCAATCAGTGAGACTAGTCATAATCCTAGATCTTCATAGATATCTGAAATCTGTTGATAAGGTTTAGTATGGCAACTTCTGTGTTCATGGCTCACCTAAATTGCAACCCTGACTTCTTCAATAATGCCCCTTTCATTTGTGAATCAGTTGTTCTTTCAACTGCGAGCAGGAGTTCCAAAGAATTTTTGGCATTTGTGTAATTCAGGTTTGTCTAAAAGCCACCCAGAGCCTCTGCCAAGCTGCTATTGGCAACAGGCAGAGCTGTGGATCTTTCACTGCTGATGGATTTGCTGCTCCTTCAGTGCTGGCAAGGTGTTTGTGATTAGGACCCAGGAACTCATCCCCTGCTTGATCCACAAGAAGTTTATCTGTTTGATGCCAGTGTGTGCAGCTTTCTTTCAGGAAGTGGCAAAGGGGGGCAGGCAGGGTCCAGAGATGGAAGGAGGGAATCAATGAACATGAGACTCCTGATGGCATTATGAAAGTTATAACAGGAGAGCAGCTGCCAAGGTCATGGCATTTGTTAGGAGTTAGTGACAGAGACCTGGTGGTTTTGGGCAATTGTTCTGCTGGTGTCCAAACATCATACAGTGCTGTAAACATAATAATGCAGTAAAAAAAAAAAAAAATCAGTTGAAAAGGATTAGTTAAACAGTTTCCCCAAAGTTAACAAAACTTTGTAAGGCAATCATTCTCTGTAGGCTCTGTTGGTAAAATACCATCATGCACTAAATTCACTCACTGTATCAACTGAATTAATCTACCAACAATTTCCATGTATATAAGCTAATATTCAAAAATGAAAATGTATCTGTTCTTACCTTACTACCTTTTGTGCTATCACAAAAGCAGGGACTTTTACCTTTGCATACACAGTTCTGAAAAACAAAAATACAAACTTTATATTACAGTTCTTTTTTTCATTGAGTTGTTTGGAGAGAGGCAAGTAAGATCTCAGTGGTTTCAGTAAGTAATTATTTCACAAATAATACAACTTTAAAAAATTGTTTGTGAAGAGGCAATTCTCAACAGTGGCAAAGAGCTCATTATTCCTCTGTATTGTCTGTTGAGACAAATAAGAGCATTAATGAGATCTTGCAGACAAAATTAACTGCCCCATACAGTTTCTCACATTACAACAGTCACAGGGTTTCAAATTTGTAACTTTTATGTTCCTTTTACGATGGAGGAAAGATGCTGCAAGTAGTTGCTGCTCTCTACAGACTTGACAATTCCTGACAGTTGCTGCTTGTCTTTTAGATGGCTCAGCTTAGGTGAGATGATGCCATCCATCAATTTAAAAACAGCTGCAGGGAGCATTCCGCCAGAGAACACATACTTCAACATTTATTTACAAAATAAAGCAGAAATTATAATCAGTTTGGCATGAAAGGCAAATCTTCAACAAATTATTGTGTCTGCCTCTGATTTATAGACAGATCAAGAGGTGGCTACTTGATGTTTCAAGCTAGATTTCTAAAGAGTTGCAAATATTAAATAGTTAATTCTTTGTCATACTTAAAGAAGACTCACTCTTGCTGTCATCTGACAGCTAGAATTCAAGTGGTACTGCATCAGAAATTTGAAAAACAAAGGTATCATGTGAAACAGAAACCATCTTTACTATTACAATAATCAATATGATTATATCATCAGGGATACGAGAATAAGAACTAGTGTAGAATTAACAACAAACAGTATCCTGATTTCTCCTTGGTAATATCAATCAGTTTGGTACTGGATAATGTAAGTTCATAAAGTCAGTTATATGACAGATATTTTAAGCCTCTAAGCATCAATACAAGAGGATAAAGTGATGTATATCTCAAAAGAAATTTGGGGTAGCTTGTAAGACAACTGATTTTCTTGTTCCTTA
Source organism: Onychostruthus taczanowskii (assembly GCF_017590055.1). NCBI lineage: Eukaryota > Metazoa > Chordata > Aves > Passeriformes > Passeridae > Onychostruthus > Onychostruthus taczanowskii. The sequence goes on from NW_024502014.1 coordinate 4,042,827, forward strand.
TTCAATGACAGTACCTTGCATCCCAAAGAATTCTGTTCAAAACTGATTATTGGTAGAGGTCTGCTAAGCAATATAAGAAGGGCAGTTGCTGAAGGTAAGATGTATACACAGATATATACCATTGTAAGTCTATAGACCTTCATGGAGTTGTACCTTATTCCTGCCTGTGAAAGCAAATGAGAAGCAGATCTTTCCAGCATCTGTATGCAAAGCACAGTTTTCAGGACATGTAGAGAAATCCAAAAATGAAATTACTCTCCCAAAACAGGTATAATCTGCAGAAGATTTGATGTGTACAGATACAGAACAAACTCTTATATCTTATAATCAAAGATGATCCAGTGTGAAGAGAAATGCATGAACATGTAGAAAATTATGACACTATACAATTAATCTAAGTTGTTAAACTGTTGAAAGAAAAAGAGCCTCTGCTCTTCAAGAAGTCAGAATGCTTAGAATATGTTTAATTTGTCATTAGTAAGCTTTCAGATCTATTTAGGTCTTTCTGTGTACAGATATCACTCTAAACTAAACTGAAAAGACCAACGATTTCACATTACACAGTCAGTTAGCTGGATAATACTAAATGTTTTGGCATATGATTTTTTATGTAAGATTAGATTACGCCTTCTGTACAGGAGCTTTGAACCAAAAAATCATTGCTCACTTATACTGCAGAATGCTTTCACATCCTTCCAAGATGCCTAAAGCTCCTTTATCAAAGGATCATAAAAACCCAATATGAAGTTTCCAGGTTATAAGATAAGGAAACTGAATATTACGTATTAACAGTTTATTCAAAATTCTCACAATAACATCTATGTAACTAAGTGTGTTAACCAAAGCCACAGGTTTACTGCATGCTTTTTGGTTTTGTGATTTTCACGGTAATAATTTACATTTCTTTCAAATATTTAGATGAAGAATATTTTTGATCTAAAATCTAGGTCAAAGAATACAGCCATATAATTATGTGAATATCAAATCAATTCAACAATGAACCAAAATTAAAGCCCCACAGCACGTGGAGTAATTTACAGAGGAGATCTTCTCCAAAGTGTTTTCAGTGATAGTGACACTGTTATATTAAACAGGTGCATAATTCCAGTAGTACATGTTGAGGCACATTTACTGCACTGGCTAATGTTTTGTTCAGTGGGTGCAAACTTATCCATAACCCTGAATTGCCCTTCCTACACTATGGGGTTGGATTCTATGGGGTTCTGACCTCTTCCTGCCCCTGATTCAGAGAGTAACTTAACCAACTGCTTAGAAAGTATTCCAGTCCTCTCCGTCACATAATTCCTCAAAGAAATGACACAGAAAGAAGAAAGAAATAACATACTATGGGCTATGGTGTCACCCATACATAGGTTAATGTAGATTGAGCATGGCACTGCTACTCCAGCCACTGCAGAGGTGGCAGCTTAATTTGGAGAGAACCTTACACAGTTCTCAGCACCTTGCCAGTAGCACTGGTTACATGCAGAGTGTCAGAGAATGTATTCAGAGATGTTTTCAAACATGAATATGCCAAAGGATGTGACAAAGTCTTAATGTAAGGAGAAGAGCAAGCAATGCCAGCCTTCCTATTCTGTCACTAGCACAGGCTCTGAGTGCTGTCACTCACACTGGTGGGGCAACACAGTCCTGCCAGGAATGGTTTAAAGGCAGGAACGTGGAGTACAGAGGAACAGAGCCAAAGAGAGGATGATCCCATATTTCTCCACTGATCTCTTTTTTGAATGATATATACAATGACAGAACTGTCAGAGTATTTCTTTGTTTTTCCAGATCCAGTGAAGATCAGAGTAGCTCAGCTACACTTTCAAAATACATATTTGCATTAAAAATACTGGATTCAGGACAGAAAGGCAGGAAAATGTGTTGCTGTAGGAAACAAGCATCATATTCTTTAAGTATATTTCAGACCAAGACCACACAGGATGAGTAAAAAGGACATTGAGATGAAAGCTGAGATGAAATTAAATGTATTGTGTAGGAATATAGTAAAGTGGCTGAAGTGGGGCTTAAGTTTGTGCTTTTGGCCTGACTGGTCTTTCATTTCATGGGTGAACTCCACTGATGCCCAAAGTAAATCCTGGTTAACATAAATGAAAGATGACTGTCCAGCATGAGGTATTTAAAATTAATTAAAAGCAGTGCAAGTGATATCCATTAATTACTGTGGACAGTAAAAATAGCCCAGATGTCGCTCAAGTGGGCCATGAAGCTGTTGCTTTCCTTCACTGGTTGTTGTAACCGCTGATCAGATTTGTTTTTTAAAATGCACAACTAATTTTTCATTTAAACTTGATACTTATTAGCATCTCACCTATCCTGCCATTAGATCTTTATCTCCTAACTTAAAGAATCACTAAATTAGAACTCAATCACTATGTGGAACAAGACTTGCTGGATAATATCTATTTTTCTGTGATGCCACCTTTTTATTCTTTTCCATCTTTCTGCTCATTAATGATATCCTGAGCAGCCTAAAAACATGGATGTCATCACAGCGGACCTAAGTGGAAGCAACTTATCAGCTGATTTCAAGTTTTCTGTACTTTCTCTTAAATGCTAATACTTATTAAAAATTACATATCAGTGAGCCAGCTCCTTTAAATCTTTATTATGAATTTTCAAGGCTGCTGACACATGGAGATTTTTGAATTCTTCCTAGGCTGTCTCAGTGCAGAGCAATCACTTTCACGTCCCAGCTGCATCTATAAATCACAACTGAGCACATAGAATAACCCTGCTCCAACAGTTGATGTTAATATAGTGCTTAAAACTTCAAAAGGCCTGTTTCAACCATTCTCTACTACCTGTTTTCTGTTGCATCTAATAAAGGTGGGAGTAATACATTGTGATTACAAGAAGTGGAAAGTTTTGCCCTACCATTGTGTTGGGGTAGGTATGCTGCACATATGTTAAATGTGGCACTTTCTGAAGAACATTATGGTGGTAGCTAGAGTTTCTAGCTTGGATACAGTTACAGTTATGAAAATTCATCCTAACCTGCACAAGAGGATCTGAAGGCAGAGCTTTACAGAAAAAGGTTCCCACTGTGAGAAAAGCTGTATAAAGAAAATATTTTTCTTCTGATGCACCTGTATTAAGACACTTATCTAGATTAGCACAGTCAGGAATTCTAGCTAGACAAGGTGGATACGTGACCCTGGCAGCATATTCCTCATGTTGCACAACTGCAAATCACCATGGAGCACGCAAGGTCCTGGAGAATGAGGTCCCCTCACTCCAAAACATTGCTATCAAAACAAAATACCAGTCTCACAATTAGAATCTGTATACTAAAAGTTTTTCATGCATTCTAAGCATCAAACATGAATTCATTAAAATTATCAAAGACCACTAAGAACTTTGTGTTTTTTTAGTGATTGCTGGACCAGTACAACAAAACCAAATTATTAAGCCTTCAATAAGTATAGACAACATAGAGCAGAAATAGGAGATGATGAGATGAAGGAAAATATGTCGGTTCCCAAACCCTGAAACATTGTGTAGTCACTTGTGAACTGGAAGGCAGCCAGACATTCCTACCTTAGAAGACTCCTGTTAACAGCCATGTATGCTATCACAATTCACAGCATTTTGCTTACCAGTTGAATTTCATCCTAGCACAGGATGAAAATTATTTCACTCAGACTTTCCATTATAAAGAAATACACCTGTAACTTAACTAATAAATAGCCTGGTCAATAGCACCCAGCACAGAGAGCCTGGATCTAAAAGACAGAGCAGGAGACTGTTATGCTGTAGGCAGTGCAGCTGTTGAATAAGCTCCAATAAACACCTGTAATGGGAACCTTGCTCAGGGAATAGCTATTGAATCAAAATACCCTGTTGGTGACACAGGCCTTGTATTACTGGCTATGTGCTGCTTTCAGTGTGAGGTGCAGGACAGAAGTCCTAAACATTTGTGGTCATAGGAAAACATAACGCTTCACAGAAGCAGGACTTTGTGTGTAATTTACAGATACACAATTCATGGTCACATGATGTTAACACACATTTTTATCTGAACTTGGTAAGAATATCCTTACTTTAAATCCTTAATTTTAAACTGGTATGAGCTCTTTTAGGAGGGTGTTGCTCATTCATGTAATATAAAGATTTATTTATAATGGTATTTCAAACCAACTGAGGTAAATGACATGTAGAGAGAAATGGAAGAATCTTCCGTATGCAAACATTTAAACAACTTTCTATTATGCCAAGGGGAACGTGTATGAGCCCCTTTTTTCACTTCAGAGGTTGAAAGCACTTTGAAAAAGTTCTCTTACTTCTTATAGCAAAAACCTGTTGGTTAAGAACTTTGCATAACAAGAGTTTTGTAGTGTTAGACAAATCTCTCATAAGTATCTACACTTACCACAATAAAAAAGCAGTAATATAAACCTTAGGTTAAACAGTATAAGTCAGATGAAAACAAAATTTTCAGAAATTTCTAGTATCTCCTGCTTCTTTTTTTGTTATATACTTACTGTACAGCCTACCTCTTTCATTTTTTGCACTAGGGTTGAAGTCACTGTGATAAGGACTATCAGAAATGGAACCAAACTGTTCCTGATATATTCAGATGTGTAAAATCCACAAATATGGAGCCATGAACTTCATCTCTGTGGCTGGTTTCTTCTCCTGACCTTGAAGAGGACATGGGGACAACAGAAATAAATATTTTCTTTTCTCCAAGGAAAAAAGACTAAGCAATTCAGGCCACACAATTTTGTTTTGTGTAGCAAACTCTTAAGGGTGTTTAATCAGCTTATTCATCCGTATTCTTCCTTCCTAACAATCACCTTAAAAGAGCAATCTAATAACAAAGAATACACACCATTTAACTAGTGAATTTTTGCTTACCTACCACAATATGGTTAGCATTAACTCACAATTTTGTATTTCTTCCCAGCTGTGGGATGGTATTCACTAAAATTTTCATCTCCTCAGGCCTGTATATTTGTATGTTCATAAAATTCCTGGCGTGCATCTTCTGTTTAGTGGTGCAAATAGCAATGAAAGCAACAGTAGCTTGTTCAAAGAAGGCTTATTGCACATGCTTTGGTTTTTCTTTATTTGAAAGGCTCTGTGATTTCACAGATTAAAAAAAATTAAAGGTCACTTCTTCCTGCAGCTTCCTCCAAAATAGCCTGTGGAAAAATGCAGCACAAAGCCCTAGCTCAAAGCTCTTCACTAAGCCAGGCAAAATGGAAAACCTGTAAACCTGTGAGACCCGTACCCTATCACAAAACGGGTAAGACAAATAATGAAAATGGAACTAAAAATACATTAGGTGTGACAAAATGGAACTTCTTCAGTGTGACTATGAGAGACTGGGCCTGCAAACAGTTAAGGAAAAAGTCTTTTTTGCATTTCACCTTCCTCCTAGGCTCCTGTAATCCATGCCAGCATACTTCTAGCATTACTTTGTTAGGCAGTAAGGTGAGAATGTGACAGTAAAACAGATGACCGGACATCCCATACTAGTTGCACTTAATAGCAAAGTATTTTGTTTCAAAGATCTGTTATATCAAGCCAGCTCTAGGTACTGCAGAAGAGACTGCTAGCACAGATCATAAATAAAATTATTCTATCTCTATGAAATGCAAAGCAGTGAAGACAGAACCTGCCTACACTAACAATTTTAATGGCATTATTCAGTCAGCAAAATAACTTGAATTATAGACTTTCTCTTAAATGTGTGTTTGTCTTGTAGGTTTTCTAGAAAAGGCATCAGTGTCAACAGTCCAATTTTTACAGGTGTTTACTTAGGCCATCTAAGCAGGTTCATCTTTCAGTTCCAAGATGCAGCACATAGGCACACTTCACATTTCGTGGCCATCAGAGCAACGTGCTGCAAACCAGCAGAAATCCATCAATTTTGATGCACAAACATTAGGTAACTCTGCTAATTTATGCTGCCTCTCTTGGCCCAGTAGGAAAAGCCTTGCTCTGCAGTGCTGTGACATTGGGCTGTTTCTCTGTGGAGGTGGTGGCTGAATTACAATAAATGTAGAGGCAATCAGGAGCAGAAGAGTCTAGCAGAAGTTGGACCCAGTTCTCAGAGTAACACCCTCCTTGACTTTGGAGTTGGGATCACATTAACCAAATCAGAGAGGGCACTTCACAAAGGACTTGTTTTTCTAACATGCTCTGTGAACTGTCTTGTATATTCAGGTGCACATTTCCCTTCTCAGCTGCTTGTGCAACAAAGAACCTGGGTGCTTCCAAAGGCTGTCAGACAAGGAACATTATCATCACGACACCTGGTGCCTCCAACACTTTGATTCCTGATCAAAAAAAGTCTGCATGCCATTCTCACCAGCCTTGGAGATGGCCATGGGCTGAACTAGAACATAGTTTTTCCCTTCCAGAGCCATGTATTAAGATCTACTTGTGACAGCAATATAGGTTGCATATAATTAGGGAAAAAATACTGCTATTAGGAAGCAAAGGAGATTAATTTTAAGTACTTGCGTGCAAATTCTAACATTTGTAAGAAATTAAATTAGTTGTGAAATATGAACTCTTGCATCTAGTCACAAACTATATGAGTGAGGAAGAGGATGCAAAACAGATCTTCCCAAGTCTTACAGTCACCAAGGTTGTTATGTCTCCTCCTTTGCCACCAGTGCATGATGAAAAAAATGAAATGTCATGATGGAGGCAAAAACCTAACAAGGTGTAACTAATTTAATCCTGTGAGCTAACAAACATTGCAACAGTATTTACAATACAAATTAAAAAGTGGTAGTAAAATGAGGTGCAGCTAACTTGCAAGCAAATAATCTTGCTGAAGTAGAAACTCTTTATCCTGTTCTGAACAATTACTAACATGATGCCATCATGAAAATGATTAATGCCACAATATGGATTGAGTACTAATGAACTTGACCAAGGTATTTTTCATATTAGGAAAAATTGAAACAACATGTCATTTGAAACAACAAATTTCAGGGACTATTTTTAGATTAGTATTTGATTTGAAGATATAAGAGAAGTACATAAATGGTATCAAGAGCAGACACACTTAAGGGAATTAATTGAACTGTACATTTGCACCCAGACACTATTAGTTCCAGGTGCTGTTAGGCAAAATTAAGAAATGAAAAAGCAAATGCATTTTTTTCTGAATGAAAAAAAGATGAAGAATAGGAAGAATCTTGTACCCTGTGAAAAAATATTGATGATCAAGATTCTAAAATATTTAAATGAACGGCAGAAAAATCTGAAGAATTACAACGCCACTATTTGAAGTCAAGGAAGAAGAAAGAAGCTCATCAAAGAAGCTGAAAAGCCTTTGACATGAGAAGATGCTACTTCTGCTGAGTTTTCAGAAGATGTGATTAGAGCATGCCAGTGGCCAAGAATGCAGACAATAATACTCCCTAGCAGGTGCCAGAAAGTTCAGCCTCCTAAGGGCAGAGAAATCTGGACTCTGTGAAGAGCTGCAAGGACTAAAATTTGCTGTATAAACAGCAGCAGGCACAAATGACTAATTTGCTTTTGTGTTCAGAAATAAACTACACCTAAAATTTTCCGTGTTGAAACATGTTTTAATTGATGCAAACAGCAGAAGTATTTCTTGCTGGTCAAACATCAATTTATTTTTACGTGAAAGTGTAGCATGATTTTAGAACATTAACTATACTAACTCTTTCTCTGCAATGAACAGTTTAGCCAAGATGCAATGATTTATTAATCAATTACTTCATGTCAATTACAGTAGCCACTAACATTTAATTAGGAGTTTAGATAAAACTGCCAGAAGAGAGGATTAGAAAAAAATGTGTGTGTGTTGTGGGAGAGGGGGGGCATTCCTGGAACACAGCCTGTACTTGCTGAAGCCATCCAGAAGCCCATATGGTGATATCCACCTCTTCAGAGCCACAAGGACAATGGATGGCAGGTATCAACAGAGGAAGAGGAGAATGGAACAAAACCCAGAAAACTGAGCAGAAGAGAGAGACAGGTCTTGAGCTGCTAATCTTCCACATCTTCCACATCCAGATCTGGACCGAGCCTGAAACAACTCTGCAGAAAACACATACTTTGCAAATAGATCTGGTACCTCTGTTCTACGTAAGAACTAAGAGGTATTTTAATTCCATTACAAATAAAACAATTAGACCTTTGTTAAATGACTAAACTTGACTGCCAGTGGAGTTAGAGTCCCATTAAAATCCCAACATATTGGGTGAGGCGCTTATGCTGATTCCAGACACTCTACCCAGAAAGGGTGAGTGAAAGAGCTGCACGAGTTTGAAGAAACATTATTACTAATTAGACTGCTTCAGATAATTGTAGGAGAATGTGGCTCTGCTTTAGCAACAGCAAAGTACAAGATCACATTTCTTCCTTCTAAAGGTGAACTTCAAAATATTTTGAGAGACAGTAAAGATTTTCATGTACGGTGTTAGAGCCCTACTCATACCTACTCGTACAAGAAAAATTAAGATTGTTGACTGTTACGGGAGAAAGAACTTGAAATTTACTAAAACTGTCAGTTTCATGTGTTTTAGGTTTATCAGATATTTTTAAACTGTCAGTTTCTTGTGTTTGATGTCTATTAGAAATTCACCGAAGCCGGCAGTTTTCTGTTTGGTAACTGCCAGATGTATTGAGAGCAACACCGACCCGTGTACCCTCACAGCTGACTGCTCTTCTCCCAGCTGGGAATGTACGATCCAAATGTTATAACCAGACACTGCAGAAAGGCACAGAAAAGACTACAATATGATCTAGGAGAAATTACTGACCAAACGGTGATGGACACTGGTCATTAAGCGAGAAAGACAAGTCTGTTAAATGATTTTGTCATGAGGGTGGCACAGGTGGTCCAGAGGTGTTTGCCTCGGGGCCGTCCACTCCCTCACGGCTCCGTCCTGGCCGCCCTCATCCCCCGTGCCCAAGGTCCGGCCTCCGCAGCCGCTTCCCGGGCTGGTGACGGGACGGAGCCCCCATCGCACCCCGTGCCGTCCCCTCAGCTCGAAGGACGGGGAGCTCCTGAGGCCAGCGGGGACGCGGTGCCCCGTGCAGGGCCTTCTCTCCCGTCCTCATCCCGGCCCGACAGAGGTGTCCAGGTAGCGGTGCCCCGCAGCTGGGCGAGACGCACCTCACCTCACCTCGCCTCGCCCTGCCCGGGAGTGCACACGAGGCGCATCATTTGAAACACACGCATTCACCTTTCCTTCCCCCCCAGCGGCCAAGGCAGCGCGGGGCCGAGCCCGCTCTGCCCCAGGGCCCGCCGCAGCCTCCGCGGGACCCGGCGCTCACTCACCTCCGCCGCGGCGCGGCCCGGCCAGAGCAGGGCGAGCAGCAGCACCGGCGCCAGGCGGCCGGGGCAGCCCCCGCCGGCCATCCCCGCCTCGGCGCTGCCTGCACGGGTCTCGGGCCGCTTCCTCTCTGCCCCCCTCCCGCCCTCCCGTGGGTTTTGGCCTGAGGGTTCCTCCGCACCCGCCTCGGCGCTCCCGGGTCGCGGCCCCGCCCCGGCCACCCCTCTCCTCCACCCCCTCATCTCCCCCCGCGTGTCCTGCCTTGGGCAGCGCTGGCAGCCGCCGCCCGCCCGCCTGTCCGTCCGTCCGTCCTCAGCGGTCATGGAGTGAGCGAGGCGTCGGGGGCTTTCCCGCCTGGGAGCTGAGGTGAGCGCCGCGGACGGGCAGCCCCGGGCGGAGCACCTGGCGCTCCTCGGGACGGGGCTGCGCAGCGCGCTGAGGGGCAGCCCCGTCCCGGGACAGCGGGAGGTGTCCCGGGTTGCCGGCTGGCTCCGTCCCCCCCGCGCCGCCGTGAGGGCGCAGGTGGCGGGCCCGCCCGGACCGCGGGGCTCGCGGCGGGAGCGGGGCCGGGGCCAGCCCGGCACCGCCCGAACGAGGCACGGGCTGCGCTCGCACGGAGCGGGGTCGGCTCTGGCTCCCGGCGGGGAGGAGGGCACGCTGAAAGCGGGCGAGAGCGAGGCGGTACCGGGAAAGGCGGCGGCGGCAGCCGGGGCCCCCAGCGCCATCCCGCCGCTGCCGGGGCGCTCCCGGGCACGGACGGGAGTTCCTTCAGCAACGCTTTCCGCTCCCTCGAGTGGTTTCTTTATGAGACAGAGGAAATTCCCAGAAGGGACAAAATGCTGCCCCACCGCATAAATGGAAAGCAGCGAGAAATGTTTCCATGTAATATGATAAAGAGCTTTTTCGAACGGAATTGTGATTTGTAAAGTGTCGGCAATGTGTAAAGTTTGTCAGATTTATGTTACTGACAGAAGTGCTGCATGCTCAAGGTAACCTTTCACCAAACAGAGTGCTGTTTTGAGAAGGTGCAAACTTAGAAAGCGTGCTGGCAGTGCCCAGCCACAGCAGCCTTATCTTGTCTGTAGTGTTCATGGATGCTATACAGGAAATCCCATATTACAGGTTTTATTTGCACTAGAAGTGATGCAGCAAAAGCAACAATATAATAGATGTATATAAATTTAGGAGTATTAATGATACAAAGCTAAAGGCTTTTGTGAGCAGAAAGCCAGCCACAGAGCTTTGTAAAACAGCTTCTCTGACAGGCACAAGAGTAGAGCTGGATCTGTGCTCAGTAGACCATACTCTGCCTCTTATGAAATCTGCTGTGAAAGCCGGTTAGCAGAAGCTGCTTTTCCAAAAAAGTTGGGTAGTGCCAGTAAGAACATGCTTCAGGAGACGGTGAGCGTTTCCTTCAGTACTAAAGATCTGGTACACAGCAACATGGTAAAACAACTTGACTCTAAAATATCCAACATCTGTGACAGCAAGCTGGTATAGACACCAAGGTATGGAGAGAAAAGGAAAGAATTCCCCTGGTTTCAGGCCAGATTGATGGTGACCATGTAGAAGAAAATGTATCCATTACTGGACTTTAACATGAGAAGTACTGGTGTTAGAGAGAAGGTCATAGACACTTATTTATACAAGAGCAAAAACAAAAGGTTCGTAGCTTGTCTATGAGACAATGTGGTCAGAGCAAGTGAGACTACAGTGGAAGAGAGTGATCAGTCCTCTCAAATTATGGCAATTTCAATGCAAAATGCCCCAGCATGGATCTCACTGCAAAGATAGTACTCAAAAGGAGAACTGTTGAATACTAAGCCAATGAGTTATTGGAAGAAACAAAAGAAAGCAGGCAGACCACTGTTAGGGGCAGTGAAAGAACTCATGCAGAATACTGAGTGAATGAAGCACTGCTATGATAAAGAGATATTGAGTCGGTTTTCAAATGATGAAAATCCTGCATGGAAATTAAAATTAAAAAAAAGTCAGCAAGCTCAAAGCAAAAATGTGAAAGTGCTAACAAGGGAGATATATCAAAAAGGCAAAATATTTTAAAAGAATCCTCTTCACTTGCAGAACCACCTCCTTCACTGACCTTGAGCAGCTAAGTGGCTCAGCTGAATGGGAGTTTTGTGTATTTATAGTTAAGAAATAGCAAGTAATGTTGCACTCTGAGATTGTCACATAGAAGCATGCATGCCTTTATGTGAGTTTCTAGGACAGATCACAGATCTATGACCCCAAAGGAGCACTGAGCTGCTACAAAGGTAAGATCAGGCACTGGGTTGTCTCCCCTGCTCACCGTGGCCACCAATGGCAGCGTGCATCCACAGAAAGCCTGTGGAAACTTGATGCACGCTGTGTTGCTGATACTGCTGTAATCCATGATATCATCTGAGGGCTACAAACTCAGACAATCTTGTATGTCTAAACAGCTGTCCAGCTCACCATCAGTTGTGCCAAAATATATACCTGCAGCTGCCTGTAGAGCTACTTTACAAAAATCCAACAAAAGCGCCAGTACCTGAACACTGGAGATCAACCTTAATTCTAGAAAGCAATTGAAAGCTGCATCTAATTAAAGTTTGCATTTTTCTACAGTAACTGATACTTAATTATTTTAACTTTGGTTTTGTTTCCTTGGTTCTCTATGGTAAAGAAAGGATAATATTATTTTCAGGAATATTTTTGCGGGAAACATTAAAGTTGTATGAATTTAGTATAAAGTGCAAAGTTTTATAGAACAATGTAAATGAAAAAATAGGACTTACTGGAAAGGATGGAGAGAGTACCTAATATGTCCATCACGAATGAGGCAGAAGTCCTATGGAAAACAGCATATAAGTTCACAGACTTCAAATGACTGTCCTAACTATAGGCATGAAAGAACCACATTCAAACTGATCTGAATCCTTGACTGTGTAACTTGTGTGGTATTGTTGCACATGATGTTGCTTCCTTTGGATGTAATGAAAATACAGTTAGGACTGCTCTAATTCTTTTTACCTCAGTAACTGTAGCTGTGTGTCTGCCTCCAACTATGCCTCGTGTCCCCTGTTCTTTAGCAGAGTTACTGAGAATGAAATTGTCTTGCTTCTTGATTCCTATCTAGAAAGTAAACATCTAGATTATGTTATAGTGTCAGCTTGTCCCCTTCTGTTTTCTGAGGCTGAGGTGAGGTTTGGTGATCTCATGTGAAACCTATTCCTTTGGTGGTGGTGAGTGTGTTATCCTGTGAATATTTTATTGAGGTAACTGTTGTGATTGCTTCAAAAACTTAAAAAATGAGATCAATTTGACCCATCAATCTAAACAAAACCTTGTATTCTTTCTGTTATTGTATTAGCTACTGAACAATTCAACTTGTTCAGAAAATGATGAGGTTTAGATAGCCATGACAAAATAACAAGCAGAGGGTTGCAAGTCTTCCACTCATGCATTAAGTATTATTTCAAACTGTGTCAATGGGTTGGATCAAAATGGATTTTAATTTGAAAATAAAAGTTTCGCTGCTAATACAAAGCAAATGTACCAAATATAATTTTCTTTTTAATTTTCTTCTGAATTTTCAGAAGCTGTTTGGATAATTAAATAATGAGATGAGTAGTGGGCAAAAGGAGCACATTTCTGCAAAGTCTCAACACTTTATGGCTTGGATTTTCCATTTGAGGCAATCAGTCCCTGCAATATTTTATTGCCTCTCAATTTTCCTTATATTGTTTTTATTACTAATGTAAAAAATCAGTGAGGTAGGAATGCTGTTGGAATATTATTTTTTTTTTTTATTAGGGATGCTGTTATTTTTTTCTTTTCTTACAGATGGGGAACTGGGGCACAGCAAGACTGTAGAATTTGACAGATGAATGGAGTACTGTACAATACATGTAAAGAGTGATCTTGCAGCATGGACTGGCTGCCTTTAGGCTATTTATTCATCAGTCAGCGCACAGCAGCTTCCAAAGTCTCCTCTTAGTAGTGTGGGATTTGGATATACTGTGCGTACACACAGGAGTCAATATTATTTATAGATTAGTTCTGGTTAGAAAAATGCCACACTACAAATAATAGAAAGCAAAAGAGTAATGTTTCAGGGACTGTACCCTCACATGTTTAACAAACACATGGCTGCTGCCTGAACAGCATCAGAGAGCAGCCAGTTTGCTGCACTTCACATCCTCACTCCCTGCTCAGGAACTGAGTGTCTTTGCCTACTCAGGAGATTTCTCCAAAGGAAGCAAACCCCTGTCAATTCCCTCTAGTCAGTGTTCAGTTTCCTCAACATTATTTCCCACATTTGGAACTCTAGACTGCTAAAAAGCAGAAGCCTGTGATAATCTGTGCTAACCTGGGAGAAGCCCAGCCCTTAAACCCTCAGTTTGAAATAATTATTTCCCACATTTGGAACTCTAGAGTAATAAAAAAACAAAAGCCTGTGATAATCTGTGCTAACCTGGGAGAAGCCCAGCCCTTAAACCCTCAGTTTGAAATAACCAGTGTGACTCATTTGCCAGACATGCTTTATTGCAAAGGATTGCAGCTTCTTTTTTATTTGGGGCATAAGGGAGTTTGCACATGACCTGGCTCTGTCTCTGAATTTGTGAAGCTCGAGTTTCCGAAAAGGTTGGAGCAGCAAATAAAACTGTGGGACCTAAGTCATAGGTCAGGGATGCACTATGTATGCAAATTATATATTACTTATGCAATTTATGTATGCAAAATTTGACTGTGTGGGACTGTGGAGGCCACTGGTCAGTCCTGCTTCCTAAGTCCTGGCAAAAGCTGTAGAAAAAATGTTCTAAAGATAAAGCTGAAAAACTCTAGGTGATGTCCACTGATTGTCATCTGTCCATGCATGTGGGCAGAACTCTTAGCTGAAATGCATGTTTTATTCTGCATTCAGAGTGGTCTTCCTTTGCTCACATGCTGGCACAGACTGGTCCAGCCCAGTTTGCAAAAGATGCTGCTGCTCAGTTTGGTCTTAAAACTATAATAAATACTTTCTTGAGGTTTTTTAAAGTTCATTAGGTTTTTTTACTATTCATGGGTGTTGCATCTTTTGTCTTAATGCCTTTAATTGAAATGGTGGCTATGAAAACTTTTTAAGAAATAATGATATAAGATTCTCTTTGTTCATTATTTCAAACACAGAACGAGGACTATCTTTACTAGGCTGAAATCTTGTACCCCTTTTCATGTGAATCTGCAGCTTCATCATAGTCCCCTTGAAATAATTGGATTGCTGATAAAATAAAATGTGGCCTGAATAGGAAGAATATAATGTAATGCCAACACAAAGCTGTGCACTGTAACACATACAAATGGTTAAGACTTATTTTTGGTTTTCCAGTAATTATTCAGGTGTACATTGGATGTATATTTTAATAGAAACAGGTTCAGAGGGGAAAACAACACCAGTATGGAATAGTGTTTGTAGAGCATCCACAAACAGAAGGAAAGAGAAGACCTGCCATTTAAAGAAAAAAGAAGTGCTGCATATACAAATCCTCCATCAGCAGGAATGGCATTAACAAAGGATTCATTTGAACGGATTAAATGGCTTATCACAGCTGCCTGGTGAGTTTTACAGATCACTACATTTTTTAACCAGATTCACTGAGATATACTCTTAGCTATTAATTTAACAGTAGTAAGAAATGCCTAGATATTTGCAAAGTTGAAGTAATTTTGAAATGGGCTTCACTGTATCCTGTAGAATAGTACACAGCAGTCTGTATGCTATGGCTGTACCTAATTTATCTTTTCATATAACTAGTAGACACCATAGTTCTTAGTAACAATAATATTAGCATTAATAGTAATTTAAAAGAATGCTTATTTTCTGTATTGCTGCAAAAATTTTAGGCTAACTTTTTATTTTAGCTTTTTTTTTTTTTTTTTTTGTAAACTTTACAAGCCATCACTAGCAATGGTTGGCATGGAACTGGGCTTCCCCACCAGCTGCTCTGGAATCATGTGGCTATTCTGAATGTGGCTTTCCTCTCTACTTTCTCATGCCCTCTTTCTCTGAGCAAAAGAAAACAGCACCAGCTAACTGATTTCAGGGTAGATGCAGATCATTCCCATCCTACTCAGTCTTCACCTCATGGTGTCCATGGAGAAATCTGTTTGGAATGGGTCCCCTCTGCCCCTTTGTAATTGTGGGATTGGAAAAAGGTTAGAAGGGGGAGTTAGAATGACTTTTACACAGTCTTGTTCACGCCTATCTGTTTGTCCTCAGTCTCACAGATCTAAAAAGACAAATATTTACAGCATGGGAAGCCATTTCTTGATGGTGTGCACCCCTTATGGAAACACTATGTAGTCACCCCAAACAGGGTTTAATCGTGTGTACACCTGATCACTTCTCACTTTCTGCAGACTACATTTTTGTGAAGGTTTGATGTTGTGAGTATAGTTTTAATTCAGTTTTCTTCTTTTAAATCAGGTGGCTGCTGATTGTTTTTTCAACTCAAGGAATTGATGGGGTAAGTGACATTGACATTTACTTTAGGCAGGTGAGGGATAGAATGGTAGAGTTTAAACAAGTAGCACCACATGCACCAAGATGATCAATAGTTCTGTGGGAAAACTGTAACATTCCTTTCCAGATTTCTGTGATTCTGACTTTCCTTTCTGCTACTCAGCTTATCTAATTTGCAATTTTATGCTCTGGATTTTCCTAGATTCTAATTCTGGCTTCTTGAGGTGCTTTTGGAAAGCTGGATGTAGAAAACCCTCCCTTGTTCATTGAGTGTATCTCCTTCCTCATAAGGTCTCTTTAATGGTTCTGCATTATGGCACAAGTCAATTCTAGCTTTGCATTCTGCTCTGTGTGTTAACCCAGATCTTACACTGGTTTCTGTGGACAGTCCCATCTCTCTGAAGCCAAATTTTCACATATAATATAATTTCAATATCTACTTTATTATCCTGTCTGTACTGGCCTTCATATTACCCTTATGTTTGCAATGTCCGTGCCTTCTTTCAAGTCCATCCTCTTTGTATTCTTTCAAATATTTACCAGCTCTTTTTTTTTTTTTTTTGTAGAGTTTATTTTTTATCCCCAAACTCATCCCTTTTTATTTGAGCTGTTGAAGATGGAAATATTTTTTAAAAATAAATGTTCAATCAGAAGAAAGGATAATAGTTCTGTTATTGGAAGCTTGTATTCTATTGACATTCCAGGAGAGGCAAGATTCTAACAACTATGTGAGAGACTAGTGCAGAGTAGATTAGTAATTTCATGGGAAATGCAGTGTGTGAAAGACAAGTAATGTGTGAGAGAGACCATCATACCCTCTAGCTCTGAGGTTTGGGAATTCCAGGTATTCTAAAAATGGTATAGACAGAAAGAACAGATTTTTTCCTCCTTATCTAATATTTGTCAGAGTTTTCTCCTTGAAACATTGAAGTATGAGCCTATAGTGTTCTGTTGGGTATTAAAATCAGTAGCAAAACAATCTTGACCTTGATAATAATGAAAACCAACACTGAGAAAATATTTGTTTTATCACCATTTTCTTGTTTATCTACAATATTCTCAAATATTTTACCTCCTTGTTAAAATTATTTTTAAAATATATTTGATAATTTACACAGTTTTACTCAAAAAAATGTTATTTAGTAGACATTCCAACTTAGTTTATAAGTGCATATGATGTGTGTTTATTATTACATTTGGAGAAATAGAAAAGAACAGTGAAATCACGTTCATTTACCACACACAAGATCTACTGAATTTACATTTTGTTGTGTTCTCATTTCTCCTTGAATAATATTTTTTCTCATTGCAATTTAATGAAAAAAATAGTAATTTCTTTGCTATTAAAAGGACAATAACATAAATTTTTAATACAAGAATTAAGTAAATTAATAATAGGCAATGCATAATTACACCATGCATATACTTAGTTTCATTTAATAGACAAGAATTAAATTCAAGCTTGTATCTCTGAGTGAACTTCTTGCTCCTTCACCTTGTTTTGCCTTTTATAATTTCATTGTAGTTGAACAATCTCCTAAAATAATGTGATGGATTACAAATTTTACATTATTGCAAATTAAATTCTGGTTCTGTTAAGATTTATTTCAGATGCAGCTGGTTTTCTAAGTTACATTTGGCTGTAATATTTAGTGTTGTCTAACATAACTTGTAGTTAAGGTCTTCCACCTTCTACAGCAACAAGTAATAAGCTTTTACTTATTGCTTCTACCTTGCCAGCATGTTTATGTTGGTGAGAGATCTTTTTCCTTGAAAATCATCTAACTAGTTAATATGTCCAGCTGACAATACTTGATGATGTAATTGTTGTCTGTTGTGCATTGATAAATGCATAACCTTTCAATTTTTAGGGAGGATATGCATATATTGATCCATGTGGGGGACAGGATTGTTCAGTCTGTCGCTGCTTTCCAGAAAAAGGATCAAGGGTAAGTTGTGATTAGAGCTAATGATAATTACTGTTGCAAGTACTGTACATTGTGCACATTGATGTTCCTGAAAATCAACATGGTTGATAAATCAATAAATCAATATTCAGACATAAACACATCTGATAAACTAATATAATTCTATCACTGGTATCAAGTACAGCTGTCACTGAAGAAACCGAAGATTGTAAAGAATTCTGTTTCTAACTGGGTTTGTACTAATCATGGTACCTTTCTTGTATTAAGGATTCTTTTAAATCTGTCTAGGAATTAGACAGATGTGATTCCTAATACAAGTATAGAAACCTATACTTGTCTTCTACTAAGAGGCTGGTCCAAGGTCCAAATGTCCATGTCATTCTCTAGTTTTATGAGAACTTAGTTATTTCTTGTTTGGGTTGGGTGACTAAAAATGTTTGCAGACTTTTTATCTTATTCACTTAAGATACTAACTTTAAAAAAACCCCTGAATTTTCTTTGTCTTATGAATAATTCTAAAACAGCTCTAAGGCATTTTCACATTACATGCTAAAATCAGTAACTGTGCATGTTGCTAATTGTTAATTGAAATATGTCCAGTGATGACCACTTTATCTTGGCTGTTCTTTCTCAGAATACATCTCTATATAGAGATAGCCAATAATTTAAACATTATGTGAGGAAAAAAAACTTTTATATATATACAAAATATATATATATATATATATATATATATATATATATACACACACACACATATGTCTATGTATGTACTGATTGGTGGTCAACTAAAATATTGTCAGTGATGAAAATTGTTTTCTACCAAAGTACTTACGTTTAAGTTTAGGTTTAGGAAGGCTGAATGTAGTGGATCAATTTTGGAAGTGCCACATGCCCCATTTCTTTGTGTACAACCAAGAGTTGCCAGAACAGCAAGACACTCCTTTTTCTTCCTGTGCTTCTGCAGTTAGCTGTGCACTTTGCTGTGTCATGATCACTGCCCTGGTGTCCTTGGATCCTATCCTAATCCTGCAGGATTATGTCTATGTGAAAGTCCCCCATGCTGTAGGATTTTCATAATAGAGGCCTAGGATGAGTATATCTCTGTAACAGTGTGCTAACAAAAGGGCATCCCAGGAAAAGTATTTTGACTGGTACCTCTGCAGTGTCTCTCAGTGCTACTGAACAGACTGTTCTGGATACCAAAAACCTGATCTGAAATGCCATTTTAAAACAACTAACTTTCAAACTAGGGGGAATTTCCCTGATTTGGGTTCTCACTCAGTTGCTTGGAAGTTCTGAATTACATGCCCATAATCAGCCAATAATAAATACCTCCTACAGGTGTTCTAGCTCTTTCCTGGGCTGTCCTCATCACACATAAACTGTACTATGATTCATGCATTTGCAGGTATTTTTCTAAATAATTCCAAGGAACTGGGCCTAAGTGCCAAATAGAAGTGTAATAAACATTTCTAAATTAATTTAATGTTGTTATGCAACTGTAAGTCTGAGAATTGTCCCATTTGCTGAAAAAGCTCTGAAATAAGAATGTACATGTGCCCTGATGGATAATGGATAAAGCATCTCCAATGTAATATTAATTTATATTTCATGCAGTCATTTATATTAACCAATATACTAGAAACAGAAGTACTCTTCAGACCCTACATGAAACATGGCTTTACTAAACACTACCTCACATACATTACTGCACATATTTTCTATACTAATGTATGGTGATGAATAATTTTCCATAGTATTATTTAATCTTTTCTTTCATACTTCAGTTCTTGTGATTTTTAAATTTTGCTGTGTTCTGCTTTTACACTCTGACACACTAACTTTGCTATCTGAGCTTTTGTGGAGACGACCCATTACAAAATAAAAGACTGCTTTATCTTATTGTTAGCTTTCTAGAATGAAAACCATCTGCTTTGTCTGCTTTTCTGTCTGAATCCTGCTCTGGGGCTGGTTCCTCAGAGTTTTGCATCTTCCTCAATCCTGTCTTGAAATGGTAAGAAATAAATGGTTATTAAAAGCCTCTGGCATTGTACAGTACACAAGCTTAAGTATTCAGAACTTTTGGTAGTAAGACTTTGCCTTCTATTTGCCCATTTGAAAATGTTTTAAATTTCAACATCAAAAGCCCTCTTTATTGTAAGTGGACAAGATAATGATAATTAACGTTTAGCTAGAGAAAAGCTGACCATGGGAATAAGAAAATGAAACTGCCATGGCCATTCTTGAATGTATTTATAGTGGGCAAGTTGAAACAAAAGGAGAAGCAAGTAGCTGAACTTTCACTGCATATTTAAATAAAACCATTATAGCTATGCATCAGTTGCTCTGTTGGGTTTTAGAAGAGCTTGTGTACCTGTCATTTTTAATTCTCTGAACTATATATCACTTTGTACAAGAAATAGATTTGCACTCCTATTCATTAGCAAGAAACCACTGAAAAAAATTTTTAGTCACTAGTGCTAGTAGTATATCATTACAATTGTTTACATGACAATGAAGTTTTGACTTCTGTTCACTTGGGATTGCAGTCTTGTTGGAATTAGTCTTAAATGATACTGTTTATCTTTTAATCTTACGTCACAACTCAGAAGGACTCTCTTCCATAGGACACCATTAACATGTGCTGCTAAGTCTCTTTGTCCATACTGTGTGCTATTATACCTAGACATTTCCAAATTGTAGAACAGCTAAATGAGGCAAAACATCATTAATGAAAGTATATATATTAATGAAAGTGTTCTACCTGACTTCTTAGATTCTTTTTCCCCTCTTCCTTTTTGGTAGGCCATAAAGTCTGTGATTTCAATTTTCATTAGAGATATAGTAAAACATTTCCACCATTTCATCCTCTTTTTCTGAATTGGAAAGTTGTTTCCTAGAAAACTCCTGCAGTGTTGTATCACCAGCTTCCAAAAATGCTGGCTGCTCTAATAGAATTTAGACAACTAAAAAAATGTTTGCAGTTAGCACTGACCGATTGTAAACCTGTCCTGTGCTGACCCGGAGTTTGATCCTATTCAATTCCGTTGGCTTTGTTTTTAGTTAAGTAGATTTGGGAAGCAAGCATCTATTCATGAGCCAACCTGATCTGGCTTCTATGGGGTCATGTGAAATGCCTGGATCAAAGTGAATAATAAATATAACTCAGCAGGACCAATGTTCGTTCTTTTGCAGATGAAGCAAGAGGTTTATTTTTATCCTAGTGTAGGGGAGAATGCAGCAAACAGAAATCTAAAAGGAGGGTTTTACACTTTCTGACACTCCAGATGTAAGGAGTAAGCATTCACAAGAGATGCTGAGTCACTTGGGTGTCACAGGTAAGTTAGGAAGTCAGCTGGTATCAGTCGCTGCAGGGCAAGAATGCACTGCCTTGGGGTAAGAATGAGCAAAGTTACCTATGAGTAAGTCAACGTTCTGGCACTGCTTCTCTTGTAACATCTCCCCAGTAGATCTTGAGAGTTGCCAAATTTCCTTAGTAGGTTCCATGGGTTATTGGAGTTCAATTTACAGCACAGTGTAAACATATTTAAAATGCACTAACTCAGAAAATTGTGCAAATTCTGTCTGTTTTGGGAAGTAAGACGCATTTATTAAAACACATTTCTTTTGCATGTCGGCATGCAGTGGCAGTCTGTCATTCACATGGAATAACCAGTACTTGTATTTGAACTTTCAAGTAGCACACTGAGGAAATAAATATGTAAAATCCTTCTGCTTGGTCTCAAATCCACTATCAGAGATGTTTGTACACTTCTATCTGAGGAAATCTAGGTTTCTCCCATTATTTGCCTCCTACTTGTTTAATTTTTTCCCAGTACATTAGCTGTAAGTTTTAAAGCAGAAGATTCCTGAGACCAGTTACACATTTCACCTACATTCACTGAGAACCATATTATGTTTTTCTATAAAACAGACCCAGAGAAATGAGACCCCTAAATCTATCTGAAGCAGACCACACTTTTTTTTTTTTTTTCTTTTGTTTTGTTTTGTAACTGATCAGAGGAATAGGCAGTTCTCTGACTGCAGAAGTCAGGATTTGAACTGGTAGGGAATGGATCCTGCTTACCAGAATGTGGAATGGACACAGAACCATAGAAACAGAACCACTCCAGTCTGTAAGGAGAATCACACCAATCACTGCAAGGTCTCTTTGAGGTTGTTCATCATACACAATGCCCAGCTACAGCATCTGTAAATTAGCATTTCTCATATTAGACATTTTTCAAATTTTCAGAAGTTTTGACCTTGTTAGTTATCCCTCCTTTTGTTCTTGAGCATCTTTCGTTTCTTAATACTTTTGGTTCCCCTGTCCTACCATACTGATTGACAAGCTTTTCTACATCAAGCAAGATAAAACTGTACAAAACCATTCTTTTTTACAGATTTGAATCAACCAAAAATTGTCAACAGTGACTTCAAAAAAATAGTACAGAGCAAAACTCAATTTAATTTTATTAGCTAAGCTCATGTTAATTATTTGTGGTCTATTTCTATAGTATCTATGATCTATTTGTAGCTCTCTGCTTTCAGCCATTAGCAGTTAAGAGTTTCAGTGCTCAATTATGATTTGTTGAGTTTGTTTAACACAATAGTGACACCCACTGGCTTTTTGGATAGTTTTTGTTTTCCTTTTCATAGTCCCACAGGGTTAAAACCTAAGTATACATTGTGAAAGATGTTTTCAGCACTTCACTGTGATTTGTCATTTGTTCTGTGAAGTATCACTGTGAATACTAAACTGCATCATCAGGGGTTTTTTTCTTGTAGTATATTACATAACTGAAAAATATAAAAAAGTTGCCAAATATGATAAGTTGGCAAATTTTCCAAGAGTTTAGAGCATGGTTCAGATGTTCTTTAAAAGAAAGACAGACGATATACAAGGGTCTGTAGTGACAGAACAAGAGGTAGTGGCTTCAGGCTGAAAGAGAATTTAGATTTGATATGAGGAAGAAATTATTTACTGTAAGGGTAATTAGGCCTAGCACAGGTTGCCCAGGGAATTGTGGATGCCTCATCCTTGGAAGTGTCCAAGGCCAGGTTTTGAGTGACCTGGTCTAGTAGAAGGTCATCCTAACCATAGCAGGGTGTTTGGACCTACTTGATCTTTAAGATCCCTTCTATCTCAAACCATTCTCTGATTCTATGAAAAGTCAAACTGTAACTATTATTATTGCATTTTCTTGGCTAAAATCTGCTAATTTGGTGAAAAAAAATTATCTAATGTATTAAGGACAATAGACTGGATTTAATGCCAAATTGTGTGATTTCTCAGATTTATCTCATCTTAATCAAGTTTATATTTAGAAGAGGGTTTGTTCTGGTTTTTTTTTGAGCCTTGACTCACAGTGAAAATTAGTTTGGTTCTAGCCTTACACAGTGAGGAGTAAAATCTTCCCAGAACGGACACCCCTCCAAACCCTGGAAGATGTGGCTTTGCTGCGTAATTGAGCAGCTCTTCCAAAGGGGGAGAGGACATGGGTGGGGCTTAGAGCAGCAGCAGATGCCCCCATCTCACTAAGCAAATTACAAAATAAAACATCTCTCCAAATGCCTTTGCAAGCACTCCTTTCTTGCCCACAGACTGCTTTCCTTTCCTTCTTGCTCTGTCCTGCTCCTGGTGAAATGAAAAAGACTGGTTACAAGCCAGAGTCCAGTGCACAGTGCAAAGGGCTGCTGTATTGTTTGCCTACAGTCTGTGTGAGCATTTTCACTTTTGTTCTAATGAACAGAAGGTAAGTGCATTTCACAAATCACTGGTACATCTCCATAGCCTGTGACATAGGGTACTGTCTTCACTGAAGGTGATAACTGGGCTTCTTTTGACTTTTTTGATAACAAGAAGCAAGACAATTCACTTGAGTAGCATGACGTTTTTATTCCAACTAAGACTCCTTTAAAACATTGTGCTTGAGACAGCTAAGTGCTCAAGGCACTCTTAAAATCAGCTGCCCTTCAGTCTCCTGCATTAAAAAAAAATCCAGTTAACCTTGGCCATTGCCTTTTCCAAAGAGCATTAAATGTTTTGTTGCATGATTCTGAAGTACTTGCAGTCTTAGTCTTAGGAAGCTAAAGTTAATTAAAAAAAAATACAGCCTTGTTTTGTTTAAAGTCAATTTCTTACTGCAGGTCAAGCCCAGGATATGCTAAAATAACAGACCATAGTCTTGGCATGGTAGCTCCTGACCTAGACAATTAACAAGGCACTGAAAACCTAGAGGAATTTATTGGCATCAGATGGCAGAGCGGGCATAATATTCTGTTCATTTTATCTGAGCTAATTTGTCATTTCCACATGAGCATGACTACCTTCATCCTCTTTATTTTTACAGCTGTCCTGAGACTGTAATGCTGTGGTAGTCACATTGGATGGGCACAAATAATAGATGTGATAATAGATGTTATGGCATGGTATCAGTTTGGTCTTAACAAAGCTCCAGTCATTATCAGTCTTTGAGCTGAAAGAAAGAGAGAGAATCCATCAGCTTCACATGGCATGCTAAAGTTGTATCAGCTGCCAAACCCATTGTGAATTCTGAATTCAGTGACTCTGTTCTATGACTTCACTACCTTCAACTGAAGACCATGAAGTCAATTAAATTCACAGTGTAGCAGCAAATGAAGACATTTTACCAACCTAAAGGACTACATGTCCTGGAAGTTTTTATTTTATTTTTTAATTATAATAACTACCATAGGATGCCTACAGTGTTTCAGCTTTTTTTCTGAGTGCAATAAAAATCATGTTTCTTAACTGTCCAAAGTATATAGCATGTTTTGAAAGTTTTCTCTTTCAACTCTTGAATGCAGAGCATATGCACTATTAATTAAAAATACTGAAGTTGGTGCAGTTACCTGTTGTCAACAAAATGCATTAAAAGACAAATGCATTAAAAATTAGTGTAAAACATCTTATGCTTTTTTTTTCCTGTTGATGAATGATGCATTTTGCAAGGTAACTGATAGTTTAGAGAACTAAAAAGCCATACCACTTCCAGTAAAGTTAATGGTTCAAAGAATTGTATTTTATTAAATTAGTGTGATTCATTACACTTGTACTCAAAATGATGCTTTAATTAAAATGGTTGTCCAATTATTTTTTCAATCAAGTATTTAAAGGGCATAATAGCTACCTTAGAAGTACTTCAATTAATAAATTCATTCTAACATAGAATGAGCAAGGCTCTGCGAGTAGCTAGGCTGCAACTGCTCATGCAAGCAAACACTCAACACCCAGAATCCCAACTGTCCATTCACTGTTAACAAGGATGCAGAATCATCAGCTTCTAATACCAGTAGCACTTAATTTGCATAATATTTTACATTACTGAAATTCTGGTATCACAAAAATTGTAACTGTTAGAGAAGACAACATGCTGAGTCTGCCCTGGAATTTTTGCCAGTGGCTTCTCTGGAAGCAGGATCAAGGCTGAAGTGAGAGCAGCGAGTAAAGATAAATGGAACATGACTCGTATGAGGATTCTTTTTTTCAGATGGTCCTTATTTCTAAGTGTAGGATTTCTTTTCCCAGCCTCTGGACTAAGTTCCTGTTCATAGTTCAAGGGCCAATGGTCATCTAGCCCTGCTTCCACTGTGGCAAGAACCTAGAGTATGTTCCTGTTCAAACGTGTAGTAAATTACCTTCTCTGTTTTATTTGACTGAATGATGCATGTCATACATTTTTTCACTTCTTTTCACTGTCAAATCACACGGATTTTAAAAAGACAATTAGAAAATAAATAAAAAGTAAAAGAAGCTTAAGTCCCTGATTGTAATTCACAAGATTTTGTCCAGACAGATTCAGCCTGTTGAAATGTTTACAATGAGAAGCAAGCATTCAGTTCTTTTGCTTCCTGAAGCTACATATTTTCTTACAATCATCTTTCATTTCCATCTTTTTTTCTTCCTTCAATCCATTCATAAAAGTAAAGATATAATCTGTTATTTCCGTGAATAATGAAATATCTTTTACTGCCCTCCAGTGGTCCTAATGCCATATGGTTTTCTCAGCAATGTGTGGGGTTCCATTTTGCTCTCTTTTAAAATACTGGATTATAATAAATTATAATAATTAATTCTATACTATAACAAATTATTGATTGATTATACATACTGTGTGACTAATAGAATTAATTATAATAACTTAGCATAACTTATGTATGAAGTCTGCAAAGCAAAACATTCTTCAGTTTGGAAACAACAAGTTATAGGTAAACAAGGATAATTATATAAAATTAAAAAGATATGTAAGAGAAATAAAGTCTTGGAAATACATAGATTTTTGTAGGGTGGAAGTGTAGACAGCTCACATGTGAAGCCTGATTAGAAAGCTTGCTTCATTCAGCACTTTGAATCTATGATTGCATAGTTATTGAGCAGCACAGAAGAAAAACTGCAACACATCTGAAACAACTCCACACCAGTGTTATAGACTAAACAGTCCTGTTGGCATGGGAGTTAATTTTACTATAGGAGAATGTATATTACCTTGGAAAAGTTAACAGAAATCTATGGAGATTGTATGGTAATGAAGGTACAAGTACTCCATTTAGAGCTATTTATAGAAGTTACATTCTTTTACCTCCCAACCCATTTTAACACAATCTATTAAAACTGATGCTTTCTGTAAATATGTTAGCTAATAACTATTATTTTTTTTCTCCAGGAAAATTCACTAATTTTACATGAGGCATTAAGATATGAGAGTGATTATGAAAAATGTGAGCTAGAAAAACTTAATTGGCACACCATGACTTGAAAGAGGGAACTTGCTTGATTTGTTCTAATTTTGTATACAAAGTCACTTTGTATAAAATGAGTTCTCATTTTTCTGTGGGAAAACACAATGCTCATTGGAGTCCTAGGCTTGCGAGAGATGATACTTAAATTGGTGGAGCCAGGAAGTCTTGCAGGTTATCCCAAGCATCTCAGAGAGTGGTCTTGGAGACCTGATGAAGGTGAAAAGAAGTGATCACCTTCAGCATGCTGTTAAACTTGAAGGTTGTGTTCCTACAGCACCGAATTCAGTTTTGCAGGCTGTCCAGCAGCTGTTTTGAATTGTGAATATTTATACATTGTAAGCCTCGTTTTATGCACAGGGTCATCTCTGAATTGCTGTGGGGGTTACAGCAATAGTCATTCACTTCTTTGGACTCTTTTCAGGGTCAGCCTGGTGAGCTGGGAGCTCAAGGTCCGATTGGGTCCTTGGGATCTACAGGACCAGCTGGTCTGCCAGGGGAGAAAGGACAGAGAGGTGAGAATGGGAAGCCTGGGCCAGCTGGAGAAAAAGGTGATAAGGTAGGAAACACCACAGACAGCTCTTTTAGGTGTATACAGTGTGTAATGTTAAATGTTGATAAGTGAAACAGAACCTGAATGACCAAAAAGCACTTGCCAAACTATACACTTGCTCACACAAAATTCTCACAGAAGTTAATTACAGATAATCAATTCTTGAAAAAATATTTCAGGAGATTTTTTTGCTGTGGATCACAAAATTAGAATTTTTTGTGTCAGAAGACACAAAATATGATGAACAGACAGACTCTGATTGTCATGTACCACACATCCTCCTTAACCTCAAAGAATGTGTAGAAATGTGGAGCTGGAGGGAACAGTATGGTGCTTTTAAAAATGCTGCACTATAAAGAATTTTATTACCACTTAGAGAGTATAAATTGAAGTTCAGATTCATATCTTTCATACCTGTACAATCCCTGGCCCTTGGTACTTCATATTAGTTGTAATAGTCTAATTTGACTGATCTCAGAGTGAAATCACTAATGTCAGTATCTAGCACACCTCAAATGTAAATGCTGTAACAAAAATTGTACTGCTGGTTTTATCAAACCAGGAGCAGGATTGTGAAATTATGTACAGAAATATTTTATAAGTTACAGGCAACTTCCCACTCTGTCAATTTATAATCTTCGGAGGATGAATGGCTATGAAGTATTAGATGTTTGTCCTGTACTGTACCACCTGGTACACAGGTAACTGTTGGCATTAGTCTTCTGCTAGGCCCACAGAAGTTTTTTTCAGATACTTAATTTCTGAAAATTATGGCTTTTGATTCATATTTCAAACAAGACTGGTTTTTTGTTTCTTTCTATATAGTACCACATATTCTTGTTTTTCATTTTTTTTAAGTAATGACCTCCTCAACTTTGTTTTCTCATATCACCTCTTTTTAGGGCCCAACTGGAGTTCCAGGATTTCCTGGTTTAGATGGTGTTCCTGTACGTATTAAACAACTATTTCTTTATAAAAATTACAGGTCCCATAAATTCATAGCAAGTCCTCTAACAGAATAATATACTGACTAAGTTGTTTGGCTTTAAACTTGTTGATATAATTTCTCTTAGAGAGTTACATGTTTTGAAAAAATGTAAAATAACTAGGTTAACTTCAGCTGTGTTTCCTATTGATAACAAAGACCACCAAATCCCAAAGAGGTAAGTAGAGAATTTTCATGCAGGAGTGGGGCAGTGAAGGCAGAGACTACCACTAGGCTTAAAAGCAGAGTATTTCTTCTCTCAGGATCTATAGCACACCATAGTCTGCTTGGTTCATTCTTAACATCTCTGAAAATACATCACACAGTGCACTGGTTTTTATTCAAACATTCTGATTTTTGCTTATAGTCCTTTTGCAGGAAGAAACCCAACCACTTAGTCCCGTAATTTTAACCTGAATAGGGACTGAATAAGCAAAGTGGGTCCTAAATATGTCTTTATAAGGATGTGACAATGTATTTTTATTAATGTCTTCTTCAACATGAAAATTGGTGAAATAGTATCTTAGAAAATGCGATAATGTATTTTTATTAATTGGTGAAATAGTATCTTAGAAAATGCATTTTTCAAAATACTCTGCTAGAATTGAATTCCTGTGATGCTACCAGTTTCATGTGGCTCAAAGAAAGTTAAAATGTTGAATTTTGAAAGTAAAAACAGAACTAAAAGCCGAGTGGGTGTTGTAGCATCTGCTTGTCAGCTGTCCACATTTGACAGTGGGACTGTTGCCAAAATACCTGGGTAATGGTATTTTGGTCACAAGCCCAAAACTTGGCACAGAAAAAGGAAGTGTTCCCAAGAAATGTATATTCTTTTTGCAAATAATGTTAATTTAAAAACAGTGTCCACAAATTAGACTGAAGCATTTACAGAGCCTGGATAATGGAGAGGTCACAAGCCCAAAATTAGGCACAGAAAGTGTTCCTGAGAAATGTATATTCTTTTTGCAAAGAATGTTAATTTAAAAACAGTGTCCACAAATTAGACTGAAGCATTTACAGACAAGAAGGTAGAATTGACAAAAGTGTTTCAGGTAAATGACCAGGGTACTCTCTTGACAATTTTTCAGACTTCCCCTACAAAAATTTTTTTTTTTGTCAAAATTTATATTTTGTCAATACAAAACTCTTTAATTCTGTGAAAAATAGGGTTTTTTTTCTCCAACAGGAAGATCATTCCAAGAAAAATCTCATTGTTTCATTGCCCAGTTTCCTAATCCTTATCTGGACACTGGTTAGTTATTACTAGGTTAGAAAAACCACAATCTCTGTAATTACTGTGTGCCTGGGTCAAGCTATGTCCTCTTTTTACTTGTTTTATCCTAACAATTAAAAAACATGAGGCTGCTTGAAATTAATTTTTTTTTTTTTTAAATCGCCAGTGCACCCACTAGAATTATTTACTCATTTTCTGCTGTGAGATATGGATTAGGAGGAGGGCAACACAGGCTCAAAACTTTTAAGGGTATAAAGAAAACTTTTATTAACAGAAATAAAAGAAAAATAATAAGAAAATTGGAATAAAACCTTCAGAACACTTCTCCTCACACACCCTCTTTTCTTTCCCACTGACAACATAAAGAGACAAAACCTGGGACTTTCAGTCAGTTTACCACCTCTAAAAATAGTCTTTCTTCAGTTCTCTAAGGGAGAGGAGTCTCTCTTGCCATGCCATGGAGACTTCTCCACAAGAAACAGTTCTCTCATGGCCTCAATGTCACAGTGCATCAGCCGCCCAAGAAAGGAAGAATCTGTTTGTGTCAAATTCCCTGCCATGCCTTGCAGCTTTCCCACAGCTGCTTCCATGGGCCATGTCCACTTACTGGGGTGCTATTTTAAGGATGAGCTGTTCTAGCATAAAAACAAGAGTTCTTTTTCATCCATCTCTGGGAACAGATGTTTTCTTCTTCCATTCCTGGAAGGCAAGGTTTCTCATCTCTCTCATTTCTCTCTGTTCAAACTTCTCATTGTATCACAGCTACAGCAACATCTGTTTATTTCAACTATGCCGTTTCTGCTCACAGCTGTAGCTAGGATGCTACATCACCCCATTGCATTCCATGAATTACAGAGAAAAAACAAAGTCTGATATATCAAATATATCTTCACCATAGCATCACAAAAGAATTTCAGCCCAAGACTAAGGCATCTCCTCAATCCCCTCCCATCTCAAATTGGACTTCCTCTTCAGTGATCTCAGCATCCCATGTTGTTTTCTCTACGTGTCCTCACCTTTCCTTTTTCTGATTTTGTTTGTTCTCAAGCTGTATCAATTGAAACAGTCTTATAGAGTCCTGCAGCGCTGAAAGGTTGGTCTCCTCCAGGCTCTGCATCGGGGAAATCGCTCGCCATGCCTCCCTGTTGGTTATGTGCTCCCCATCGACACCGTGCGAGTTGCGCTGGCTGCCAGTGCTACCCCATGCCTTTTCTTCATGAGGGGCACCGAACAAGAAAAGCTGCTGCCACTGCCTTTGTCCTGTCCACAGGATGGCTGGCTAAAAGCAGCTAAGCAAACAAAGTTCTTCACAAACTGTGCAGAGATAGTTGCCCCAGCCACCCCATCCACTCCTGGCCTTGGGGCTGCCCCCCGTGCTGACCGCGGGGCTGCATGGTTGCTCCCGGTGCCAATATAGCCCCTGCAGCCACCCCAGCCACTCCTGGCCTTGGGGCCGCCCCCGTGCTGAGCGCGGGGCTGCATGGTTGCTCCCGGTGCCAATATAGCCCCTGGCCGGCATGGCCCAGCGGTGCCACCGGAAAAAGGATCAGCGACTCTGCCACGAAGGGGCTCGGCAGCCTGCTCCCCACCCCTCAGGGGGCAGAAATCTCAGCCAAGCCGCACCATGCTGCGGGCTGAGCCAACCTGGCTGCGTGGGCCAGCCTGGCCGGTTAGCTTTTCAAAGGCTGGCAGCCAAGAGAGTTTTCCCAGGCTTTGCTCGTTTTTAAATGTGTTTTCCCACAACTCTTTTAGGTGATTTAACCAGGTGTCAATCTTCATAACTAGCCAGCTGACTGGCTCTGCCAGGTCCCCATAGGGAACCACCCCCACAGCCCATGGACTGCCCCCAACTGAAACCAGACTTTGTTAAAACCAGGACAACAGCCACAAGAAAGAATATTGCTAGAGAGCTAGAGTCTGTATTCTCTGAGAGGACAGAACATTCCTTTTTCACTCAAGTGAAAACACAGTCTGGTCCACTTGACCTGTGTTAGTATAACCGTGTTATATTTGCTATGTATCAAAAAACCCAAATAAACAAAAGACTTACCTAATTTGTTCGACACCACAAAAAATCTATTCAAAATAGAAGACATTTCTCATGCAGAAGAATATGAAACCAACACCACCGTGAGAGGTCATCTCATTCACAACTGAGATAGATTTGTTTCTGAACTGTTCTGTTAATGTAAAAAGTAATTTTCCATTAATCATGGTGTATTTCTCATAAATATTAAACTGTCTTTCAGGGCCTCCCAGGAAGGGAAGGACCCAGAGGCAAGCATGGTTTGGATGGCTGCAATGGCTCGAGGGGAGACCCAGGATTTCCAGGAGAAAACGGTTATATGGGACCAAGAGGTCCTTATGTATGTGAAAGGCATTCCCACTGTGCATGTGCATTTCTCCTCCAGGCTTACAGCTCTTAAAATGACTCTTAGACTGTGGCATCAGCTTTACAGTGCTGCACAGGGAATTACCAGGAATTCTTACTCAGGTTAATGGGAGTGAAACACTGCCTTAACAGATTAAGCTTGAAAGTGAAATAAGCTTCTATATCCTTGAAGTACATATGGCTGCCTTGAGAGTTAAATTCTGTCTTGTTTCCCCAGAATTGCCACTCCAGCTGAAAAGGAGTAGCTTGAAACCACCTTACTATTATTAGTACTTGAAATTTCTTAAAAGCATTACTAGTAGGGACATACATGGGATGACTTAGAAATAAGTGGAAGGTTCAACAAGGCTAAATCCTGTTCTACTCTAAGATTTGGTACCCCTTTTTTACACATATGTGCTCTGTGCACTCCTAGTCTTGCCTGGACATGTAACTGTATATGCCGAGATCGTTCCACAGTTAAAATGTTTGAAATTAGCCCTTTAATATTTGGTTACTTTTTCTGGTAAAATGGAATGCACTTTAAAATTGTTTAAGTAGCTGTGTTAGCAGTACTTGACTACTGAAGATAAAAAGATTCTTGTCATTAAGGGAAATAAATTACTGTAGCTCCAAAGAAATTTTGCTGAACAGTTCTAGTCACCAGTCTTTGACTTATTGTGGAAACAAGTTTTAGTTCTGAATGAATAAGAGCTGATTAGTTGGTCTAACAGCTTCCCTGAATTTTTTTAAGTAACCCAATAAAAACAACTGCACTTTACATTAAAAATAAAATGTGTTTAGTGAGAGCTAAATAAAATGCTGAATTCAGCCATTAGAAAAATGTGGAGAGGGTGCAAGAGTGTAATGATGTTACCAAAGATAAAAATTAGAATAAAATACAATTTCATGCTATGAAAGACACAACATTATAAACTTACTAATAACCTCATTTGTAATACCTCTGCAAGTAACTTGTTACTTCTGCTGAAACTCTAATTTCACCTCTATTTTCTTATGTATTATGGCCTTCAAAATAGAGTTTACTTTTTGTAATTAGACAAGTGACAGAAAGGAAAAATGGAACATGGGACACCATAAATCCTACCAATTTTGGGAGCGTGCTCTTTGGAAGGCCTATATTTGCAACCTACAAGAACAGGGAGACACAATATGCATGTAGCCTTGGATGGCATACTAAAATTCCACTGCAAATTCATTTAGCTACTCAGAAAAACAACACAGAGTAACCCTATTTGCTTGTGTGCAAGAATGCTCTTCCAACCTCTCTATGCAGATGGCCTATTTTTAAATAGATTTGTTGCACCAGGTGCTAAATTGACTGTACATTACAGCCAACATTTTTATCTAATTCTTATTTATACCATTGTCCTGCATAATTTTATTTAACACCATGTACATATACATCGGCTTTACTTCATTGACCTTGTTGGAAAATAAAGTAATTTCTATCTGTAATAATATAGAGGATAACAAACTGAATCTAACAAAAATGTTTTATTATACAAGATACCACGTGTAAAATAACTAAAGACAAGAACAACTTTTGTTTTGTTTAATGTGTTCCCTAGTAGCTGTCGTTTACCTGTAATCTGTATCCAATGTACTGTAGCTATACCAGATGCAGACAGCTGTAATTCTTCCTTTTATTGTACCATTCCAGGGAGAAATACCTTCCCTGTTTCATTCTGACTGCAGGATTTGGACAGCCAGTTTATGTTTATAAGTGGCTGACAGTGTCCCATTTTATTCAACTCAGTAGTCAGGTAGTTAACTTAGTTAAATTATATCCACTGTATTTGGATTTCAAATGGAAAAACTTCAGAAATAGGATATTTATATGTTACATTCTTCAGATATGTGCATATCATGCTCTTAACAGTAAATTGAGCATTGCAGTTAAATTTTGCAAAATAAATAGTCTGTTCATGCTAACTCAGATTGAGTTTTTGAGGGTGCTACAATTAGCAAGGTTTTATAAATGACCCCACAGCAAATAGCATGGGAACTTAGTTCTTAAAATCTAGGGCTCTTAGGTATCAGATTTTTTTAATAAACTGAAACAGGTTTCCTAACAGATGGAAATATTGAATACTATGCATCTAATACAGTCCATACTTTGATTTTTTTTTTTTAGCTGCATCCAGTATCACTTTAAATTCTTCTGAATCACACAATGAACTTTCATGGAAGACAGTGTGCTAGTACTTAAAGCCACTGCCTCCCTGAAAGAAAAAAAAGGCATATTGATATTATGGACAAGATTTGTGAAGATTGTAGAATATTGAAGGACAAGGTGCTAAGGAGCATCTTAACAGAGCAGGAATCCAGAAGCTGTGGGAACCTGGTTTGCTCAACTCCACAGAAGGTTTTGTTAGATAAAATGATTATTCATGATCCTAGTGGATTACCTTGTGATATAGGGGCACCAGAAAGTCACAGCCTGAGAAGTTATCATTCATTCTCCATGGAAATGTAGGATATCAGTAAGTGGATCATGTTTTAAAAGATTCTTTTTCTTTAAAGGGAATTCCAGGGCAAAAAGGAGAAAAAGGAAATTCAGTGTATATTTTACATTTTGGAAAAGGACTTCCAGTAAGTATCTGATTGTGGAAAAAATCATCTATTTGTAGGAAAACATGTATGGTAAATGTAATTGTTGCATTACTCCTCACTAGTTATAAAACTTAATGGGGAAAAAAAGAAAATAAATTAAAAACACATATACAACTCTAACAGCTGTTCATGATCAAACAGCTAGTTTATGATCTTAATATCTGTAAAGTCAGAAAATATCCACAAGAAAGCTTGAACTGGTTCATTTGCTAAATTATTGTCATTACAGGGAGAGAGAGGTGATCCTGGACCCCCTGGCATGCCTGTAAGTACAGTCAGTGGGTTCTATAACTGCTTTTTGTCTTGAAGATCTTCACTTTTTTCTCCTTAATATGGTAAGAAGTATTGGGGTTTCTCTCTGCCTGCCTTAAAGAGCAAAATTCCCGAATAAACATCAAGAGAAGCATCATTGAGAAACAACAAGTCTGTATAGTCTGTTCCCATGGCTAGTTCATGTTGGCTGAGAGGGAGCAGAAACAGACCATCCTCACCTGCATTAGCTGTGTGTGGAGCAGCTGTTGCCCTGGTATTCACAGAATATTTTCTCTGGGAAATTCAAGAAGTGAAATCTTCTTCTACAATATCTGATGGGTCTCCCAAGAAGAAGTAGCACTCTATGATATTCCAGCTATAAGAACATGGAAGAAGAAGAGAGAGTTTAATTTGTTGCTGAATCACATTGTTGATGTTTTTGGGTTCCTCTTGTTATACCCTTCAAAAAGGCATTCATTGATGAATTGTATCAAGTCCCTTCACCATAGCACAATTGCTGACAAAGTGAACTCTCCATGCATTAACAACATAGAACTGTGCCTTGTCCAGTATTGCCCAGAGGCTGCTGCTGGGCTGCTCTAGTCAAGGGAGATTTCAGGCATGGTGTAAGCTTTGGGCTATGGGTGGAATCCAGTGGCCAGTAGGCTGAATCTAAGGTGTTTTAGAGGGGCTGGGTTTGTGTAGAAAAGGACAAGTTATTTCTGTGTTCACAAAAAGACCTTTTTCAATCTTTTCCAGGGACCTAGGGGGTCAAGAGGTACAACAGGCCCATCTGGATACCCAGGCCATCCAGGCTTGCCTGTAAGATCCCCACAGTTATACAGCCTTGCCTTAGGATATGCATTCATTCTTGTCTACCCATTTTAGAACTTGCTTTAATGTGAATCAAAGCCTAAAAGTAATTTTTGAGGCAGGTAATAAGATAGATTTTTGCTTTACCTTATGAGTTTGGAAGATGAGGAATATGTTGTTCCTTCCCATGCCTGCATGAACGTCTGTGGTCATGGAGAAATTCTCCTAGTGCTCTCTCCTTAATCCCTTTTCCCAAGAGCACCTGTGGGAGAGAGGAAAGGGGGAAACCAGAGGTCAGCCCTCCTGAAAGCAGTGACCAAGTGACGTAAATTGCACTTTGGAATAGGTACACCCCAAGAGAAAATTCTGCCTCTAGGTCCTATGAGCAAGACGAAAAAATTTTCAAAACCTGTCTCTAAATCAGACATATTCACTTGTCTTCATTCTCTTTTAAAGGGTGTTCCAGGTTACCCTGGTTTGCCAGGTGAACAGGTGGGTAATAACTTCTGAAGCTGTTAGTGAAATAATAATTTATACAAGTATTTGAAATGTTCCTTTTGTTTATTTGTTATCAAGCTTTTCAAATCTTCAAAAACTTTCAAAATAGTTACTTGATAAAACTCTAATGTTAATATTTTCTGATCATGCTGAAACTGTGTACATTCTTTATCAATTAGGGAAATCCAGGGATTGGAGTGGATGGACAAAAGGGGGAGCCGGTAAGAAAACAAATAATATTAAATATATTATTGCTGCAAAGTTAGAAGAATAATAGAGTCTTGTTTAGTTCCCTGGAACCCATTAATTTGTGGCTTTGTGTCCTGCTAATCATGTTAGAACAGAAGAAGTGATTGAATCAATTAATTCTGAGCAGAAGGAATTCCTTCATGAGCTGCATTCTGGAATCAAGCACATTCTGAAGATTTTGAAAAGCGACAGTCAGTGTTACTTAGCATTTACACACATTCTGAACAGACTCTGCCTAGGTAATCACACCAGTATTTGTGATTACTTAGTGATAGGGGCTGGACCAGACTAGTCCCTGAAACTCATCTCTTGCTAAGTGCAGAACAGATGTCAAGGAAAGGGTGTAAGAAGCACATAATAATAGTTCTTTACCAGTCTCCACCTATATTAGCATATTCAGGATATATAGAGCCAATGTGGAATATTTGATATTCCTTCTATGAATTGCTGCAATCAGTTCTTAAAATTTGTGCAAGTGTCTAACATACACAACTTTCCACAGCAAATCAATAATTTTATTTCACATTCACAAAGTCTTGTGCTCAAAGGCTTTGGTCTAGAACATGAGAGACTGTATATACCCATAAGAGATATGACAGTCCTGTAACTACTATTTCCACAGCAGATTTGGAGCAGGAGCCAGGCATTCTCATTTATTTCCTTAGCTGTAACATCATTTTTAATGAGTCAGGAGACTAGGAGATTAGACTGCCAACCTTACTCATCTGCGCAGATGGTAAAGAGGCTTACAGATCTCAGTGCAAACCTTTATCTGCAGGTAATTAGTACATTTTCAGTGAGTGCAGAAATCTGTAGTGCTATGGTACAACAGGAAAACAAGCTGAGTGTCACTGAAATGCTGCATGGAACATCTCTGCTGTTGCTTTGGCTTCCACAGGGTGACATTGGACTGCCTGGGCCACCTGGGTCACCGCTGTTAGTTGGACCTCCTGGAGCTCAGCTGTTCAAAGGACAAAAGGTGTTAATTTGTCATCATATTTAACAGTATTCAACTTGGCAAGTACAATCCTGTGATGTAATTTTTGCAAGGGTGGCATAAGACATACCTATCTTTCTGTAAGAAACCACCAGCTGCAGCAAAATCCTGTGTTCAGCATCCTTCCTACAAGCTTTCAGAGGGGACACACCACGTATACTTTAGCTCATGTTCTGGAGGGAAGACTGTCTTGATGCAGAAAGGAGATACTGCCCTTGCTTTAGTGCTCTTCAGTTTTTGTCATTAGCAAATTCGGTTACTTTGCTATTGAATCTCTTTCTGGCTCTTCACTAATACTTAAAATTTTGCCTATCACTGGCAACTGTACTCCAATCTACAGTTTTGAACTAACCCTAACCCTTCTAAGGGGCTCTTTTTAATAGAAAAATTGTGTGATTTTGTTGTCAATTTTTATTGCAAGTTTTATCACAGGATAATGGAATCATTTGGGTTGGAAGAGTCCCTAAAAGATCAGGTAGTCCCAATCCTTCTGCCATGGGCAGGGCTGCCTTCCACTAGACCAGGTTGCTCAAAGCCTCATGCAAACTGACCTTGAACTTTTCTAAGAATGGGGCATCCACAACTTTCCTGAACAACTTGTACTTCCTCATTCAAGATCACACCATAGCTACAGCTGAGTGGCTTGGAACATTAGAATGTTTGTAACCCATGTTTTTTAAAACAAAAACTGTGTTACAGAGCCTTCTATTGTACAGAGCACTCTGCACCCTCAAGTCTGATTTTATCAAATACACAAATGAAAAGATGAAGTTGGCATTGCCAGCTCCTTGCAGCCTCAACTCAGGGAGCCAGTAGATTTCACATGTTGGACCTTGGGCTTTGATCATGCAAACAGCTGCTATACAGGTGTATGAAGAGAGGGAAAGGACCAAAAGAACCTCCATAAACTTCCCAGCTTCCTGGGAAGTGGAACATTTGCTGCTCTACAACACAACACAATCATGGCCATGTAAGCAGCTATTCAAACTGGGGCTGTGCTCAAAAGTGTAGATTTCATGCTTGTGAGTACTTGCATCAAACCAAGAAGAGCAGCAATTTAAAAAAAGAACTACTGTCATGCATATTTGTAGGAACAAAGCCCTGACTTGCAGATCCTTGGATGTGAAAAGATACATATATCTCCCTCCACAGTCATTATGCTGGTTTGACAGCATTAACAGAAATAAAGATAAGTACATAAATGTTTTTCTTACTTTTCTTGTGTCTAGGACACCTAAAGAAATACACCCAGTGCTTAAAAACATACCGTTTAACACTTCTAATTCAGAGTAGGACTTTAAAAACATTAAGCAGCACATAGACATATCCTGCATATTAATATACACAAAAACTTTCCTTTTATTTGTAGGGCCAAAAAGGATTACCTGGGGTAACAGGATACAGAGGGCCACGTGGACCCAAAGTAAGTAATGGGACTTTTTTTTCCCATGGTGCTGGCAAAGTCCTTGTGTGGTTATTATGTTAAACTTCTAAAGCACAGCATTTTTGGCTGTGAAATTTAATCACTGCCTAAATCAGTGTGAAAGCAAAAATATTTCAAAACCCTTTGGAAAATCTTTCTGAGTGTTTTATACATACCTATTGAGTGTTGCCTGGTAGCAAAAAGTCAGTGTTGTTGCCAGCTGGGCTGTTGACATAATGGATTGGAATTGTGAAGAAACAAGTACAGATTATTTTTCCTCAAGAAGAGAAACAGAAATGATATGAATGTGTTCTTCTGTGGGGCATCATGTATATTTACCACAGAAGGTTGAGGACAGACTTTAACTCTGTGAAGAAAATACAAGTACATATTCTTTTTCCTCAGGAAGAGAAACAGAAATTATATGAATGTGTTCTTAGTAGGGCATCATGTATATTTACCACAGAAGGTTGAGGACAGACTTTAACTTTACATTGTGGATGCCCCCAAGGGTAGAGAAGGCAAAGTCACCTGTTTGGAGAGACAGTTGCTTTTTACTGGCTATTCTGTATTTTCTTTTCTTTCTGTCAACATGATCAATTTAAACATGGAGGTGCCAGAAGGTGAAAATCCATAGGCAGGAAGCTGTCAGATCTCAGAAAAAAAAGAGGAAATTGGAGACAAAAGAATGACTCTAGTTTATGTTAAAAACTTATTTAGCTTTGTAGCAGAAGAAAAAAAATGAGAAGCACGAACATCACATTTCTGAGTTGTAAGTCTGGCACTTTTTCAGAAGTTCATTTTCCATCATAAAAAGACCACTGTTACTTGGCACTGGAAAAGAGAACAAAGCTAATCTTTTTCTATCATATTTACATTGAAACATATGGGCTTTATATGCACGCTCCAGTACTAGTTGTCTATGTAATGATAATACATACACTTGTTAGGCATAAGCAGGAAGAGAGAAACCAACTGAAGCAGCTCAAATGATGCCCAAAACTTTAGAAAAAATATTTACAAATTCAACTGCTGAAATAATATGAAACTTAGAGAAGAGACCAGAGCAGGTTCCTCAAATAACTGGAGTTACTTAGGCACTGCTGGTGATGCTGTGTGAAGTCAGCCCCAGTGACTGAGCCTCACAAGTGAAACAAGATCCATCTATGTAATGCATACATCATTTAGTAAACATGCACAAAAATTAAAATGTATGGCACACTTCACTGAGCATCTTTGTTAAAAAAAATATTTTGACTGCTCTAGGGTGTACTTGGGAGAGGAGAAAAGGGTGAAAAAGGCCTCCCTGGATTCCCTGGCTTACAGGTAAGAAAGCTGCACAATAAATTATATCACAAATTTACTACAATTAGGCAGTTTAAGTTTGCAATTTCAAGAAAGACTTTAAAGATTTTTTTTTAACTAATCTGTCATGCTTCCTGTATAGAATATTTAGGAGACTTGCCCTGGGACTTACCCTGTCTCACAATTAAACATGAGCTTTCTTTGCTTGGAAAGAAAGTGAATCTGTAGGGTTATCCTCTAAATATTTGGACCAGCACAAAGCTGCTCTGGAACAGCACAGTACTTACACAGTAATTTTAATGTTCTCCATACGTGCTGATAGCAGTTTTTTACAGCAACTTTACTTGTGCTGGATTTGCCTAACAGTGCTGAAGTGGAGCAGCATTCCACTACTGTGCTTGATGCAATATGGTAAAAAAAGTTAAGGGGAAATTTGACTGACTTGCTTTGGTCTATAGTTCTAATTCTTGTCCATTTCTCACAGAAATTATTTGCAAAAGCTTTGCAATGTTTTTGTAAGATATCCCAAGTATGTAATGTTAACTATCAGCAGTTCTGAAAAGGTTTAATTTTAAATAAGTTTTTACTGTTTTACCTTACAGTCTACTTGTTTTTATTAGGGTCATCCTGGTTCTTACGGACCTGCAGGCTTTCCTGGAATGAAGGTATGAAGGCAGAAAGTATAAGCAGCTCTCTGAACAGTGGGATCAATGAGATTTTGTTTTCTGTGGATTTGTGCAGATTTGGAATTTCCACATACTTCACAGATCAGATTGCATTCTTTCTTTTCTATTCTGCTACCTGTTGCCACAGAAGCTGCATGAACTCTGTGTCTTTGAATTTCTGCCACTCTGAAATTTGGCTGAAATATCCTAATGGAATCTGAAGTC
Source organism: Onychostruthus taczanowskii (assembly GCF_017590055.1). Classification (NCBI taxonomy): domain Eukaryota; kingdom Metazoa; phylum Chordata; class Aves; order Passeriformes; family Passeridae; genus Onychostruthus; species Onychostruthus taczanowskii. Next base: position 4,083,508 of record NW_024502014.1, read on the forward strand.
GTAAGGAGGAGGAAAAGTCAGTGGGACACACATACAGCATAATAGAAAAGTTATGCAGCATGTTAACTTTCTTTTTTATGGTGACATTATTTGTGTAATTTTGTGGTGCATGCATGTTTTGTTCATGTTTCTGGCTTGAGAAATTCCAGTGATGCTAAATTTTACTTATGAACTTACAACATCTTACTGGAATAAAGAACAATAGATGTATGTATATAGATCTATATCTTGCCCAACTCTAGTTAAGGTAGTGATCATGCTGTTCATAAATCACATTAATGTATAAATATTTGCTTCTAGAGTTATGTTCCAGGTGACTGTTTTATCTGCAAAAATACTTTTCACTTTGTTTTTCACTCTTGCCTACCTAAAGAGTTTGAGTACTGGCTGGATGAGTATATTAGAAAATCATTTAAAAAAATGATGCGCAGCTACTTTCCATGCAGTAGTTTAAGAGAATCATTCAGCAAGCAGCCAACCAATTTCAGCTGTATTAAGCAGACAGTCTGTCAGAGACTGCTGGTATGTATTCCAGCTAATTCTTTGCCCCAGCTTTGCTGAATCTGCTGAGCACTGTCTGAATAACCTGGCAATATATGCTATGACTTTTCCAACACAGGAGAGTCTGTGAAACACCACCTCCTGTACAAACCCAGTGAATTCTCTGTGGACAAAATTACAACATGACAGTACTGTATGACTTGGTTTTGCTCAATTAATTATGTCTTAACAGATTAATCAATTTGTATTTATGTGATCCTTTCCAGGGTGAAACAGGATTTGCTGGTTTTCCTGGACAACCTGGCTATCCAGGCATACAGGTAAAAAAAATGACCGCATGTTCACACCCCACTCCCCTCTGTGCCAATATTTCTCCCAAATGTACCCACTTATCAGGCCATTTCCCTTTATACAAAATTTATGTAAAGGTTTACTGTTTTCATGATAGTTATAGTTATTCATCACCATGGTAGAAAATAGCAATGTAAGAAAACATTCATAGCTGGTGCATGTGGGAGTGGGAATTATATTCTATTTATTCTATTTTTATAGTGGATATTCTATTTTTTTAATCCCAATAGTTACCTGTAAGTATACAAGGATAGCTTCCTAATCCATGAATTGTTGTTCTCTGCAAGGTATTTACAGTTGAGCTGCATTCCCCAGGGAGGTATGGGAGGTAAAGGAAGCTGCTATTTAGTTAATAGTATGTTCCTATAAACAAGGATGAAAACTGGCCCCAAATGAGGTGGCAAAACTCCATTCAGATGGGCCTGTTTGCATGATTTACCAAAATCTCTTGGCATGTGTTCAATCCGTTCATTTAAGTAACTGTTCCAAGATGTTTACTGGAATGGTAAGGAAGTGGACTCCTTCACACCATCTGTGCTTAAACATTTCCTACTTTGGCTCACTTAGATGACACTAAATGCCTTTTGTTTTACAATACCTGCTGCTTTCCATTAGGGATTAGAAGTGTAGGTGTCACATCCCAGTGCTAAGCAGTAAAACAGGAAAATACTTAAAATGTGGAAGAGATGCTTAGAACAATTTCAGAGGACCCAGGTGTCAGTCTAGTGACATTTCAGGACAAAGCTGATGGAGTTTTCTTCTGCAGGCTGCAGAACCAATGAAATTCTGACTACTGGATCATATTGTAATTCTGAGTAACAGCAAACACTTGAATGAAGGGAACTGTTATATTTCCTGTGGAACCTACAATGCTAAAGCACATTTGGAAGAAAAAAGCAGTTCTGGACCCTAGAGGGAGCAAAGCAGCAGTGATCTAGCCAGGGGGAAAGGCCTAAGGAATCGTGGGGTAGGGTCCAAGTGGTCAGCAGTGTATGGGCAAGAGGAGAAGTGAAATGCTGCAATGCAGAAGGTGGGTGACAGAATCAGCAGGAGAGACACCAAGGTTGAAAAAACTCATCAAAGTTATTATTGCAATACAGAGGAGAAAAACATTACTGTAGAAATTGTGACACTAATGAACTTGGCTTCAATATTCTGGAAGACAAAGTCAAGGAATGTTTATTTCCCTCTGAAATAATTTTTTTAAAAACTGCATATAAACCAGTAAATTTTCTTCAAGAGATTTGCACAAAAATCATCTACCTCTGTTATAAACTAAAGATTGGAACATGCTCTGCATAATCTGTGGTAACACAAAGAAGTAAACTGTGGTTGATGCAAACTTATCATAAGTAGTATACAGCTAAAGACACAGTAGAAAGCACACAAATATAAAGCAACAGACAGTTTTTCAAAGCATGTTTGCAAATGAAAAATGGCAAACAAAGTAAATAAGTAAAAGTACAATAAAAACATCTGGCTTAGTCACAGACTTACTTTCAAAGTTAGGACTGCCAGGTGAATGCTACACCAGCTTCTTCAGCCACGATTTTAATTATGTGGTCATACCCAGGGGAAAAAATTGCCCACAGATATTACTTTTCATCCTCTTTGGCTGTTATCAACTTCACAACACAGTGATATCATTTAGGCACTAATTAAACTGAAATATTTAATATCAGATTTAAACAGAAAATTCATTGCAGTCCAATACTGCCAAAATCTAGAATCAAATCTTAAGTGTTTTGTTCTTAAAAAGTTCTCACCCAGATGTACATATTGTTTTAATTTGGGGCCTCATTAACAAACTTGAGACAAGTCACATTATAGACAGAGTAGTGCATTCCTCAGACTCCATCTGAGTAGCCATCAGTTAACACTGCAAACAGTAAACAAAAAACATGATTAATTGTTGGCAGGTTATGCTAGGGGAATGGTTGAAGTCCTGCAGTAATGAATCAGAAAGATGAAATTACAATTGCTAGTGCCCACAGCAAAAGAAATCAAATCAAGTATAGACACAACTTTAAAAAAAAAGGGTAATACTACAGATATGCAGAATCCTGAGTGATTGCACAGATGCTGTAGTTTTGATTGGGAAGTCATTGGGGAAATCTGAGTATTCCTGAAAGGGACAGACCTATCCAGACTGCATCAACTGTTTAGCTGCCCTCAGTAGCTGTTGCTTAGGATCCACTAAAAATCACATGCACTGAAGAAACAAGAATATGATTGTAACTTCTCCTGGGAATAGCCTGTCCTTGTGTAGATTTTTCTGAAACAAACATGTTCATACATGAAACAAACATGTTCATAGAAAATCTAAAATTGCACAGAAAATGCATTCAGATTTAAGGTGTAGAGACTCAGAAAAAAACCCCAATTGCATTGAAAGTAGATTTCATCTTTAAAAAATGGTAACTATTTCTAAAAGCAAAGAGTGGACTTCAAGGAATTGTTGCCATAGCTTTTGATGCCTAAGCCTGGGTGCTGGCAACATGATTTTTATAAAAAAAATAAACTGTTGGAAAGTTGATTCTTCTGAAGTTTTTAGGGGAAGAGAAAACAGTATCAGTCAACAAAATAATCTAAAGAGATCTATGCCATTGTGTAGGAGTGTACCAATGGTGAAAGCACAGCAACAGCAGCTGCCGGCCAGAGAGGTCATTAGCCCTAACAGCCTAAAACCAGATTTTCAGAGACCACAAGTGGAATTTATTACTTGAGATACCAAGAACAGACATGTTTGACATTGGCTCATTACTCTTCAGTTCTTTCTTTTGTTCTGGTTGCGTCATTTTAAAATCAGCATGAAAATTGTATAAGACTTGGGCCAAATACATCTATTATACAAATCTTTATCATCATTAAATTAATTTTAAAGCTCAAAATGCTTTCTAAATTTATCAGAGGAGGAAAACCACTAGTTTTACTTTTTCTTTCCTGCCACACAGAAGGCTCTTCTGTGTCATTAGGAAAGACAAATTTATCTTCCTGTTTCAAAGAAACAAAGATGACACAAGGATATTTTTTCATTTTGCAAGATACAGTCAAAAGAAACAGGCCAGAGATCAAGAGGGCAGCAGTCAGTGACAGAACTGTCTAACTACTGTAGAGATAGCATTTAAAAAAAAAAAAAAAAAGCCAAGAAAGGGGCACAGAGACCTTGTTTTCACTTGTGTAAGGATGAATATCCAGTTCTCCTTGTCTGTGTCCTAAAAGGCCCTGGAGTCCAGTCTGGGAATGCAGCCTCACTACGCAGTTCCCACACTGACATTCTTGTTTTCTTAGGTCCCATTTGTGCAAAAGGAGAGCTGATTTCTAATCTACAAAGCAAAAGGTCTAATACAATTTGCCACATAAAAGACTTCCCTAAAGTCCACTTCACTTGCAATTCTCAGTAGCAAAATCCAAGTTAATTTGGAAAACCTCCAAGCAGAAGTGATTTTCCTCACCATTAGCAAGCACTTTCATGTTTCCCTAATGCAGATGTTTTAAACTTCTTGTAAGAGCTTTGAGTATGTCTTACCATTGATAATAGCTGTTAGACAGTGAAACTGTTTTTCTTTATGCTTATCTGTCATAGAAGTAATTTCCTAATCCTGATACAGAATTTCTGTAATTTTTAATTACAGATTGGTTGTTAAATCAAAATATCTCAATTAAATGGATACTGATTTACTGTAGTTGAGTCATATTTACAATGAATGAATGAAATCAAATACAGCAGTCACATGTTCTAAAGAGTTAAATAGATATGTTTGATGTGTATATTACTGTGCAGCCACTGGTATCCTGAAAGATAATGATTATTTTAAATCTTTTTGCTTGGTTTTAAATGCTGCAAAGTGTCAAAATCAAGTTTCCTGGGCAGTGTGTGTCACATCCTTACATATCTCTCCACTGTTTAAATACTTAGTTACATTCTAGTACACCATATATTTGTATATACATAAAAAAATTATTGTTGGACTCTTACAGGGGGATCCAGGAGAAAAAGGGCCCCCAGGTCCTCCTGGAGCTGTTGGAACTCCACCACTTCCTATAAAAGGTTATATCTATTTTTGACTAGTCTTTGTGCTGTATAAACTGCAGCACCTGCTTTGCTAAGGTGTGTGAAAGTGGTCATTAAGGGTGCAGGGGACAGAATCCTAAAACACTCCCAGTGCCACAGGCTGTGTTTGTGGGTTTGGCCACATTTTTGTGTTTGTTTGTCTTGCTGATCCTCCTGGAACTATGTTAAACATACAAATGTCACATTGAATGTTTGTTTGTGTGAAAGATCTTTGTACATACAGTCACAACTAGATCTGAAGGACTCTCTTGTTCTTGGACCTAAGCATAGCTACAAAAAATCGATGAAAAATAAGCCTGTGCTGGTTAATGGACAGCAGATAAGAACACCTGCCTTGCCATTGTCATTTAGGAGTTTTCAGTATTGCCACAACACACAGATTTTAGGCTACAATCAAGCTTCCTGTTTGCAGGAGGAAAATCCTGGGACTAGTACTCCCAACAGAATACCTGTCAATTTATTACTTTCCTCCCTAAACCTCAGGCTGGGTTTTAATGTCCCAGCTCCCTTTATACCCATTTTACTCATCTAATGGGTGAAAAGATGTGTAGAAGTTCTTATTTCATAGCAGGAAGCAGTGGGGAGCAGCCAGGTCTGCTGCCTGCAAGATTGTGCTTTTGCATCTAATACCTGGAGAGTTTGTCTTGTGAGAATATTTCAACAGAGAGCTCATCATAAATTGTATTTCTACAATGCAGCACTACAAATTTCTTGTGATCACAGAAGTAAGTTACAACAAAACCCCAGTTCAGCAGAACCTCCCCTTTAGATAGGGGCCTTGTCCTAAAATAAATTAAATTTTTTCCACAGACTTCCATGGTTTCCAGTCCATACAACAAACAACCCCATACTTAATATCTCAAGTAACATTCATTCATATGCATGGTGTGTGAGTGGATACAATCTTCAGAGAAAGAGCCCTTTAGAACAATAGAGAACAGAACTACTGCCAATATGTTATTTTCCAATTTAATGAAGCTGTTTGCATCTGATTCAGGTTTTATCAATATGTACTTGCAACTTTAAATATTATTTGTAGCAATTTTGAAAATAGACTTTTAAAAATCTGAATAATTTCAACTAAGGTGATCCTGAAATGAACTCCCTGTGTGTACTGCCAAAGAACATAACATGAAATCCATTATTTATTTTAAATGCTGATGTGTTTATTTTGGGCAAACATTTCTCTCAGCATTTTGTAATACACAGCACAAAGATACTTCTACAAAGTGATCAAGAGTTAAAAATGTGCTTGTGATATGGACTGGAATCCATAGAAAAGTAACCAAATCCTCCCACATTAAAATTAAATTGTTACACATTTTAAAATGTTTCATGAGTTATTTTACTCTTGTGTAGTTTCCAAATTATAATTTTGGTTGCAGCTTAATTTAGATTTAAGCTGTCAATTCTATAAGGTGTTCAACTCACATGTTTCTGTAATTTTCTGTAGGTCCACGAGGAGATCCTGGATTTCCAGGTCCTGTTGGTGAAATGGGGTCAGTTGGACCAATTGGTCCTTCAGGCCTTCTAGGAAGACCAGGATATGATGGAACAAGTAAGAGAAGTAGAGGATAAATGTGAACTATGCACCAGAAGGAAAGAAAGCATCTGAAGGAAAACTGTTCTTTGCTCTTGCTTGATCCAAGTCACCAACTGTAAAGACTGTTCAGTAAAAATATAAACTCAGCACTTAATAGCCAGAAAAAGAAACAAAATTATCCAAGCAAAACATTAGGAATGACTAGAAAAGGAACAGAAGACAAAGGAGAATACTACCATGGTAGACCCATGGTATAACTGTGTCTGGAGTGCTGTGCTTAAAATTTCTGCTTTCCATCTCAAAAATATATAAAGGCTTGTGCTGAGGATGGCTTTGCTCTGTATGAGGAGCTGGAGTAACTGGGATGTCTGGAAAAGAGATAACGGAGACAAGGACGAAAAGAAGCATTTGAAAAGGAACCTCTTCTCTTGTGGATCCTGAAAAACCTAAGGATTCAAGCATTAGTTTTATAGAAGCTATGTTTCAGGGCAGTTCTGAATTTTCTGGAGTTTCCTCCTTGATATCTCACATTAATATTGTGTGGGCTATTTACCTTTCTTTTTTTTTCAGGTCTTCCTGGCCTACCAGGAGTAAGTGGGGCACCAGGACCTCAAGGTTTTCAAGGGGACCCTGGTTTGCCTGGAACAGGTGAATTAATCCCAGGAAGACCGGGATTTCCTGGACCACCAGGCCTACCAGGGCAGCCAGGAAGACAAGGCTTACCTGGACTACCCAGTAGGTTTAATAGCAATGCATATAACAGGAATAGAATTCTGCAGATTCATAGATCCATTGCTTTTGTTGGTGCTACAAATACAGAGAAGTGAAAAATGCATTTTGACAGCTATTTCAATGTTTTCATGGGATGCTGAAACCATATTTTTCCTATTAGCTTTTGATCAGCGAGATTTCAAGATTTTCATAGTTTTCTGGGTGATTTAAACCCACAAAAGTAACACACATATTAAAATTAAAATTTAAAATGGTTCATTAGACCAAAGTGCTTTGCTCTAATAGACCAGTTTTTAACTGTTTAACTTAAAAATACTGAGGAGGAAACCCAAATCTGCATCCTTTAGAAAAGAAAAAGCAGAGTTCTAAGTAGAAAAAAATAGCAGTGGCAATGAGAAGCAATGTCTCAACATCAACTCTAGCCATACTGTCTGTTGCAGTATAATCTATAAGCAACAATTTGTAAAGCATTTAATAAGATCTCTAACTTTTTATGTGAGAATAACAAGAGAAGGGAGAGGAGGACACATGACCTAAGCTGGGGAAACAATAAACCTGACATACTGGCTGGAAAATTTGTTTTTTCAAAGGTGTAATCTGTACTGACAGAGGGATCCCTGGAGAACCTGGACCAAAAGGTCAGATTGGCCTTCCAGGAAGAAAAGGGGCAAAAGGAGAGAAGGGTAAGTTGGCCTGGATAACAACAATTTGAGCATGAAACCTTTGCCAGGAGTGTCAAATCTAAATGTGCAAGAAGTTCATGGTAACTTGGAAGTTTAGGCCCATCAAAGTACAGAGTTACTGCTGGCATTGGTGCTTCTGAGTTAGCAGAGTCCTGTTAGTGCAGAGTTACTCAGCACTTTAAAGGGAGGCTGATAATCCTCTCCAGGTGAGATAACATGAGATAAAATGGTCTAGATGTGGCGCACTACTCACACAGAAAAGAAAAAGGACAGCACTATTTTTTGTGTATGAATTTTTCAGCTGTTTCAATGTACTTTTGACACTTTCATGTAGGAAGTCAAGGCCTCTGCTCATGTAGTGCTGGTCCTCCTGGTCCCCGTGGTGTGCAAGGACCTCCAGGTACTCCAGGAAGGAAAGGACAAATGGGATACCCTGGAAGACACGGAGAAAAGGGCGACCCAGGCTTATCTGGTGCGCTGGGATCACCAGGACTCCCTGTGAGTACTTTTCATGAGCTTCAGCAAACAACATCAAGCTACCTCTCAACTCAGGAGGCATTTAAGCAGAATGGTGGAGAAAGTGCCCTGGAAAACTATCTGGAACTTTTATCTGCTTTAGCTTATTATAGTCCAGTGAAACAAGCTTTTACTTTTGGGAGTAGACTTACTTTCTTTAATGCACTTCATACAGTTTATCTTAGTCCCCAGAGTGAGCAGTAATTCAAAACACCCCTTAATCTAACTGCTTTAGGAATACAGTATATGGTAATTTATTTGTCTTCTTGTGATTTTGATCTATTTCTTCTGGTCTGACATATGGAATGTACATCCAGGATGCTGCATGCCATAATAATGCCAAATAGAAGGATTTTTGAATACACTTTCTTGTGTGTGAGAGGTTTTTCTTTGAAAATATAGGTAGGTATGCCTTGCTTTATAACCGTTGCATTATGGTTGGGTTTTTGGGTTGTTTTGAGGGGCATGTTTAGAGGGGGTTTTTGTGCCTTTTTTTGTTGTCCTTGGTCAGTTTTTGGTTTATTTTTTTGAGATGTGGGCTTGTTTTAATAGCAGAACTGTTTGCTCACATAAGGAATTGCTTAAAAGTTTCCAGAACGTGTTCTTTCAAAAGGAAAAAAAGCAAACAAATCCACTGTGAGTCTGAGAGAAGGAGGTGGAAGGGCTCTCATTCAAGTTGCAATAGTTTCATTAGAAGATTTACATTTGCTCTCTTTTTTTTTTTTTTTTAAAACCCTATAACCTGAGTGGTGCATGTGAGATTCTGATGTTTTTGTTACTTTTCAGAGTATGTTTTAGCCCTTGTGGCTCTGAAGTAAGGCTTGAAGCCTTGTCCTGAGCTTTGCTGTTCCTAGGTTACTTAACTGAGAAACAAGGACAAATTAATCACTTTGGAAGGAAATAATTCACTTCAGTACAGAAGATCTGGTCTAATGGACTATTTTTCTGCTCTCTTTTCTTCCCAAATATTTCATTTTCTTTTCAGACACTAATAACTCATCACTGCCTACTTGAAGATCTAGACATTGTAACAAGTAGTCATTTCTAGTTTCAGATAACACATTTTTTAGAAGTCTGCTGCCTGATTTAAAATCACATTATAAACTGGTTTTGCTCCACCTATTTTTAAGGGAAAGATTTTGAGTAACAGAGGAAGCTGCCTAAATAATACCCCAGTTTTTGTACCTTAGTGGCCTTTTACTTCTGTGTAAATTTCACATGGTTGTCTTGATCCATGTATACTGTTGCAAGACCTTGACCAATGGTGATGTGAAAATTACACCCTGAATGGACAGCTGAAAGCAAAAATCAGCATAAACATATAGAAAAGTATTTATTTTCCCCTCTAAACCTGTTATTCATCTAAGACTATAATGTACCTAACTAGACTAAATTTTTTATTGTGGCTTTGTGAGTTTTCATTCAGAGAAAAATACATCACTTATTTGTGCTGTGTTCACTTCTGGGAGGGCAGCCTCATCCAGCAGTGACCACCCTCCAGAGATTCCCTTCCTCAGCAGGTGGTGGGTTGAAGTCTGCAGTGGGAAGAGTTAATGAATCATTTGTCTCTTGATATTCTTACATTTGCAGTCCCACATCTGTGCAGCTGTGGGCCCAGTGCTCTGGCATTACAATTTCTTTCAGTTGTTGTAGTGGTTTTGGTATTTGAGATTTCCCAGGTTTGTTCATTTTTAACATGTGTGTTCACAGAGGCATGTTCAGCTTTCTAGTGTTTTAGCGAAGTGTCAATATTCAAAATGAGTCACTGGTTGGTGTTATTAGGCATGGAACAAGCTCTCAGCAGCTCCTCTCAGAAAAATCATTTCCGTGGGTGGCTTCTTCCCTCGTCACCAAACATCAATTAATGCAAAACCAGCACGGTTGTGCATCTGTGCAGGTGGCAGAGTCAGCCTGAAAAGACTACGTGCCATTCACACTCTTCTTTTTGACCATCACAAGAGACCAGTGTCCTTTTGGTTACTTTAACTGGTCTTTTTTGGGGAAACCATGCAAGAAGTAGATATCTCATTTTCCTTTCAATTCCCACTTTGATTCCTTGCTGGACATAACTGACAACTCTTTTCTTTGTCAATAAGGGGACTCCTGGTTCTGCTGGACAGCATGGGGAAAAAGGAGAGAAGGGTGAGCCAGGAAGAGTTAGAATAAAAGGTAAACACACATTTTACCATTAAGTTTTTTGTTTTCCTGTACAATGTCTAGACAATAATGTGAGGAAAAACATTAATTTACTCTTTACTAAATCCATTAGCTCAGTAAGTTACTGAAACCTAGAGGGCATATATATCCAAACTGCTCTCTTGGTACCACCTCTTCTTGCTAAACACCAGATCAACACAGTGTTTTGTGGTTTTTTTCTCTAGAGTCGTACCATAAAACAGTTTTAACAGCATGTTATTAATGCAAGCAAATGACTTGTCATGTCATGCATTTGATAATTGGGGTCTTCCAGAGGTCTGTACAGCAAAGACTAAGCAGAATACAAATACTGTGAAATCATGAAGAATTATTATTGAATAGAAGCCACCTCCAGAACTTTCATATACCAATATCATAGCTGTTATCTCAAATTAGGCCACCAACATCTTATTGGGAAAACCTCAGTCTCAATGACTATTCAGATTCCTCTCCTATTTCTAAAAATTACACTTGACCAGGCATTGAAGAGAAACAATAGGCCACCAGTTGCACAACTGGAATTCTTGTAATTAAATAGATCAAAACCTCTCCACAGTTATGGTTATGATTTGCAAAAGCAAAAGAAAAAGAGAACAATAAATTACAGCAATCTGATGGCAAAGCTTACTTAGAAAGGCTAAAATAGTTATTCACAGAAGACTGTCCTTCTTATTGTTTATGAAAAGTTAGCTTAGCTTTGGATGCCTGTGGGTTTTTTACAGATGTTGGAACTGGGGAAAACATTTGCTTTTATTTGCAAAGGATTTCTTGACACAGCAGAATGAATCTTTGTGTTAGAATAGTTTTACTGTCCTTGATGCAAAAGTTACTTTCTCATAAATATTGGTGCAAGAGAAATCCACAGGGGGAAAAAACCAAAAAACTTTGGGGAATATTGATGCAAATATTCTGTATCATAAGGCACTGCTATATCCTGACTTCACTGAAATCAAGAATAAATCTGTGACATGTTTCAATAGTCAAATATTTTAACTCTGTGTATAGCACAGACAAAAGCCACATTCCTGTGGTGCCTGTGAACATGTCTTTTACAGAGACCTAGTTGCTCCATCAGGTATCCAACTACAAACTGCCTTCCTCAGCCTAAAATGCCTCATTAAGGAATGTGAATTCAAGGACTGGGAATTATCATGGAGATAGAATCGATTGTTACCCAGCATTTCTTTAAGCAGAAAAACCTCCTCCCCCTAAAATTACTGCAAATATTATTTTTTTCCCCAAAAAATATTTTAAGGATTAAAAGGTGAAAGAGGACCTACTGGACTTCCAGGATTTCCAGGCCAAAGAGGTCCAGATGGCAGAGATGGGGAACTAGGATTGCCAGGGGAAAAAGGAGCTGAGGTATGTTTGACTTCCCCAGACTTTTTCCATTTCAATTAACATATTATCTTATGAAAGGTTCTGAAAGTTTTTATCCATTAAAAATTTCGTTTCTTGTAAATATTACTGTTTATTTGGTATTCCTGATTATAATCTCTGCATGTACTGTGTGCCAATATTACAGGGTTAGGAAACAAAAAATACACAATCCCCTTTGTTCCTACTGCCTTTGAATATTTAAAAATGCTAATGTCATCCATGTAGTCCTTCCATTGTGAAAGTGTTTTTCCAGATAATTCTCTAACATGCTTTTTCATAATCAAAGAGAGGAGAGAAATTAGCTCTTGTTACTTCTTACTGAGAATTTTTATTTCAGGGCGATTCTGGAGTAGCAATTCCGGGTGATAAAGGATTCCCTGGGCTCCCAGGACCTCCTGGGGTAAAAGGCCAGATGGGATTGCCTGGTTTGGGGCTTCCTGGCTCTCCAGGAGCCAGAGGTAGCCCTGGAGACTTTGGTGATATGGGTAATATTGGGCCACCTGGTCCAAAAGGCCAGAAAGGTAATTCTGAATGTTTGTGTTAAGAATGAAATAGCAAAATACATGTTTAGATGTTGGTAGCATCCATTATGGTTTAATAAGCATTATATTTTATATAAATGCATTCATCTATATGTATATCTATATGTATACATATAGTGCTATTCATTTAGAGTGAAAATAATATTAATATTAATTTATAGGAAAACACAATTTATATTTAAAGCTTGGCCTGATTTTTGGTTATAAAAATGCTTAGCAAAATAAGTCTACAGGATAGCTGTAGATAGAATTGAAATGAAAATATTATTTCTTTCTTGCAATAGAGAGTATTGTAAAAAAATTGCCATGACAATTAAAAAAAAACCTTTGTATTTAAAAATAAAACTGTATTACATCAATTTGAAATATTACCAATGTTCCATAGGAAGTATAAAGAAAAATATATTTTAAGATTCCCATCAAGACTTCATTAATATGGAAATAACATAACAATGTGCATAAACAGTCACTGCATGTTTGCACATGTGGTTGGGTAGTTCCCCAGAAATATTACAGTAAGTGTTCAGACTCCAGTTAATTTAAAGTCAAATAGGCCAGTTGCTTCTCCCTCTTGCTTCAGGTGAAACTGTCTGCATTACATCACCATATCCTGGAAACCCAGGTCCCCCGGGTTTTAAAGGTGTTCAAGGTATGTTTGTGCATAGGAGAATTTTTGATTTATACTGAAATGGAGTTCTAATTCACTAATTAAAGAAAAGAGGCTATCCTAAAAACTACACTATCCTAGTTTTTCCACAAAATACGTGTTTCAAAATGTAAAACTGCAAATACACAGGAATGTAGTCTCTAATAGAATCAAGGGCCAGAGAGCTGCAGTTTGCACCATCAGAAGGTGTGCAGACACCCTCCATGGAAATAATTAAATCAAGGTAGCTTCAAACTCTGTCCTGCCTCAATGAAAATGCATGAGAGAGTCTGTAAAATATGGCTGGAGTTGGGTAAGGCCTAGAGTATGTACATCCCCATACCAGGAGAAAGAGATGTCCAAGGCAAAGATATGCTGCAAGCCTGTAATTTCTAAAACTGTATTGCTCATGGCAACTTGCAATTGAGCTCTAAAATCTCAATACTTATCATCATTACTTCGACTTACTCAATTTAAATTCAAAGAACTTACCCAGGAACTGGCAAATTGTTGCTTGTGATCGTCTCCGAGACATTTGAAATATCCAAGCAAATTAGAAGAAATGGAGAGAGTGGATTTTCAAGCTGTGTAATATGGTGTTACACAGTTCCCTGACATCAGTGTTGTGGGTGGGAACAAAAATTTATGCAGACATGAGTGTACTGAGCTCACCTGCACCATTCCAGAAGCAGGACATAGTAAAGAAGAGTATAAGACCTTGAGCTGACACCTGTCATTCACTAGGTTAATACTGTTCATGGCCTGTAACAGTAAAATGTTGTAGGAAATACTTTTTTTTCTAATTGACACTGGTGATTTGCAGTCTGCTGTTAATGGAATAGGGAACATGTTCATTTAGAAAAACAGCAACCATGCACTTGTTTATGACTTGGGCAGTGGCTCTTGCCCAAAGTGTTAGAAGCAGATGAAATCAGCGTGTTTTCAAGGTATATGAACTAGCGTGGAATAAAGATAAAATCCTTAGATTACATATTTTAGTGCTCTGACAGCATTTTTATGTATTTCCTTTTTATTTCCAGGACAAAAGGGTTTAAAAGGACTCCCTGGGTATCCTGGACCAAATGGCTTTGATGGGCAAAAAGGCCATCGAGGAAGGCCAGGAGCAGGAATCCCTGGGCCAGAAGGTAAATTGTGCTTTCCCTAATTTGGGAGAGCTGCTGGGCAAGTTGTAATGCAGGGAAAGGTAGGGTAGGGTAAAGTAGAATTGAATTGAAATGAATAGTTCAGTGTCCAGATAGCACTGACTCAGACAAGAGTGACAGTACTCAAGAGAGATGCTGCCCCAAAGAACAACTCTGTCACTTCCCACAGGAATTACCTCCTTCAATCCTCATGTATAATTAGCTCTAAATAAGAAACATGAAGTTTAATTTATGATGTTATTTTTCTTTGCAAGGTGACAATTTAAATCTGGCTAAATTTGGACTACAATATTCCACATTTGGGGTGGGAGGGAACAAAACAAAAAACCCTGAACAACTCTTGACTTAAGCTCTATTTGAATTTTAAAATCATATCAACAGGCTTCCGAGGCACAGCTGGTGATCCTGGTGATGAAGGTGAAAGAGGAACTACAATTGATGGCAAAAACGGCCTTCCAGGTCCACGTGGCACAGATGGCCAGAAAGGTCTTCCAGGTGACACCACATATGGCCCTCCAGGAATCCCAGGCAACAGGGGACTGCCAGGACCCCCTGGCGCACAGGGAGCAAGGGGTAATCCAGGCATTCCTGGACTTCAAGGTACGGGCCAGTTTCTGTGAAACACTTCTGCATGTTCAAAGGACAATATGTGAGCAAAGGTGCTCCTGGTTCAGAGAAAACTTCCTCTCACTCAGATCCACAATGGTGACTGTAACAGTACTCCCTGTTTTTACGTTTACATTTTGCTGTTTGCTGCAGTGGTTGTCTCCACAGCACCACATCCTTTCCATCTCATAGAGGATATTGCTGTTTCCTTTTACAGGTGTTCCTTTTGCCTGGCCCTAAGCAGATGCACCCATCCTTCAGTGCAGGGAACACCTATGGAACTGAGCCAGTGCTGTGCACCTGGTGCAGGCCAGTGAGCTCCCATTCTGCTCCTACACCTCTGAAACTCTCTTCTGTACCTGTAGATGAGGGTTGAATTTGTATTTGCTCCTTAAAGAAAGAAATTTTCCACAAAAGCCAATTCTAAATTGCAGAAAAGCATCACTTTTCACAAACTGTGCAAAAACCTGAGGATAAATAAGATACTATAGTAACCTAACATGTACATTTCAAAATTAAAACTAGGACAGTGAGTAATGAAACTAACAATTTTTTTTTCCAGGACAACCTGGTACCCCAGGATTTCCAGGTGCCAAAGGTTTTAGAGGCCCAGAAGGTGATGTAGGAGCACCAGGCTGTCCAGGCTTCCCTGGCTCACCATGTGTCCCAGGCTTACCAGGACCACCCGGACTCAGAGGTGTCATGGGCCTGCCAGGACCTCAAGGTACACAACAGCCAGCAGGCTGCCTCACAGCTCTAAGCTTTGCACATATTTTCTGCCAGATTTCATCACTTGATTTTTGTGGCTGGCATAACAAATGTTGCCATGGGGGCTGCTCATTACTGGGGGTGTACATTATGTTTTGCACATTTCTTTAATCTCAAACAATGTAGACTGAGCATCTCAGGGGTATCCCAACTTCCCTTCCCATGCTGTTCCTTAACTGGCCAAATCACAGTGAGTTCACCATAAGAAATAAACAAAGAGTTGTCTTGTACCTGTTGGCATGAGTAACTTACCTGAGCTCTTGTCACTGCTGTGATGCTTTTATCTTCCTTATTCTTGAATGGAAGTGTTATTTAGGAAGAGCTAGGGGCACATCTATCAAAAGTATTTACAAATTAGTAGGGATTTTTCACAGTGCTCTTCTATTGTCTGTCACTAAAGAAATACAAGAAAACAAACATTCCAATTGATAAATCTAGGTAGGGCGAGAACTCCAACATAGTAAAAAAAAGGTTTCAACTTATTTTGCCATGTTTGATGATCTTCAAATTTATACCAAATCTATCACTTTCTACTTTTTATATGCAAATGTGGTACTTCTGCCTGCATTTACATACATAGATTAAAGCTGTCTTTCTCAGGCTTACCAGGCTTTAAAGGTCAGAGGGGAGACAGGGGCCTGGCTGGGCCCCCTGGAATGAAAGGTCTGAAAGGCTCTCCGGGCTCACAAGGTCTCCCAGGTCCTCCAGGCTCACGAGGTCCCCCAGGACTTCCAGGAAATAAAGGACCCATTGGCTTCCCAGGAGAAACAGGTATGTTGAATATCCTGCAGACCACCTCACCCATAAGTTCTCTTGTAGAGGGAGCCCTTTTTACTGATTTTAAAGTTAGCAAGTACTTTGTACCCACCTCCCTTTCCAGCTTCAAGGATAAGACTGCAGCAGGGTAGAGTCAATAACCATAGAACTATCCCTCTTTCTTTCTCATATAATAAAAACAAAGGGATGGATATAGTTTGATACATCTTGGTGCATCCTGGTGCTTTAGTTGTTTTACAGCGCTGACATATTTCTATGTATTATTTCCTGACTATTTGTACTAGGTTGTAATATGCTATAATAAGAGGAATATGTTTAGGGTTAGCAGAATCCCTTGGGTGGCAGTCCTATGGGGCAAATGAGTCCAGGAAGATTGAACATTCTTCAAGGAAATTTTTAAGGCATGGGAATAGGCCTTGTGCCAAAAGACGAGCCAGTGAGGAAAACGAGCAGCTGGGCTGAACAGAGCTTTAGCTGAACTTGGGAAAAAAGGGAGAGTGTATGAAATTTGGAAGAAGGGACAGGCAACTCAGGAGGACAAGGGTGTCTTGGGGTTATGGGGGGAGAAAATCAAAAGGCCCAAAGTGCAACAAGAACTCAATCTGGCTACTGCTGTAAAAGGCAATAAAAATGCTTCTATAAATACATTAGCAGCAAAAGGAGGAGTAAGGAGAATCTCCATCCTTTATTGGATGGGAGGGGGCAAAACATAGTGACAAAGGATGAGGAAAAGGCTGAGGTACTTAGTGCCTTCTTTGCCTCAGTCTTGAATGGAAGCCCAGCTGCTCTCTGGGTACCAGCCTCCAGAGCTGGAGGGCAGGGACAGGGAACAGAACAAAGCCCCCATAATCAGGTAGCCACATGCAAGATCTGGTGGTGTGCTGGGGATAACTGCTTTAGGAGTAAGAGTAGCCTAAATCTTCAGGGGCTGACTGCAGGTAGGGGGAGGCAATTTGTTTCAGTAGAAACAGGGTTTCAAGAGAAGTTTGACCTTGGCATGAAGCCATGCTCCAACTAATAGTTCTCTAGTTCTGCTGATTTCCTAAGAAGTCCTTCTAAACATTCTGGTTTTGCTTTATACTATTCCTCAGAATATGACAGCAGCAGTATAAGCAGACTTAACATGTAAATAAAGCATTTCATATTACCAGGAAGCAAAGGCATTCAAGGACCCCAGGGATTCCCAGGACTCCCAGGAATACAAGGCCCAATGGGAATCTTTGGTGTAAAAGGAGAAGAAGGAAAAATGGGTCTACCTGGGCCTAGTGGAGAATGTGGAGATATGGGAATAAAAGGTTTGTAAAAATCCACTTCACTCTCTAGTTATCTTGTTGATATGTTTAGTTTTGTTACTACTGTGTTAAAAATCTAATTTTTTAATAGGAAAGAGAGTAATCATCTGCAAGATGCAATCACAGGCAGCTCAAAATTGCTGTCTTTCATAATTTCACAATCTTTCCTAATTCTTCTGATTTAATATCACCTGGGTTATGACTGAACAAACAAGAAATCAAGGGAAGGACTGCAAATTCTGTCAGCAGTGAGCCTGCTGAGGAAACTGAGAACCACATTAGTATTTGAAGACTTTCTCTATTAGGAAAGTCACCACTCAAACTGGTTTTTCAGGCCATGTCACTCGTGGGGATATATTTACATGGCATATGTTCCTTCCAAGGTGAAAGGGGGCCTCCAGGAGACAGCGGCTGCGTTAACCTCCGTCTTGAGAAGGGACAAAGGGGGGACCCAGGCCTTCCTGGGGAGCATGGACTGAGAGGTGAAAGAGGTAAGTTCAGAAAAGCCCTGCATACACACACATTCCTCTGACATAAATCACTGGTGGTTTTCACAGTGTGGACTCAGGGCTGCAGTAACCACACTGTGTTACAGATTCCTAAACTGGCTGTGTAGTGTCTTTGGGTTATCACTAAGGCAATACACCAAGAATGAAAGTGTTGCCGTATTGAAAATTGTCTCAAACACTGGCTTGACTTGATTGGCCATTATCTTGTTCTGCAATCAACTTCAGGTGAAAAAGGCAATACTGGTTTCAGAGGCACACGAGGATTTCCAGGAAAGGATGGTGTTCCAGGACTACCAGGTGACCAAGGTGACACTGGAGTGATGGGGTTTCCAGGATCACGGGGTTTGCCTGGACCAAAGGGCCTTCAAGGAATTACAGGTTTTCAAGGAGAACCAGGTGACCAGGTAAACAGAGTGGTAGTGAAGTACCCTGGACTTCGCAGTTAACTCCTGCCTCTAAGAAATATGATGAAGGGTGCTTGTACTGTACTCACCCATTAGATGTTCCCTCTGAGCAGAGACAGCCGGTGTAGTAGGAACTCTAAGTTCCCCAACGAAACACCTCTGTGCCTTGGTTACATTTTAGCAGGAACTGTGGTGGGAGTTAGGAAAGGACCTCTCCTAGCTACCTGTTCTGATGTGTTTTGCCATGTGGTTGAAGTCCAGGCTCCACTACACTAAATAGGGGGCAAAAAACAGATGCACAGTCAACTCTTCACCATTATTCTTAAGAACAGATTGACAAACCACTTACCACAGAGATCATAACATAGCAGCAGCACAATTGTGCCGTTAATATGTAGCTGCTTCTTCATATCCTGCTGTGTGAAGTGACCAAGGCAACAGACAAGACAAAGCAAGTCATCTTTGCCCCAAGCAGAACCCAGGCAAGCAGTGTTGCTCAAGAACAAATACACAAAACCACACAAATATTTCATGCAAGGTATAATTCTTCATTTCTTGTATGCTGGAAAGGTAGACAGTGAGATTACATAAAGGAAGAGGCACAGTTATTTTCTTGGTAAAGGGACATACTTTTGCTTAGCTTGTTTAATTAAATTTATTTGCTGATTAAAGGTCATTATTCAAAAAGAAAAATAGGGAAATCTTCATTTTTGTTGTGACATTACAACATTTCTGATTAATGTTTATAGTAAATTTTGGGTAACATACAACAATATTGGATATATATTTTATGGTACCTTTTAAATCAAATTATTCAAGCCATCTGTGGGGAAGTTAAGCTGTTTGAGCCAAGAATGAGAATAAGCTCTAAAAGCACAAATTCAAAATTATTAGCAAGTCTAACCTACAGTTTCTTGTTGTTGTCCAGTGTTAGAGATGTAAGAAAGACAAGATTTTTTTGTTGAGCTTAAGATATAGTTTTGCTAAGAGAAAAAAATGCTCCTGCAGATCATTCCTGATATACATACCCTATGTCAAACATTTTTATTTTGTTTTTTAAAAAAAATCAGGGTGATCTTGGCTTACCGGGAAACCCTGGATATCCAGGACTGACTGGCTCCAAAGGATGTAAAGGTAATGAGTTTGTATAGACATGCTGTGAAAAGAGCAATATTGTTAGGATATATGTGGGATAGATGGTGAAGACTCACTACAAAATTATTTTTACTTCTGTCCTGTTTTCCCATAAAACATGGTTGTAATTAGAAACAAGCCTTACCTACCTGAAGGCAAAAGTTGCATTTCAGCATATTCTTTAACAGCTTGTTCCTTTAAAAGTAGGTATTGCTAATCTAAAAGATAAATTCATGTCAGATTTCATAGAACTTAAAATTTCCATCAAAACCACATAAAAATCCATGCTTATGGATATGGAAAATTTGTCAAATCACATAAGAGTGAATGCAATCAAACTGAACTGTCATAATTTACCTGCACCAAAGCAATTCTCATTTTGTGTTCTCTTAGCCCCTTCTGTAGCTGTTTATATCTATTAATGACTTTCTTGGTCTTACAAAAGTGTCCAGCTTTGGTTTGTGGATAGAAAGGATGTCTGTATAAAATGGAATTCATTGTACCTCAACAGGCAAGAGAGGTGACCCAACTCCTCTGCTTGGTACACACGGTCAGAAAGGACCTCTGGGAGATCCAGGATTGCCAGGTACCTCTCTTTGATTGAAGACAAAATTGGACTTAAAAATTAATTTTCTCTAACTTTTGTTAGAGGGAGCTCTGCTCCCTATGCATTTGAGCCACTCTGTAGCACTTTTTTTTCCTTTAAGGACTTCGTGGATTTCCAGGGCAGAAGGGTTTACCAGGTATCCAAGGACAGCCTGGAAGACCAGGCTCCAAGGGTGATCGTGGATATCCAGGGCCACCTGGATTACCAGGTAATGCCAAAGTTTAAAAAAAATAATGCCATGGAATAGCTCAAAAGATATATGGAACAGGAGAAGGCACTTGAAGCATCTCTGTGAGGAGATGGAGAAATCAGAGATCATATCAAGGGGGCAATTTAAAGTTATTTCTGTTCCTATAGCAGCAATTGTCTGCTCAGACTCAGACAGCAAGACCCATCAATTCTTCCTGCATCCCCAAACACTTGCAAGTGCTGAATAGCATGGGGGAAAAAAAAACAACAGTTTAACAGAATTATATATTCACAGGGGTTTCTTTCACTCTCAGGAGCTACAGGTCCTCAAGGATTGCCAGGAGAACCTGGAGAAGAAGGGAAACCTGGAATTCTGGGACCTCCAGGATTGCAAGGATTACCTGGATCCCAAGGCAGAAAAGGTAAACAGAATATACCGTGCCATTCTCGTGTTAATGGGACAGTACCAGACATAAATACTCTTTCAGCAGTGAAAATGGAAAAGGCCTAACTGTGACTGTGATTTGGACTCTGTGGTCCCTTAAACTGCTTAGACTTAGGCCAGTTCCCATTACCTTTGATAAGTAACAGAAGTGCTACTTTGGAAAATTGGGCTACAATCTAAAATGAGTAAGGAGGAAGGTAGAAACAGAGTCTGGCTTAGCTGATGTAACCAATAGCAGAGCTTTAGGAAAGAAAAAGGTGTTTGCAGTAATTCGGTTGTTGCACTTTCGCTTCAGTTATACTGTGTTCTACATTTTCACCATGGAGTGCCACTGTTACTCTGCAAACCCAGTGGGCTGCTATGACAGCTTTATTTTTCAAATTTGTTTTAACAAATTGTGATAACTTTAGTTGCGTTTTATTGTTGGTTTTCTTGTTTCTTGGCTGATTTTGGAGTATTTAGCATAGAAGTGTTTCCTCCAAATCCTGATTTACACTTCTTGCAATGATTGTTGTGTTTAGATTGAATGTCAGTCATCTATACAACTGGTCTTGTTGGAGAACATTATTAACTTTTACTGTGCTTAGAAATGAAATTGTAAGTTATTAATACTCCAAAAAGAAAGTTATCAGCTCTGTATCCTGTGTCTGTTATAGTGTGCCTCATAACCAGCTCCCAAACAGGAAGAAGATTAGTGACCCATATACAGAAACCACAGTAAAGTAACACTTGGGGCTATAAAAATGGTTACAGAGGACAATAGATCCACTTTTTCAAATTCAGCTTAAGGACAAATTGAGAAGGTTTCTTACAAATTACTGAAAATCCAAATGAAAAATGGAAACCATTTATGATTGCTTGCAGTAAATAAGCAGTGCTGATTTAAACTGTCATGACAGATTCCCTGCTGCTACATAATGTGCAAGAGAACATTCAGTGTTGCAAGCAATATTTGCTGTAACAGAGATCTGCAGTGGCAGGGATGTCTGGAAGGGGTCAAAAAAAGAAAAAAAAAGCATTCTTCTGCTGCAAACTTCTTCATAATTGATGGGCTCTTTCTTTCTTTCCATAAGACACTTTATGCAGAACTTATCCCAAGTCCTGCACAGGAACATGACATTAACACACATCCTACAGAGGGAAAAGTTCCGTCCCAAATGACAATTCATTAGAGACCGAGTTGGCTGCTAAGCTGAGCATTCTATGTATTGCCACCATAGCTGAAAAGAAGGCTAATACCTTTGAAACTACACCCAGTAATGAAAACTGACTGGTATTTGTATTCCAGTTCAACTGGATATATAGATCTTGGTGCTGTTTTCAACAAGTGCTGGTGCAAGCATTAGAAATGAAATGGATAATTCATAGCTAAGTACATGGCCTCGTTAGTCTAATTGGTTCTCAGTTGCATTAAAGGTCTTGTGCCTGAACTTTTACATTTTAAAGAACTTCTAGATTAAAAAAAAATAAGTTAAACATCATCTATTAAAAGCATAGCCCCATTTTCTTTATTACAGTTGTTTTACTAGTTAAGGGCTTAGCCTGGCAAGCCTTATTTGTGTGAGTAATCCTTGATGGAGCAAGTAATACTCAGACCATCATCAGGAGGACTTGTGTGAGTAGGAGCTGAATTGGGCTGTACAACACAGAAACAGTGGTTCATGCTCAGGTCAGCCAATTCAGCTGTACCTAGAAATATGGGACCATAACAATCCAAAAATTTAGAAGTACAAGTGCTGATATTATAATGGATTGTTGGGAAATGTGTCAGAAATTCCCTGGAAAGCAAGTAAAACCAAGCCATCAATCTTGCCAGAATGAGCCAAAGATCAAAAAAAGTTTTAAATGGTGACCTGGGGACCAAAATTAGTTAGGAGTTCTTAATAATTTTAAAATACCGCTGTTAAATTCCCCAAAAGCAACTCTTATATAAATTTTAAAATGGGAACATGTCCAAAGCACAAGAAGGCTACAGAAAGCAGGAATGAAAGTTAGAATGTCATGAAAAGTTAAAGAACAGTTAATTAAGGTCATAGAAGATATTACAGGTTGGATTACTAGTATCCCAAGTTATAAAGTAGATTACACAGAGAATATATTATCAATGTTTTGCAGGTTTTCAAAAAATTTTCTCGATTTAAAATTTTTCCAGACTGATGCTTGATACACACTGGATCTATTTTTTGCAATTCATCCTTTGTTAAATTTTAACTAAAATAATTCTACAGTTTCTGTGAACAAAGCTATATGATTATTATTTTTGGTGTGCCTGCTAGAGAACTCTAGGGCTTTTTTATTTTTTCATTCTCAGATGACCCATCTTTGAACTAGGGACACTTAAATTTGGCAGGTGAAGCAGTTGATGAAGGATATTTGTGTTGCTGTTCCTACAGCAATTTGTCCTTGCCAAATTTGACCAGTTTATAAACTTGAAAAACTATATCCATCCTTATGTGCTTAAGCAGAGCAACACATTCTCCCAAGATGCCTGCTCTGGATACATGGCAGATTGGTGAGCTGCAGGACATGCTGGGACTGAGCACAGACACTCAACAGAGAACCTACATCTTCTGTGCCACGAAGGAGCCAGAGGAAAGGACATACACAGATAATTCAGACTTGTGGGAGAAACCCACTGCAAGTGGATTGGGAATGCTGCAGGGCAGGGAGAGGAATGGATGGGGAAGGAAAGGAGGCAGAGATGAGCAGCAGAAGTGGAGCAGAGACAGAACAGGCACTGACAGTATCATTCAGCTCCTTGATGATCGGTGTCCCTCTCTGGAGCAAGAGACATGCCAAGTCTGTTCCTGTCTCTGAAACCTGTCACAAATGACCCATCAGTTTTGCAAGACCTGTTGCTGTTACCAGGTGACAGACTGCTGTCTGCACTGAGGAAGTGTTTGTTCTCACACTTGATAGTTTATCTATACAACCAAGGAACTAAAAAGCACTGATGACATGGAGATATTTTTTACTCTCAACTGCAGACAACAAACACAACCTTAGATTAGTTCAACTTTCTTAAAAATGGATTAAAAAATGCCATCTGTTGTTTTATTTATCGTGTTTTAGCGATTTTCAAAAAAACACAAGTTATAAAGCAAAAGTTTTGTCTGATTACCACAAACAGTCAGTGCTAGTAGTGAACATCACTAGTGACAGAGCTGCTCTATATGCTACTATGTGTCACCAGAGGTTTCAATTACAGATTTGTTGTCTTCAAAGATTTTGTGCTGTTCAGTTCAAAGAGCTTTTGTAATAGAGTGATGCAAAAAAGCATAGTTTTCTGTGTGAAATCTGCAGGACCAGAGAAAAGAAGCCAGTATAGCCTCTTTTTGCTGCAGCTGGGTAAATTGCACTTCTGTTTTGAACAGAATCTGTACACAAGTTCCAGTTTTACAGCGATCTTAGGCAGTGTCTGCATCCCCATCAGTGGCTATGAAGTGATAGCACACTGAACTTTGGAGTAACAACCACATATAGCAGTAGTAGTGCAGCCACAGACACAAGGCTCTCTATAGATTAGCCCATAATCTGCTAGCTGCAGGATGGAAGTACCTAATGGATTAAAAGTTGTGCTTTCTGATTGCTTTGATGTGAAACTGTATTATGAAAGCGAATTTTTAACTTTTCACATTTGCCTTTCCAAAAAGACTGCACTGCAATGTGATCTCATCTGCAGATGCCAGCAATCAAATTCAGCAAATACCCCATCTTGATCCAGTATGTGTTGTCAGATAAAAAATGGCTTGATTTTTAATTGTGACTGTAAAGGATTGTTGTCAGTCATACCTGTGTGACACCTCTCAGGTCTTCCTGGGCTGCCTGGACTGGATGGCTTGGATGGACTAAAAGGTCAAAAGGGTTCTGCAGGAGCTCCAGGTAAAGATGAGAAATAACTGGAACAGAAAATCTTCTACATGACTGAATGTGTAAGGAAAGTGCATATTATTTTGTTGTTTTCCTTGCCCAGAAGATATCATTAAGGCTCAGACCAAACTTTCAAACAGAATCTGAAGTATGCTTAATGGCACACCTGCAGTTATTTGTGGGAAAAACTTTCAAACTTCCATTACTCACATAGTTTTGTTGGAATGCTTCAAGGCTGTTTATAAAATTAAAAAGTTCAGTGCAGATGATTCAAAGGAGAGCCAAGTCTGTTTTTTTTAAATATGCAGAAGATAAAACTAACAAATTAAAAGGAGACTTGTGAAATCCCAGCTCCATTTACAGTCCATGGGAGTTGTGCCTCAAACTTAAGAGGAACGTGGATTTCACTCATGCTGATGTATTCACAACTTTCAAAAGGTGCTTTTGAAGCACTGTTAAAAAACAATGCTTATAATCTATCTAAAGATTCCATATATATGCTGATAGAAAACTAAATTTGAAACCATGCAATCAATTTACATTTCAAGTTACAATAATGACACCATATAAAATAACCCCTGAAGAAGAGCATTCAAGCAAAAAGATTACTTTCTTTGAAAGTGATGAATTAGGGCCAGACTCAACAAAACTCTATCCAGCTTCCAAAAGAGAACCAGAAAAACAGCACTAGGCAATCCTTGCAAGGAGGAACATCTGCAGCTGGTATTTCTGTTCTGCACATCTGTATTTGTACTCGCTGTAAGCTTTATGTACATAATTGTTTTCTTACAAAGGTCAGAGTGAGACAGGGCCCCCAGGATACTCAGGAGAAATTGGACCAAAAGGAGACAGAGGTGAACCTGGATGGCCTGGTATTTCTATTCCGGGCCCCCCTGGAGAAAGGGGATTCCCAGGATTTCCAGGTAAGAAAAGGTTTTTTCCGAAGTGCTGCTCTGCAGTGTTGAAATTAAGCTCATACTTAATATATTTTTCTAAAGGCTCCTACTCTGGTTAATATGAACATTATTTAGAAGATTCTTTCCCTAAAACCACTTCTGTTGTAATATGCTGATGTTTCCTGGGTAGAGATACAGAGACAGAGACTCCAGAGTTTCTGCTTCATGTTATAGGAAAGAATGAAAATAGAAAATTATGGACTTGAATACACTCAGAGAACTGCTAGGTAGGGTTGCCACTTGGGAAGAAATTCCTGAAGAAAATAGTGCAGAATATCTGGCAGTCCCAGAACTATAGTGAATCTATCAACTGTTCTGATGTAATTGCCAGATAGAACTGCTTCACAAGATTGCAGTGGTTATTTTAGAGCTTGGTGATATTGGAACAGCACAGAAATGGGAAAAAGCACGTGTTTGAGGAAGGGCCACTGAGAAAGTGAAGAGACTGCAGAGAGGGGGAGAAGGAGAAGGAATTGCTTTGGCTCCAGAACAGAAGGCCCAGGAGGAGTTTATTAATGTGTGTAAATACCTGATGGCATGGACCTGGAGACAGCTCCTTCATAGTGATATCCAGTGAGAGGACAAGAGGGAATGGGCACAAATTGACATACAGGACATTCTACTTAAATATAAGGAAAAATTTTGTTTTCCCTGTGAAGGGAATTGAACATGGGAACAAGTAACCTGGAGAAGTTATGAAATGTCTGTCATTGGAGATACTCAAACTCCAGCTGGACAGAGCTTGAGGCACCCTGCTCGAGCTGATCCTGCTTTGAGGGCAGGGTTAGTCTAGGAAGTTCCAGAGGCCCACTCAAGCCTCAGTAATTCTGTGATTAGAAGTGACATCAGCTTTACGCTGCCAGACCTTGCCATAGTCACACAACACATGGAAGAAAAATAGCAGAAGGTGAAATCTGGTGAGGTGAACTATTCTAAGATGAAGACACAATCATTTTTCTTTAGTTTGGTTACTAGTTTGTGAACTGGAGGAGTCAACAGAACTGTGCTGTTGAGGAAAAAGAGCAAGTTTAATTCTGAGATGTATTAACACTGTTTGACATTGCATAGTTGAGGTCTCTGATAGTTGTGACCAGCTTTGACAATAAGAGAAAAATCACCAGAAAGTAAATGGAAGGATAGGGTCAAAAGCAAGATTGAAGAAACTAGATTTGTTTTTTTGTAGAAAAGAGAAGGCAACAGAATGCAACTCACATGTTAACAAGCTGCAACTGTTCAAAAGTGTTTGCAGAGAATTCTGCCTGTCATAAGTTAGGGCATAAATGTTTTATTGTGGAAAAATCCAGATTAAAGATTAGGGAAAAAATGCATTTAAGGCTAGTAAATTCATCTTGCTCACTGAGGTTTTTAGGAATCAGCATAACTCCCTTTTGCTGGGAACAATCTGTGAATATTTATCCTGCCCCAGGCAGAATCACTTCACAGTCCCCACTCACTTTACATTATTACCATTTCTCCCCTTGCTGGAATTCAGGAAAATGTGGCTATCCATGGCAATGTGCCAACATGGGATGATGTATTCTTCAGGTTACATAATTTTTATGGAAAGAGTTAAAAATTTCAAAAGATAATTAATATTTTCACTTTGACAAGATGGCCTCATAAGCCTAGGAACTGGTATGTTTGGTATACAAGTGTGACCATACATTACCTGCATGACTTCTCATGTCAGCATTCTTTTACTTACTAACTTCTGTCTGTAATCTAAAAAGAAAAACTTCTGATTTTTTTTTTAATGTGATCCCTTAGGTAGAAGAGGACCTGTTGGACCCACTGGACCTATGGGAAGATCTCCTGATAGTGCCTCCCCTGGTCCTCCAGGTGATCAAGGATTACCTGGTTTAGATGGCATCAGAGGTATTAAAACGTAAAATATCAACTTTTATAATGTAAAAAATCCCTTTGACTACTAGGAATAACAGGGTTACTGACTGTGAAACAATGTATAGAAGTGCATAGAGAATAAAGAAACCCATCACTACTTCAGTGAACACACAGAGAAGTGAACACTAGGTAGATAACCAACCAAGGACAAAATGCAGATCTCCAGATTAAGCAACTCAGTAATAAAGCTATAAGATATAAATGTAGAGAAACAGTATTTCAATGAATGTACCAGTAACTTGCTGCCTCTTGTGCTTGCACAGAAGTTAAATAACTTTGGGAACTATTCCTGTCATTGTCTTCCTTGAACAAAGGCTAACACTAGTATTTCCAAAAATATGCAAGGGCTGTCCTACATCCTAGAGAAAAAAAAAAAAAAACCAAAAAACACTCTAGAGCAAAATAAAAATCCCCACCAGCAGAACGTGGCTATTTTTAGATGTCTGTACTTTGTGTATATATTAAGAATAAAGTTCTTTTCCATAGGTGATCCTGGGAATCCTGGTCCTCCTGGAGAGACTATCTTTGTGCGAGGAGATCCAGGTGACAGTGGCATTCGAGGGCCACCAGGTAATCCTGGGCCACGAGGACAGCAGGGAGCCAGAGGCCCTCCTGGGAGCCAGGGAAGAGAAGGCCCAAAGGGTATGGTCAGAGATGTTTTTAAGGTCTGTGTGCACTAATTCCCAGCCCCTGAGACTCAGCCTTGTGCCCGGGGGTGGCCAGTGGAGATGGAGCTGGGCAGAAGGGGGGGGAGGCTGGACATTCCACAGCTCATCCTGGTTACCTACAGACACAATGGCATTGGGGTAGAAGGTGAGAGTAGAGACAGATTCACATGTGCTGCCTCACAACAGCTTGTTGGAAGGCACTCTGCCACTCTGAGAATAAGGCAGTAAAACATTTCAGTTTTTACCCTCTTCAGGGGTCTTGAGAAACTGTGGAAAATGCAGATGAGGAGTTTGCCAGATAAGCAAACTGTGACCCCCTCTTCAGGGGTCTTGAGAAACTGTGGAAAATGCAGATGAGTTTGAACTAAGAGAGTCTCATGTCTGCCCCATATCAATAGCCTGGAGCTTTCAACAGATTCTTTAGTTTCAAAACAGAAATCTATATACTCTGCTTCTTTCACACACTGTAGAGAAATCCCAACTACACCAATAACTTCCAATCTCTACAAAAAGAAAAGTCATATAAGTCAGATGCAGATCAGAGAAAGAAGAAGAAACGTGTATTTCTTTGTGTGGCACAACAGAGTTGAGGATTCCCAAGCATCCAGACTGCATTTTATTTTGTTTGGTTTTATTTCCAGGTCCTATGGGGGTCCATGGCCCACAGGGTCCACCTGGTGCTTTAGGACAACCAGGAGACCAAGGTTTTCCAGGAAGGCCTGGTCCCAGAGGTCCCACAGGTACTTATGAACCTGTTGCTTAGTGTCACTCACCTGTAACTGTGATCCTTCAATTCATATATAATCATACTAATGTTAACTTGCATGCAAATAATTTAAACAATCTCAGAAAAAAAGACCCCTGCAGTTGCCAACTTGAGTGATTTCTCATTTGATTAAAAATTTCTGAACTATTTGTTTCTAATGTCACCTCATGTAAGTGATTTCAGTTCTCATTCCATTCTTTACTCTAATTTACATGCCTGAAACTTGCTTCCACCTGCACCTCAATGGCCACAATCTGCTTTCCATTTTTCAAATCCTTCAGGTTTCATAGGTAAGTTCATGACTTTTGATTATTGTTCTTTTCATGGGAGCTCCATTATATATAGAAACGTTCAGCTCTTATTAGAAGGTATCCTTGCTGTGGTTTCTAGGAAGAGTAGGTACTGCTAGCTACTGTCATGGGCTAGCCTTTTTAGCCTGCCTATTGAAGGTTTTGCAGAAACAAAATAGGCAAAATTTTCCATGTGCTAAGGTGTTTGCACTGAAGCTGGGTAGGTGCACTTCAGGCTACAACTCAAATCAGTTTGGGACACATAAAACTGAAGCTGTATACCAAATATGTGAAACGTAGAATCATTGAATTAAGTTGGAAAAGACCTTGAACATATCAAATCCCACCATTAACCCAGCACTGCCAAGGCCACCCCTACACCATGTCCCCAAGTGCCACATCTACACATCTTTTCAATGCCTCCAGGGATGGTGACAACACCACTTCCCTGGGCAGCCTGTTCCAGGGCTTGACAGCCCTTCCCATGAAGACATATTTCCTAATATCCAATATAATTCTCCCTTGATGAAACTTAAGGCCATTTCCTCTTGTTAATTGGGAGAAGAGACTCTCTACAAGCTCCTTTCAATTAACTGTAGTAGAGCAGTAAGGTCTCTCCTGATCCTCCTCCAGACTAAATACCCCCAGTTCCCTCAGCTACTCCTCACCAGATTTTGCTCCAGACCTTTCCCAGCTCCATTGCCTCTCTGGACACGCTCCAGCACCTCAATGTCTTTCTGGTATTGAGAAGCCCAAAATTAAATACAGGATTCAAGGTGAAGCCTCACCAGTGCTGAGCACAGGGGAATGGTGACTGCCTGGTCCTGCTGGCCACAGGCCAGGATGCCACTGGCCTTCTTTCTCACTTGGGCAAAGATCACAGACCAGCTAACATACACTTGCTAACACTGGCTTGCCACACTGTTCATACTGTGCTAAAAGACTAAGAGTAAAATTAAAACAGTAGGACTCAATAATTCAAGATTTTAAAATACTTAAAGTACACTCTTGAAAACCCAAATCAGGTACCATTTATGTTGACTTTTTGCATGGGAGCTATCAGCCAGTCTTGCAATTCACTTTCCCATTACACATTCCAGGTGACCCTGGTGAACCAGGGGAAGTGGATGATTCGTGCCCTACAATCCCAGGGCCTCCTGGGGAAGCAGGGCAAAGAGGAGAGGATGGCTCTGCAGGACTACCAGGGCCAATAGGCCACCCTGGACCCCAAGGTAAACTCATGTTTTGAAAGGTTGGATGTTCTTCTCAGCCATTTAGACAAGTTGAAAAAGGTCAGAGTGTCAGAGTTACTTCTCTGTGTTTTACTCTCTTTCTTCTCCTTAAACACTTACTAACAGTCTCCAGAAACACATAGTGGACTGGTTAATGCTGAGGATGATGGATAAATGTAGCTGAACCAGGCTGTTTGAGCCTGCCTGAACTACATTCTCATTTCCTAGGCCAGGCAGGGCAAAAGCACAAGACACTGTTGAGAAAAAAGTTCTTCAAGTAGTATTTTTCCTTTTTCCCCACCAAGTTATAAAAGCAATGCCTCAAACTATCCCTGTGGTTTAGACCTGTTTGAAGGATGTTTAAAATGTACATGCTTTAAAATCTAGCTATAATGAATTCCAAAGCTCTGGTAACCAAAGTCCTAAAAGGACACTGAACTCAGAGAAGCGGCTACAATGGAGGTCTTTATCTGTTAGAACATGAAAGAGTTACCACCAATGAAAAATGACCAAAGAGATCTTAAAAGGAAGTGATGAAAGACTAAAATGTTATTCTGACAGATGAAAAGAAAACAAGGGTGATGCTGGTACTGGTGATCCCAAAAGAGAGGCCACCTTCATAGAAACACAGCATGGGCTGTATTGCAGTGTCTTCAGTTTAGATGGTGGAATCCCTTGTGTTGTTTTAGGTATTTCCTATTTGGGAAACCAAAGTTTGTTGTGTTGGCTGCTCTGAGTCCAGAAAAAAACCCCCATGATTGTCTCCCAGGAGATTCCCTGCAGCAGTCATTCCCATCATGAAAGGAAATGATGCAGTTTTCAGTTAACTCTCTAGTTTTAGTTATCTTAGTTGATTTGCCAGCTAAAAGGTGTTTCTGGGGTTACACAGCTGTGTTTCCATTACATACATCATTAAGGGTTTCTGTAAAACCAGGTGATACAGTGATACACATATTTGCACTGTTTTTATGAAAGAAATAAAGAAATAGCAATGCTTTTTCCTTCATTAAGATGGGAGAATTCAATTTTTTCCTGGCTTGGAAGGCAAACAGTAAGTTTTACTGGCAAAAGCAATGGATTTTATTAAAAGCCCTTAATGTGCTTATGCTTTGGAATAATAACTCTGCAACCAACATAGAAAAGTTGGTTTGTTTTTTTTTTTTTTGACTGGTTCAGACTTTCTTAGTAAAAAGTAATAAGGGGAAGTTTGAATGCTGTGAGACAACCTTGAGTTACTCAGTCTGCAGGTTAAATAGCAAAGTCTGCAAGGAATGAAGCACCATTACTGAGAAACAACTGTGGTGGGTGCTAGAGAAACACCCTCATCTGAAAACTGGTTTTTATGAAAAGGGGAAAACCACTTCTAAGTGCAACAATACCTGATAAGTGTTACTTTGTTCAATTCAGATAATGTTTTCGGTAGCCAGTGAACAGGCCCATCATTATCTGCACCCTACATGACATGTATCATTTACTGTCACAGCCACACCTTCCCCCTAATGGATAAAGTGCTCGGACATGTGAGAAACACAAAAAGGTGAGGCCATCAGGAGCCTAAAAATGTCCAGTTCTGCAGTCTCTCCCTGTTCTCTAAGTACTCCAATACATCCCTTACTTCAAAAAGAGTTCACTGTGTGTACTAAGACTTTGCTGAATGGAGTTCTCAAAGCTGGCAGCTTGGCTTGCCTCAGGAGGAGTTACAGCTCATTCCATGGTGCAGATCCTGAATTCTGCACGAGGCTTGCATGATAATGATTGTGGGGAGTGCTTTGGTTTCAACTGTAAATCACACAAGATCTCTGAAGAGGATGGAAAACCTTATCAGGAGCTGCTGTTCCTAAGTCATTCCTCTGAGCTACTGCTGTGGTCACAGGGTGAATAAGTGGTGAAGAGAATTGCCTGCAGAAGCAGTTCTGCACCTCGCTGTCCTGTGTCCATTTTGCTGACTGGCCCTTTGTGTTTGGACAATGCAGAACCTTAAATACAGCCCTTTGAAGGAAAAGCATATACTTTGTATTTATCTAGGCATAAAAGGTGAAGAAGGATCATATGGCCTGCCAGGTCAAGATGGGTTACCTGGGGCACCTGGACCACCAGGTGACCAAGGAAGCCGAGGAGAGCAAGGATATGCTGGGCCACAAGGTAAGAACAGAGCATGACTTCAGGGGGGAGATGTGTGAGATGATGCACGGACTCAGTTTTTTCCTCTTCTCCCCCTGTTCCCACATGGATACAGCCACCTCTTGCCCCTTCTCAGTTCAAGCACTGACAGTGACATTTCTTCTCCCCCTGTTCCCACATGAATACAGCCACCTCTAGCCTGAGATTCCATGACACCTCTTGCCCCTTCTCAGTTCAAGCACTGACAGTGACATTTGTGAATGATTTCATAACAAGACCCGTTGGAAGAAAATTTATCTCAGCATCCATTACTAAACAGAAAGGCAATTAAGCACCCATGCTCAGACAGAATCTATCAATAGGCATGCATCTCTAAACCAGGGCTAATGGGGCAACTGTCTGGCAGTAATTAAAGTTGTATTTTACCTGTGACTGCTCTCTAATAAATTAAGGCTTTAATACCTATGTGAGCAAGAGGCATCGACTGTTACTGCAAGGATTCAAATTCAGTCCAAACGTTCTGTTCATCCTAATCAGTAAGTCAGGGAAATTGCCCACTTCAGTTCATTTCTTAATCCATACAGCACAAGACAGGTACAATAGAAAAGCCAAGTGCCAAGCATTCAGTAGCAATGTAGTTCATTTCTCTCCCAGAAGAAGGATAACAAAAGTCTACTTGTGTCTTTATTGCCCATGACAGCCTTGAAGTTGTATTTATATACAATTGGGAACTTATTGAACATTTACACACAGCAGGTGTGAACATTGTATTTTATCCTAGTAAATTTCTTTTACCTTTCTGCAAGGTCCACCTGGCCAGACTGGTGTCCCAGGACAACCAGGTCCCCAAATTAGATCTGCAAGTGGATTCTTGCTTGTCCTTCACAGTCAGTCAGACAGAGAACCACTCTGCCCACAGGGGATGCCGAAGTTATGGACTGGCTATAGTCTGCTGTACTTGGAAGGACAAGAGAAAGCCCATAATCAAGATCTTGGTATGTATTGTATATAATTGCTCTCCAGCTAAGGGATAATATGGTGTTATCTATACAAGGAAAGACAAGTCACATGGAACAAGCTATAAAACTGTCAGCTACTTATTTTCTACACTAATTTACACTGATGATAATGAACTTGGTTATGCTGCCCTCTTGTCAGCCATTTGAAATGGCTTTCTGCTGCTCTGCAATTGCATGCAAAAGTATTTCTAAGTAATTTTGACTTGAATCTGGAGAGATGAGGGGTTTATTTCACTTATCCCAGCTCATTTTAGGCTGTCTTTGAAGTCACTGGAAAGATTTTCCTAGGTCAGAAATGTTATTTGGCCACTCTGAAATAACTCCCTGGAGGTTCTGCTCCTTTTTTACTGTAGACACAGCTTGGGAAAGAGCTGGTTAAGTTGGGTAAGTACAGTTGGGCAGTATAAGTAAGCTTTACAAGTAAATTATGCATCATGTGTACAGCACAATCCTGTGCTTTTCAGAGTCAGAAGCTAATATTTTTTGGAAAAGCCAAAGCCAAGTTCCTTCCAGAGACAGCTCCTTTTGGTGCCTTGGGTCACTTATTCCCTGTCTTTTACAATTCTGACTAAAATTAGATGTCTAAATAAGCTGCCTGCCTTGAAGCCTGAGGAACTGATTGGTGGCAATTTGCACAGAAAAAGTTTCCTAAATTCTTGTTTACTTGTTATACAAGAGTTAGAGAAGTCTCTGAGGAGGAAAGATCAAGGACCTAATAAGCTGAACAAAAAAGAAGTGTTTAAAAGAGCAATAAAAAGAGCTATTTTTAGAATAGCAGTGGTGTTTTAGAATGTTTTCACTATTGTGTGTTTGGCATTTCCCAGGAGAGCCAGTTGCTAACAGAATGCCTCATAACAACAGTGAAAATAAGATTCAAAGAAAACGGAGTCCTTGTCTCCTGTGTGATTTTGCAGGCATTTTTCCTACTCAGGCTGCTCCAGATCCTTCACTAGGACTGGAATGGAATATTACCAGTGATAAACAAAACTGGCTTCTGTACAGAAATGTCACATGTCTTTAATGAAGGTGTTTGGGTTTGGAGGCATTACAGAAATACTTCGCACACCGAGTTGAAGGCAGAACTTTGTGCAATGATTATTGCTAACTCAAGAGGCCATCATGAAACTGTTCTAAATTCAGTTCTGGAAGAAGTTCACCACAGAAGTATGCACTGGTGACTTCTTGGTTCCCACTGATGTCTGCCTGATGAGAATTTTGCAGGATCGGCTCTGCAAAATCCTTCAATCCTTTTATTTCACTTTGGGAGTCTGTGAAGCCTTTCTGGAAGGCAGTAGAATAGCTGCTGAGATTTCAGCTTAATGGACTGCTAGCAACGGCTTGTCATACTTCACAAAAATGTTTCTATTTATCAGTATTTTCATTTGGTTTCTCACTGCTCCTAATGAGTTTGTAAATAGCTGATCTCCTTTTAAATCAGCCGTCACCCCTTGCCTCATTTATTTTTCAGTGTTGGCACTGCTAAGAAATTTGTTATCATAACTGTTTCTCATGGTGACAAACTACATCATGTTTAAATATCAGATTGATACAATTAAATATTACTGGTCAAAGGAAGATACTTACTGCTAATAGGTCTTTGTTTTTCATGTAGACATTCTGGTAAAGGGCTTGGGAGGTTTAACATCTGTGCATTACCTAAAATGCTAAAATGTGTAATTTTGTAGCAACATTGGCCAGAACACAATTTTCAACCGACCTAGGAAGTGAAATAATTGGCAGCACTTGCTGTTATTTTCAGGTCTGGCAGGGTCCTGCCTGCCCGTGTTTAGCACCATGCCGTTTGCCTACTGCAACATCAACCAGGTGTGTTACTATGCCAGCCGCAACGACAAGTCCTACTGGCTGTCCAGCGCCGCGCCGCTGCCCACGGCGCCGCTGTCCGAGGACGAGATCCAGCCCTACATCAGCAGGTGCGCCGTGTGCGAGGCCCCCGCGCAGGCCGTGGCCCTGCACAGCCAGGACCAGTCCATTCCCCCCTGCCCGCCCAACTGGAGGAGCCTTTGGATAGGATACTCGTTTTTGATGGTAAGAAAGTGGGAGCATGATTATATAGATGTGTTTCTTTCGTCCGGCTTTTGTATTCTAAAGGTTCAAGGATTTTTAGCTCTGAAAAGAAATTATTCAATGTCTAGCAAACATTAAAGAGGAAAATTCACAAGAAACGAGACACAGGTTAGTTCCAAATTGCAGAACCCGGCTGTAGCTACATATACTGTACTCAGAAACTTAAGATATGCATTCCTTGAAATTACAAAGGTTTTGCCTCCTTGTCTGTAATAAACAATGGGATTTTCATGTACAAATACACAATTTTCAGAATTAGAGCTACAGGTCATTTTAATGCCATCCTCAAGTTACATTTGCAGCAGTTTGGATAATGGCACCATTCTGAATCAACCCAGACTACTCCTTCCTTCAGTTTGATAAATACCTGAAAGTTAAGTGAGCTGGCTCTAGACTTTGAGATTAATTTATTACAGAGCAAATTAAAATTTTCTCCAGCAAGAGAATCTTACTCCCATATAAAATTACAAAAAACAGCACAGTTAAAAGCAAGTAGGGAAAAAGACAGATGAACATAATTTACCTATTTTTCATGCACAGTTACCAGGTTGTCCCTTTGTTCTTTCCAGCACACTGGATCTGGTGACCAGGGTGGTGGACAGTCCCTTATGTCACCCGGAAGCTGCCTGGAAGACTTCAGATCAGCACCATTCATCGAGTGCCAGGGCCAGCGGGGAACGTGTCAGTTCTTTGCTAATGAATACAGCTTCTGGCTGACCACCGTGATGCCTGAGCTGCAGTTTGCATCAGCCCCCGTGTCAGGAACTCTTAAAGAAGGACAAGAGCAGAGGAAAAAGATCAGTAGATGCCAGGTATGCCTGAAGCATGGCTAGGAAGCAAACCAAAAGCAGGCAGCTACAGAGAGGCTTGTGGGAGGATGAGCAAAGTGCTAAAGGTTTAAACAGCAGCTCGTGTTTGAATCTGTGTCAAGGTGTGCAGCAATGTTCTTTGCTGGAATGGAAAAATGAGACACAGATGATGAATTCCATCCCCTCCTGATCTGCTGAGCCTCATCCACCCATGTACACACATCCACAGGCACTAAAATCTTGTGTAAAATAATTAAGAAAAGATGAAATTCTGTCCCATTGGAGTTCACTGCTGTAAATTACAGGGAACAAGGTGAGCTTGGAGGATTTAGTCAAGCTGGGAAGACCAAGGACACCATACCTGTTGTGCAAGAGAATGGATTTCCTGTTAGAAATGGCATTTACAGCAGGAAGAATATGTGCATTTACATGGCATATTATAAATATTTATCCATATTGATAGACATGTGCAAACATATAAATATCAAAGCCCTGTAGCTGAATTTCCCAAGCTAAAGTAACTTTGCACTTGCTGGTTCTGAGGGAAGAGAAAAATGCAATTGTTAAAAAATAATCTAATAATAAAAACAATGAAGATCAAAGTCTTTTACCACTGCAGTACTGAACCAGACTCTGAAAGAACTGCTAATTGGGCTTTCATAATCAACAAAAAGCTGCAAATCCATTTAATGGGAGATTATGTAAGAAAATAAAATTAGCTGAGATAACAAATCCTTAAAAACTTGTATTTATATTTACAATTAATTTCTAAGAGCAGTTACATTAAGTTATTAAACTCTAATCCAAGTTTCTGAAGCAACAAAGCAATTTCTAATATTACTTGAAAAGAAACTGTGACATGGTGATAAAATGGGTGAATTTATCTGAGTGATGAATATAAGAAGTGTTAGGACAATAGATTGTGTTCATTCTCTGCTTCTTTGTTTGTAAATACACCACAAAAAAAAGAACCATCACCATTAAGATCCTTATGGAATGACAGCTCTGAACATCCTTTTTATTTTTTAAAGCACTAATTGTAAAAATGCTCATATCCTAAAGAACTAATCACCTTTTGAAAAAATGAAAATACATTTGTACTCTCTTCATTCATCTGTAAAACCAGAACTATTAAATGGTTCTATATCATGGGGAAACATCTGAAAACACAGATTGCAAGTGGAGAATCCATCATGTGCAGAAGGGCCACAAATGCCCCTTTTACCACTTAAATAAGCTACATTTTAGTAGAATGTAATCAAATGCTTTTTCCAGCACTTTTCCTTTCAATTTGTGTTCACTGAGGTGCCCCCAGCAAAAGCATTTTCAAGGAAACTGAATCCTCATCCAAGGGTCCTAATTCAAAGCAAACTCCCTCTGAAGCCATCACGAGTACAACAGGGTGATCAGCCAATTTAAAAGCTGGATACGCAAACTCAAAGAGCAGGAAAGACAGACATTCCACACTCAGCCAGAGGAAAACAAAACAGTCAGAGGATAAGTCCAGTCGAGTGTAAATACATCTGACTGTGCAACTTCCTCCTGCCACAACCAACCAAACCTCTCCGATGTGCTGTGCTTACATGGTGGTCAACTGACTCTGCCCTTTCACCTGGGCAAGGGCCAGGAGCCCTCCTGGGGCATGTGCCATTCCCACCTGTGCCAGGGAACATTTCCCTCTGGTGCTGTGCCCGCTGGGACAGGGCACACCTCGGGTCACTGCTGGGTGATCCTGACTGCATCTGCCAGATCTGACACTGGAACAGGGGCCAATCCCTGCCACTGACCTGTATGCAGGAATTCCATCCCCTCCTGATTCAGGCTCATCCTACAAGCAGGGCAGAGCAGCTCTGCAGTCTGACATAAACGCCAAAGTCTTGGCTCTGTGAGGTGCTGAGCAGCTCAGGAGCTTCCTGTGGGAAGAAAGCAGTGGGTGGAGAGGAGCACCAGGGCTGAGGCCACCCGTTCTCCAAGGTGTGCAAGCTGTGATTCCAAAGAGGTCTCAGCTAAAGCCCCACGGGACTGGGAGCTGCAGCTGCTGCTCACAGTCACAGGAACAAACACCCAGTGGCTCAGGTGATGGCCCCATTTCCTGAGTGGATTTAGCTGATTCCACACTGAGGTCTATTTACGAGCCTCACCTGACAGTGCTCACCAGCTCCTGTCACTCATCTGCAGCCTCTTTACAGGTGAGAAACTCTGGAGAGGAGCTGTGGCTTTCCTGGGAAGCAAAGTGGGGCTTTTGGTATAAACTGCACTGAGGTAAACAACAATCAAAATCTTATATACCGTGTTACTGCAAACTGGGTCATAGGGACAAGGTGAAAACAAGGGAGTAAAAAGGGTTTTTGGAATTGCATCTGTGTTCACCTAACTTGAGCAAATGCACCAAAAAATCTTTAAAACATCAGCAAAAATCCTCACCAATGATTTAAATAGGCTATTTCACAACATTTGACCATGTTGCTCTTTTGTTTGCTTTAAAAACATCACACAGATTCCCCCCAAATCTGTGTATCATTTTGATGCAGAGTTTTTGCAACTGTGCCAGTTCCATTTTACTATGGTCTGTAAGAACATATATAGGAAATGTATTTTTAAGCTACTACTGATAGCTCAGATATTTCATAAGTGTGCAAATTCCTGTTCCATGCTCAGCTAGCTCCATAAGGCATTTGTCAGAAATATTGTACTAATTCAAAATTAAATTGCAGATAAATTGCTTAATATTACACAGCAAGTAAAACAGATCAAAGTAAAAAGCAGCAGATGCTTTAACTCTGCAATAATTTGTCCAGTGACTAAAAGCAGAAAAATAATTGGTAAATTATTCATAGGGAACCTATTTATGAAATTAAGTGTGAAAAGGCATAGCTGAAATTGCTATGAGTAAAAACACCCCTAAAAACAATGGCTTTGTTCTAGCCCTTGAAGTCCAAATTACCCTTACTATGGCATTACAGAGTCTGGATCTTGTGCAGGCCCAGTCAAGAAGTGAATTTTATCCCCAACAGCAGGCAGGATATTAAGAGCAACATGAAAATTATGCTGGCTGCACTTGGAGGTCACTGAAATTGAAGCCATTTGGGGTGAACTGCCCTGGAGTTAAATTCCGATCTAGTAATTTCTAATGAAATTTGCTTGCCTATCACCCTGGCAAACCATGGCCAGCACACAGGGAAGTCCTGGTTCTAACTCAAGGCAAAACCTCAGGGCAGGTGACAGATTCTTGTCCCTCACATCCCTGTGCATCAGGATTTCTAGAGGATAACAGGTGGAAGGAAAACACTGCATGGCCTGAAACCTGATCTTCTCACAAGAAATGTGGCCATTTTTGCTTCATTTGATGTTTTTCATTACAAGGAAAGAGATGCACAAGCTGAAAACATCTCTTGAATGTCATCTTTTGGTGTATACAGAGCTTGTCAAAAGGGAGAAACTAAAGCAAAACTTAAGTTTAGTGTCCACAATCCACATGCATAGAACAGGTATCAGAATGAGAGGACAGCAAACAGCTGCAGACAGAGGTGGTGCTTGGCTGGGGCCTGTGAGCTGACACAGCCTCCTACAGAAGCAGTGCAGGGGCCATGGCCAGGCCTTGCTGCCTCAGGCTCCTGCTTCTCCTGTGCTGAGAGCTGTCAGGGTGGGGAGCTGGCCCTGGCTGGCAGCCACACATGTGCTTCACCCCCCAGCAGGACAGGAAAGAAAACAGAAGGACAAAGAACATGAAAATTCATTGGTTGGCATATAGACGAAGAAATCACTTACCAAGTACTGTTGGGGGCTAAACAGACTCAGCTCAGGGAATTCAATTTATTATTTTGGGGAAAAAATTGACAAACCTTAACATACCTTTCCTCCAAGTCTCCCAGTGCCAACTCTGCTGCCTTGTTACCACAGCAAATGCCAGTTAGTCCCTTCAGTGAGGCAGGGGGCAGCAGAAGCTTCTTGGGACAGGTGTTATTGCAGGTACAAAGTGGCTTTTCTGTGCTGCACCTTCCTTCTCACTCTCTTCCTGTGCTCTGACATTGTTCCTCTGTAGGCTGCAGCCCTTTGGTGGCAGTACCTGCACTGGCATGGGTGCTTCTCAGAATCACATTATTATGTGCAACAAGTTTAAGCAAAACTGGTCCAGGGATTCTTCCAGGGAAAACTCTTCACCAAAAAAACCTCTTTCCTACTTTGGCTGGTTCATGAGCACCACAGGAAAACAAAAGTAGTATCACAACAGCCAAACCCCAGAATTCCTACACTCCATACATTTTTTGCCTGTATTTAAGGCAATTTAAGCAAAGCTTTTATCCATTAACCCAGGCAGCTCACTTGTTTGGAAAGGATCCCCCGAAAGCTTTAAAACACACTCTGGAGCAGACTGAATGTGCTCTGCACCACACCTGCTCTGGGCACACAGGGCCAGCCTACAGGGACTGTGCCAGCCCTCCAGCACAGTGTGTGGGGCCACACCAGCAGCCCTCAGCAATGCTCTGACCTGTACCTTCAGCCAGATCCAGGACACAAACCACAACCATGTGAGTTTGTTTCTTATTCCACATGGCCACCTCACACTGACATCCCAGACTGACTCCCAGCCCTTCCAGGCCTTACAAGCAATCCTTAAGTAACTTGTAACTCCACTCAGTGGCCATCCACAGACAAATGCTGCACAGATGAGGACTTCTGTTCTAAGGCTTGACTTGCATTAGAACTGAGCAAGACAGAAAACAACCATCCAAGGCCATGGGGAGGAGCTGTAATGGGGAACAATTGTTTGCAAGAAAAAGGATCTCCTCAAAGCCAGCTGTGAGAAACAGCGGTCAAGCAAGGACAGAGCCCATCAGTCTTCAAAAACAATAAAAAAATTCAGTCAGCTCTGGTAAGAACTTTCCAGCAGGTGAAGCAATTGCTTCATCAAACTGGGGATCTATTTCATGACTGGATCTGATTTCAGAAATCAGCATTTTAAACTGACCAAACAACAAGAACAGCTGCTGAAATTCTGTCCACCTGAACCATCTGGAAAACTAGCCAGGTGGAGAAAAATCCCCATCAGCACTCCAACAGATGCTGCTCCATATTCATATTTAACAGCTCTCCCCTTTCCTAGTCACTTCATCCAGATGTTCCAGAAGGTACTGGAAGTTCAATTAGAGGTGACATTTCATAAGTGCAAAGTAAAAACAACTCCATATTTATCATTCTAGAGTGAACCTGTCCAACAAAGACAGTTCGTCCATGAATGGCAGCTCACCCACCTCACAGCACAGCTCACCTTGTGCTTAACCACACACTGCCCCACTGCTTCACAAAAGAGGACAGGCTTGAGCTTCGTGGGATTTGAAATTCCACATATTTAAATGTTTTCCACAGATTCACTGAATTAGAAATGCAGAACATGTGAGACAAAATCCCAACCAAGTCCTAATGGAAGCCCCACAGTAAGGTACCATCCTACAGACTCTGTTGCGTCCCTGCGTGTTACTCGTGGTTTATAGCAAGATTTGGAGTGAAGCACTCAAGTCCCAGACTGACATCAGGTTCAGCTTGGCAAAACAAAGTTTCAGTACACAGGAAAACAAGAACTTCTCCAGAATTTAGTCTTCCATGCACATGACAAACACCACTCTGAAGGGCTGCTTTCACTGAAGTGGAGAATAAACCTTCTCATGGGCAGAAATCAATTAAATCCTTATGGGAAGTAAAACAATTAAAAATGTCTACTCTGAGGCAGTTGTAGCTGTAGTCTGCTTGACTCTGCACATCTGCATTTTCAAAACTACAAAACAAATTATTATTTTAGAATGCTGTAATTCTATTGTGCTTAAACATTTTAGATGTATGTAAGAAAGTGAAATAGATGCAATAAATGGTACCAGATGTTACAGAAGTTTTGGCCACAGACAGGTTGTATCTCTGCATAAATGCTGTCACAACAACCTTCTCAGCTGCAGAACTTCGTACCTAAATACTTTATAATTTTTAAGTCAGCAAAGAGGTCATTTCATACTCACTAATATTGTATGGATTTAGGGGCTGTTTTTTCAATTGTTGCATGGTTAAGGAAAGAACACAGGGGTTCACAGAAGTGACTGAACACCAATCTCTCTTAAATGATCCCTGGAAAGAATGGTTTGGTGAAGGGCCTAATCCAACATTCTACACGAAGGCAAGCACATTTACTGCTGACCTGCCCTGAAGGGGCACTTGTTTAACCTGCTCCAAAGAGACAGAAGAAGGAAATTCTGGAATACCTCTAGCTTATTTGGAAAGTTCACTATCCACATGTTTAGAAATCTTTTGCTTGCACTCCTTTTGCTGCTAATTAGTGCAATTTCTGCTGGTAAACAGACAAGAGAGCCGAGCTTACTGCTGTTCTCATGCAGCAGAAGAATGCTGTCATACATATCCTTGATCTGCTCTTTCACTAACCCAGTTGCTTTACCCATTCCAGCAGATCATATAAACAAAAGTGCTCAAACCATATTAGAGTAGTGTGAAAAACTGTCTGAACTTCTCCAGTTTGCCCAGCTCCTGGAAGAATAAATGGATATCAGAATTTATTGTATGGCTTTTTAGAAAGCTTGACATTCCTTCAGAAGCAGTTCCTACGGCTGAAAGCTCAGAAATGTTAATATTTTCTTGCCTTCTGAAATCTGGTAACAAGTAAGAAATAAGCAATTTCTTTTATATAGGGAACAATGAGAAGCTTATAATAAACTCATGCAATGATTCTGTCCTTCATGTCTGCACACCCCAGAAGCCACAGCACAAATACCAGGATCTGCTCACCAGCTGTTGAGTGGAAGCACGATCCACATTCAGTGCTGAACCAAAAGGGGAACAATTCCCCAGCCATGGAATCAGAGGGGAAAATGACAGCAATTCCCATTCCCATCCTCTGCCAGCAGCAGGGAGGGCAGCTGGACCCAAACTCCTTCCCAAGCTGTTCACTCCCCCATGCTGGGCCATCTCCACGCTCACACCTCTGGAGAGAAGCAGCAGCTTCAAAGGTTCAGCAGGTCTCTGTTATTATAAAACAGCATATATACACTTGGCACATAGGGGTACCATAATTAAACAGAGCAAGGGATGGCCAGAAAGGTACTTCAGTCCTGCAGGCAAAAAAAAAAATGACAAAACTGCTGGCCTAACATGGCCAGTCCCTTCACTATCTCCTACTACACACTATGTGCCTGTATAAATACTCTTTTCTTGGTATTTTAAGGGGCATTTTTTTCTCTTTAGGAGAAGTGGTGCTGCCAGGGAAATCAGCACACAAAACCACAGAATTTGCCTGTGCTTAGAGACAAGATGGAAGAGGCAAAAGAATTTTAAAAGCTAAACACA
The DNA here is from genome assembly GCF_017590055.1 of Onychostruthus taczanowskii. Classification (NCBI taxonomy): domain Eukaryota; kingdom Metazoa; phylum Chordata; class Aves; order Passeriformes; family Passeridae; genus Onychostruthus; species Onychostruthus taczanowskii. Next base: position 4,127,629 of record NW_024502014.1, read on the forward strand.
GTTCTTTCATTACATCTTAATTCTGGGCTGTGAGAGACCCTTATTTATCAACAGTAATATATTAGGTCATTCAACCATTAAATTTCAAGAATGTGCCCACTAACAAGTCTGCTGATTAGGATTAATTAGGGAATGGAATTTCTTACATGGTACCTGATCAGAGAGTTTAGAGGAAGTACAAACAACTCATAAGAAATCACAGCTCCTACAACAAAGGAATCAAACTGCAGATGCTGAAATATTCTATACAAAGCTATGTTTGCTCCAAGAGCCCTTGAGGCAGTCAGGCAGTGACCAGGGCCAGCACCCACCTGGGTAACTGCCCTTAATTTTTGTCCCTGAAGAGATCAAGTACAACAGCACACTGGGGATTCATCTGCCACATCTTCCCTCACCAGTGCTCTGAAAACTAATTGATGGGGGCTTTAATGACAAAAATCCTGCTGAGGACTCACAGAATAGATTGGGTTGGACAGGGCCTTTACAGGCCATCCAGTCCAACCCACCTGCAATGAGCAGGTGTTAATAAATCTTCCAAATACTGGATGTAGCAGAACTTTTCAATAATCTAACTCAAAGCTTCCCCTAAATAAAAAAGAAACAAAGTCAGTCCCAATACAATCAGTCTAGCCCCTTGGTATCACAAGTCTTCATTTCTAACAACATAGCAGCAGCTCTCATTTAAATATGCACATTATTAATTACGATAATTAAAACCAAATAGCTTTGAGTGTTAAAAAAATATTTATTTCAATTCTGTATACAAAAAACAAATGTCAAAACAACTGAACATTTATTAGTACTGACATTTTTGTGAATATTTAATGGCATGTATGTCTAAACTCACTTTACAAAACCAAGTGCTTACAGAATTGTAATCAGGTTTTTGATTTACCTTAAGTATCCTTTTTTACCTGACCAGCAGCCCATCCTGTGCTTTTAAATAAGAAAAATATCAGAGTTTAGCACACACAGTATATTACACTGCAACTTTTGACCAGAGCATTAAAGGATTTCTGAGGAACCAATGGTACATCCTTCTCATTTACATCCAATTATTACCTGCTGAGAAAAATATACAGGTTTTTGAGACTTATCTTCAATGAACATAAAAAAGTTGGCCTTCTATAAAAGTGTCTGCTGTTTTATTCTATGGCTATTGCATATATACAAAACCAAACAAGCCCAAGAACACACCAGAAATCAGCATTCTGCCTGTACCTGGAGTGACATTGCAGTTGTGCCTGTTGTGTCCCAAAACCCCGAGCCCAAAGCCCTGCATCCTGATATTGTGCTTTTCCCAGCAAACAAGAGCTTCCCCTACATACAATAGCTGCACACAGAAAGAGCAGGTACTATTTATTTAAAGAACACAGTAAAAAATTTCCTTTCAGGGTATTTTTCTGTATGAAATATGCAGCATTGTTTTTTATATTCAAAAAATAACCTCATAGAAAAGTAGACTTCATAAAGCACAGGTTGGTGAAACCCTTCAACTGCTTATCCTAATCCTCTACTCCATCAGTGCTGATGAGGAGATTCCAACAGGTCTGTGTCAAAAGCCAATAACCAAATTATTCTTCTGCAATCACACCTCTCTGCAATAGTTTTAGAGGAACATCCCCAAGTTCTTTCATTCTGAGGATAAAATGCCTGGACAAGGAGTGATTTTCAGGGCAATACTGGAACCAAAGCCCTCGAGGTTCATCAGTTAACATGAAGAGGCAGCAGTGCCACAGGCAGGACAGCCTTGTGTGGAGGGTGTGCCCAGAGGGACAACTGAGCTCTCAGGACTCCTCTGGTTGAGTAAGAAAATTCTCAAAAATGAAGACTTCAAGGTAGCTGGTGTTTAGGTATGATCTCCACAAGTCTACAAACTCTCAGGTCTCAGACTGGTCTTCAAACAAGATAAATATTGAGAAATAGCGGAATTTGTAAAGCTGCATGAACAGCATATACAAAATAAAATTTCCAAGCTTCTTAGAAAGGGAAATAGATGCTTTAAAAAAAGTATATTACTAAACAAATATATGCTTTGTATGGCATAGCCACATATCTTTACAAAAAACTCCTAACAAATTATTTCAGCTCTGTAAAGGGCAGCAATTTTTGATTTAGAACATAAATATTAAGAAAAGCTTTAGGAAAACATAAGTAGTAACAACTCAGTTTTATCTCATCCAAGCTCTATATAATATGGTGTGAGGAAGACTGCAACACTGAAGTTTGTATTAAATAATTCCTTGGTAAGGACAACAGGGGAAGGATAGCTGCAACTATTTGACTGCTCAAGAGCTTAAGCCTAGATTCACATGACCCAGCCCCTGTCATCAAAGCAATCTTTTCAAGTGTCATTTCACATGGCAATCCCAAAAAATGAGCTGGTCATCTCAGATAACTGAGAAAGGTTTGTAGGGAAAAATTGCATAGCTTTAAAGTTACATAGAAAATGTAACATTTCAGTTGCAATGAAGGAAGAAAACCTGTTGTCTGAGAACATCAACAGTCAAGAAGCCAAGGAATTCTTAAAGCTATACAAAATAATTTAAGGGAAAAAAGACAGTTTGGAAAAACCATCAGCCTTCTTCCATTTAAGGTGCATTAAGATGGAGACAGCCGAAGATCACATTTTGATTCTTATCTCACATTTCTTATTCAAGTTCCAACTTTGAGTCTGAACTCACAAAATCCTATGCAGTTTTGCAACAAGGAGTAAAAATAATGGAAAAAGATTATAAATTATTCTGGAAATTACAGATTACAAATAAATCTGTACATATTTTGGTAAGTCTGAATAGCACTTTACATCAACACCTGCCAACTTCATCATCTGTCAAACCTACGAAGCCTTCGCCTTCTCATGTCCTCTTCTGAGTTCTCAGGTGGGAACCAAAACCCATAAGGTCGCTGCCCATAACTGCGTGTTCCTCCACCAAAATCTACAAGACACAATGAAAAACAACTGTTATTTTGGTCTGTAATAGGAGAAAAATGCACATATATCCTGCAAGCCAAAGCATCACAACACAAAGGAGACAGGGAATTGAATGTTTTCAATTCTGATGGTTTTAGGGCAATTACAACATCCAGAAACTGCTCTTAAAGACAGTCAAATAAAAAGAAAAACCCAAACCAGAAAACTACCTCAAACAATAAAGCTACCACCACCCAAAAAACCACCCCAATCCAACAACAAAACCAAACCAAACAATGAACCACAACAAAAAGAACATCTAACAAGTATTAACCCGTTAAGAATAACAAGTATTAACAAGTATTCACATTTTTCACAATCCCTACTTTACACAGTAAACTCCAGAATGTTAAACTATTTCAGTGTCCTCAGCAGTTGCTTCTGGTAAAAGCAGCTTTTGTGTTTGCTTTTAGTACCGAGTCCAACATGTGCAGACCAACAGCAGATGCACACACAGCTCCCACCCCCAGCTGGCAGCAGTTCCACAAGGGAAGGACACGTGGCAGCCCAACCATTCCAAGTGTAAGCAAAATAATCTGAGCAGCAAGAGCACAGCCAGCCCCACAGCTCTGGGCCTGGCACCCCGAGGAGCCAGGACTGGCCCTTCCAGCAGCTCTCCAGAATTCACCAGCAAAGGAACAACACAAGGCTCGGGTACACACACCAGCTCGGCTGAGGGGCTCTGGGAAACAAAATCAGTCTGCCTTCTGAGCAGAATTACAGTGTTAAGGACATCCAAATTTGCTTTAACGGTAATAAAACCTTTGTAACATTCAGCATTTCTTAAGCTTTCACCTGCCCCACATAGGGTTAAAACTGCATTGTAATGCTGTAGTTTAATAATAGATTTTTACATCATAATTAAACTACTTGCATTTTTTAAAAAATTATTTCCAGTAGTGAAATTGCCAACTAAATACCACAGTTTCTTATAAAAACATTTATTTTTAACAGCATCCCAGGTTAATTTTTATTTAAGAAAACAGATACGCCTTACACAGTTAAGACACGCCTTTGCATAGTCCCCATAAAATATGCTCAACACTTCAAATATACATGTGCTTTAATAATCACTAGTAATAGAATGAAGTGTTATACAAAAGATGAAAAATGCTCTTGTACATATTGACCCAAAAATAGAAGGCTAGACAATATGTTTTGACAAATTGTCTTCTTTAGGTCGAAGAAAAAAATCTTTTTTTACATCAAACAATATGGTGAAGAGCAAAGTCTGGATGTTTTTGTATCTGCATGTAGATATTTAAATTATCCTGTTACCTAAAATAGTTCCCTGACACCTTTTTTCTTTTAATTACTGCAGAAATATTAATGAAATAACACCTTCATCTTATCAAAATATTTATAAGCCACAGTGTTCAGGAATGGTAATTACGCCAGTGCTACTACTGAAACACCACCTGACATCTGTGCAAGAAACCAACACAGGCTTTTCAACTCATCAGCAAAAACAAATTAAAGACTAATGGTATCTAAGACTGCATTCAAATGACATGGAAAACTGCAACACTGGATGATAGACAAAACCAAAGGATAAATTACAACAAACTTAAAACAAAACATTAACCCTTCCATGGCATATTTTACGAATTTATTGTGAACTAGAACCACGTTCTGTGAATACAAAAGACTGAGACTCCCATCCCTATCCTGTCACTCTGTGTAGGAGTTTCTTTTGTTACTTAAGTTCACAATTAAAGCACTTGGCAGCAAAAGAAAATTACTGTAACTGCAACAGATGTAACTACACCTGTATTAATGCAATGCCACAGAAGCGTTACATCAAACATTCTCACTTGATTTTTCCTCTTCTCTGAAGTTATGACCTTATTTTTAGGTTAGATAATAGGATTTGCAAGACAGTTTCTGTAAAAATCAAGAGGAATATACCAAGCTACCAAACTGTTAAAGTCTCTCTAGTAGAAATATGCAATTAGGTCTGATAAGAGGAGTGTAGCAAAAAAAATAGCAGAGGTATCACAAAGCAGTATGTCTGTGTCTCTTTTCCATGCCAGCTCTAGTTGTGTTAAAGAAGAATCTAGAGCACTTCAGTTCAACAGCTTACCATTTTCAGTATCACCATCTGTCCTGGCACTACTGAACGTGGTATTCATACAAAAACCAAACTATACAAACACTGAAATACCCATACAAAGAACAGACACTTCTCATTTCTACAAAAACTCTTTAATTCTGGAGAGGCTTGGCTGTAGAAGATAATCACAGACAGCAGCAATTTCTTTTGAACCCAGCAAGGACCACACAGCTAACCAAAACAGAGCTCTGATCTGCATATTTGATCAAATGTCATAACAGCTTCCAATACTTGCTTGGATTTCATTTATATCAGTTTTATATAAATTATCTCTTCCATAAATAGTATAGCTCTGCTAACTATATTATAACAACAGAATACAATTAAAGTTTACTAACCAGCACTTGGGTGTGCTACAGATCACATAGAGTGTAATACATTGAACACCTAACTTCCCTTGCTTTTTAATGCAAAAATGCCAATGTTTAAAGGGTTCTATTTAAGAAAATAGGAGTTATCTTAGTTTATAAACATCCAAATATTTATTTTTTTCCATAGAATCACTGACATTGGAAAAGACCTTTGAGATCATTGAGTCCAACCCATGACACAACACCCCTTGTCAGGCAGACTCTGGCACTGAGTGCCACATCCAGCCTTTTCTTAAACATCTCCAGGGACAGGGACTCCATAACCTCCCTGGACAGCTCATTCATTTTTGATGCATTTGGAGGTAGAAGCAGCAAACTGGAAGGCAGCAAGAAGCCAGAGCCAAAAGCCCAGTGTTGCTTTACCCATTTCATCTCTTCCAGCCAATGAGTAGTCAAGTCTTTAGGTCTAATCAAACTTACTTATGATTTACTGAGCTGTACGGAGAATTTTAAGGAAAGACACTGTAGGCATTTTTCCTCCTTTTACACTTAAGCAGGACTAGAAGTCTTCCAGAAAGAGCTGAGACACAAAAAACATAGCAACCTTTTCACTGTTTTGTTTCACTATAAGTCAGACAGAAACTACAAATGAATAAAAAATATAAAATGGCAAAACTGCTTTTATTCTTTCCTGTCCTTCCCTCTGCAAAATGCAGACATGCTATACAGTCTGAGAGCTTTGGCTTTTAGTACTTATCACTGCCCCATTTTTTTCTACTCAGCTCCAAGTAGACCACATTCATTAGTCTTTGCTATTGTTTCTAACACAGCCCTTTCAGTTTCTGTCAGTGTATGAAAAGAATTTTGTCATGCTATGAAGCAAACTATTTTTCTGGTGCTGATGTCAATATATCTCATCTACAGACTTGAACATAAACTGGTGAAGAAGAGTGATGGAAGTAACTACTGTTTCTGTGCTATGCTTTGGAACAGCTGACAAATGAAAAATCAAATTAGCAGGGAAGTAGCTGAGGGTAATGAGTTTAGAAGGAAAGTAACATACAATGAATCCAGACACAGCTGGATTGTTACGAGAGCTAGCCAGAACAATCTTGAACAGTCTCTGTCTCTCTCTTGTTTTTAAAAGAAGATGGTAAAATTGAGAAATACACAAAACCACTACCTCCCCAAAAGTCTGATAATTTGTTTTGGTTAGGAGAGATCTTTAATCCCTTCATACTTAAGGATTTTTATATTTATTTTAATCATGCTTCAAAATCTCATTTTTCCTGTATCAGTATCACCAAAATAAACTCTTTTTGAAGTAACAAATTGTTAAAAGCAAACTGGTAATATTTTTAGAAAGCATCAATCACCGCCTCATAAGACAAAATTCCACACTCAGATCATCCATTTGCTACAAATAATCAATGCTACAATGCAGAAGTAAGAGGACAGAGACCATCGCTGGACTTGATGCTCTTCTGCAAAGAATGAAGGGGATTAGTTTTACAGCTACCATTTGGCTGGATACTGAAAATACTCCAGGAGAGATGGCATAAAATAATCTCACTGCATTTCCCAACCATTTAATAATTCTCCAGATGTTAATTCATCTAAAACAAGGCTAAACTCATTATTAACTAAAAATGGTTGATACACTATGTCTTTCTTTCCCAAGTATTGAAAGGAATATACTAACCAACTCAAAAAACCCTACACAGACATGTCAGTTCCTAGGCTAAGACAAACTGACAGCTATTCCTCTCCTGAGTAGTAAGAAAGCTATGAATAACTTCAGTTAGAAGAATTTCAAGTGGGCTGTGTATTTATCATAATGTAGTAGAAGTATTTTGTTGAGCTGCAAATAACAAGGTATGCTTTTCCTTAGAAAATGACTAATTTATTCAGTCAGGCATTAAAAAAAAAAGTTCAGAATATAATTTTTTAAATGGTCCCAATGAAAAAAAAAAGTAAACTATATAAATAATCTATAGAATCAATCTAATGATAAACCAAAGTTAAAGTAGTAAATTATGGGTAAATCTAAAACTAGGAATATTCACTGACCTTAGTTTACCAGTAAAAATTCCCAGACTAAGTTTGTTAACATTTGCAAGAATCTTACAACATAAAAAAACCACTTTGCTTTCCCGTTACTGCATTTCTGCTTGCGTAACAAAGACCCACAGCAACAAAGGAACTCTGAACAATATCCCTTTCCCAGTGCCAAGCCTGAGACACCCAGATGGATGGAGGGAGATACCAAAGCACACTGGAGCCACTCCCCAGCAGCTCCCAGTTTCTCCAAGGGTAAGGGATCCTTTTGTGCAGCCCACACACAGCTCTTGCTAATGATGCTCACAGCTGGGAAGCAGAAGTGCTGTTCTCCAGCAAGGTGACCTTGCCAAACCCTCTGTGAAAGGAACAACTTTTGTTCCTCTATGAACAAGTTACTGAGGGGAAAAAATATTTCCAGAGACCACTGAAGTCAGATAAAAGACTCCCATTTGTATCACTGGGTCTTGGATCAACACCAAGAGGTCTCCACCTCCATATGCAAACCACGCTTTCTAAATGGGTGTAATGTGTATATGAATGCAAACCATCTCTAGTGACATCCAAGATTTAACACTTTTTAGCACTTTCCTCCTATTTTAATTGTCTTCAGCAGTTGAAACAATTGCAAGAAGGAAACCATCCAAAAGAATTGGCAGTACCTGCCAATACGTATTTGCATATTTAGGAACTCCCAGAAAAAAAAACACTCAACATTCTGTATACATTTCAGCAAGAAAATCTGAATATATTTTTATCTCAAAATCCATTCTAGCAACAGCAAGAATGCATGTCACCAGCTATGTCACTGTCAACTTATTGCCTAAAGAGCCAAGGAAGCCAATCCTTTAGGCAGCATTTCAAAAATCCCTGCTTTGCAGAACTGGTCTTTACCCCACAGTATTTCAGAGGTGCTAACTGGTCGTGGTACTGGTTTGAAAGGGAAACCCATGGTGAAAGGCTCAGTGGTTCATTTAACTCTTTTGGCGAACTTTGATCACCGTTGTAAAGAGAATTGGGAGTTTTTTGGTTCTAATTTTCAGCAAACCTCTTATCCTCCATCAACCAATGTATTTATGAAGAGACAGATGGAACAGAATTCATTAAATATTTCTAAAATAATTCTGACTATGCTTCTTGTTGCAATGGTCTCCTTCTTACACTGGTACCAAAACTTACTGTGTGGAAATGATAAAAATTCACTGATTCATTTTCTCAAAATTTTGCTTAAGAAAGTGCTGCTAATCAGATGACAGAACACAGCTGCAGTTTAAGAACAGTATTTAAAACAGGAAGTCTGCTCAATGGGTTTTCCAAGAGGTGTGTTGGGTACCATAGTATGAATTCCAAAAACAAAAACTGAAAAGGAAATCCATCACAAAAGCTGCATCTAATTTTCAAAGCCTAAATCCTAGCATATGATTTAATGAAATGTATTTTAATCTGAAACAATGCACTGCATATTTGAGCACATAATCTGCTTTAAGGTATTTCTACAGAAAACCACCATATTCAAGTGCAATGACTGGAATTTCTGTAATTGCTGAAAGAACAGATAACACTGGAAATAAAACATACAGCATTTCTCCAGTTTCCTCACATAAATTCCATTCTTATATTACAATCTTCCATGGGCTGGCAAATTTCAAGGACTCCAATAAAACATCCTGTCTCAGTAGCAACAAACAGAAGAGGGAACCCTTCCAGGGAACAGGTCAGCCAGACACCCAGGTATTTCCTAACCGCTCCAAATGACTCTGGCTAACCAATACCTGGCCATCGAAAAGCTTTTGGGTGCAGAGGTATTTATTGGTTTAGTTTTAAATCAAAAGCAATGAAATGCATAGACAGTTCATGACAAAATATAAGAGGAATGTCTATACCTGATACTTGTAGGTATTTCTCTTCAATCACAAACTATAAAGAGTTTCACCTCCATTTTTAAAAAGCTTAGTCTTTTGTGGAGAAACACCAGCTTGCAAAGGATTCTTAACATTATTCACATTGAAAGTCAGACACTTAGAAGTTCAACTCATAAAACATCCCAACACCCACCACAACAAAAATCCAAACCCACATCCCACACTGATCAAGATATTTCTTCTGAGCAGAACAAGCAGCACACAATAGATCAGAGACTTGGTTATACAGGGGTTACATTAAGGGTGGCTGATGATACCAGCATTAAACAAAAATGTCAGCCATATATTTGAACTTCACAGTAAAAGGATGTAAATATCAAAGGCTATGAGTTTTTAAAAACCAAAATTATTTTCCTAAGGAAAAATTATTGCAGTTTGAAACCAATATGAAATCATGAGAATAACAACAAAAATTCAAAAAACGCTTAAATCAAACTAAACAAATAAACTCTGGAGAGAAAACCAATCAATTCTGTTAAAATAGTTTCTTGTTTGAAGCAACAACAGAACTACAACTGAGAATGGAAAAAATATAAGCAGCAATTCCTTTCAGCAAAGAGACCTAAATCACTAAAATAGTTCGGTAGTCTTAAAATTGATACCTCCACAGAACTCAAACAAGCATAGCAATTTATTTTCTTGCATTAGACACTAATTACTATTATTCTAGAAATTTTCAAGACATTGCATAAAAATAAATCTGCAGTTCAGGAATGCCTGAATGTGGAATAAACAGAAATGCTGTATCTTTAGGGTGGGTTTAGGTAACCCATATATGAGTTTAGAGAACAGTATCTACTGAGCTTAAATTCAATGCATGTCTTAATAGAAATTAGCTTTCAGTTGTGGACAACAGCTGATACCAGGAAATTCTGTATTATGTCATTAACTCTTTCATTAGCTTAGCAGGATGCTATCACATCAATTTATAGGAATGGATCAACATTCTACATCCAAAATGGTACATTTTGTAGCCTAGAAGCTATAATAAATGTACTTGTCCAAATAAAGATGAAAGAGATATTATAAATCAATTGAAATTATTGAAGTACTCTGTTGTCCAAGTTACAGAGCAGCTGTGATGGTTTAAATGTCATAGTTGGGGAAAAAATTAAAAAGAGAGTCCTAAATTGATTGTGGTATCTGCTGCTATATTACAACCTATTTCAAATTATTTTATGTAATTTTTTGTCATGTTAAGTACCTGTTTCATCATCCATGTAATTGCAAAAATCTCTGAATGTTCATGCTTTAGGGAGAACGTATCATGTTCAAAGGCTAGTGCTCATTCAAGCTAATTATTTTTCAAACTAACTGACAGAGAAGAATATCCTAATTGCCTATTAGCACAGTAAATTTCATCTCATCCTTTGTGTCCCTGAAACAGGTGTGATCAGTGACATGCTCTGTATCATGTTCTTTGTGAATAAGACATCTGCCTATGGGCAAATTGAACCTTTACTCAGCTTGTTTAAGGAAGTACTTTAAGAGCTCAAATCTTAGGCCTCACTTGTCCAAACCAAAGTGTTCCAGCAGGCAGGAGAAAGGTGCAAAATACAGCAAGATCCCTACATACCTGATCACACCAAATTCTACTGGGAACAATACCTTTTCCTGCTTCACTTGCCTGTGAGGCTTAGAAACAGTAACCAGCACTGAAACCAGGCACTACCAGAGTGTTAAGAAATGCTGCATTTGGCAGGGAAGTTTAAAGTGAAACCTGGTTTGCCACAGCAACCTATTAGTGAGGTACTATTGAAATTCATTCTTGTCTTTTATCAAAGGACATTCTCCAAAAAAACATATTCCCTCTTATAGCACAAAACTTACCTTTGTTCAAAAACACAAGCAGATAAAAAAATACATCTTACCTAGAGTGTTGGAAATTATTTCAGGCTACAAATGAAAGTTGCAGATGTTTCACAGTGATACATGTAAGCTTTTAAAGTGCATACTACCTACTTATTTATTTTATAATCTCATCACTGTTGTTAATATTCTGTTTCCTTGATAGTTTCAAAAAACTTCACAAAAATAGCTCATTCTTTCAAGTAACATCTCAAAATGCTTAGTATTAAAAGCTTTGAAGGATTTCTTTCTCAAACTCAATGTTAAAAATTATGCAAAATATCATCTTAAAGAGACAGTAAAATAGACAATATCCCTTACAATGAAGCTCATTTTATATCCATTCCTTCCCAAAATTACAAGATATGTCCAAAAAATAAGTCACGAGGAATACATCTTGTTTTCCCTCCTAAGTCTCTTTCAGCATGAATTATAACTTAAGAGATAAAAATGCAATAAAATTCCTACCTCTTTCACTAAGACTGTTTAGCACTGCCCTTTCAAGCTGTTCTTCTTCAGTGAGCCCACCTGTATAATCAAAGTAGCTCCTTGGAGTTCTGTATTGATAATCTGGATAATAGCCATAATATTCTGTAAAATGAACCAAAAAATAAAATAAATTGCTGCTACCCAGCAAGTGTGAAATCAGATATTGTCTTCTTGCTATCTTTCTTCCACAAAGTGTTTTAATTCGGGAAAGAAAAAATTAGTAGGGTTCAATTACTTATACAATATAGGCCATGAATTAACTTCTAATTTACAAAACCACAGCATTGTAACAAGAGGAAAAAAAAAAACAACCAAACCCAGAAAAAGCATGGACCAAATATCTCAATTTTTTATAACTGTTCAAAGTAAGTGTCACAGAATTGCTATTATCTAAGAAGTTTCACGCAGAAGCTGAAAGACAGTTTTCATCATCTCCTTTTAACATTTAGTTGTCAGCATTTGGACACCTTACTGCTATCACCAGAACACAAATCAGGTATTGTTCAGGCTTTTTCTCCCCACCTCTCTTCCCCTTTCCCCCAGGGCCCATAAAACAATGTCATCATAAATTCCAGTCATCTTTGGACCTAGAGAAGTCACAGGAAAAGATTCCTGCAGTGCTGTACACAGCTCATGTTGTGCTCTGGCACAGCTAAACCTGCCCTGCACAAAGCCAGCACAGCACAGATCTCATCAGTGTCCCACTCACTGCTGACAAACCTTTCTGGCCTTTGCTCAGCTGGCCAAAACTAAGCACAGGCCATCACCCACCCAAACACATGGGATTCAAAAGGAAAAAATTACTTGGCTAGAGAATTGAGCAAGACTCTTTTCCTGCTAACAACACAATCTGATCTTGCCTGAGCACAGAAAACCTAAGCTAAGAAAAATTATGAAAAAAAAAATCACACTTTTCAACTGAAGAAAATTATGGAGAAAAGTTCAATTTTTCTATTCCATTTCTGTATTTTCAAAACACAAATCTTTTGTGATGTGTTCATTTCCAGAGAGCTGAACAAGGGATTTTGAAGAACCGAAGTACAGAAAGGTTGCCAGTTTCTTCCAACTGAAAGAAAATTATGCAAAGGTTTTTCAAAATTATGGAAGAGGAAATATTTTTGTGTTAAACAAATACAGCAGGCCATTTCCTTTTTCTTCAGATTATTAGCATCAATGATAGTCTTGTGTTTTCTCATTGGTTCTATCAATTCCAGGTGAAACTTGTGAAGTTTCTGTGATTAATAACAAATAGAGATGACTAAGTGAGGATGAATAAATAATTTCTATTTAATAACTATTTTGCTGAAGAAAAATATCTCAAGCTCTAGAACCTTTAGACAAATAAAACCAGCAATACTCTGTCTTGAAAGTTATACAGGAAAAGCAGGATAAACTGAACACAGTAACTGTACGAAGTTCTACACATAATTATTCCTCTGTATTTTCAAATATCCCTACACTGACTTTATATACACATGTGCACATACACAATATACACACACATTCTGTCTTTTTCCAATTCTTTCTTGTCTTGAAACACAGCTGACATTGGAAGATTTTTCCTACACCTGCAGTGAAATCTGACTGAGGTACAGCACTTAGCTGTTATGTCTGTACACTCCCCTCATTCTCCTCTGCTTTATGTTAATCCGAATGAACATTTTCTCAGCTACAAATTTATTTTCTGGAGGCTTCAAAACTACATGCATGAAGAGTGTAAAAATCCTGCTACTAAAGGCATGAAATAATCTGATGAAAGCAAAAGGATGCCATATTTTAGGTTTGTTCTATTGCTGTAGTTTTTTCTATGTTTTATGTTTCACACTGCCAGCAAGTTGTAAGTGCTCAGAAAGCTGTAATCTTTTATTTTAAAATGAGACACAGTTTGGTAACGTTGACATGTTCAAGATGTTCCTATTAATCAAAATAAATGTCCTAATACTTTATTCATGAACTGCACTTAGAGAAAACCTAATTCAGCTACTAAATACTAAATGTGCTAAAATTACACTTAAAATCTTTTTTCTTTCAAATCTGTTTCATTGTGCTGTTTCATAAAATCTATTTTTTCTGACCATAGCTTCATCTATTTTTCTACTTAAATTGGTATTTAAAGGCACATAGTAATAAATCAGCAATGTCAGAAAGTGAAAAACCAATCAAGATATGCATCATTAGCCTATGACACTAGAGATGGTTTTCTTCATTCACAGATGGCCAAATTTATTCCATATATCACACACCAAGCAAAAGGTTAAATCTTCCATTGAGACTTCTGCAAATAGGATGAAAGACAATTACAAAGTATATGAACAGGGAATGAACATAACAAATATATATTTTCATAACTGCAGTTGTAAATCACTTTAGACAAATGAATTTAGTACAAAGAAAAAATTAAATGGTTATATCTAAAGGGAAATTTGGAAGACAGGATAATTCAGGTTAACTCTCTCCATCTCCCCTTTATCCAAAGGAACTCAAAGTAACAGCCTTTGGGGACTACCCAAAACATGCAAAAAAAGCCCAGACTTCCTTGTTGTCAGCATACTACAGCTTTTTTTTCCCCTCCCCATCGTGGCAGATCTATTACATGAAATTTCTTCCATTTTCCCTACTTGAAAAGAGCTGGAAAAGCAAACAGAAAAGGCTGTTAAGAATCTCTCTGCTGCTCATCTACTGATGAGCATGCTGGTCTCATACACCCACCCAAGCTCCCAGCAGCTGGTGCTTGTACAGGGGCTGTAACAGATCACAGAGTTTAAATGTCAAGTACAAATTCTTATCTTCATCAGCTATTAAAGGACTTTTTCCAATATAAATCTTTCGAGTTTCCATCCACCCTGCTGTTCTGGGATACTGGAGGAGGGTTCAGTGTCTGTGAGCAGCTGGGCTGGGCAGCAGCTGTACCTGGATGAGCACCCTCACCTGGGCTGGGACTGCCAGCCATGGGAACAGGTCACTCGTGCTCGCTGCCCACGCTGCGTTCACCTCTCATTTCGCTTCACATGAAATTGAAGTGAATTGGTTTTTTTTTCTTGACTAATTGTTTTATTTCTTGACTGGCCTTTAGATCAAATGTTTTGTGACCTGAGAGTATATGAGAGTAATGAAAATCCTGGGTAAATATACTTTTAAGTTGGAACAATCCCTGTTGCTGAAGAAAGCAGGCTAAAATCTTTTGTTTAGGAATTACAAAACAGATGTTTCAAAAATACTTAAGGGCCCAGAATCCTGCTTGTGGGAACTATTTAATGTAATAATAAAATTGGAGATAGATCATGGAAGACAAAGTCCATCAGGGAGAATAAAAGTAGCTATAAACTTGGCTCAAAGGAAGCACATCTCAATTATAAAAGACTACACAAAATAAAAACCCCTGCCTGACAAAACATCAGAGAACAGTAAGACTGATCAAATGTGTGAAATAGTTTCCTTATAAGCAACCGGACAGACTCCAACTTTCTGAACGAAGGGAAAAGATAGCCATTGCTAGTACAGGACTGAAGTCTAAAAAACCACTAAGGAAGGAAGTACATAAAGAATGAAGGTTTAATCTCCCTCCCCAAAAAATTAATGAGCATCGAGCATCAAATGAAATTAGCAGTTTTAGACCAAACCAAAAAATGACAGATTCTAAAGCAGGAAACAAACTGTGAGTCTTTTCTGATGATGTAGGTGTTAAAAGTGTTCATGTCGATTCAAAGAGCTTTTGACAAATTGATGGAAGAAGGATCTACCACAGGCTATTAAAGACAAAATCCTCCCATAAAACTTTCTGCTGAGAACATCTTTAAGCCACAAGCCACTGCACACTGGCAGATATTTGAGAGAGTTATCACTACGCATTTATCCTGTTCTTCCAGCAGATGTCTAGGAAAGAGCATAAATCCCTGCAGGAGGTAAGAGATGCCAGGATATGCATCCCTTAGCTCAGATCCAACACCCAGAGCCCTTCTCCCAGCCTCTCCTGGCCCTCACAGACAAGGACTCCACCTATTATTTCTGTACACTCCACAGGCAATGATTCAATGCTCTGCAGGAGAGGTGAATCAAATGAGCTCTGCTCAGTGTGCCAGCATTCCAACCATCCATCTATAAACTGCAGATGGCCTCAATTCAGTCTGCTGAGAAGGGGCTTTCTGCACGTAAATGACTTCATTTACAGAGAGGGTTCAAAGGAAGAAGATCCTTGTTAGAAGGGAAAAACCACCCTAGAATGGAACAGATAAATTTGCCAGATGAGGGCATATTTACCAAGGTCCAAAAGGCTGCTTTCAGTAGACACAATTTCCCCACTGCTACACCTTGTGCAAAAGGGATGGCATTTCCCTGAGGTAGCATTTCAGGAAGTCATGACCTTAATTTGAGGCTTAAGCCTCTTGTACAAAATCCATCCACACACTTGCCTGAAGAGGAAAGGTGAGACATGCCCTTAGAAGTAATATAAGTTTAGCAAGTATACGTGTGCAGAATATTTTGTATACTCTGTATGTTTCCATTTACCTAGCTCTCCTATAGGTTTTCTAATCATTAGCAGAAATTGTTTTTAAAGCTGGAATAAGTTTTTGGTTTAAGTGGACAAGAGTACTTACCTGAATAGTAGTCTCTTGGCCTGTCAGGCTCAGTGAAGAAAGAAATGCCAGCTAAATAAAAGAATAATGTATATACTGTTAGAATAATCATACTTTCTTTACAGAATACAAAATTCAAATTTAAAGTACCCTTTTTTTAAGAGTTTGTTTCAAAAGATACAGGCAGGAAATCAGTCATGGGTATCTGTGGATTGTTTTGGCATCAATGAGAGAATATACTGTTGCAAGCTTGTATGTTCCAGATTTTATAGCAGAGTGCCACGTTCAAGCAACAGATCCATGCAGACTAGAAAAAAAGCAAACCAATCTATAATGTTCTCCCAGAACACATAATGAACAATTTCTCCACTGAGAATATTTATTGTTAACAATGTTTAATGCATAAAAAACTGAGGACTGGAGCAACACTGCATTATTATTCCTGCTTTGCTACACAGGAGAAAAAAAATGCCTGTGTGCTCAACACTGCTTCCTGCAGCTGTCAGTCACACAGAACCTGCACAGCAGCCAGGGCAGGTTTCACTAACAATACTGTGGGGTTATCACTGAATCCCAGAGAAATTCATTGGAAGGGACCTCAGAAGATGCCCAGTCCAACTCCAACCAGAGCAGGGTTAGTGAGGAGATCAGAGCAGGTTACCCAGGCAGGGCTGCATCTTGCCAAGTCCAAGGCTGGAGCCCCTGAAGCTGCCCTGGCAGCTGAGCTGATGCCTGCCTGCTCCACAGTGATCGGGTCGTTCCCCCGTGGCACAGCACCACGCAGGGCCAACCTTTAACTAACGGGACACCTGACGTCTGATCCTCAGCCAGGCAGGAAAGCTGATGCTTGGCTGTCCTTTTTCCCTTCCAGCTTGAACACACATGACCTACAGACCATCCCCACACTGTGGTCAAAGCCCCAGTGAGAGCATACACTTTTGAACAATTAATTCCCCACTCTACAAACACCATATCCGTGTTCAATTTGATGGAACAGTCATGAATAAACACTCAACCTATCAAGAAGTCAGACAAAAAAAAAAGCCAAATATTCTGCCAACCAACCCCAGCACAGCTGCTGTGTCAGGGCTTAAGACTTCCAATTAAAACACTGATATTTATGGGAGTGTTCATTTAAAAGTCTGAGGGACTGTTTTTAAAACAAGTGTTTAGGCTAAAGATGTCTAAAGCTATAATCTTTTTTAGAAAATAATTATTACTGCAATATGAAATGCTGTAATAACACGTTGGAAAGCTCCAGAAATCCAGCAACCATTTCTTAAGCATCCCACCACCTTTTTCAAACCAAAGACTTCCATTAGATTCAATATAACAGTAGATATAATCAATATAACAGTAGATATAATCAATATAACAGTAGATATTAAGATGGAAACATTTGGTTCTGACATATGTTTATGGCTTCACCACACTTCACTTGAAGTGACGTTTTCATTGAAAGATTATACTCTAAATAAATACTTAAAAAGAAGAGTAAATGGTATTCCTCTAAGTAAAAATATCTGAAAGTCACATTCTTAATTGTTCTTACCCAAATTTAAGAAACAAATTGATTTTTTCTTCTGCACCCACTTGAATAAAATGAGCACATCTTTAATTGTCTAAAAACTTGCTGGAATGGGCTGAATTTCTATATGCAAGGCTTACTGAATTTTAAAAACAGAAGTATTTCTTATGCAGATTTTGTAATTCAACAAAATTATATACCTGCACAGGCTTGCATGATCTTTTTCAGAGGTCCCATAGTGTACATCAATCCAACAAGAATCCCTGACAGATGCCCAGCAAAAGAAGTCCTACAAAATAAAAAAAAATCTTGTGAGTAATGGAAAGGGAGACTTTTTTTGGTAGGGATACAAAAGGGAGAGTGTAGAATTTGTTGTAAAGATAAAATCTCTGAGACTTCCCAGATGAAGTCCCTGAGAGAGACCAAGCACAGAGACATTACCTGTCTGCAAGGTTATAATGCCTAGCCTTGTTTCTTTGTAACTACCTTAAAATTGGGAGTTACACAGTTACAGTAAAGCATTTAATAAATACCCTGAAAAAGCTAATTGGAGAGATAATTTCAGTTCCTGCAGAATATGATTCCCTAAAAGTATTTAAAGACTTACCAAAGGAGTAAACTGGATTTAAGCTTTAGAAAAGTAACTTACACTGTAATATCAGGGTAGATCTTACCAAAACCATGCACATTTCTGAGTGAAAGCACAAACACAATACTTTCTACTGCACTATCCATGCAATCCTACAATTAGTCTGAAAGAAGCATGAATTCAGATCCACTGCAATCGTTGTAATATGCTGCCTTCAAAATGAAAAGAACAATTGAAATGCTGAGATCCAAATTCTTTTCTATGCATACCAGCAATTTCTTTAAAAAATATCATTACCATTTGTATACAGAAGGAAAAGGCTCTGGAGCCTTTTGAGAAATCAAACCAGAAGCACATGTTTACAGTAAATAAGGAGATTTGCTCCAGTTTTTTACATGACTATGGAGTACTCTATAAATTCAAAAATCAATTTTCAGCATTCAAGTTCAGAGTTAAATTCTTTCGTGTTTAAACACAGATTAGGAGAAAATCTTCTGAATTCAAGCAAGTGCAAACACTAGTTGAGAAATTTTCACCTCTATTACAAAGTTACAGAAGTCAATACACTAAACATTAAAATTTCCTTGTATGTGCAATTAGAAATAACTCATTTATACTCAAAAAATTTAAATAATATGAGCTACAAGGAGCTTTTTTTTCCTTTATAAAGTAGAAATGAAACCTCCATTTAATATACCAAGTGTCACGTTGGCATCAATTTTTATGCTCAGGTCAGTGACCTGCAGGAGTTACACAGATGATGGCACAAGCGTTCAAGCCAAGGCAACTTCCAGGCACCAGTGGTAAAAGGAGACAGGAAAGTGCACGTGTCACTAGAGGGAGGTAAAGATCAAATCTCAATTCCCTCTTTTGCCACCTACTTAACCTCAAACTCATATCCTGCCATGAAGAGCTGAAGTTCTCTCTCCTTGGTAACCAACAACTATCTAGAGAGTAATACATAAATGCTGATGTGAAAATTTATAGATAAAAGGTAGTTACCAAAATAAAGTACCTACAAGGAACTAATTTTCCAAACAGATTTTCGGGAACAGATTTTCCAAATGCATGAAAAATGCATGCCTGACTTGGGAAACGTCTGACCTCAGAAAATTAAAAATACTTAGAAATCAGCTACTCTAGAAATCACCAACATGATATTGGTTCACCTAAGACTTAAGATACCTGCTCAATTCTGCAAGAGGGACAGATTAAACAGAAAGTAACTTTTCACATGTCTGTTCTTCCATTAAACAAATAATCCCAAAGACTGCTAAGCAAAGCCTACATCTCAATATCCTTTATGGAAGGTGAAGATTAGAAGGATACTGAATGCACTTGAAAATTTTTCCAAAACAAAAACGTTAATGAAAAAAAAAAATAATAGGATGTCAGTAAATTCCTAAATCCTCTCCCAGCACACAAAGGCAGGTCCAAATTTACTGCATAAGCTTTCTAACTACCTAACAGAATTCTGCCCCAGTTACTGACCTCTTATCTATGCAAAACTAAATTATGCAATTTGGTTTATAAAAGGAATGAGTCAACCATAGACTTGAAATATTATAACCTGCCCTGAGCACACAGATGAGCATGTAAGAGCAATGCTGTGAGAGATACAATTGCTATGGTTCATTGCAAGGCAGTAGGCAGTTACTAATTAAACATGTTGTGTTCTAGAATATGAATTTCTGGAGATCACTATTTGTTTTCTGTAGTCCCTACTATAATTCAAGTGCTGTGAAACTGCCCTCTGTAGAGGTCACTGTAGAGGTTTAAATGAGGCAGCAATCTAAACTCCCATGAAATTATGAAATGGTTTTTTTATATTATTTCTGGACTTCCTATCCACTCTCTACCCAAAGACATTTGTACAGTAAAGTAACTGAAAAAGAACAGCACACAATGACTGAACTCATGTTTTTCCTCTACCATAAACAGTATGATATGGTTTCACTTCATACATAATGCCCTTCCACTAGTCTTTAATTAAAAACAGTATTGTTAAACATATCACCAAATAAAACCTATGCTCAGCTAAAACAACAGTTTATGTTTTTCAGAAAATGTTTTTAAAGCACTGAAAGCTTTACTTTTATATTTGTAGCAATGCCATGCAGCTCACAAACAAAATTGCACTTGGGCAGAGCACTCTTCTGTCTTTAATCCTCACTGCAGTCAATTGAGCAGCCAGGCATAAAGCTATAAAACCAGTGCTTAACCTAAGCAATATCTGAATTCTCCTTCTGCACTAGGAAATGTTCCATCAGCTATATCACAGTATCTGACAAGGAATATCTCAGTATTGCTGAGCTCTTTTTTTTTATCTTTCTGAAAAGGGGGGAATTGTACATAAACTGTGATTTGATGGTTCATAGGTTTTGTGTCTGTACTTTGCATATATTCAAGCAATGTGATTCACAGTTACAAAATATCACATAGGAAAATTATTCATTTGGAAACAGGACTACAAAAATCAACTGCCAAAGAAGAGCAAGGTTCTCCCAGAGGTAGGGGCAGACGAAGTGTGCTGGCACCGAGCAGCACTGCAGGACAGTGACACTGATAGTGACAAAACTGGCAGAATATGGATGATAGTCTGATCATAAATCAGAGGAGTGACTAAGCCAGAGTGGACAGAAATGGCAAGCAAACAGTGGAATGCTGCTCAGCTAATGAGGCACTTGGAACTCTGGTAGAACAGTTTAGTTACCTCGTTGAAAAGGCACACCCCTTTTCCTTGTCCATCAACTTTTGTCATCTTCCCTCAAATACACCTTCTAGGAACAGTATTTCAGGTTTTTCATTTGAGATGTACTCAAAATAGAGGGTATTAAAGAAAAAGCAGACTGCAGGCCCAACATTGTGCTGGGATACCAGCTAACACTACTCACACTTCATGAGACATTTCAAACTACTCCAGATAGCCCAAATCTCTTCTCCTTTCTTTGAAATATTAAATGCACTTACCCTGGGGAGATTAAATGAATAGCCACCAGCTCCACCCAACAAGCATATTTACTGGATATGGGCAACCCAAAGACATTGCTCACTCTTCCTGGGTTATAATGGTTGTTCAGAACTTTCAAAGCAAACAAGACTCCTGCAAAAAGAAGAAATCACATGAAGAGAGAAATACTTGTGCACAAATAATAAAGAAATACAAGCAATTTGAAGTACCATGCAGTTTCAAAGCACTAAGAAGCATACAGCTGCATGCCAGAACAGTTCTGTTCTTTCAGTGATACTTTTCAGTGACTCAAAAAAAAGATACAAAAATTGCATACTTGTAAAACAGCCAAATCTAAGCTGCTTTTTAATGTGCCTGCTCACTGTAGCTATTCAGGTATTCAAAACAAATACAAACATAATTTTAAATGGGAGTTCTAGTTGAAATAATTGATACAATTAGTGAACTCAAAAAAAGTTCTGTGACTTGAGAAAAGCCACTTCTGAAAACAAACCAAACAAATACAAGTAAAGCTCAACAGTAGGTTCAAATTCTGAATTAATAGAAAATCATCTTACACATACTCCAGAATCACTTGTTTCTGAAAAAAAAAGTAGATAAATCACCTTTAATCACAGTAAATAATATTAATTTCTAACTGATTGCAACTATTTTATCATGCAACTGCCAGTCATATGGTGGAATGAATTCAGAGAACTTATTGGAAGTGTTTATGAAAAAGTCTCTCTCAAGAGAAAGCTCACAGTGGTCTGACCAACTTTCTTAAAGGCTGAAAAAGAGGGCTTGCCTTCTAAGGCTAGGTTCAAATGACAGAAAGGAAATCTCCTACTTATCTAGAAATGCAGGGCTACTTTTCTACTTGACTGCACATTTTTTACAGAGAAGGAGTTTATTGACTTGATCTGTTAAAGGAGGGGACAAGACCATTACTGGAAGGAAGATGACCAAAATCAGGTGTTTGTATGTTGCTAGCAGAAGCAAATCTAGAGGAGTCTCTCAAAAGACAGGCACGAGTCATTTTAAACTGTTAGGCTTTTCTAGAAGCCGCCCAAGGAACATTATTGAAATGCTCACATGACATTTGGAAATTAAGAGTTCAAACTTCAATTAACCAGCAGTATTAAACAGAAAACACATTCTACCAGGATGATGATGTTTTCATGCTCTTGGGTAAAGTCCCTGCTGGTCACAAGAACGTGAACTGAATTACTTCATGCTCATGCCCATAGTACATGCTTTAAATTTAAAAATAGGATAAACACACTGGTGTGACAATCATACATATATACAGATGTACATTTATCCTCTTTCTGCAATTAACCATTAATTAATTGTTATACAGCAGCTAGAAATATGAATTTTACATATGTAAATTGGACCAACACTGTATCTTACCTGAAAAACCTACGCCACAATTCATTTCAAAGGAAGGATCATCCAGAATTACCACAAGCAAGAGTTCCAGCACCATGTAAACTACTCCAATCAGTACTGAAAATACTGCAATTATGTAGGCAAACCATATGCTCTTCAGCTTTCTTTCCAGCATTATGCCCTTCCAAAGCATGGAAATCATGTTATAATACAAATGCCAATCATCTGCATGGTGGAAAGGAGCAAGCAGCAAACGCTGCCAGTTCTTTCTGTGGACAGCTTCATTTACACTGAGACACACTTCAGACAGTGGCCTCAAAGGATTCAGAAAGAGAAAAATATTCAGCACAAGAACCCCAAGGGTAACAGCAGGAATGTTCTGGAGTCCAACTTGAGAAATTTGATAAAGCAGCAAAAGCAGTCCAGCACTGACTCCTCTTTGCCTTCGTTCCATAGTTACTTCTTACTCAAAGAAATGTGTGGATTATTCCAATTTCCAGTCCTTTGTTCACTTTCAAAACCATACAAGTTTTGGAAATTCTAAAACAAAAAAGATATCTTGTTATATACATATTGCAGTGTTTTGAAGCTCATTGCTGTTTTTATGAGTTTTTAAACACAAAAAAATTCATCAAGGTAATCAGCTGAGACCTCTTATATATCAGAACAAAAATTCAAGGAATTTTTGAGGAAAAAAATCAGAATGTGTAAACTGACACAAAACACAAATAAAAGAGATTTATACAGGTAATCCAGACAAACATTGAGAGAAAAAGCAGTCTTCAACCTCTGTTTCACATCCTTTGACAGGCTGTACTTAACCCACTAAAATACTTGGGTATTCTGGACATGTTTTCAGTAATTCTGATTCAGTCAGAATAATTAAGATTTCAGGAAGGAAAACAGTTTAAAAATTTGTTGTGTTTTTTTTATCCTGAAAATGACTGCAGTAGACATGTAAACGTATCTGCTACATTACAATGAAAGTGACTACGTTTTTCCCACCTTATTATCTTGGAAATGCTACATAATGCCTGAGCCTTGTCCAAAACAGAGTGAAAAGAACAGAAACATGCTTTATACCAGGTGTCTTGAACATGTAACTTCCCACACTGGTGCCTTCTAAAACCAGTGTCTAATGACCACAATTTAACTGCAGAGAGCACAGCTGTAGCCCTCACAAAGCTCAAATGAACCAACTTGTTAAACTGCAAATTGGCCATTGCAGATAATTACATTGTTAGGCTTTGACTTTAAAGTCAACATTACAAAAAATATACAAAAAACCCAAAGTTTAATCAATGTCATTCTCTTTTTCCACACTAGCTCTGACATCAGGTACACCAACATCCCCCAAGTCAACAGTCTTCTGCCCAGACCTCTGGCTTTTCTTGCACCACATGCAGAGTTACATCTTTTTCATCACAAAAATCGACACAAAAACTGTTAGGATTTAAAAGTGAACATCCTTTAAATACTTAAAAGTTATGAGGAAACATCAAAACCTTGCCATACTGTGTTGTTCAAATTCTCAGTCTTGTGTTTTATAGTTCCCATCTCTGCTTCTGATACCCTTAAATTCCCAATTTAAGTACTTTCAACACCCATGCACCTAAGAAAAGAAACCCTCATGCAGGAACACATCACAGAACAGAACTGGGAATGCTTTCCATCATGATTACAGCAGTGCTAGTTATCACAAACCATTCCCATTCCTGGGAGCACCCAAAAATGTCAGCCAAAACACATTGTGTGTTTGAGTCAAAGGGAAAAAGATCCCAGAAAGAGAACAGTAGTTATTTGAGAGCCTCCTTAATGCAACTCCCTGAAAACATATAGAGCTTTCAGCTGTTTGAACATTCCTCCTCAGCCTCTACTCTGTTTATTAAGTCTAATGAGGCTTGGAACAACGAAGCACTTTTTTCCTTTTTCTTTTTTTTTTGGAAAACATGCCACCTACTTGAAAATGTACAAATTTCCAGAACAGACTTGAAACAGACCTTTGTCTTGCACCCAGGCTGCCACGTGTCTGCATTTTTGTCACCTACTCAAGATAAATGTCTGAACTAAATATTCTTGGAATTTGCTTGTTTTGTAGTAAGCAAGTAAAGGCATTTAAACTTATTTTTACTGTAACAAACCCCCTCACTCACTTGGCAGCCATAAAATATTAGGTCTTCCCATTACTAAAAAAATCATGTAATAAATATTTTAGTAAATATCGGTAAAAATGAAATGTTCTATTGTCTTTTCCTATAGCTGTAATTTGAATTTAGAGGAAAAGAATCTCCCTGTGCCCTTGCTCCCCCTAAAACAGATATAACTACCCTGAATTTTTGATTTATGTTTATGCAAAACCAAGTACACTCCAGAAAAAAAAAATAAAAAAATTGTGCATTCAGCCTACATGTTCAGATTAGAGCTAGACCAATGTCAAAACCACTTGAAACACGAAGGGTGAGTATCAGAGCCCAAGCACAAAGCATTCCACAACAAAGCCAAGCCTCATCAGGCCCACACCACTTGTCTGTGCACATACAGTCTCGGGATACAAAGGCTCGTCCAGGTAAAGCAGAAAGAGTGCTTTTAGGGCAAAAGAGGGCAAAGGAAGCAGGAGCCAACTGTAAACGCTTTTACTGCGGCCCTCAAACTTTGAAAAGAGGTGGGGAAAATGCCTAATAGAAGAAACAACCAATGCAAGGAAAAACAAACTGAAAAATGGAAGCAATTAATCTTCCTGTTTATATTTTGTAAGTATGCAAGGAGAAGGTCAGCCACAAGCTGTCAGCTACAATAAGCTTTGAAATGTCCAGTCAACTGCACAGCTCATAGCAAAAACAAGATTGTGACTTAATTATAAAATTAATCACTTCATAAAGAACAACTTCTGGATTCATCAGATTTGCCTTTAAAGGGCTTTCCTTCACAGAGGAATACTGAATGGTGAACTCAAAAGACACAGCATTTCAGAATTTGGTAAGAGAAGTCACACATCCGTAATAAAAATGTTTTAAAACAATTCTCCCTTACTGAGACAATTCAAAGTTAAATATCAACGTTCAGTGACTTCATAAATGGCTATATCACAGTCTTTTTTTGTTATGCAACATTTTAAATTTTGAAATTTTCTGTGAGAATAAAGAAGTTCTTTTACCTCTTATATCTGCTTCAGCATGAAAACTGAAAATCTTTTAGAGATTTTTAATCCTCTTAGGTACCACTAAGAGAGGAAGTCCTTAAAAAAATAAGCTTTTAAACTAAAAACTTCACCTTAAAACTGAAAATTGTGTTCTGAAGGGGGTAACAATTACTGTTCACAATAAAATATACCCATGTTAAACAATACATGCCAAGAATCATTTTAGCCTTACCCCAAAATAAATGAGACAGCTTTCACGGGAAAGAACCCAAGGGACTAGGTCAAATCTCTCTCATAACAGACAGTAATTAGTAACTGCCTTTCAAAACACCAGGATACATCTACACTAATTGAACTTGGAGAAGTGAATTAGTCATAAATATTTAATATCACTGTACTTGTAAAGGTAAGAGGATGCCACAGCTTAAAATAAAAATACATCAAAACAACAGTGAACTACAGATTAGGCCACAGCTGAGTTTTAACTTCACAGATGTTTAACTCAGGTTCAGGGATTTGGGGTTTGTTGGGTTTTTTCCCCCCACTCGATTGCAATTGTTACAATGTACAATGTTAAAACTGGGTAATCATACTAGAAAAGCACCCCCTTTATCTGAAGAATTTTTTAATATTATGAAAAATTGAACCATCAAAGATTGCCTGACTCCACTACAGAAGTGCGAAACACAACAGCTCTCACAATTTTGGCATTCCTTGGTAGTTTCGAGGGAAAATTTGCCTGCAGTGTGTAACAGAAAGGAAGAACAGGAAACACACTTTCTGAAGAAACCCATTTTAAATAATACTGGTTAAATAAACAATTCAGAAACATATGCTTTCTAGTATTAGCGTTATACTACTGTTGTCAACACCTCCCATCTGTCAATAAAATCCAGTTCCACGAAGAACATCACTGGGCTATTTCAGGAAATCAAACCAGCTCAGCTATTGTTAATTACATTTTACAGACACCTGAATTGCTCAAACTCGGTGTTTAACAACTGTAAGAAGGCTTACCAAATGTAGACAAGATATACTTGCCACTGCTTCTTCTTTGATACAGCCGCAAGTTATTTGCAGTTTTGGGGGACAAGTTTTTTTTGTTTTGTAGTATTAACAAAGAAAGGGATACAGTTGTGGCGAGTTATTGATTTCTTTAAGGAGCTGTTTATAGAATTTATAAAGAATGCCACTGGTGAAAACGGGGCAAACGCAAGCAGCAAGGAGCACACTCGTGCAGGTGTGGCTGCGGATAAGCCCCGCGGGCTCCCGGCTCCTCCCGCGCACCGAGCGCGCTCCCACAAGCGAGTCCACCGGCACGACGCTGGGCGTGTGTATAAAGATAAAGGCTGTGAAACAGTGAAATATCGGCGGCTCGACTTCTCAGGCCGCTTCACCTCAGTAATTCACACCACCACTCCTTGCAGCGGCCGAGGGAAACCGCCTAGAGAGCGCAGCTTGAGGTCAGCCTACCCAGCGCAGACCCCGCTTGTCGGGGCTTGCACCGGGCACCCCCCTCAGCCGGGCGGCGCTCGCCCGTGTGGGCCGCGCCCCTCACGGCCAGGGGTGCGCTCTCCGCCGGGAGGCGGCGGCAAAGGCAAGACAGGAAGAGCGCAGGAGAGTAGAATAGGAGAGCACGGCAGGAGGAGCCGCGCAGGGACGGGGAGGAGGTGGCGACGGCGGCTCCAGCATCCCCCCGCCCCTGCACTCACGTTCTCCGGCGGCGGCAGCACCCGGAACCTCGCGCCGCCCCGCGTGACCCGCGGCCGCCACTCCGCGGCGAGGGGCGCGGCCCCGGCCCCGCCCGGGGAACGCACTGCGCCTGCGCCGGGGCCGCCGCGCCGCCAGGGGCGCTGTGCGCGGGCGGGCTGAGGGCGGGGGCGGGAAAGCTGAGGCGGTGTCTAGGGGTGGCTGTTGGTCGCTGGCGCTGCCCACTATTAAAATACATAATCCGGTTTCCTTTGAGAGCATTTTACTGCACATGCTAAACAGTAACTAGTTCTGTAAGTTTAATACTTCGAGGACTTTTTTTTTTTTCCCCCAGCGTTAAAAGCAATTAGATGAAGACATTGCAGAATCACAGAATCAACGAAGTTGGAAAAGACCTCTGAGATCATCAAATCCAACCTACGACTAAATACTGCCACATTAAACAGACCATGGCACTCATGTCACTCTAGTCTTTTCTTAAACACCTCCAGAGGCAGCGACTCTGCCTGGGCAGCCCATTCCACTGTCTAATCACCCTTTCTGTGAAGAATTTAATCCTAATGTCTAACCTAAACCTCCCCTGGTGCAGCTAAAGACTGCATTAGTTTCACTTTTGTAAAGTGCTAGTCACTGGTGTCACTGTATTATTCCCCAGATTTGACACAGATATCCAGACTGTGAGATTTGTTATTAATATCCAGTAGGGAATACACTGGGCAAATTTTAAAAGCCTGAAATAATAAGTTCTCATATAAATGTTGGCGAGTTGATGGTGCAAATATGTGACTAGAAATGAATCATACAAAACTCATAGCCAAAGCTACATGTAAACGGCTTGATTTTGCTGTCATTTATGTGGCACTCAGGTTTCATAGAACATTTTGGCAACTCATACAAGTGTGTCATACAATTTATAAGAAAATTGCATTCTGCCCTTCCAAAAACAGCACACAGCTCAGCAGACTGGCAGGCATGAAAGCGGCTGAATTCCTAGAAACAGGGTGGAGATCAAGTTAAATGAGCAGGCTTTGCCAAAACAAGCAACTTCAGCATAGTCCTCGCTTCCAAGAACGAACAGAAGCCAAAAGAGGCGGGCAAGGCTCAGTGTGTGCCACCATTTAGACACATTACCTTAAGCTCCTTACTTTTGGCACATTTAGATCTGTTACCTCAATTAATGCTAATCATAATAATTCATAGAAATCACAGGATGTGGGAGTTAAAAGTGCCTGAACTGATAGATTTTTTTATCATACACCACGTTTTCTACAATTGGCACCATTTCCTGTAACAGCATATTCCATTTTTAGGCAACAATAACTTCAGTCCATAATTCTTAAAGATGCCATATTTCTTGCCTCAATACAGGCCCAGATCTTATTACTGGATGTGCAAGTCCTGAGATTGTGGTTCCTTTCTGGGACCTAGAAGATTGTAGTTCCCTTTGTGGGTCAATCTGAGCAATTGTATATTACTGTTTTCTTTTTTCAGATCCTTAATGATATACCAGGGATAACAAAAGTCACAGAAACAATGGGAGGCTAAGGAAATGAATAATGTGTTCTAATGCTATAATTAATGGGCCACATATGTAGCTAGGTTTTAAAAAAAACCCACCATTGTTCTTATACTCTTTACCCAAGTGTGGGACTTTATACTCATTAAGATCCTGAAAGCTGGCATTTTTTTCCCTTGTTCTACACAAATTTTACTAATATCCCGCCAGATCTTCTGGTTTAGTTTATACTTACATAAGTAGCTGGTTAGAAGGAAAAAAAAACACCTTCTGCTCTCTTTCTTTAATCTCACACCACCATTCACCTCATGGATTTCTTTTAATTTTTGGCTGAATGTTAATTTTTCTTACCAATAAAATTGAATGAAATGAGAAATACTGTTCACATATTACAACTTTTTTTTTTTTTACAAATTCAGAATTTGATATTCTTACAAGGTTTATCAAATATAGTGCCATACAAGCTGTAACTCAGCATTCCTCAACATGAATAATGTTATTGAGTAAGAATAACTGTAGGGCTGACATATAAAAGGTTGGTTGAATTTAAGACAATATCCCTTTCCATTTAAGCAACTCTTAACAGTATAGGTTCTGTTTCCTGGTTATGTCTGGCCTGATTAGGAAGAGAATTCAACTCTTGGAAGGAAAATAAAGAAGAAAAAACCAAAAGCATCATTTTCATAACGCGTGTACTCCTGGTACAGCAGTGACGCATACGGTCAGCACTGCTTACGCCTTACTGCTAACTATATAATCCATGTAAATATTTATCATACAGCTATTATCAGTGTAAACATACAGCTTAGTCATATGTTGACCCATAAGGAAAAAGTGACATTGAGATCTTTGCTTAATAGCAGAAAGTTTAAACATGTTTTAGAAGCAATAGAGCAGATCTCAGAATACTCAGTTTTTTTGAGGGTTAGGCGGAGGCTTTTCAACATGCAACAATTGCAAAGGAACATCCTGCTATGAATGCATGGATGCAAATTAAAGCCATATCTGAAGGTTATTTTTCTAATTAATGCTGGAAATCTGATAGCAGCACATTTGAAACACTGTTTATGTTAATCTTGAAGGAACTAGTTAGGACTAGCCTGCAAATGTAAGAAGAATGCCGGAGTGTAGTTATGGTAAAGGAACTGTGGCTTTCCCAGACTGTCAGTACGTGACAGTGTTTACAAAAAGCAGAAGAAGAGAAAAGCGGTAACCCAGAATTTGATACACTGAATATTATGAGTCTGTCAGAAAATTAACAAAATACAGATGATCAAAGGATCAGTTTAAACATGTTATTAGTTTATATACACTGCTACCATTCTGGTTTTGAAAACAACATAATGCCTTGGAAACTGTGGAGACAAGCCCTTCTGAGAGAGAGAGATGGAAATAAGATCTGATAGTGAATGTTTTGTATGAATTCAGGGCTTACTCTTCCAGAGTCTTTGATCTGACATTAACTTTGCTTTTAGTATGTAGTCCACCTTTATTAACTTTTTCTTTGCTGGCAGGTTACTTATTCTTGTTCAGCTGCTAGCATCACTAACACAGTAACTTTATAATACACTGTGGAAAAATGGAGGGAAAAAAATAGAGATGCTTTCTCTCCAACTTACAGAGATAAAACAGAATATATCCTAGAGGTTCTTGCTTTGTTCATATAGACTCCCAGAAGACATAGATGAACCAGTTGGAAACTAAAGGAGTGTCTTGGTCTTAATGTGGGCTGGAAGAAACGGACCAACATCGAAAAGCTTTCCCAACACTTACAGTCTGGTCAGATGATCAGCCATCTCCTGCTTATCCAAATACTTCCATGCTGCAGTGAAACACTTCAGTTAAGCCAAACCATTTTAAAAAAGCTCAAAAGCCTGATCTGCTGTATGTAACCAGAAGAGAAGGGAGCAAACCAAAAGGTAGTGTTAAGGAAATGAATGTGTGAACTATGCCAAGAAGATGGTATGAGGCAATCCTTCTGTGCAACTGAAGAGCTTTCTAAAAATGGTGTCAAAAACAAAGAGAATAGCATGTGACATCACTGACAACAACAAACTATAATGTAAAAAGTTATTTGGTATGAAGTAACAAAAGAGTAACCTGCTGTCATCTAAAACCGATTTCAAAAGCTGCATATGCAAACATTTATCTTCCTTTTCCTTGACCACAGGAACAACAGTCAAGAAGTTGTTACTTGTAATAATACTGTAGGCAGAAAATATTCTGTTGAATACAGTTGTTTGGGTTTTTCTCAGTGGCAGCATAATTTACATCTCATCATTCACAGTTTATAAAAATCATGAAGTTAAAGTATATTCTGCTGCTGGCAGGGAATTTTTCTTAATACTCTAGCTGTGAAAATTTAGTGATTATTTCCCATTTCTATAAAGCATTCACATAATGTTTTCTGTTACGGAAACATGGGTTTTGATCCAGTTTTTTATGAAATTTGAACTACTTTATAACAAGGAGGTGTCAGTAGTCTGGTGACATTTGTGTGTGCTCCATTGGCCTGCAGGATGCCAGGACAGTGGAAGCAACAGCCTTCCCAGGGGAGATGAAATGTCAGTTTGCTGTTCTCCCAGGTTCCCAGCTCTCAAAGTTGGGCTAATCCAGAGGCAATACCAGAGGGCTTTATCTGGCACTCCTTGTAAAGAAGGATTTGTCAAAGATAGTACAGTAATTTCATCAGAAATTACATTTAAGCCCCTTCTTGGAAGTCTTTTCTTGCTCTGTATTTTCTTCTGCATATATGAGTAGAGTTCATGCTCTGCGTGTCTTTTTGTCTTTTATGCTAACCTTGGTCCTACATCGTAAGTGCTCACTAGCCTGACTCCTGTTCCCTGCTGAGAGGCTGAGAGGCAGAGGCAGGGGTGAGGAAGCATTTGGAAGAGGGGCTGATACCAGCAGAAGACCACTTCAAAAATTTTACTTCACAATTTGGTCTTTTTATTTCTATTCAAAGAGGGAAGCTTTATTTCCCTTGGAAGGTTGAATCCTGAAGTTGTGAGGACACAGAGTATGCCATAATATTAATAATATCCATAACATTGAAATGGGCATTATTACTTGTTTGGGGTTTTTGTTTGTTTGTTTTGTTGGTTTCAACTTCCCAAAGCTGTCTTTAACATATTTTTATTTAACAAAACTAAGCCTAATGAAAGCATCTGTCACAACTCAGAGTACATTGATCTGCCTTAATTAGGCTTTAATAGTCCTTGACCAGCCTCATCTGGGTGGGCCCAGAGCCCCAGTTAAGATCAGCCTGAGGTCACAAGTCCTTTCCTAAGCAGGCCTGGACCAGGGTTGGTCTTTAGCTGCCTCCCAGCCTTGCCCTGGCCTTTTGGTTGAGGTTCTGTCTCCAAACAGCTCTATCCAGGTGCAATGCTTGCTTTTGACTTCCTGCCCTTGTCTTTGCCCTGCCTTGTCCTTGTGGGCTGCCTTGTGTTTTGGACTCTTGGCTGAAGCAGCTGCTGTCCCTGGACCTTTCCTGCCCCTTGCTCAGGTACCTTGGAGCTGGGTCCCTTTCACAGAGGTTGTTCCAGAGTAAGGAAGGGGTGAGTTCAATATTCAAGGCAGTGAATCTGCAAGTGACAATTCAAAGCTGGTAAGCTCTGTTGAAGCATTGTTTTCACCTTTTTCATTATTGGTTTTTACAATATTCAGCAGAAATTACAAGGCTGTTGTAGAAAGCAGTAAAGCAAATGAAGATCAAATTGGGGTTTTGAAGCACTTAAGTATTTTTTAGCATAGAAAGTAGTGTTTGAGTTATAATCAAACTACATAAAACTATTGAATATCAGCAAACCTGAGAA
The DNA here is from genome assembly GCF_017590055.1 of Onychostruthus taczanowskii. Lineage (NCBI taxonomy): Eukaryota > Metazoa > Chordata > Aves > Passeriformes > Passeridae > Onychostruthus > Onychostruthus taczanowskii. The sequence continues at coordinate 4,160,560 of NW_024502014.1, forward strand.
CTTATATTTTGTAGCTGAGTGTTACTCAGGTTCAGCTCAGGAGAAATTTCACTCTCACCTGATAAAGTAGAATTTTCTGGCAAATGCAATATATTGTATTTGGTTAGCTAGTATAGATGGGAAAAGTGGACAAGCTTTCAGAAGCGCAATGCTTTATTCAGATCTGAAATAGAAGCAACAGTCTTCAAAGCTCAATAAAATTTGACGTGTATTTTTTTTGAACTGCCTTTAGCTCACTGGAGACTACTGATAACAGCTGGTGGAAATAACTGCTGAGCCTGCTGGAGATGATGCTTTTTGCTGTGTGTGTGGAGCAGTCTTTACCTTGGTTTCAGATAGCAGCTTTCACCCCCATTTTTGTGGTAGTGCTGCTGTGGCCATAACGATTGCCTAGGGACACAGACAGATATGCTGTTTCTTGTCAGACCAAGAAAAGCAGGTGGAAGCCTTCCTTCAGACCTGGAGCAGCGGCTCCGTGCTGTCCCCCCGTGACTGCTTGTCGTGACACGCAGCAGAGAAATGCTCTGATGCGGTGCGCTCGCTGAGCAAACAGCCACAACAGGTTGCTGTCTTACTACTCAGTTTATTTTTCACTCCGCTGAAGATGATTGCACGTCAATCCTCTGCTGATAGTGCTCTCTAATCGTCTTTAAAAAAATTTCAACGAGGTGCTTGGGATCGGCTTGAGGCCGTATGCAGAGCCTGGGTGGGGCTGGAGCAGACGGGATTCACATCGTGCTCTGCATGTGCTGAGAGCCAGCACAGCTCCCAGCTGGAACAAGTAACAGCCCCGGGCTGTCCGGCCCCACGAGCCGTCTCCAGTGCGGGAGTCACCCACTTCAAAGGCCAGCCCTGGAAACAGAGCAGAGGTCAGGGTAGAGGGCTTGCGATTGGCAAGGAATGAGCACCGGCAAGGGCATAAAGATAGTGCTCAGCCATCTGCAGGGGTGTTTATGCAAACTGTCTAGGACTTGTTCAGGTTTCTGGGGATCTTCCAGCTTTCTAGGTAGAAGGGCAAGTTTTTCAACCATTAGTTAGATGAACCCTCCCACTTCCCAGAGTCAAAGAAGTCCCATGGGGATTGCCCTGGGGACCTCTTCCTCCTCTTGTGAGAGTCTATTTGAAGCTTTTTCTTTCAGCAGCTCACTAATGTGTATTTCTGCTACCTGTAGCATTTATTTCAATTATTCATTCTGTGTTCAAATTTTGGTCCATGTCCAATGAGCTTGAGAAATATATTTTTTAATTACTTTCCTTGTTCTCTTTACTGGCTTTCCATCTGTAATATAATGGTCTCTGGCAGCTTTCTGGCTTTTGGCACTGCAGAGTACCTAGATCAGTTACAACAAGGTGACTTGGCGTTCTGCGCAGCCGCCTGTGAGGATTTCAGCCAGGCCTTTGCTTGATTAATGAGCACTGGCCTATTCTTGAGATAAATTCATGCTGGATTTTGCCCAAGGGCTACAGAGTGGGCACTCCAGGGAGTTTAGTGGAAGAAATCTGTACTTGAAATGACTTTTCTTTGAGATCTGTTTACTTAATGATTGCTTGCATGAAGGTAATACCACTGATAAAGGAGGAAAAGGCAGTCAAAATTGTCAAGAGAAGTACATTCATTAGGGGTTTTTTCCCTCCTACTTGTGTATTACAGCCAGTTCTCTCTTGGAGGAAAGATTATATGGCACACTATGCTGGGCCAAGTCCCTGAGGTAGGTGGGAGCTCACAGGGTGTTTGCTTGCATCTGCATGGTGCCTGTCAGCAGTGCCATTTGTACATCAGGGGCTTGGCACTGAGCAGTAATCCCCCTCCTGCCCCTCCCAGAGCTACTTTCCTTCATGATGACTGGCATATCCCTGTTGATATCAATCACCAATCAGGTGTATGAGCATGTTTTAGTTGATTTCCCAAAAATCAGCATGTGGTAATTTTACCTACGTGCTGCTCTCCCAGTAACTTTGGAATCAACTGACCAGTTCAGTTTCCTCTGCCAGAAGCATGTGTTGCTGGTGGGCTGCAGCCCCACACCTCCTGCAGCTGCCATGCATGGTCAGCCTGCCTGGTGAGGGGAGCTGCTCTGTGCCACTGATGGCAATGGCAGAGGTGTGCTTGCCAGTCCCAGAGCTGAGCCCCAGTTCTGGAGACATGGCAGGATACCAATTTGTTCTAAAGGGCCTGGCCAGTGCTGCTCATTTGTAGCTGTGCCTCCTCCTCAGCCAGGGCTGTGCAGCAGTGGTTTGTGAAGAAACTCATGAGCTTCACCTGCCCCTACCACGTGCTGGTTCTTTTTTAAAAAACGGATCAAATAGGGCTGGGTGGGAGACTTGAAACCCTTGGGTTGAAAATGGGAAGCAGGGAACCTGAGGAGTAAACAAGCAGTGCTTAGGGAATGTGCCAGGCAGCTGACAGTACTGTGATTAAACCTGACATTCGGACCAGGCAATCAGGGTTAATTTTTCTGCTATTCATGACTTCTACATCTATAAGGAGTTGGACAACTGTTTTGATGCACCATTGGGGGATGGGTGTTGAAATACTTAGCAAAAAAAAAATCTACCGAGAGTATGAACTATGCAATATTTGAGTGCTTCTGTTGCTGTATCAGAGAAGTGTTTCTCTGAAAGAATCACATGTGATTCTGCAAATCCCAGGTTCATTTGCAGAAGAAGAAATAAATGGATATGTGCACAAAAAGTCAATGTACTGAAATGAAAAAGCAACAGAAGACAAAACACAATATGTGTGTTTTTAGAGTATCTGTCAATCTAAAATAATAAATAAATAAACAGAACCTTTTTAATTTGTTCAAATGAATCCCTTTCAGGGCTGAATTAACTAAAGCATATCTCTATGAAATAACCCTCATTAAATAAATCAGTGTGCCGATGGGTTACTGATTTTGCAGCCAAAAAACCTCACCACCATAGGTGTGAAGTTGCCCGATCATCTAATAAATTGATAACTTTGAAGCCTAGTTGTGACAATTTAAATGTCATCACTATTAAACAAGTTGCCAAAATGCAAACAACCATCCTAAGTCATTAAAATGTAATTATAAAGGACAGCTGGGTCTACTATCAATCTGGGCTGTGGGGACTCATAATGGGGAAAAATATGAAACTTTCACACAAACAGAATGAGACTGCTGCATGTGCCAACCCCAGCCTGCTCGGGAAGCAGGGGACGTGTATTCAGGGCTTGCACAGTTACTGGTGCTGATGGAAGGCTTGCACTGCCGAGATGGACACAGGAGTCAAAGGCAGTGTGACATCCATCAGATGCCTTCCCTGTCTCTTTGCACGTATGAGGAGTCCTTTTGCTTATTACCAGGGTCTGCCTTGCTAATAAGAGGCAGATAGACTGGGTGGCAGCTACAGCCTAGCAGAAATGCCAGTGAAGTGGGACTAAATTTGCTCTAGTGTGGAATGGCAATGCAGGTGGTGTAATTGCTGTTTGGAAAACCAGGTGGACTCTAAGTGATAATGAAGGTTTGGTTTTTGGCTGAGATAAATAAAGGAAAAAGTGACTATAAGGCTTTGCAGGCATAGACCTGATATGTTTATGAAAGCTGTGTTTAGTTATACTGATAACAAAGTTATTGAACTTTATTTTTTATGTTTATTATTTTCTTGATACTTTGATAAGGACATGATGTGGGCAACGAGCCCAGTCCCTGCTACGTGTGGTGCAGCTCTAAATTCCCACTGGTTTCAGCTCCATCCCAGTAGGTTCTATCTTTAATTCAGTGATGCAGCATGCAGTCAATGAGATTTACTGCTGATATGCACCCTGGAAAGGGTGGAACAGGCTAGAACTGTGATACTGCTTCATTAAAATAGTAACCCCAAAAGGAGGCCCTGCAGTCTTTTGGTGTTTTATTTATATGCATTATGGAGCTACAACAGCTGCTGGCTTCCATAATTAAGCCCCATTTTCCCTAAATGTGGTGGAAAGGGTAAAATAAGTGAGAAATGCTGATCACTGGTAAAATTCTAAAAGAAATCCTTTATGTTCTATATCTTGATGCATGTAACAACTCAAGTATTGGATAGCTTCTTTTTTTTAAAGCTTTTATAAACCTGAATAGATTGAAAAATCTGAATGCTTGTGTATCATTGGAAGTAGTGCCATTCTTTTTTCCTAAAGGTCAGCCTGTACCTCATTATTCTCACAATGGCGTTGCAAGTAATTGCAAGGTGTGTTCTGACTGATTGGTGTTTCTAAAATATTTAGGTATCAAATTAATGTATTTTTTTACACCTATGAAGTAAATTCTTGTGGTGCCTTGGGGCATTCATTGTGCTGAGAAACTTTTCCTTATTCTCACTGAGGAACGTCTGCTATTGCATATGGGTGTTCACAAACCATTCATTTCCTTCCTTTTGTGTACTTGGAAATGATCTAATAACTGAGTGTTCTGCTGTAATTATCTACCTTTCACTTTTGTAAATTGTAATTTTCGTTTGTTTTGAAATGAGAATCAGTTGGTATGGAGCTTAGAAAAACATTTAAGATTATGGACTGTTTCTAATGAACAGGTTGTTTTCTGATGCCAAGTTGAGAGAGGTTTCTCTTTTTTATGCAGAAGGATGCAGCCTCTCAACAGGCTTTGTCCTTATTTTTTGGCAGAATTGGACTGCCCTACTCAAAAACATAAACAAGCCTCAGCCTATCAACAACAGAAATGGGACACCAACCTGCCAAATATAGGGAAATGAATAAGTGGAAGAACAACAAAAGCCAGTAAAGTAGGAAATCTCATGTGGTGTGAGTGATTTCCTATATAGTGTAACCAAGTTTTTTCTGCTGTTTGTTTCACACAGCTACACAAAGGATGAATGAATTTTTGTCACCAATGCTGATATGAAAAGCATGCAAATTTGAGAGATCACAGTGGCTAATGGACAGAATGGTTATTTTGGAAGGAAAAATAAGCTTTCCTACAATTTTCATTCACTATCTCCCAATGTGAGATACAATTTACTGCAGGTTTAGGAAATTAAATGTTAGTTTTCCATGTGTACTGAAGAGGTTTGGAAATTAACTTAGCAAGGGTGAAGATACATGGTATTTCTCAGTGCACAGTGAGAGTTGGCAAGATGACATTGTAAAATATCCTTAGTAATAGGCAGTTAGAAAGTCTGCAGGGGATGAGGTCAAAGAAGGGTTAGCAGCTGACATCAAATCAGAAGCCAAATGTGCTGACCCTTAATCATAGGCTTTTGCAAGCTTTTTTTGTACTGCAATTCAGCATAACATTATTGAATTCACCTTTAGATTAAGCTGGTCTGCTTTGAGACATACAAGCCCATATGCAAGTTAATGGCTGTGTCATCCACTTCATTATGCAAGCTTTGATAACAGACCAGCGAGGTGACCTCTGCAAGGAGTGCCACTTCTCAAGGTCCTTAACTATTTGCATTTTTGGTGAACAGAAAGTGGCACTCCCCATTTAAGTCATGTTGGATCATTAGTTTTGCATATACAAATTAAAACTGGGAATAGTAATCTGCCGCATTTTTTTTTCTTCTTGCAAAATTACTAAAAACTATTTAATTCAGCACTCTTACAGAAGTTTCCTGCTTCTGTACCGGTGCAAAATTTTGGCTTTGCAAAGAAGGAATTTTTAAGAGACAGTAGTTCCTGCAAAGGCATAGGTGTTAGTGGACTAAAACTAAATAATGGTCAGAAATTTTTTAAGAACTAAAAAATAAAATTAAGGTCTGGAAAAAACAAGGTTAAAAATGTGCAAGCAAACCCTAACTGTTCTGTGTTGCTTTTATATGCTTCTGCAGTCTTAGCTTGTGAGATTTTTCTGCAGGGTATTTCTGCATTAGAATTGGAGTGAAAGGGGGCTTCCCGTGGCACAGTTCCTGCTCATTTAACAAATACTTTTGGGTTGCTAATATAAGCTTAAAATAACACAATATTGATGTAATGTTATCTTTATTCAGAGGCTGTGCTTGTGACTTGCTCACTTACACAGTGCTTACTCAACAAACCACACAGTAATCGGTAGTATTAAGGTCAATGGCAACAGATCTGTCTCTCACACTGTGCACTAGAGACAACATTTACTGAAAATTGCACCAGTAAACTCATTGCTGATTCCCCTGAAGCTACTTACCTTCCATGCAGCTGTGGGAAAGGATTTAGCCAGGAGCTGACCAGTAGGTCTATGACCTTTGTAGTCCTCACTGTGCAACTCACATCCTGAATAAGGCAAGTATGCAAGGGAGAGGGCTTGTTTCTTACACTGAATAATATCTGACCTTCTGGTGAGGTGTCTTCAGTGGGAATTGTGTGTTCCTTCAGTGGATGACCCTGATGGCATCCTTAATGACCTGGAAATCCACATAAAATGCTATCATCACAGCTATTAGCATAATATCCCAGTTCTCAGATACTGAAACTGCAGAACTCAGTGGTCTGATGTCTCCTGTTCACAAGGCAAGGGGAGGCACATGTATGGGCCAGACTTTTCCCATGCTTGTTTTTAGGCTGCTTTCTGAATTTCTTAGCTCCTATTTCACTCTTACTTTTGTATTCTATCCTTTATTTCTATTAACTGTTGCTGTGGGAAAACACAAATCAATTACTTTAGCACTTATACCACCTATGAATTTGTGGTCCTTATTTCATGAAGAGTTTCAAGCCAGTAAGGTTGAGTGATTTTGTCTTCTCACAGGACCTTCACCCATGAGTTTGGTCACTTCATTTCTAAGGAATGCAGCTGTTGAGGAAGTTTGTCATCTCAGATTAAAAGAAAAGGGCTCTTTAATGCTGTTTTCACCAAGACAGCTTCTAGTTGCCTGAGAAGCCTCTACTTTCTGCCTCTAAACAGATATATTTTACTTGCAAGTCTGAAATCTTCAAAGTATAAACTTACTTTATATAGTCTGTGCTTTCTCTTTGGGGCTTGATTTGCAAAGGTCATGGATAAAAAAGATAGGATTTATAAACCATGGGAAAGGCATCTATGTTGTGCCACTACTCTGCTGGGACAAGAAGCACTTCATGAATCTCCAGCTGCGCAGAAAGGGGAGACATTGCAATCTATCAGCTGTAATCCTCATGAAAAAAACACCAAAAAAGCAACTGCTGGTTTATTTTCTTTCTGAAGTGAGTGATGCCAGGATCAGTCAGCAGGCCCAGCTGAGAAGGAGGGCCTGATGTACCTTTTCACACCTTGGTTTTAAAGTTCCCTCTGCCTCTAAAAGAAAGGCATGGAGGGGAATTCCTGCCAAACCCAGAGCACGACTGTGCTGGCTGGTGATGCTGTGCTCTGCTGTAGCACACACCTGCAGGACCTTAGTGAGTGTGTGTTTAGGACATTAATGTCATTTTGCAAACTGGACCCATGTTTTACACCAAATTTGCTACAGAACTCTAATGCACCAGAAGAAACTGGCTATTCTACAGTAGCTTAATTAATGTTAAGACATTTGAAGTTAGTTAAATATGAAACTGTTTCATAATGAGAATGAATTCCTCTGAGACATTATTTTTTATTACTTTTTCTACTGCATGGCCAGCTTTGGACTGGAGGTTAAGAATAAAAGCTGGATGCTTCTGCTGGAATTCTCCATCTAGAAATAATTACTGAGGGCAATGCTGTAACTTATCTTTCCATTCCAGACGTGACAACCCTTTCAGGTGATTAGGGGGAAGCAGACCTCTCCATTAAATTTTTTCAGGTTGTTCTGCAGACTCAGGAAGACATTTATACTCTCTTCATGTATTTAAGTTGATCTTTGTCATTCTGTGGCCTGAAACATCTGTTTTAAACAACAAAAGCAGGGATTATTAATCACTATCCTATAGGAAGGATTTAATTCAGTAGCAAACTGCATAGCTATGGAATCGTTCAATAACTGGAGCCTTGCTGATAGCATGGATAAATTGAGGTTTTCATTGTATTGAGATGTCAGTCTTGCATCTGTCATCACTGCTAAATAATTTTTAAAGGCTTAAAAAGCCCAAGAGGTATCCTGTCCCTGGATGAAATACCAAATTCATTTGTTCCTATCTCCTGCGTGCTATTTTTGGAAATAGCAGAAAAACCAGACAAATCATTCTAGTAACTATATTAATATTTATAGTTTAATCCTATGAAAGGGGGATAAGTAAGGAAATTGTAGCAATCTGTAGGAACCGGAATATGCTTAGTAGCATGTTCACATTTTCTTTTTGGAGAAAATATTAAAATTGGAAAGTTTGTGATCCTTAAAGATTTCTCTCTGAGAGGGAGAGGAACTACAAATGGGCACAGAAGGGGTGTCTGGAAGCAGTCCCTGTATGCTGACAGCAACAACATGGAAATGAGAGAGTGCAAAACATACCAAATAAAGTGAAATTTTTTACTTCATGGTTTTTACACTAGTTTTGTACTTGTAACATGAAGCAATAAATCAGATCACAGAAGTGATCCAAACAGCTGGATAAATTGAACTGCTGCAAACCTGGGGAGATCTTGGGTGTGAAAATAAGTGTAGCTACTCCGAATTTACTGCTTGAAATCTGGTCCTTGGACTAAGCCCTCAAAGACAAGAACAAAGATAAGACTCTCCTGCAGCTTCATATGTAAAAACCTCTATAGAATGAGGAAACCTCATCTTTGTGTTCTGTGGCTCAGGCCTTGAGTTTTGGGCCTTTAGCTCTGGATTTCTGCAAGTGCAGGATGGCAAGTGGAGAGTGTGGCCCTGCCAGTCAGTGCAGTGGGCTGAGCAGCACATCTCCTAATCACACTGGGGTTACATGAAGGGAAACCCTGAAACGCAAATATAAGTGATCTTTTTACCACTTTCTCCCCTTTAATAACCATCCTGATTTGTCCAGATTTTACAATTGGTCTTTACTGGCCCTTTTCAGTCTACCTAAATCCACCAAGTGATAAATGTTTTCTTCCTGTCTATATCAGAAAAACAAATGCATGTGTTACCCACTGTGAGACCTCCTCTCCACAGCTGGGCTCGTGTCTTGGGTAACAACACCTGCCTGCTGTACTTTGAGTGTGAACACCAGCATGTCAGTCTGCACAGGGAGACCATGGAAACAGGCTGCTTGTCAACTCTGTTTTTCTGGACTGTATGGCAAGGACATACTGAATCTGCTGGCTGCAAATAATCCCCAGTAATGCTTTGTAAAAAATAACCTAATGCATGTAGGAGGGGAGGATGTATTTATGTAAATCAACTAAAGCATCCTCAAGAATTAATTGTGTTTAAGTGGTTAGGAAAGCCAGCAGTGAATAATAGGTGTGGAGACCTGTTTGTCAGAAGAGACTGAGAAATGGCTGAAGCTGATGTAGCTCTGTGCATGCCAAGTAGATACAAAATAATTGTCAGCACTAGAAAAACACTTGATAGCAGTAAGTCAAGTAATATGTTGTATTTAATTCAAATGTATGAATATCATTAATACTTGTGTGTGCTGGCATGTAAGTACCTAGCAAAATTAATTATTTCATTAATGAATATTAGCATTTTCATGGGCAATCTTTCTAGAAAGACACTTTCTTTGTTCTCTATGAAGTTGAAGAGAATTAGATATCTCTAGGTCTTTTAAAGTCTGGCTTTTGATGTCCAAAATTGACAAAAAATGCTATTGTAAGACAATGAAATTGTGGCAGATCATTTTTTAAATTTAAATTTATTGGAGCAGTCTGAAAGAGGTAGAAATCCTTCTCTGTTTCTAGTAGCTGTGTCATGCTGTGTGCAGTATTGGAGCAGCAAATAGTTTTTTCTAATATTAGCATACACATGAAGGAGACCAGATGTCATGTAGTTTCCATAATTTGGCTTAATTTTAGAGAGAAGTGGCTACAGTTGACAATGCTGACAGCTAGTCAGTTTTCTCTTTTATTTGTAGCTGTAGGGTCTGTAGAGATGCAGGTCCTGGGGTGGGTGCAGATCCTGGCTGAGGAGCAGGAGAGCCTGAGCACTCTGGCACAGAAAGAGCAGAGCCCTTGATCCGTGTTCTGGAACTTCAGAGGCTCTGTCCATGGGACATGACATGGTCCATGTCTTCTAAAGGAAGAAAATTTGAAATTGAAAAAATTAAATTCCTGAGTGAATGTCTCATTTGTAAGGTTTATTCTCAGTTAGTGGCTTTTGTCTCATTCTACTCAATGAGATTTTCCTTAATTCAACTAAAGCAGCTTTTCTGTAGAAACATATGTGCATACATTAGTATTTCCTTTTCTTTCTATATATTATGTTTTCTTTCTGGTGAAATATTTTCACTGCAAACAGGAGCAGTTTACCTTGGCCCTGGAATTAACAGTAACTTGGACCTCCTCGGTTTACTAATGAAACAGTTTTAACTGATATTATTAAAAAAAAAATTAAATGAGCTGAATAACTGTTTTGTGGCCAGATTAACATTGTACTGGAATCACAGACTGTTTCCTATCTCCTTATTTCTCATATTTAGAAAGGACATATTTCTCTACTAAGTTCGCAAAAATCTCAACAGACAACTTTTGGAAGGAAGTTCCAGTATCTGTTAAATAGCTATTTTTCAAAGTACTCACTAGAAACAAATTATCTAACAGCCCTGTGACAGATTTATTTAGGGATAAACACACATACTGGTTTGGTAAACAGCTTTTAGTTGCTTACATTCAAGTTGTTTGTTTTGCTCCTAAAAGACAAAAATTGGACCTTTTTATGGCAGTCCTAAAGTAATTTCTAATTCAAACCACATGAGATGGAGGAAAGACGATGAAAACCAAACCCTATTATTTTATCACAGTCCTTTTTTGAGCCTGGCACATGTTAGACATATAATAAAACAAACTCTGACTATTTCAGTAATTTAATCTATGTAAAATTTGACACTAATTAAAAAAAAAAAAATAACAAACCCCATAATCAAATTGTTTCTTACAGGGCAAAACCACTGGCTTTCTGGGACCAGTGTCTTGCTCAATTCTAAGCTATCTGACATATTAAAAATAGACAAATAGTGTTTTAAGAAGGCAGAAAAGCTTAAGATTTCTTCATGTGGTTTTCTTCCTCATTGTTTTTTGAAGTTGCTATTACCATTACTAAACCCTCCACTGAAAAGAGCAGATCCCCGTTGGTTTCAGCCCCACTGATGCATATGTTTATGGAAATATAATCCACATTGTTTGGCCTTCCTGATCTTCAAAACCTTAAACCCCATTGCTTGATACACAATCAGCTATTCTGTTCCTTGAATGAGGTTAGTATTTCTAATCTGAGAAATCAGTGTTTTCTAACCAGCTCTTTGGAGTGACCAAGACATTCCAATGTTAGGGGGCAGGTGGGCAGTTCTGGGTGGCTGCTGCCCTTGGAGGTGCCCACACACCCGAAGGGTTTGCACAGGACCAGTGGGAAGCATCCCCAGTCCATGCAGGACCTCCCTCCTTCTGCTGGTTTGCACCTTCAATTGAATCTATAAAATATTTGCAGGAGCCAGGATCAGGCATTTTAAAGAATATTCTTGCTCATGACTTACTAATTAAATGTCACCTTATTTAAGCAATAATAGTAATGATGTTCCAGGTAAGTAGCAGTTATTAACTTCCATTAGGCTGAAAACAATTTCTTCAGCAATGTCCCTAAAAATGACTGTTCTAATTTGGCATGTATTGTTTGAGCAGTAATTACTGTGGTAACATTTTAAATGCATAGGGTGCCTTTCATTTTAAATAGCAAACCTGCAGTAAGTAGAGGTAGAAGTTGAGAGAAATTAATGGATTTTGACTAGACTATTCAGAACAGGCTAGAAAAGGAAAAATTTGAATAGTGTTAAAAAAAGAAATATAATTTGGGTTGCTTTTTCATGCAGACAGAACTCAAAACAATTGATAGGATTTTGTCTAAGATTTGCTAAGTTTGCTTTTTGTCTGACATCAGTCAAGAAAATGTTGAATCCTGAAAGTATGAAGAAAATTGAAAAATATGAAAATGGGTTTTAAATTATTTTAGTGTTTTCCTTTGCATGTCCAAAGACATGAACTTGCAGGCATACTTACTCACCAGTAAGCATATATGAAAGTAAATATTTTTAGTGTTTTATACACACCGCCCTGACATCCACCCGGTAAATCCTCTCCAAATGCAGAGAAAACCTTCTGGCAACTGAGGAGGACTAAAACATGAAGCACATTAATTCCATGCATACGTATGCTTATGCCCTATTTTTATATTTAAAATTTAAGGGAGGCTGGCTGAAAACCTCCATCTGATGACCTGCACTTCAATCAGCTGCAGGTGCATCTAGAAATCAAGGGAAAACAGGCTTTGGATAAAACCTGCCCCTGAGTACTTTCCCATATACCTTCATCCCTGATGTAAGGCCTTCTCGTGGGGGTAGTGGTTAAAAATGTTCAGCAGAAATCTGCAATATGGAAGTGATGACAGAGGAAGACTGGAAACAGCTACTTACAGTTCAGGTGATTTGAAGATGAGTCCAGTTTGGACCATCTTCTTGCTGTGGAAGATGTCCCAATTCCCTTTTCTGGGAGATTTATTCCAATATGCAAAGGCATTTTGTGTGAAAGGTGTAATGAAAACCAGTGCATAAATAGTGAAATTACTACCCAGTGCTGCTTACATCACACAAGCATATGGATATTCTCTGGGTCTTGTCCCAGAAACTGTTGAGATATTATGGTTTAGGAGAGGTGTGGGATTCTAAGCGAGTCATTGAATCATTCTCTGTCCAACAGCCTTTTTTTTTTAAATTGTTGAAATTCTTACTGCAGTAACTGAATAGGATATTTGGCAGGTGCCTAAATGTTCCTGCTTAAATAATGCAGAATCAACATCACTATTTAAGAAACCCTGAGTGTTTCTTAAATAGAATAGCCAGGCTATGGATTCAAACATAGAAAGTGTGAACAGTTATCAAAGAACCCTTACAGGACCAAGTGAAATTAAAAGCATAAGTATGTGTGCTGCACCATGCCAAGGTCCATCTAAGTGCTCCTTGGTGACAAAGACATGTACAGGAGTGAGATCCATAAACAGTGGCACTTCCCTAAGCATTCTCCCAGCTTCTGTATCTCCTGCAGTCCTGGAGCTGGCTGTCGTGTCTTTCTATTGCATGGACAGACTTTCCCAAGTACCTGTCCACTGTTTTTTCAAGTCACAGCATTCTGTAGCAATGATTTCACAGTTTCAATCACATTAAAGTAGTAACTTTGTTTTGAACCTTCTAGTTTTAGTCCATGTTCTTTATCTTTTGTATTGGAATAATCAATCCTTTTCACCTTCTCCATGCCAGGAATGATATTTCTAGGTATCTGTCACATCTCTTCTCAGACACTCTTTATCCAGTCTGAAAAATCTCAGTCTGCTAGCTCAGTTTGTGCTATCTTTAATCATGTACTGTTATCTTTTTCCAATTCTTTATTATTGTTTTCAAGTCCAGAAAGTAGAATTTTTCCACAGTAGGTAGGGGCAAGATGCACAATATGCATGTTAAATGCATGTTAATAAAAGTCCTCTGTTTTGTTTTCTCTCCTTTACATGATAATTTCTAATCTTCTGTTTGCTTTTTGACTGCAAAAGTGTTGAGCTGATGTATTTAAAGAGCTAACTCTTACAATTCCAAGGCCATCTTCAAAAGTAGCTGTAACTAATGGAACATGTCACTAAATACGTAAAGTCAGAATGGCTTTTTCCTGCATGTGTTTAAGCTCACTATTTTATTGCCCAGCATCACATAGTGCAAGGAGGCTTTTCTGCAATTCTTTGAACTTTCAGTAATTCTTTGAAAGAGCAGAGACCAAGGAAGTATGTTCCATTTACAATCAGCAGATCATGATTAAGCTTGATCATATCACACAAGGGAAAGCTTAAGGAATTCTGAATCACGGCTGGAGCCTGTGAAACGAGTTCATGTCTTCTCAGGTTGATAAAAATCAATAAATTTTGCCCACTATCACTGGACATAAGTCAGGTCTTTAGATAAGCTCAACTGCTAAACTCCTTGAAGAAAAACAGAGTAAATCTCCTTTTTCTCTAGAAACCATTGCTTAGTCTTTTGCTCTGTTATCCCATTTTTCATCTCCCCGTTCCTGACAAACACAACTGAGGAATCATTCATGTTCAAACACCCGCAGCACATCCTTCTTAGAAGTACCCAGCCCTGAGCCCAGCTAACCCACCTCACTGGCCTGGGCTGGAGCAGGGGCTCAGCACAGCCCTGCTCCCTTCACTCCCCTCCAACACAGCAAGGTTCTTGATTCTTGCCTCAGAAGGATCTCCCCCGTGGGATCCTGCAGGGATGAACAGGTTTTCTCCTTTTCCTCTGTAGCTGTTAAATGGCACTGTGGGCAGCAGCAGGCACATTACCTGCTGCTTTATCTAGCATTCAGGATTAAACACTGACACCTCAAAGATGAAATAAAGCTGACTGAGCAAGACTGAGACTGCTGCTGTCACCAAGTAACCATGGAAAAACCCTTCTATTTGGCTTTCATTTCCATACCTCTGTGGACTTTGCCACAGTGGTAAAAAACCCAAACCAATCCCCTGTGGACCTGTGAAACTCCCTTGCTCAGTCAAAAACTGCTCGAGACCATTGCTTTAAGCTATGCACAGACAAAACTTATTATAAATTAGATAAAAGATTCTGTAACTTGCGCTTTGAAATTCATGCTCCAGGCAATTTTGTCTGTGGTGAAGGAGACAGAATTAAAGCACAAAAAAAAAAAAAAAAAAAAAAAAAACAAAACTGTGAAGCATCACTACAGTTTTTGAACTTATTATAGCATGGAAATATAATAGATGCAGAGCTGAAGGTTGATCAGTGTGGCCTGGGAATTATCCAAAAGTCTTACTGAGCTTGCTGTTAGTTTAGTGATACTTCAGTTGGGATATCCATATTCCCAATGGAAAGCCTAGGAAAGGAATGATGTTTTATCTTTTCTGGCTTCTTTAAAAAAGACACATGAAGCTATATAGGGAGGTATTAATGTACAAAAAAATATGATCTGTATAAATTAATTTTGATCACTAGAACATAAATATTTCATATCAGTAATGTGCTCTAAATGCTGTTATGAGTAACAGTGTTTTACACATGAACTGGAGAATACATGATAGAAAAATTCCTAATAAATGAAGTATAGAAAAGATGCCTTGAACTTTTCTAGTCCTCGTTATTGTTATACAGTGGGATACACTGTAACAATTTAATATAATGTACTTGAAGATTCTAATTAGTCATTCCATGTGTGTTCTTGGTTTGCTTCAAAGAGATGACGGTAGAAGTCAGTGATACAAAATATATAATCATGGTATTACTGCCATTCCTTTAACAGAGAAATTAAACATCTTGTTTGCTTAAGTAATGGTTTAACTAGTTTAGAGATAGCCACACTATTTTTGAAGGAGGAGTTAGGCAAATTTCATCCTTACTTTTGATTGGAGAAAAGTAAATACTAGAAATAAGCTTAAAAAAAATAAAATATGCAATCAACTCAACCCTGGGATGAGGCCCAAAGCATTCCTGTGTTGGTGTGATGGACACAGAGCTGGGCTTTTCTCTGTAGTGCCCAGCGTCAGGGTGAAAGGGAATGGCCACACACTGAAATATAGGAAATTCTATTTATACATAGGAGAAGCTTTACATCAAAAAAGCACCAGGTTTCCCTGCTCACTTTATTTGGGTACAATAGGAATTCAGCTGGGGAGGTCACTGCCCCTTAGCACCTGGCTCCCCTTCCCTGGCTGAGCAGCTTCCTGCTCCTGGACAACTTGATTCCAGCTCAGCAGGAAATGAAAGAAAATCATGTTCAGAAAGTTTTGATTTCCTGGCCTGGGTTTTTGGGTTTTTTTGGAGGGGTTGGTTTTTTTCATGATATTCTGTCTAGAAATAGTTTTAACTGAGGAGTTGGGTGTGGAAAGTGAGATCAAGCATTTTAGGAGCAACTGTGAGTTGGGGTTAGAGGGAGCAACCTGTAGGTCAGTTGTGTCTGCAAGGTCAGTGGAGGAAGGTGGTGAACAAGGGTCATTCTGATTTTCTTGGAGACTTACAGTGATGTAACTTCACCTTTGGGGAATTTTTTATTTTGGTTTGCAATCTTGTGAGAAAGATTTTTTTTAGTGGACCCTAAAATTCTAGAAGACTGTAATAAGAAGTCTAACACCACTTTAACGGAACAGTCAGATACACAGGAAAGCGAACAAAGTGCTTTGAGATTTGTCTGAGGAGAGAAAGGTTGGAGAAAAAGAGCCATTGTAATATGAATTCTTAACACCGTTTTAACGGAACAGTCAGACACATAGGAAAGTGAACAAAGTGCTTTGAGATTTGTCTGAGGAGAGAAAGGTTGGAGAAAAAGAGCCATCATAAAAGCAGTTGGTGGCAGAGGCAAAAAAACCCAAAAAACACCAAGAGCCTATGACAATCACCTGAAAAGATAAATGAGCAGTGGTTTTATTCCTTACTGCATTAAGGGTGCATGTTGAGTCTTAACTTCTACTTTTACTCATTTTTGCAGGGAGCTGAGAATCTGTATGTGAACAGGTAAAGGTGGCTTCAAGAGAAACCAGTCTTTACTGTAATTTAGAGTAGCACAATCTCTTCAGTTACTTTTGGATCCTTGCAGTTGCTTTCCTGGGATGCCATTTCACCAAGAGAGCATTACCAAAGCACAAGTTTTGATTATCTCCCAGTCCTTATTGATCTGCTCTGCTAGATTCAGGAGAGACACTGTGAGAACTAATTGTCTCAAACACTTTATGCCTCATGAGATTACCTTGTGCTAAATTAATCTTTCAACCACTTATTAAGGCAGATAAAAGTTAGGATTTTTGATCCTTATCTGTTCTATTATACTCCCTTCCCTTCTCTATATCAAATAATCATGTTGTCTCCAAGGGAATGGATATGGATATGTATGTATATAGGGGGATGGTCAAAGGGTACTGCAGAAATGAAATTTAGGACTTGGATATGGGTGTTAGAAAAGCAAACTAAATTTTGTTTAATTAAGCTGAATTTCTTGTACAGAGAGACAGTGGTGTAGTGTGATAGTTATAGGTATTTATACAGGGAATTAAATGTCTTGGTTTGAACCCCTTTGCAATTAGTTACAAAGTCTGACTTCTCAGTCACTCATGATCAAGGCAGGGGGAGTGTTTACCTAGAACCAGTAAGGGTATGGTCTTCTTTTTGGTGTGCTGGTGTGCACACTTATGTACCTCACAGAGAAGCACAGTACTTCAGAGTTTGGGAACTCAAAGAGCAAGAAAACAATTCCAAGATGTGGTCTGGCATGATGCAAACTAACTTTAAAAAACAGTTTTCAGAATATGCTGGAAGTATGTTATTGCCTGTTATTTCTGCTGGGCAAGGACATGAATCTATATATAAAGTTTGAAAACACTTCTGGGACATTTACTGAATCCCCTTGATAACCAGAAAATAACTACCAGATTTTATTTTATCTGCAAAACCAGCTATTATTGAAGAGAATGTTCCCAGGACGAATGGAGCACATTTAAATATACTGTCTGCCCACAAACTGTGGCTAGGACATGGTATGAACTGAATGAGTTAAGGGAAGTTGATTGGACATTAGGAAAAGGTTCTTCACTGAGAAGTCACTTGAACTGGAACATGCTGCCCAGGGCAGTGGTCAGAACACCAAGTCTGTCAGAGTTCAAGGAGAGTTTGGACAATGCCCTTTGTCATATGGTTTAGTTTTGGGTAGTCCTGTGAGGAGCAAGGCCTTGGCCTTGATCATCTGTATAAGTATCTTCCAACTCAAGAAATTCTATGATTATAGGACAGTCTCCTGCTTTTACTCTCAAATCCATCTTCCCTGGCACAACACAAGTCAGGTAGTTGTTTTTCTCCATCAAGAGCTCATTCATTCCACTTACATGTGCACATCAGTAGAACACCAGCCAAGAGAAAGAATGGGGCAGAGCAAATAAAAGTTATTATTTAATATTAATAACCTTACCTACTATGTGCAAATTGTTTAATTAAAAGTGTAGCACATATATTCTATGCACAAACATGCATTCCCATGCTTGGGAAGGGACAGGGAGAGGAGGTTGAGGAGCTATCCTCCTGCTACAGGACCTTTTAGCAGTGGATGTATGGGGATGGTGCCCTCTTCTCACAAAACATACCTTGTCATTAATGACAGCCACGATAGCTGATCTTAATATGCCTTGGGGCTGCAATTCTATCCCACAGCTCCATGGTGTGGGCTGGGGGAGCAATTTCCTGTCCTACTTGTTGGAGGATAGAAATACACTTGGTTTGTACTAATCTTTATCTCTGGGTACGTATAACAGATTTATTTTCAATACAAATATCTGGGTTTGTCATGATGAGCTGTGGTGTGGAGGAAGGAATGAGGTGATGGTATAGGTTATTGTCTTTTTTTCTCACTCCTTACCAGATAGACTCTGCTCTTGCATTACAAATTGTCACCTTGTGTTTGGTAAACACCCTTAATTCTGTGCTTTATGGTATTTTCTACAGGGTGATATGCAAGGGCGGTTTGTGCTGCTGCCTGTTGTCCTTTCGGGGTTTTCCATGTGTTTCAGCTGTTTCAGGGGGATTTTTTACCTTTTGACCAAGCAACTGGTCCTCTCAAATAATTGTACTGCCACGATCGCTGCAGCAGCGAACGATGTAGTGCAGATGCATTAGAAAAGCCTCCAACTTATTTATCCCGTGTTTGGACCTACACAAATCCAAACGAGAGTATACTTTTCTATTTAATTTTACCTGAAGAGTAGATGAGAGCACTGCTGTGGCGCTTTCACCTCTGCCCAGCTGCAGTCAGTCTGCACGGGTAGGGCAGTGCCAGCCAAGGGCGATTAGAGCCCCGCTACCCTCCCAGGCTGTCCAGGGTCACCCATCCTAAGAGGCAGCAGGGAACCCCAAAAGCACCCCCAGAGCCCAGCCCGGCCCCGAAGGCGCAGCCCGCAGCACGCCCGGGCGCTGTCCCGCAGAGGGCAGCATTGAGCAGCGGATGCGGCCGCAGCGCTCCCGCACTTGTTCCCGGGGCCCGGGGCAGAGTTGCGGGCGCGGCACGTCCAGCCCCGGCACGGCCGCGGCCCCTGCCGCTGCACGCTCGGTTTAATTTAGCACGGAGCGGCGCGGGGAGACAAGCGACCCGCTGCACAGCCGATGGCGGGAGCGCTGCTGGGGCCCGGCCTCGCCCGCCATGGAGGCAGTGCCGTGCCGAGTCCTCCCTCCCGCCAGGCCCCCGCTGGGGACCGGCCGCGCTGGCAGCGCCGGGGCCCCGTCTGAGCCCGAGGAGCGGAACGAGCCCCGGGCAGGGCGGGCGCGGCCCCACGGCCGCAGCCACAGCGCCCCACGCTCCGCTCCGCTCCCCTCCCCACGAGGCCGGCGGCAAAGGCTGCGGGTAGGCGGGAGCATCTCCCCGCCCGGCCGGGCCCAGGAGCCGCCACACTGCAGAGGCCGCCGGCGGCGGGTATAAAAAACACGGCGCTGAATGGCGTCTACGCCTCTTTACTACGCGCCGCGCCCCAGCCCGGCCGGGCGCCGCCGCAGCCGTGACGGACGGGCGGCGGCACCAATGGGGGCGCGGCGGCGGCGGCCCCGCGGCCGCGCTGAATGAGGGCAGGGCGGAGGGCGGAGCGGCGGCGCTGGCCGGGAGCCCGGCGGCGGCTCCGGGGATGGTCCACGCACTGGCGCCGTCACGTGTTGTTCTCCTTGGAGTGAGCCTGAGCCGCGGCGGCGGGCGGAGGGGGCTGGACTGGCGAGCGCGGCCCCGGCCGCCTGTTTTGGTGCGGGGCGCCGGGAAACTCCGAGGAGAAGCCGGCGGAGAAGGAGTCGCCGCGGCGGTGCCCGCTCCCCCGGCGGGCTGGGGCACGGGAGGGGGCCGCGCCGCCGGCCGCTGAGGCGCTGCCGCCTGGAATGAAGAGGAGGAGGAAGAGAGGATGTTCCTTCGGCACTCGGGCTTGCCTCCCCTCCCGCCGCTGCCGGGCTGCGCCGCGTGTGGAAATGGCACTTTCTCTGCCTAACGAGATGGGACTGAATGGGGTCGCCAGCCTCCTCCGCACGCACGAGCGGGAGCAGCAGCCTCGGCGCTGATATTTGGGGAAGGGGGGTTGTATTGTGGGCGGCATTTTTTTTCTTAATTTTCTCTTTTTTTGGGAGGAGAGCGAGAGAGGGGAGAGCAGCGTGTATTTTTGGGTGCAAACCCCGGACTTTGCAAAACAATCTCCGCCCCCGAGAGGATATTTAATCTGCAACAGAGATCGCTGCTCGCGGAGGCAAACTTGAGCCGGGGAAAGGGTGCAGGGAGCGGAGGAAAGCGACCCGCGCCCCGCAGCCGGCCCCGCCGGAGCCCGACCCCTGCAAGGGAAGATGCGTTTTTCATTCCCGGCTGCTCATTTTGGGACGAGACTTTGGTCTGGACTGATCGGGACTGGACTTTTTAAGGACGAGCTTACGCGTCTAAGCGCGATTTGGGCATAAACAGCAACACAAACTCTGATTTGGTGCTGGAAGCTGCCTCTGCCACTGAACAGCTGCTCTCACCCTGCTTCTGTCCCTCCCCCGTCCCGTTCTCAAAAGAGGATCCTGAGCTATTTTGCCTTTTTTATTTCTTTCTTTTTTTTATTTCTTTCTTTTTTTTTTTTTTTTTTTTTTTTTTTTTTTTTTTTTTTTTTTTTTTTTTTTTTTTGTTAATTGTTGTTGCATGAATTTTATTTTAGGTGGTTGCCTTTCCTGGCTGGCTTGGCTGTTTTTGGGTCTTGCAGACTGCGAGCTGCAGTAACAACTCCACCACCTCTCATCATGGCCAGCCCCACGGATAATAACGAGGGCTTCTTCTCAGATGTCAGAAAGGTGGGTTACTTGCGCAAACCCAAGAGCATGCATAAACGATTTTTCGTGCTGAGGGCAGCCAGTGAGTCTGGACCCGCCCGGCTGGAGTATTACGAGAATGAGAAGAAATGGAGACACAAGTCAGGGGCCCCCAAGCGCTCCATCCCACTAGAAAGCTGCTTCAACATCAACAAACGGGCTGACTCCAAGAACAAGCACCTGGTGGCCCTCTACACCAAGGACGAGCACTTTGCCATTGCAGCTGACAGTGAACCTGAGCAGGAGAGCTGGTACCAAGCGCTGCTGCAGTTGCACAACAGGGCCAAGGGCCACCATCACCTCCATCACCATCACCACCACCACCACAGTGATGTCACTTTTGGAGGCAGCAGCACGGGACTGGGGGAAGCAGGTGAGGACAGCTATGGTGAGGTAGCCCCTGGTCCAGCTTTTAAGGAAGTTTGGCAAGTAATTCTGAAGCCTAAGGGCCTAGGCCAGACAAAGAACCTGATTGGCATCTACCGCCTGTGCCTGACTAACAAGACCATCAGCTTTGTAAAGCTGAATTCAGATGCTGCTGCTGTGGTGCTGCAGCTGCTCAATATCCGCCGCTGTGGTCACTCTGAGAACTTCTTCTTCATTGAGGTGGGACGCTCAGCTGTCACTGGACCTGGTGAGTTCTGGATGCAAGTGGATGACTCAGTGGTGGCACAGAACATGCATGAAACCATCCTGGAGGCCATGCGAGCCATGAGCGAGGAATTCCGGCCCCGTAGCAAGAGCCAATCCTCCTCAAACTGTTCCAACCCTATCTCTGTGCCCCTTCGCAGGCACCATGTCAACAACCCTCCACCGAGCCAAGTGGGGCTCAGTCGGCGGTCCAGGACTGAGAGTGTGACGGCCACTTCTCCTGCTGGTGGTGGAGGTACAGGTGGCAAACCCAGCTCTTTCCGGGTTCGAGCATCGAGTGATGGGGAAGGCACAATGTCAAGACCTGCCTCTGTGGATGGTAGCCCAGTTAGTCCCAGTGCTAACCGGACTCACTCACACAGACACCGTGGCAACTCCAGGCTCCATCCTCCACTCAACCACAGCCGGTCCATCCCAATGCCTTCCTCGCGCTGCTCTCCTTCAGCCACCAGTCCAGTCAGCCTGTCATCCAGCAGCACTAGTGGCCACGGCTCCACCTCAGACTGCCTGTTCCCACGAAGATCTAGTGCTTCAGTTTCTGGCTCTCCTAGTGATGGTGGATTTATTTCTTCTGATGAGTATGGTTCAAGCCCGTGTGACTTTCGCAGCTCTTTTCGCAGCGTAACCCCTGATTCATTGGGACACACCCCCCCTGCCCGGGGTGATGAAGACCTCAACTACATCTGCATGGGCGGGAAGGCCACCTCTTCTTGCTGCAGCCTGGCAGCGCCCAATGGCCATTTCATCCCACGCACCTGCCACCCTCAGCAGCAGCCCCGCTATCCTAGTACAGCCTGCTGTCCTCGAGGTGGTAGTGAGGAGGTTGCCGACTTGGAGAAGGCATTCAGAAAGCGGACTCACTCTGCAGGTACTTCACCCACCATCTCCCATCAGAAAACACCCTCACAGTCTTCAGTGGCCTCCATTGAGGAGTACACGGAGATGCTGCCTTCTTACCCCTGTGGCAGCAGCAGGCTGCCCTCCTACCGCCACTCAGCCTTTGTACCCACTCACTCCTATCCAGAGGAGTGCCTGGAGATGCACCACATGGACAGTGGCCATCATCGGACCAACTCTGCCCCGCACACGGATGATGGCTACATGCCCATGTCGCCTGGTGTAGCCCCTGTGCCCAGTGGCGGGGGTCCCCCCAAGGGTGGTGACTATATGCCCATGAGCCCTAAGAGTGTGTCGGCCCCGCAGCAGATCATCAACCCTGGCAGGGGTGGCCGCCACCCTCCAGCCACAGTGGACTCTAATGGCTACATGATGATGTCCCCCAGTGGCAGCTACTCCCCCGACAGCAGCTCTGCGGGCTACGGCAAGATCTGGACAAATGGTGCCGGCCACCACCCAAAACTCTCGGTGGAGAGCAACGAAGGGAAGCTCCCCTGCAGCGGCAGCGACTATATCAACATGTCCCCAGCCAGCGGCTCCACCACCAGCACTCCGCCCGACTGCTACTTCGGGGCTGCGGGGCAGCCGGGGGTCGAGGAGGCGGCCACCGTAGCGCACCACAAACCCATCTACTCCTACTTCTCGCTACCACGCTCCTTCAAGCACGTGCACCGGCGGGGCGGCAGCAGGCCGGTGGGGACAGCCGAGGAGGGCAGCCCTCAGCCCCGCATCGCGCTCGGCTCCAGCCGCCTCCTTTACGCGGCCGAGGACTCGTCGTCCTCCACCAGCAGCGACAGCCTGGGCGGCGGCGGCGGCCCCGAGGGCGGCCCCCCGCCTCAAGCGCAGCCCCCGCGCAAGGTGGACACGGCCGTGCAGACCAAGGGCCGCCTGGCGCGCCCCACGCGGCTGTCGCTGGGTGGCCCTAAGGCCAGCACCCTGCCGCGGGCCCGGGAGCAGCCCCCGGTGCTGCTGCCCCCGGAGCCCAAGAGCCCCGGCGAGTACGTGAACATCGAGTTCATCGCCGGCGAGAAGCCGCCCTTCCCCTCGGCTGCCCTGAGCATGGCCCTGCCGCCGCCGGGCAGCGAGGCCGCCGAGGAGTACATGAACATGGAGCCGGGCCCGCCGCGGGCCCCCTGCCCGCCCGGCTTCGCCACCGCTCGGGCGGCCCGGCTCGGCCGGGACTACGTGGCGATGCAGCGGGGGGGCGCCGCGGCCGGCGGGGGCTCCTGCTCGGACTACGCGGACAGCCCGTCCCCCGGCTCGCCCGCCCGACTGATCAGCTACGCCGAGGTGCGGGGGGGCCGCGCCGGCCCCGAAAAGCCCCCGCCGGCGGCCGCCACCGCTGCGTCCCCGGAGCTGCCGCGGCCGCCGGCCGAGCTGTCGGCAGCGCCGCCGCGCTCCTCCTCCCTGCTGGGGGGTCTGGGCTCGGGCAGCGCCTTTACCCGCGTCAGCCTCAGCCCCGGCCGCAACCAGAGCGCCAAGGTGATCCGCGCCGACCCGCAGGGCGGCCGGCGGCGGCACAGCTCCGAGACCTTCTCCTCCACGCCGAGCGCGGCCCGCGGAGCGGCGGGCGGGCTCGGGGCACCCTTCCCCTGCGGCGGCGCGGGGGGCGCCGAGGAGGTGAAGCGGCACAGCTCGGCCTCCTTCGAGAACGTGTGGCTGCGGCCCGGCGCGGGGGAGGCGGCCGCCCGCCGGGACCCGGGGGTCGCTCCCGCCGTGGAGAACGGCCTCAACTACATCGACCTGGACTTGGTGAGGGACTGCGGCCACCGCCGCCACCATCACCCACACGCCCCCGCCGAGGCGAAGCAGCCGCTGCCGCCGAAGCCCCCGGGCCAGCAGCGCGGGAGTGGCCACTGTGGCGAGGATCTGAGCGCGTACGCCAGCATCAGCTTCCAGAAGCGGGAGGAGATGTAGGAGCCGGGGAAGGTGAGCCGGGACGGGGCGGGACGGGGCGCGGCTCCGCTCGGGGAGTGGAACGACCGCGGAGAGGGGGCTGGGGGCTGCTCGTGGCGGTGCCTTCCCGCGGGTTGGGGCCGGACGGCATCCTCCCCCGGGGCAGCCACGGGTTGGCTTGGTTTCGTTGAGCCTTTTGGCCTCACTGCAGCATGAGGCAGAAGAGTACAGGAGCGCAGCATCCCTGCGGGTGTCCCGCCGCTGGCCCGCACCTGCACGGGCTGGGTGAGGAGTGCTTCCAAAGCGGCTTTGGACGCTCCTCGTCAGCCGGGGATACATTACTGGGTTTACCGTGTTGCTACGTTGTTCTACTTTTCGGAATTAGCGGTGCTTCAAAAGTGTGTGGGAGAGGGGTGTGAAAACGAGTCACTTCTCGTAGTGGGCTGGAAACGGGAAACTCCCAGTGTAATCCTGGTTTGGTCAGTGATTGTGGCCAAGAGTGGAGCAGTGAACCCTGCTAACACTTGCATGGCTAAGGGCATCTACCTCACAGGTCTGTGACCAGTGTTAATTATTTAGTTTTGTTGGAAGGAGCTGTGAGTTTCAAAACAGACTTTTAGAGCTTTGTATCTATCACTTGTGTTTTGGTTGATGTCTGTGTGGCCTCACCTGCCACAGTGTTACAAACAGCCCAAGAAAGGAGCCCTATGAACTGTGGTTTTGGCATTGACTAGCGTGTTCTGCTTCTTCCTGAAGCTTTTAATTTTTAATTCGGGAAAAACTTCTGCCAGGCTGTTGCACGTTGATTACAGACATGTAAGATGAGCAGGAGCCTTGTTGGAAGCGGTGTGATGTTTCTGTTGAGTGGGAACTTCATGCAGCAGATACAGAACAATATATCTTGTTAAGAGCTCATAAAGTACAGCACACCTGTGTCCTTTCATGAAAGGTGAAGAGTGCTTTGTTTTGGTGCAGGAAAGTACTGGCAGATAGTTATCTGTAAATTTTGTCACTCAATTTTAACAGTTTCCTACATACCCGAGCAGCAGCAATCAGTAGTTAAAGCAGTTATATGAATTATGCAATAACATTAGGGGGTGAATCTCACCCCACTGTTTACATCATCTCAGTATTTGTGTCGCCTGTTGGTTGTGCTGAAGGGAACATTGAGGGCTGGTGTTGGTGTGATGCCTGGGATCATATGTTTTTAATTTTAAAGTGTTTTGCATCCTTATAACCTGAACAAAAGGAAAACAGTCTCTTCACATTTGCTGCTTGGCATTGCTGCTGTTGCCCATTACAGCAAAGCAATATTAAATCTTTGTCTTGTATGACCTATGAATACTAGGTTAATATGAAAGTTCGAGGTAGGACTTAGGAACAGTGCAAATATTGCCAGTCTGGTTCAAGTGGTAACTGGTAGGAAATGGTAATTTTTGTGGCTGACAGGACTGTGCTGAGTATCACCATACGTTATTTGTGACTAAATGTACACAAATTTACACAACCACACCTTTTCTCAGTTCTGGCATGTGTTTGCAAGAGCCCTGTTTTTGCAGATGGCTCTTGTTACCCTGGGAATCCATATCTGATTAGGACAGCATTGGTGTTGTGAATTCTTCAGGAAGGAACTTTTGCCAGAGGATGCAACATGTTCTGCAGTTAAGTCACTTTGCTTGGAGCATCACTGTTCCCTCCCACCTGTGCAGTGCTGAGACTGGAAAGTGTGAGAGAAGATCCTTGGTCAGTGTGTGGGTAAATAAAGAATATATGAAGGGTATGAGAAGGCAGGTCTGGCAGGGAGCAGTGTCATAACTGCTTACACAGTATTTTTCCCGAATGCACTGCTTTCCTTTTGCTGTGGACAACTTGCTTAATTGAACTATGTGTCATCTTTAACATAAAAGCTGTGGCAATGCTCTCCATGGTGGTGTTAGGTAGATACCTGCTGTGATTATGCTGTTCAGTGAAAGATAGGATGTGGAAGACCTGATATAAGAACTGGCTGAAAAATACTATGGAGATGCTTTTAAGGGCAGCATTGTATAAAATAGAGTTTAATAGAGTAATTGTTATTTGAAGTTGGTTCTTACTTCCCAAAATTTGGATTGGATTGAGGAGGAATAGGTTCTTCTGGGAGGCAAGGGAGGAATCAGGTTGTAATTACATGGGGAGTTTGAGCCATGGCTCTTCCTTCTCCCTTCCCACTGTAAAGCTTTGTTGGTTGCTTGTAGCCTTCTCAGACATTAACTGTTGGGACTCTTGTTTCCCAGGCTAGCTTTCTTGCTATCAACTGAAACTTCTCTTGCAAAATTAGCCTGACTCATTAGCTCATCTCTTGAGTGTGCTAAGGAAAGAAACACAACAATGTTTTGGTCATACTAAAACATTTTTATAGTTATTTTTTTTACTCGTGCTTGTACCTTTTTTGCTTTGGAGGCAAAACTTAGGTTTGGCAGGAGACTTGTTCTGTGTAGGTTGTACCTTATGCCATTCCTAAGAAAACCTGCCTGGAGCTGGATGATTTATGGGACTGCTTGCACATGCCTGAAAAAGTTGTTGAGCACCTTCAGCCGAACCATTCACCTGAAAACTCCACAGCTCCCCAAAGCTTTGCCTGCCTTTCCCAGCGAGCAGCAGAGCAGGCTGTGCCTCCTTGGCCAGCTTCTCCTGTGCTCCTTGTGGCAGCTGAGGCTGTTCAGGCTGTAGCTGAGAGCAGGGAGGTTGTGGTTGTGGTTTCTCCTGTTGGTGTCTGAGCAAGTGAAAGGTGAAGGAAAAGCTTCTTGGTGTGTTTGCAGGTACAGCAGAGAGGAGAAAACTCTCTGGAGTTGGGAAGGGAAAGGTGAAGCTGCAGGTTTCAGAACAAGGGCTGGGGAAGGCTGCATTAACTACTCTTACTTAGTAACTCTTACTGTTCTTTCCCTCTCTTTCGTGGGTTATATACACTTTTAATCTCAGAAGTGGCAAAGGGACTGTACATGGTTTTGGGTTTTTTTTTTTTCCTCCATAAAATAATCTTCCACCCCATCCCAAAGGCCAAACTGTCTGGATAGTCTTGTTTTATCTATTCTGGAATTTTCTGTTGTTGCCATCTACAAGACAGTGACCCCAAATGTTGGCTATTCATCTCCTAACAGTAAAATGACTGTTGCTGCTTCAATGCAAACTACCCAACTCCTGTCCTTTTCCTTGCTCCCCTGTCCTTCTCTGCCAGCTGCCTCCAAGTTGTTCAGGCATTAGATTCTGAAGTATTTTTAATCTCTTTGAAGTGTAATATTTCTCCTAACATTAAGGATCCTGGCTGAAATAATCATGTTGTTTCCCAAATTTCATTGAAAAACATTTCTCTCTCACCCACAGAATTCCTCTGCACTCTCCAATCCCATTGCCTTCCCTGTTGTATATTCTTGGCTGTTTCCAAACAGCTGGCCCTGCCCTAAGCTCTCTGTTTCCCTGTTAGAAGTGCTGTAGTTTCAGTGCAGTTCTGTATGCTCTCCTGCCCAAACCTTTACCTCTGCTTTAGAGAACTGGGTACTGTTGTGTGTGTCTAGCCTAGCTGGTGACTCTTAGATCCTCTGATGAGTGGCCTTTTATGCTGTAGCTGGAAGGCTTCGTTGCTAAAATTGCCAAGTTGTGCTGGGAAACACCAGCCCATGACATGGAAAAATTGAGGGGAGAGAGTAGTGTAGCCCTAAGGCGTTTTCCTCCTGTTTAGAGTTTTGCATGCACAGATGTGGTGGGCTGGTCCTGGCTAGACACCAAGTGTCCACCAGAGCCACTCTATCACTCTCCTCCTCAGCTAGACAGGGGAGAAAAAGATACAACAAAAGGCTCATGAGTTGAGATAAGGGCAGGGAGAGATCACTCATCTGTTACTGTCGTGGGCAAAACAGAGATCAGGGATACAGGAGAAGGATCAGCTTAACAGGGAGACAACCAGGCAGGAGGACACTGGGGAAAGAGTCCAGCCCCTTGAGGGAGGGTCCAGGGTATATATTTGGGCTAGGGTAGGAGGGATTACAAATCAGTTTCATTTATTACCAATCAAATCAGAGTAGGATAATAGGAAATAAAAACTAAATCTTAAAACACTTGTCCTCCACCCCTCCCTTCTTCCTGGGCTTAGCTTTATTCCCCACAGCAGCACAGGGGTGTGAGAATGAGGATTTTAGCCAGTTCACTGCATGTTGTCTCTGTTGCTCTGCAGAGTAGTTTCCTCTATCCACAGTGGTCTGATATCCTCACCCCTCTCTCTGGCTGCAGTTGTGCAGGTTTTTTTCTTGTTCCTAAATACATAATCCCAGAGGTACTGCCACTGTCAGTGGCACTGCTTGGCCTTGGCCACCAGCAGGTGCATGTTGGAGCTTTCTGGCAATGGCTCTGTCACACATGGGGGCAGCTTCCAGCAGCTTCTTGGAGGAACCACCCCTGTAGCCCCCCACTATCAAAACCCTGCACACAAACCCAACAGGTGAGCAGATGTTGTGGATATACTGTGGATCCTGCTTTTGGGGTTGCTGTGAGAAGGCTCCTCAAATGAGCAGGGGTGTTGAAGATGAACTACTGATAACTTGGGTTCTGAGTATGTAGTCAAAAATATTCCAAAAAGGAAACCATTAGATGTTGGCTCTGGAGAAACAGGAAATGCAGTAGCAGGACAGCAGAATGAATCCAGGTATCTTGCTTTGATCTGCAAAGCTTCAAAGCTTCATTTCCATTTTGTTGATGACTCTGAGAACTCTTGAATGTAAGTGCCAATAACACGGAATAGAATATGTGCAGTGTAAGCAAGTGGTAACTTGGCTCACTCTAGCTTTGATGCTGACTGTTTCACCCACTGCATGGGTGGTTTGGGGTTTTTTGGTGATGTAAGATAATGGAAAACAGTACAATGGGAATTCAGCACAAGGGCATCTATAGGGTTGTTAGACCTTTTTCCAGTATCCAGTTAAAGCAAAACACTTCTAAGGGTGGAACTAAACTTTTGTGTGGTTCTCATGAAAATACACCTGATGGTAAACAGAAAATTACTCATGTCATTCCTGCACTATATACCTGGGTTTTATTTTCTGGGGGACACTGCTTGCTTTTTAAATTTGTTTCCTTCATAGTTTTCAATAGCTGTGTTCTTTTTATCAAGTTAAAAACTTAATGTGGAACAACAGCAATTCATAAAATCATAGGATATCCTGAGTTGGAAGAGACCCACGAGAGTGCCAAAACAAGACTTGTACAGTTAAATTAAGTTTCTGTGAGTGTGTTGTTTCCCGAACTGAAGAAGAGAAGTTTCTGTAGTTTTGGGTCAGCACCAAGGTAAATACCAGCATGTTATGAAAGTTTTTCGTGCTTTGTGGGTATTACTGTAGACAAAACAGTGCATTTCTTACTGTGTGCACACACCAGTTTTTCTCCACACCTAATTATTTGCCAAAATTGAGCCTGTGTCTCCACATACTTGCATATTTGCAGTTCTCCTGTTTAACAAGACCACAAGCTTATAATTAATGGGTTTAGGTGTTTCTCTTTTGTTTTCCTGGCTTAAAAACTGAAACAGAATGATTTATAAACAAATTCATATGATTATGAGTACTACCTGGACATCTTTAGCACATGCTTTTCACATTTAGTTAATGTTTAAACTGGTTTTTGAATGTGGTTTAAATTTGAAAATGAAACAGGACATTGCAGGGTGAGAATGATGCTGATTTTTAATAGCAACTATAGGGAGATCATAAATCTCCTTAGATAACACTTGTAAATAGAGAATTACAGCTCATTAATAAAATGCAGCAAGCAGCTGTGGAACGGGAATGTAATTTGACCAATATCTTCTGTATGGTGCATTGTTTCAGGACTACTTTATGATAACTAAAATTTTATATTCATTAGGACTGTACAATTTTCATGACTTCTTAAATACATGAATGCAAGTGCTGAAAGTAAATGTACTTGAATATTCTTTTGAACAAGTAAGTGTATAATAGCTTGTATGTAAGGAAAGTGGGTTTTTTTTCCAGTTTCTTGAAGCTCTGAAAATTAATCTGTTCAGTACTGATTATTACATGAGTAAAGTCACATAAGCTTTAAAAATAATTTTGGTGTCCAGTGATATGGAAGAAAAATAGATATTATTTTCCAAAACTAATTTGACTCTAGGTTTGACTTCAAGTCTCAATGAAAACTAATTACTGTGTTTGATTGACAGAGTTATGAAATACTCTTAAGAGACAAGAGGAAAAAGGAGGGGAAAGGTGTTCATGGGACCTGTGCTGTGTCCAGGAGAGGCTGGGGGTTGCTGGCATGAGATAATGGGGAGCTTGAGGTGAAGGCTGGGGAGCACTTGTAGAAACTGGTATGGGAAGGAGGTGGAAATGAGAGAGAAATTACTTGGGAGACACACAAACTATGGCAGGATGATGTAGATAGAGAGAATTGCAAGGTGTTTGTGATCTGAGGGGAACTGGGATGGTGATATTTGAAAGTTTGAGGATGAGTATAGAGAAATGTGGAGAGCCTGGATATACACAAAGAGTTTTTTTCAGAGGTGCTCATTTTGTATGGTACTGCAGTTTTTCTGAAGGTGTTTTTCCTTCTGTATTTTTTTTTAATCTTTATTACAGGGATGAACACTCTGCTTAGGAAGCACATGTTGTCCTTATTTGTTATTGGATTTTATATTTTTTTAATATTTGTATATTCTGCTGACCTTAACAGGATGATTTGCTTAGTAAGGCAAGCAGAATTTACCTCCAGCTCTCCTTTCCCGAATTCTTTGTCTTGTAGTGTCCCTGTCACAATCACAGCAGTAAACCACAGATACAAATCTGAATTAAGTACAAGATAAATAAGAATAAGTGAATTTTAACATTAAAACTCCAAAATACATACAGTAGAAGGAGGACTATATTCACACAGGTTTTTTTAACTGCAGCATTTTCTTCTTTACACTCTACTACTTGGACAGTTAAAAATTTGATTGGGGTTTATTAGTTTAATAATTTGTCTTATGGATTAGTAAGTATATATTCTCTTTTTAAAATTTAAGTGATATATTGTAAGAGAAAACTTCAAATGACAAAGCTATTGTGGCTTGTTACAGCAGATGTGGTTTTCATTGTGTGGTAAGAGCTGCAACACAAATATATTAATACTGACAAATGTGTCTGAATTCCCAACTTGTCAGAATGGTAAAAGCTGGCTTTTGGTCATCTGTACATGATCTGATGTGTTACAGTACCTGTTCATAAAAGTGAGTCGCGTAATTGTAGGGCTTTGATAAGTGGTGATTATTATTTTGACTACATGAAATAGAGATAGCGAAGGAGAGACATTGGTAACTTAAAAAAAAAAAAAAGATTCACAAGTTTAACAGCTTTACTCTTCGCTTACAGAAATGATGTGAAATTTAACAAAAGCCAAGGTGTGAACAGATAAAGGAGATTTAAATAAGCCTGGCACTCTTAACTAACTAAAGGATGTCTTGATATGTGTCTCTCTGATCATGCTTGACATATCTAGGTCATGTTCTCTGAAGACTATTATTAGAGATTTAACCTTGGGTAATTGTGAAGTGTATTTTCTTAAGAGTAATTTTTGATCAGGTAGATGAGACAGGGGAAGTTTGTGTGTGTTCAAGTGCTTGTAATAATTTGGGAGTCTAGTTGGAAGACCTGGTTTCAGCCACCTGAGCTGGAAGGTGAAATGTACTGTTCCGTGGTTTATCACAGAAGATTTACCTGTGTACATTTTGTCAACTGTTGTAAAATTCTGTTTTTTTGGAAGCTGGGAATGTGGAAGAAATGACCTGTTAAATTTTAAAATAAGATATGCTTCAGGAGGACATTGTGCCACTTTCCAACTAGTAGAGCTGTTGAAGTGTACTTGCACATTTGAACTCTCTGATGATATGTGTTATATAAGGGAGGAATGTGGAGTCTGGGAACATCTACAGCTTTGATTGACTGTTTCTTCTTCTTCTGCCTCAGCCCATCCCCTCCAGCCTGTGTAGGATTTGGACATTTTTAATCACTAGGGCACCTAAGGATTGCACATGCTTTCTTTGTAATACAGAATCCGTGTGAACAGAAGAAATGGGAATTAACTGGCAGCCGTGGTTCCTGTCTAGTTTCAGCCATCTGGCTTTCAGTGGGGTGCACAAATATTTGTTAAGACATACCTATAGGGTAGGAACTCCATAAGCTGGATTTGCCAGTCAATAAAATACTTAACTAGTTTGTGCACAGGAGCCTTCTTTCAGTGGCACAGATCCCTGAAGAAATAAAGAGCTTGAAGCTGGAGTGGAGGAGACTAAGCCAGTCTGATTGTATGGGATCCTTCTGCCCTTATTTCACTGAACTGTGGGATTAAAACCAAACCAAAACAAGCCCTCCCATCATCCTCCTCACCAGATCCTGCATGTCTGTACATCACCAGTAACACTCATGTAAATGCTGTTCTGAGAGTTGTGTGTCTTCCCTGAGAGAGTAAAGGAACCTCAAGAACTGTGGAGGTAGAAGATGGAGTTTGTTTCTCCTCTTAGAGCACATCTCATCTGGGCTCTTGTGTTCATCAGTTTGTAAGTGACTGCAAAGGAGTGGAAGGGAGATGGGGAGCTTGAAACACCATGGCTGGAGCTGTGACTTGTTTCAGGTCTGACCTGAGCTTCCCATGCCCTGTGCGGTGTGAGAGATGCAAAGACACTTCAAGTGACAGCTGATGTGTGCCAGTGAGGGAATCTTTTAGATTAAAACACTGGATGGTAATTAATCTTCAGCCGCCTGGTCTTCATTTTGAAGAGAAGATTGCTGTGTTAGAAAAGATAATTTTAACCCCTAGAGAGCAGGAAATGAGTGGCAGGGGAGAAGTTTTGGCTTTAGAGACAGACTCGGAAGCCTCCTGTATGTGCTGCACGGGAGTGCTGGTGTCCAAGTAAGTGATGCTTGGGCACTTGCTGAAGTACCTTGGAAACTGCTAGAGCAAGGAGACAATGGTCTTCTAGTAATTCTCAGTTTGGTTTGAGGGTTCCTGTGCAAGTGATTGACAAGGTGTTTGGGAGTCACTGTAAGCTGTGATGCTAGAGCCTTCACATAGATATTAACATAGGAGAAATATAGAAGCTCTTCTCTTCCCTGGAGAAGGCACAGATGTAACAGAATGTCCTTTGCTGTACATGGTGTGTCATAGGGCTGGTAAATCTGCAGCCTTCCCTGCATGGTAGAATGTGCTTTTTCATGGTACTTGCTCTCTGTGGTGATACCCAGAGAAATAAAGGTTGGGTACTTTGCTGAACTGATGGTGGCTGTTCCATTTCTGACTCACACAGGTGCTGTAGGTAAGTGATGGTGATGTTGGCTGAGTGGTCTCTGAAAAATGGGATTAATTTTCATTTCCTCAGAAGAGTTTTTGCTGTTGTAATTAGTAATTCCTCTCCTGCAATTCCTGATCACAATTTCTGAATTACTTGTTACTTCAAAATAGCAAATGGGGTATTTATGGAACAGAATGTTATATAATAATGAGGACATAAACTAACAAGCTGTTTACTTAGTTGAGGCTAAGACAATGTTATCTTACTTTTTTCCCTATTTTGGAATTTATCCACAAAGATTTTCCTTTCACTTGTATTTCCAGGAAATGACCATAACAGCAGGTAGCTCAGCTTGAAAGTGCAGTCCTTGAAAGAGGTAGGTCAGCTCAGTTTGCCACAGGATTCAAAATGACTCTTAGATGTCAGTAAGGTTTCCTTGTTTTGATGGGAATGAAGATCTGTACAATGGCTACATGAAGGGAAAAATGAGCAATACTTGGCTTTTTGTAGTGATGGTATATTCAAACTGAACCATTTTCATTTGGGGAAAGTGAAAGTGACTAATTGAAATCTTTAGGAGGACGAAAATATATTTTAGGTGGAAACAGCATTGTTAAAATTGAAAAAATTGCCTCTCTTTAACCTATTACGTTTACCCTGTTTCTCTTTTTGACTTCTTTGCTTGCAAAGCATGGGCACACTGTACCATCCCTTCATGCTTTGCTATGTTATGATATTTTTAGCATTGGTCCACTTTTCTGTGTTGCAGATCACAGTTGATTTTTTTTCCTCAGTGTCAACTAAACCACAACATTCAAAAATATTGTTTATCTTTAAAAGAAAGGGAAATTCAGGAGTACTAAATAATTAATTCTTGATTGCAGATAAAAAATGAAATGCAGGTAAGGAAACCTTAGTTTAGGTGTACTTGAAAGCTATTGCAAACAAGGGAAACTTTTTATCTCCTGTGTGTGGCTCAGGAATCCCAAAAAGCAGGCTGGCTGGCACATCTGGGGTGGGGTCCTGCAGGAGCTTTGGGCAGATGTACCCAGCTTGCCTTCCTGCAAAGGAGGGGGTCTCACCTGGGCTGCCTTCACCCCCCTCTGCCTGCTCCACTGTTGCAGTGGGCTGGTTCCATTCCATGAAATGGTAACTATAGTTAGGCTAGCTTGTTCTGTAGTAATTGTTTATATTTCCTCATTTTACACATAATGGCATTCAGATTTCTGAGAAACAGCAAAAGAAAATGTATAAAGAGGAATTCAGTTTGTTTAGGAAGCTGTATGTTGAAAACTGTAAACATTTTTTCTTGCTGAAAGTTAATATTTGTTCTAGTGTCAGTATTTTGGAAATAATCTTGTATTTTGTTGCCTTTTTATCATCATCTTGTGAACATGATGCATAATGTTCTTGAATGCCTTGGATGTCTTAATATGGGTGGTTAGCCATGTGTAATTTACATCTATCTTACCAGTTTGAGTTCAAAACAGAGGCAGATGAAACTAAATAGAAGAGCAGTGAGGGAAGCCAAACAGCTCCAGATCATCCCTTGGCCTTTTCCAGCTGCTGTGCACGCTCCCTCCTCTCACAGCTGCTTCTTGGGAGCAAAGTTAAAGAACGGTGCCCCGTGCATGAACACTGTACTTTAAACATGTAAATGGTGCTCTTTACTCTTCAATGGATTAACACAGCTGATCAATTCATACGCAAGGCAGTCTTGAGTCCTTTAACAATTAAGAAACAAAATTCTCAAATGTATTTAATTCTTCTCCGTATGAAACTTCTTTCTCTAGCAAGCTCTGCTAGAAGGGAAAAGCCCTGCTGAAGGTGTGCAGGCATGTAGCTAGGGCATGTTTTTTCAGGCCTTTGAACTAGGTTAGGAATGTGTCTCAAGATGGAAGAATGAATAGTTACTTGGTGCTTTTAGCCTCCGGGCTTGAAACTCGCAAGAGGAATGTTATTGTGTCTTCAAAGCCTGTTTCACACAAGCCTTTGTTGAGCAGGAACTTGGAGAGTCTTTGTATTATCATGGGCACAACAAAAAGAGCCAGCCACCCAATTTGATCTAATTGGGCTGCAGCGGTGAGATGTTTCTTCAGTAGGAAGGCTCTTGGAAAATGGGGTGCATATTTTTAATTAGGAAATACCCTTTAGAGTGAAGGGATTGCCTACACAGACGTTTACCAGCTTGCTAAAACTCTCTAATTATACTGATGCAATTCCCCATATGCACATCCCCTCTTTTTCACCTCTTCCCTATGTAGTGCTTTCCCTGGAAGAAAGCAAATATTTACATTTCTTTTAAATTCTGTTTTGACCCTGAGGTGGTGGTAGCACATCCCTGGAGAAGGCAGGCTGAGGTTGAGAAAGTGGGGTGGTTCAGGTTGAAGTAATTTTTGTCATGCTTTCTCAAAAATAAATCTGTATTCAGGACTAAATATGCTGTAATATATTAATACTACCTAAATTAAGACAGAACTTTCACTCAGTGTAACTACCAAATGTTCAGAGGAAATAAACCCATTGTTCTAGTGAACATGAGTGTGGGGTTTGAAGTGCTAAAACCTAATTTCTGAGAACAGGAGCTGCTTCAGTAGACACCCGGAGAAAATTATTTTCATTTTAGTGTGAGTAGCCTAGTGTTTATTCAAAACTGAATGAGATCAACAGAAAAGATGGGAAAACAGCTTTATTTTCTTAAGTTTTTTAGTAAAAGAACCCAAAGAACTCTACAAAATCGGAAATTTTGAATTCCACAGCAGCCAGGTTCACTCAATTTCACCTACTAAAGATATGAGGCATAAAAATAAGAAAATAATTGTTTTTAAATGCAACATTTATTTTGTTGAGTAACTTCATTAGGTGTTGAGGGATTTTGTTAGTTTTCATCCTGTTTTTCATTCAAACAGAGGTTGAAAAGTCATCATAGGAAATTTAACCAGCTACTAAATAGTGACCTGTGTTGGTCATTAATTTCATGTCAAGAATCTGCATAAATATACACTAATAGTATTGTCTAACTAGGGACTATATTAAATGCTAAATTAAAAGGTTATATTGCAGATCATCATGATTTAGTGGTTATTGGTGTTTGAGAATGACCATTAAGGACATAAAAAAATAAGTTTCCTCATTTGCTAATCTAAATTTGATTATTTTAATCACTTTAATTTGAATTAATCCACCGTGAAGCTAAGTGTCAGTATGTACATGATAATTAAATGTATTTGAACTGATATAATCATGCAGAAATGAAGAGTAGGCACAGAAAGGACCTGGATACAGGATGTTGCCTGATGCAGAGGAGCAGGAGCATGAAATCCATGAAATGATGGGAAGCCGGGTGGGGGAGAGGCAAGGGCAAAACCACAAGTACAGAAAACTGATGGTTAAATGTATTGAAGGTAAGAGTGGCAGGCATGTTGTGTAAATTGGCCAGCTCCTGGGTCTTCTGGAAGAGAAATTTCACAAGGTTAGAGGAGGGAAGGTTGCGTAGGAAGGGGTACAGGGGCTGAGTGAGCAGAAAGAGAAATTGGAATCATGCCGGGAAGCTCAGATTTCAGTTGATGTAATTGGACTTTAATGGCTTGAATGATTCATAATCTCTTAGTTTGATAGGCTGTTATAAAATTTTAAACATAGGTATGAATGAAGCCTTGTGCTGATAACATTGTGGGATTGCAGCAGTGGAAAGCGTTGATG
This sequence comes from Onychostruthus taczanowskii, assembly GCF_017590055.1. NCBI lineage: Eukaryota > Metazoa > Chordata > Aves > Passeriformes > Passeridae > Onychostruthus > Onychostruthus taczanowskii. The sequence goes on from NW_024502014.1 coordinate 4,197,855, forward strand.
TGCCAAGAATTGTTAGAGGAAAAAAATTCCTCTAACATACAACGTGTTGGTAAGTTTTGTGTAGACATATTTTGGAGGAAGGTTTGAATGATCCTGCTGCATGAATGGGCTATGAATTATTTTTCACCTAGGTGTGGAAGGAGAGGAATCTCCAACTGATGTAAATTGCTGTACCTACTTGAGGTTGGTAGGACTAGGGCAGCATGCCTCAATTTAGAATGTGTCCCTTTAACAGTTTTTCTTCCTTTTTCTGGAAGGTGTTACTGCACTGTTCTGTTAGAATTAATAGTGAGTCCCTATTAATTTTAATTAGCTATAGTAATGAGTTAGCTCTAAAGGGCTACAAAATGATTTGTAATTCGATGTCTAGTTTATCTTCTACCTTGGTTATTTCATCTTTTGCAAAACTACTTCTCCTGAAGATGGGTGAGATGTTTGATCTGTCTTGGTTCAAGCTTGTTTACTTCTGTGTTTCTTAGAGTAGCTCATCAGCTTTTATTCCTTTATAAAATAACTTCTGTGATGTTAATCATAGATTTGGGTCACATTTCAGCATTTGCATTTGAGTTGAAAGAACAGGTAAAAGCAAAAGATTGTTAGCAGGATTGCTTTATACATAGAAAAAAAGAGGACTACAGAACATGTAATGGTAGCCTTTACAGGATTCCTGTTATTTGTAGGCCTTTCCAATCTGTTTGTGCTTTTAACTGATGAACTCTTGTAGTAGCATTTTACTATTCTTTACTGTAACTTTTTGAAAGGTTTTGCTTTGGTTTAATGAAGTCAAGAGTGATATAAGTCACTGTCTGGAATCTTTTTTCCCTGGCTTTATCTTCATATCCATGGCTGATACTTGCAGGTTTTGCCATTGTTGTGACTTTCTCTGTTCTGATTCCTTAGGCTCACTTCATGCAGGTGCATCTGACAGAATTAAGGCCAGGGAGAGCTGCACTAAGTGCAGGCAATCACTGCAGTTCAGAAGCAGAATGCAGGACACAGGTTTACCATCAGCTTAAAGAAATGGAAGGCCATGCTGTTGTTTCTGTCTCCTTGAACATGTATTCCTCTGGAGAGTTTTTTGGCATCACCTGGGGAGCACTTGGGAATGTATCTAGGAAGAAATCCAGAACCATTTCTCTAGATATCAGCTAGCTCCTAGTTTGGTTAAAACCAACTGTGAAACCCCATCTGCTATATTCTTTCAGACAGCAGATCTTCAAGTAGAATACCTGATGTGATTAGTGCCTTACACTGCCCTTGAAACCACACTCGTCTTGGCATACACTGTTGCTGCTTCTGCCTCTGCAGAAGCTGTCTGAGATAGTCTGCAGGGTTGCTGTGAAACTGTGCCATCAGTGAGTAGTGATCCTGACCAGCTGCAGCAGCAGTCCCTGAGCCCAGGGAGTCTTTGCAGGTGTGCTGGGTGAGAATCTGAGAGGGTTTATCAAAGGGGGTTTGCTTCTTCACTCACCCTGGAGGTGCTGCTTTGAGGTAGGAATGCAGTATAAGTGTATTTATGCTGTTAGAAAACACCCCACTTCTCAATTATGGCTTGTTTTGGTTTAGGTGGTCTGTGTCTGAAAGAAGACATCTTTTACTACCAAACTTGCTGCTTTAATATGCATGTGAGTTTAGCTGTCTGTGTTAGTCATCTTCTCAACCAAATATTTTCTGCCAAAACCCAAATCCACACTGACAAATTAGCTTTCTAGTTTAGATGAGGTCATATATATGTGGAAAATATTTTGAGGTGAAAATGAAAAAATATATGTAATGGCTTCAGACAGCTGTCTTACAGACCTTCTGGTATAGTTACTACGAGAAACAGGCAGGGTTCCCACCTTTCTGCCCCCAATTCTCCATCAAATTTAGTGATTATAGAAGGATTCAATAAGAAACTGACTCCAGTATTCAGTAAGTAACTGGCTGTGATAGAAGGAAACATCAGTTTCCCTAAAACATTTCCTACTGGTCTCACAGCAATTCAGATGAGTCTGTGGAAGATAACTTTTGTTCTTTTATTTAAAAATCTCTTGCATGTTTGTTCCCAGTGGTGTATTACAAAACTGGATGTCTGTTGTCTGGCACATGTGGGATTGTACAAACAAAACTTTCCTTTAACTATTTGTTGAACTTCTGACATTATGATCTACATTAAGAAGAACCTCTTAAAGACAACTCTGCCTTTCTGCTGCTCTGTGAAATGTTTCCAGATGTATTTGGGTACAGTTAGAACATTAAAGTACTCCAAGAGCTATTAGAGTTGTCTGTAGCCTGGCTTTGGTTTTTCCCTTTGCTTCAGTTTTCTAACACATTCTGGTTTAAGCCTTATTTATTAATAAGTGTTACTGCATTCTGCTTATTTTTTTAAACTACTGTGTCATTTATTTGGCAGGAGAGGAGGAAGGTTAAAGTTCTTCTTACCTCCTCCCCTTCTCTCCAGTGAAATTTTTGATTGTTCTGTTTAATGAGTCATTTTCTCTACAGCTGAAGTTAATTTAGTGGCTAATCCAAGCAGTGAGTATTTTCTGAGTGAGGAAGTGAGAGAATGTTAATTCTTTCCCTCTTTTCAAATACAAAGGTGTATCTTGGGTGTCAAAAAAAAAAAAAAAAAAAAAAAAACCATGGTAGAGAACAGTGCTTGTTGGAGGTATTTTATCATTTAACAATAGGTAACAAAACATCCATTGACTTCACTGAAGTCACTACTACAGGGGCTGTAGGCAGGGTTTGCAGTGCTGTAGAGCTGCTGTATGTGCAGAAATGCTCTTTTTCAAGGGTTCTTTATCAGTATGTAAAAGCTGATAGTGAATGCTATTGAACTCTTAGGTGCTCCAGTTCTTTCTTTCCTGCCAAAGTGTATGTGTGCATTAGAGGGAGTTGTGTGCTCTGAGCTGTTGAAGCCAATCTGGTCAAGAGCATTGTTTTCCCAGAGAAAAAGGATAATCAAAAATTTGAAATTAAAGTGACTTGTGAAATATTTCTGACATGTATGTCGTAGATTTGTAAAATCTGTTTCATATACTTGTGTTTGCTGAATGTAGGGTGTTCTGGTTTGGCTGAATAGTACCAAGTTACTGTGTGGCAATGTCCTCACACACAAGGCTTTGATTAAACATGAAAAAAAAATACTAAAGGCTGGCCTACATACGAGCTTACACAGAGAAACAAAAAGTGTGAATTAAGGAAGGTAGCATTTTTATACAAGTGTTACAATGCAATGCATAGTAGTGCCTCATCTGGGCAAATGAAAGCAACAGCATAGAGTGAAAGATTCATTTAGACCTTTGGGGAAGACACAGAGACATTTCATACCAGATCAGGGTTATTTGAGGTTTTTTTTTTTTTACAGCTGGGTATAATTTTAACCAGGGTAAGTTCAGTGACTCTGTTTGCTCATGTGGACCACAGGTATGCATGGCTATTCAAGGTTCAGTCATCAGCTCGACTTCCAATTGACTAAAGCAGATTTGCCCCTTGCCCTGAGCCCCTCGTGCCTTTGGTTGCAGTGTATGACAGTGTATTCCTGTGTTCAGTCAGGTTGCTGAGCTGAAGTTCCTGTCTGATTTGGGCCTCCTCTTCCCAGGAAGAAAAAGGGGGGGTTACTGAGGCAGGTGTGGTTACAGCCGTGTCTCTGAACAGCCTCTGGACAAGGGAGAGTTTGTGCTCTGTCAGTTCAGAGCATGAATGGGACTTGTACATGAGGAGCTGCACGAGGGAAGCTTTGGGCATGCTTTCACTGCTACTTTTTGCTGTCATTTTGAAGAAGGATTCTTACCCCGGCTCCCATGCTGACATCTCCTTTGCCTCAATATACGCGTTCCTGTAGCTGAGCCAGGCAGCTGCCTCAGGGACCTAATCCAGGCTAAAAGTAACCTGGTTTAGGGAGGGCAGAAATCAGAATTCAGATTAATTTCATTGCATTGCTACAGACCCTGGTGCCAGGGCAAAGGAGGGGGTGCTGTGTGTGGTGGGAACATTTACAGCAACAACAAGACAGGCTTGTACAGGCTTAAAGTAGACATGAAACAGTGATCATCATCTCCTTGAAACATTTTCATTCATTTTCCAAAGCACTTATTTCATTGGACCAGGGCAATAATGATGGTGTGAAGCAGAAGGGGCTTGTTTTTTTCCTGCTTTAGGATCATAAAAACTTTCCAACTCTAATGGCTGGAAGTGAGCTTTATGCACAAAGGTTCTTTTGTTTTGTTTTTGTATAAACCCATTTGACGTTAAGCAGCCAAATCTCATCCTTTATGGTTGGTCTAATGCCATCCTTTATGGTTTTTTAGAAGCTACTGCACTTCTTGTTTAGCTTTCAGCCCCAGCTCCAGAAGGCTGCATCTCCTTACATGGTCTTGTCTCTTACCTGCTAAGTCGGGGATACCAAACCAGCACTGAACACCTCTGGGTAGAAGCCTGAATTGCTTCTTAGGAGAGCTAATTACTACAACAATTTTTCTGTTCTTCAGCTATGGAGAGTTTTCTGTGTTTTTTAAAAGAAAATTTCCAGTTCTTAATAGAAATGTAAGAGATTGTGCTGAATTATGTAGTAAGGTGAGGGGGTTGTTGTTGTTGTTTGGTTTGTTTACTCTTGAATAGCTTTCCTGAAAGGCTTTCTGTCTGCTCTCTCTTTTGGTTATAGAACCACACAAGCTCTTGCTCCTTGGGAAATGTGTCACTGTGAGCTCTCTGTAGCAGTTAGGCAAGAGAAAAAACCCAGTGGCTGAGGCTTATACTGTAAGCCTGTCAGAGTACCAGGTGAATGGATAGTTTACCTTCCCCACTATCAGATTTGGATGTGCAGGGCAGAGATCAGTAGTTTACTGAGCTGTTAGGTGCTAGAAGGGGATGCACTTTGTGCCACAAGGTAAGTTCTAGGTTTTGTTCCTCAGATCTGCAGCAGGTATTTTGATTTGAAATTTTTGCCATCTTACTGTGTATTTGAAAATTAGGAACAGATGCAGGCTTAATTTTTTTTGCAACAATGATTAAGACATTCTTCCAAAGAAGGAGAAATAAAGATTTTTTTTTCCTCATATTTTAGGACTAGAAAGATAAGGGAGAGGGAAAATTATGAACTTCAAAGAAAAACTTTCTGGATCTTTTAATGAAATGCCAAATTAAAACCAGAACCCAAAGATCAAAATTATTTAATGAAATTTTTACTTAAAAAGAAGAAACCTAAAAACTCATGCATGGAATACCTGATGAGTGTTCTTTGCTGTGGGCTCAGTGGGCTGAGTTTGGAAGCAATAAACTTGTAATCTGAGGCCTCTGACCATGAAGGAATTGACAGAAGCCACAGCACTGTAACCTGCTGCTCATCTTCTCACCATCCAAATGGTAATCCAGTGTGTCATAATAGTGAGGCTATGTTTCTAAAGCTTGAGATGAGCAGCCAGAATGAAAACATCCCAGCATAGCTCCAAACACTCTCTTTTAATGCTGGGTGTCCTGCACTAGTCTGCTAGAGGTAAGAAGTCTCGCCCTTTGGATGGAAGTTCTCAGATGTGGGTGTTGGAAGGATGTAGAATAGTTGTGCAGTTGTGGCCATATGTTCATTAATTAATGAGTAGTGGTCTGTCTGTAGCCTTTGGTGAGTTATACATGAGTCTCACAACATGTTGAGAAACTCTCTGATGTCAGTTCCTTCTGCCTTAATGTATCTACTGGTTTCTTTTTTCTTTCCCTGTAGGTGTGCTGGGACAGGGATTGTCATTTTGCTGTGTTTGTGCAGCAGCCAGGCCTTGAGCTGTGACTGTAGCTCCTGCATGCTGCAGTCAAACATGGATGTCACAGTGCAAACAATCACTGGTTAGCATTCCTTATCACTCCCTATCCCTGCACTTCTCTACAGCACTGCCTGGGCCCTGGCTGAATGTGTAATGTGCCAACATTCAAAGTATCCATAAACCCCAACTCAATAATCCTCACCTTATTCAGAAAACTTGAATTGTTAAGCTTTCTCCCCTTCCTCTGTCCTGGTAGCTGTTTCTGCCAAAACTTGTCCAGAAGTGCAGCAGGATGTTTTTCAAGCCTGCCTTACAAAGGCTGTAACCAGGAATTTGATGTGTACACCAGCTCCCTTTCCTCTGTTTTTAACATTGAATCTTGTGTATGATTGCTTTCATTGCTCTGTAATCTGTCTTGCTGTTTCTACTTGCTGATTGGTTTTTAAGAATAATGGCAATCTTAAAAGGCACATCTTATATTATTTAATAAGAATTGGATCCTCTTTTAGCATCCAGTGATAGTTTGTTACAAAACAAATGATAGGTGATCTGTCTTCTTCCCTGCCCACAGTTGTTGGGCAGCTTGTGAGGAAGGCTCTGTGTACCTGGAGTGAGCTGCACGTGCAGCAGAGGTGAGACCAACAGGGTCACTCCCTGTTCAACAGCTTGGAACTGGGGCACTTTGGAGAGGAGAGAAACAGCTTCTAATTCTTTAATTTTATGACCACAGTCATCTAAATTTAAAGCTTCTGTGATTTCAGGGATGATGAAACCAGATAGCTTGGGAGGTTCCTCCTTTGGGGCACATGAGAGAGAGCACCAGCCAGACAACCGGTACAGACAAGCAAGAGGCATTGAAACACACAGCGTGATCACTCGAGCTGTGCAGGAGGGAGAGCTATATTTACCAGATACAAGTGCTAATAATGAGACTTCAAAGAGAGCACACCCTTTTATTCCACAGCTGTGCTCTGCCATGCAGAAGAGACAGGGTAGTTTCCCAGTGAAAGTTTGTTGTGTGTCTTTGCCTTGGGGAAGAAGTTCAGAGAGTAGAATTAGCACAGAATTTTAGAAAGGAATTGATCTACCAGTTAAAAACATTATCAATTACCTAAGAGATACTCCTAAAGGATTGACAGAATGGTGGAGTTTGGTCTTGCTAAAAATTCTTGAATGAAGCTCTTTTTAAGTTTGCTCCTCTGTCCATTTCCTTGTAGTCAAGCATGACCAATTCAAAGAGCATGCAAGATGCAAGATAACAGATAATCAATGCACTAACCTGTCGTCATCATGTGCTTCATCTTCCTCAACTGGATATCTTATTAGATGAAGGCCCAATCCAGGGAACCTCCATAATAACTGGTCAAAGGGTCAATAGAGCACATATGAAAGTGAAAACACTTAAACACTGCTAGTCAGCTGAAGGTAAATAAACCTTCCATTCTAATGTTTGGTCTGTGATTTGAAACCAGTCTGGTACTCGGCATACATTAAGGGGGAAGACAGTGCAAGTAGATCTCAAATACATTGAATTAATTTGCTCTCTGGAATCTGGGAGTTAGTGGGGTTCTTTTTTGGGGAGCACTGAGTTGCGACATTTTTTCAATAAGTATGGTATGCTAATTGTCACTTGCAATGTATAAGCGTCTTTGCAGATGAAAAGTACAAAATGAATGTGACATTTATATTTGTTAAGAAGCAGTCTGTGTACACAAACATGCAACAGAGTCCCAGATCTAGTAGGATGGCAAAAAAAATTGGCTTTCTGTTGTAAAGTTACTGTCTAGACAACAGAATCTGATAAAACTAATACTTAAAATTGGGGATTTTTTTTTGTCTGAAATTATTTGATGCGCAAGAGAACAGAATTCGCTGATTCCTTTGACTGACAAAAAGGGGAATGAAGATTTGATAGTTAATTTAAATTAACTGTTGAGTTTAAATAAAGGTATTGTGCGTTTCTTTTTTTCCTTTTCTTTCACAGCTCAAACTGCAGTCATATCCAAAAATGGAAATTATCAGTTTTTTTTTAACTTTAGATCTGATTCTTTTACCACATGAAGTTTCTGTAGTAGTTTAGGGAACAGCCCTCAGCAATTCTGCACATGATAAATGATGACTTCTGTGGTGGTTTAACAGTGAACAGGATGCAGCAGAGAGCCAAAATGATTATTTTCTTCCATTAATCAGAAAAGTTCTTAAGGCATTTGTTTACAGTTGCTGGTTAATTTTCTTGTGTGATAAGCTGCTCTAGCCTTCTAATTTGTGTAAGGTTTTGTAAAATTTCTGTTGGTGCTGTGGTGATTCAGCTTGCCCAAAACCAGAATGCATTAGCAGAAGAATCTTGCTTCAGTCTTCAGTATGTTTTTTAATTAGATTTTTTTTTCCTCCAATGTTACTTGGATTTTACATTAACTCTTCAAAAAGTAGTTTTGAAGGTTCTTCTTGACAGTCATTTTTCATTGTAAGGTAGAAGTGAGGACTGATAGCTGACAGATACAAAATGATGTTAGGAAGCCTGATGTCTGTCTGTCATGCTAGAGAATCACCAGAGTTGGTGTTACAAGATCTAACTTCCTCCACAGTAGTGTTCAAGTAACTCCATCCATGGATAGTCTACAATTCCATGGACAATCCATTGCAGGTTTTGTTTACTATCATCAGCCGTGGAGAAGGTGTGATGCATGGGTTTGGTTTTTTTTTCAGTTTTGTTGCTTTGAACCCAATTTCTGTCCTGTTTAATAAATCTCCAGTATCTGGTAATTTTCCCACAATGATAAAACTAGCTCTGGTGGTCTTGATTGATCCCACTTGCCTTCCCTGTGGCTCCTAGACATCACTCAAACCAACAGCTCAATTTGTTACCTTGCACCAGCCACAGAATAATTCCAGTTTTGATGAAAAATAGTAGTACTGTTACTTTTGGGTAGCTAGATGCTGTCTAAGTGCAGAGGAATTCCAGAAGACCATCACATAACTTCAGTGGGCAAGAATGTGGTAGACTAATGTCAGCATGGGTAAACATAGGTTTTTTAACAGAATTTTTTTCCAGTTAGGAAAAAATTATTCTAAACCATGCAATGCTGAACTCAGAACTGACGGTTGCAACTTGAAAAAGAGGTTTTGTGGTTGTCATTGACAATTTTCCAGGACTATTGTCAGCAATGTGGAGTAGCAGCAGCCAAAAAAATTGAGAAAAACCTGGGCTGTGTGTGCCTCTTGCATCATCAGGAAAAAGTACTGAGGACAAGAAAATACCTTTTGTTGGTATTTAAAACACTGGTGTGCTCACCACATTTTGAGCATGGGCTCTGGTTTTTGTGCTCACATCTAAAGGAGGTAAAGTGAGTGCCTTTAGCTTAGAGAAGGTACAGAGGAGGGCAGCCCTCAGTCCAAGGGGCTGGTATTGCTGCCTCGTGTGGAGTTGCATCATTTGAAAGGTTTAATTTGGAAGTTGGGCCACTGAGAGGGGCAGTGGGTTCAAGGTTTACAAAATCATGAGCTGGTGGAAGGGTGAACTCCAGGCTCTTGTTGACAGAAACCCTACAGCAGCAGGACACTTGGTGAAACTGGTTGGGAATCAGTTTAAGACAGATGAAATAAGAAGGTGTTTGTTTACATAGCAGGTACTGAATTTATGCAACTTGCAGCCAGAGGATGTTTTGAAAACAGGCTGAGTAGGCAGGTTCAAAACAGGGTCAGGAGAGTTCATGGTCAGCAGGGATAGTGTGAGGGGAGTGGACCACAGGACATGGGCTATTGGTTCTCTCTAAATAGCACCTTTGCTGCCTTGTTGGAGATGAATTCTGGACTAGATGAACCATCAGTCTGACCCAGCTGTGTGTTTCTTACACTCCTGGGCTCTCAGGCTTAGTGGGACCTTTTTGTTATTCACTTAGAATTATGTTCTTGTTCATAGCAGGGTTAGATGGAAAGCAGGAAGCCTCTCTTTTCTTTTTTTTTTTTGTATATTCAGTAAGCTGCACCTCCAAGGGAGTCTCTTGGATCTAATTGTTATATTCATCAGTGCTGCAAGCTGATATGGCTATTACTTCTTAATAAACTGAAAAAAGTTTCCTTCTTTCTAGCCAGGAAAAAGTACTGGGAAGTCCATCTGGGAATGTGATTCATCAGGATCACAGTCATAATTTTCCTCTCACACTCCAAGGAGAGGTTTGGGATAGTGCTCAGATACTAGTGATAAGATTTTATTTAGGTGTAGCTTTCAGTTGTAGTGGTGAGCAGCTACACTGGTGTTTATGCAACAAGACTCCAAACACACGTTTTATTACTTCATCAGTGGGACACACTCCCTGGTATTTGGTTATGTACCAGTGAGCTCTGAGAATTGGGAGTTATTCAGCCCCTGCCTCGTCTCACAGTTACCGATGCTCAGGAGCAAGAGTAAAACCCACAGCTAGAAGTTACTGAATCTGAAGGATGTGAGTAATTCTTTTGCTAGAGAGTAGGATAGAGTATTACAATATTTTCAAGTAATTTTTTTTTAATCCTCCTTAACAAAGTTAACTTCAGTATAGCAGTGCCTTGTAGGGTGGTAACCATTGGTAACTGGAAGACAGTGAGCCTTGGCTTACTATCCATATTTTTAGATTTAATTGGGGTAGACTTAACATAAAATAGGTTAATAAAGAGAATTTGGAGGTTTCTGCATAATGTTAAGACTGGAGAGACTGCAAAGCTGAAAAAGAATGAGGGCATTCCTTTCAAAGGTGGTGACATTTTGTTTTACTTTTACCATCGGTGTCTTAAAACAGAGAAATAAACGTCCCATTTTTAGTGTAATGTTCTACAATTATTTTTATCCTGGAGGAAAACTTAATTAATGGAAAGAGCTAGGTTATGTCTAAATCTGGACACTGTTGGGCTTTATCATAGCCTAATGTCAAGCTGCTGTAGAATCCATCACTATGAAGGTTGTGCTAGCAGGAGTTATTATTCATGTAGATATATACATCTGACTTTTCCTTGCTGGGGCACAGTTGTCTTGGAAGAAGACTGAGTATGAGCCCTTTGAAAGCTTGTCCTGCTTTCTTCCTCCTTTCTTCCTCATCCTGGCTTTCTCTTTCCACAATTGCAGTAAAATTTGATAGCTCAAAGTGTAAATTAATCCTAAACTATAGAAGTCCTCCCTTGAAAGAGACTGTAAATCTCATCAATACACTTCATAGAAAATAGAGAAGGACCCTCTGTTTGTGGAAAGAAGGGGACTTATTTATAAATACTGAACAGAAGTGTCTAAAGTAAAGCTTCCTCAGAATCAGCCAACCAAAAACTTCCCCCCTTTTCTTCTTTGACTAAGAGAATGCTTTCTTACTGTTAGGAAATATATCAAAAGTGTCAATATTTACCATTGCGTGAACAGTCTTAAATATTTACTATTTGAAACAGCTCTGTACCTTTTTTTGTTCAGTTTTGAGAGTGCCTAGTGTTTCTACTCACTACACTGAAAATATTAAATGTTAACATTGTAGGTAGTTATCAAAATAATCATCTAATTTGCATTACATGAGTTTGGTGAGGTGATATAAAAGGCATTCTTGGTGGGTGGGAAAAAAGCACTAGAAGAATACAGAAAGAGTTACTGTTTACATGATGAGCACTGACACTGCAGACCTGAACCTAGAAACATTAGGATTTTGGTTGGTTTGGTTCCAGTCACATTGTGCAACAGGGAAAACAAATGGAGAAAACCTCCTTTGCTGTTTGTCCCTTCGAGGTTGTACCTGCCTGAGTGACTGTATATCCTGGTTTAGGGCAAATGTGGGAGGAGACCTCCAAAAGGGTCTCTAGAAAGCAAATTCAAGTGGCCTCTCCTCCCTGGTTCAGGAGACATAACTCTCCTTTGAGAAAAGTGGAAAAGACTGTTTATTTAACAAGCAAAGTACTCACAAACATGGAAAAATGAATAACATTAAACAATGGAACCTCTTGCTGTTCTGAAGAGATGGCAAGTTCAGAAAGTCCTTTTCATTGGGGCGTAGCTCGGCTCGCTCAGGCTCTTATCAGTCTCTCCTGTGCTGGAAATGCTGCAGCCCAGGCCCCAGTGGGCCACAGGTGTGAGCTCCTGGTATTTTTCTGGGGTTTCACTCCAGAGCAGGGCCAATCAGCTCCAAGAAAAATAAAAGCCACAGTCTGGGTAACTTCTCTGTCTCAGCAAGCTGAAAAAACTAACTAAAAGCAAAGGAGAGCTCTCTCCTGCTGTCCGTCCATGCTGCAGAAAGCACAGTCTGTGAGAAGGATACAGGGAAGCAAGTGCAGGTTCTGATAACAAGCTGTGCACTTCTTCTCCCCCACTTTGCTCTTGGAACAGTCTTAAAGGTGCAAAACTTAATAACCAGCATGACCAGAACAGACAGTTGGGGATACAACCATCATGAAGTCACCCTAGGACGCTGTACAAATTGATCTTCATACTTTCTAACCATCTTAGTGCTCTAATGGTAGGGGAGGAGGAGGATGGTGACTTCTTTTTGTTTCTTACAAATCATCAGCTGTAAAGAGCGAAGGAGGTGGTAATGAAGTCTGCCTCAAACCTGTTTGGTTGTTTTATGCAAAAGCCACACTGTAAAGCTCCTTGGAATGCTTTGCTGATCCACTGGTAGTCCTCCACTACTTGAAATATTAAATTGCTGCGAGTTGGTCTATGCAGGGACGGGGTACTGGTGCCATCTGGCTAAACTCTGAGGGACACATGGAGCCACCTCTAGCACAGGCAAATTTGCAGGGGCCACCTGGTGCACTGCTTTGTGTACAGGTACTCAGGGAATGAACATCAACATCCCTTTTAATAAGTGTGTCTGAGTCTGCTGAGAGAGCATTTACCAAATGGAGCATAAGAGGAGCTGCGACATGCTGAGGTTCCCTCTGTGGCTTAGTAAAACTGTGAGCTGCATACCAGCAGTGGCAAATTTGATGCTCTCAGTGTCCATTCAAGTGGCCTTGCTCCTTAAAGCATACATACTGCTGTTCTGCAGATGGATTAGTAGGGATAATGTCACAGCCTGATGGCTACTGAAGGAAGAGAGCTGCAGCACAGCCTAGAAAACTGTCACAACTTTGTTCAGTTTCTCTGTTTCTATGGAAGTTGTTTTTTTCCACAACTACACTTGTAGAGCAGAAGCTGAAATTCAATCCAACTTCCTAATATATATGTATTTCTATTGGCAGCTGTATTTGAAGCTTTCCTTGGCTATTTAGCTTTGAGAGGTTGACAAAGGCTGTCTGAAATACTCTTCTCTGATGATGAGGTAACTGACCATATCACAGCATGTGGGGAAAGCTTCATGGGCAGCTAGAGATGGAGGAGAGGCTGTGGGAAGCATTCAGGTCCAAATCAGCTGGAAGGAGGGGACAGCTGCACTGTGTTACTATGAACAGAAACGATGCAGTTTGGTTGTATCAAATGATAGGGGAGGTTGTATCAAATGAAAAAGGGAGAGGACATATGATAAGCTGTAAAATAAGCCAGGTCCTGAGTTCTGGCTAGTGCAGGGATGGCAGCCTACCTGTGCATTTGAAGTGAGAATGGAGGAATTATTTTGATAAAAATATGAAGTTCTAAAGGCTACAGGTCCGTGTGGAGGCTGGATCCCTGTTCTCTCCCTGTTGCAGATCGTGGTGTTCCCACGACAGCCTCACTAATCCGGCTGCTGCAGTTAGGAGTGACTGTAGCCTGATCACGTGTGGAGATTACTGTAGCTACAAACTGAAGTATGGCCATTGATATTTTGCACAGTCAAGTTCTCATCTCTGAAGCTCTGTGAGCAGAGAAATTCCATCTGTTACTCTTGGAGAAATATGCAAAGTATCCACATAATCTCTTCAGCCTCTCTGTTCCCACAAATCACGGGGTGCTCTGACGGACGTGGTTGCCATGTTTGTTATGAGAAGGCTGAAGTCTTGCTGCACAGTTTCAACGTTAACTCTAACACCTTCTTGGATGTTATCTCAAACTGTGAAATTTGTGGGTTTTTATATTTAGTTCAAATTGTCTGCTATAATTGGCTTTGAGGCTGCTTATAGAAGGGTAGCTGACTGCTCAGGAAACACGCCTGCATTTCACGTTACTTAAAAACATGTGTCTGTCTTTTTGTAATCTCAAAATCTGCTTTGCAAAATAAGATTTGTTGGCATAACTCTTCAATTTACTTCCTTTATTTCCTTATTTCTGTGAGAATACTTCCTGCCACCCTTTATTTCCTTATTTCTGGGTATGAAGCTGCTTCTTCTGCATCTTCTCACTTGGCCACAGACTTGTCTTGACACCCCAGCCCACCCTCGATGGTGCTCAGCTTGGCTCTAACTTTAGTTCACACAGCCAGGCAGCAGTGAAACCTGGAGGTGGTGGCTCTCCTGGGAGCTCTGCTGAGAGAGACCCACACAGCTGTGCTGAAGAGCACACCCATCCTTGTGCTGTGGCCACAGCCTGCCTTAGGGTCCTCTTTTCCCCATATATTGTACCTTCTCATAGAAGAAAGCAGTGTAATGACACAGTTGCTTGCCTTGGACTTTTTGAGCAAAATGAAAATATATCTGTATGGCTGTGATGTTTTATACTGACAGCTATTCTCAGTGCCTTGCTAGAACCTTTGGGTTATAAAGAAAGAAAAGTGAAGTTGAATTCCTTCAAAACATTCTGTGAATGGTGTGGAATCAAAATATAATGCAAGTCAGAAGTTTCTGTCTTTTTTTCACCCCCAAACAAATGTTTTTTATTTATTTGCAGTTCAGTTCTATTCTCTTAAGGTTAGTTGTAGTCATTCCAAAATTACAAAAATAAATCCATCTAGAATGATGGTTCCCAACTGATGTGCAGGGGCATGCAGAAGAGCCAGCAGGCTGTTAGATATGCTTTGAAATCTGAAGTAATTATAGCATTCTCTCTGAAGTGTTGCATTCAGGTTATAAGCACACTTATGCAAGGATTTTGGCACATGCAGGTATATAATGGAACAGTTAATGAATGTAGAAGGATTCTGGGAAGAAGGACTCCTCAGGAGTGTTAAGAGTCTTGGGCATCAGGTACCTACCTGGTGTAGATCTTACTTGATGCTTTGTTTCATTGTGATGTGGAAGTTTTTTCTTCTTAGTGGAACTCAGAGCTCTTATTGCACTTCATGCAAATGTTTGCATATTTGTGGTAACCAGAAAAATTGCAGCATAATGATCATATTAGAGACATGTTATGATACTCTTGCTTGTTCTTATTACATGTGGGTACTATGAATATCTCACTGTACGTGAGACAGAATGAACACCATCTTTTCACTTTTAAAAGAACCCTCACACATTTCATCATGACACACTGTATTAGAAACCCCAGTGCTGTGGGTTTCTAGTATTGATGTAATTCTTCCTTTGGAAGAGCTGTCTGGCTTAGCTGCACTCCCTTCCATGATGCTTGTTCAGTTGGAGTGTAGAAATACTTGTTAGTGCATAGCAAACCATGCAGGAGGTGCAGCAAGGCTTGGGGATTGGTTGTGCTGCAGCTGCTGTGCAGGGGTTGGAGTGTCTGGCTGTTTCCCAGCTGCTGGAATCTGTGCAGGCACACCCTCCACCTTCAATTTGGTATTGTAGCCTGGGGCTTGAACCTGAGGATCTGCTTTTGCCAAAAGAAAGGTATGCATGAAATGATAGAAAAGAAACTATGAGAAATGGTTAGAGATGCTCTGCACTGTGAATAGAAAGTGCTTAGTAATGGCTTTTTAAAATGATAGTATTTTCCATAAACTATAATATAATTCAAAATTAAACAATCTATTCCTATACTTTTGTCTTCCTGCCACCCAGCTGATAGGTTTAAAAATGAAGTATCAGCTGCAGAAGGAGCTGCATGTTGTGGGGCAAGAAGCACAGTTAGTTTCCTGAGCTGAAAAGGAGTCAAATCTACAGGTTAAGAGGGTCTGGGGAAGGCCTCTCTGCTGTAACTTAATCTGAAGAGCAGATTAATTATTTTCTAAGTCAAAGCAAGTAAAGAGTTCCCTCTTGGTGAACCAGTGGTATACTGATTTATAAATGACTGCTGTTTTCATGTTGTTTTTACAGCCTGTAAGATGGAAGGGCTTAAAGCTTTGGGAATATTGAGGTGTATAGACACAAGATTAATTTGTGTTTTATTTCATGTGGGCATATATGGGTGCTAATACTTTATTTGATCTTCACAGAAACAACCACCACCAAGTGCAGAGAGTGGTTTAAAATGGATAGGAAGGCTAAATATTGCTTGTTAATGTAGTTTGATTTCTGTATTGTGTATATCAGAGGCTCTTGTAAGCTTTCTTCTGATAAATGTTCAAATCACTGAAAATAAAAGTCAAGGTATATTGTCACAAGACACCTGAGCCTCTCTGTAAGCTGTTTTTCCCCTCTTAGCTCCTTGCCTAGCCTAGCTTCCTTTGGCTGTGGCTGTAATGCAGGTTACAGAGGTACTTGAACTGCTGTGTTGCAGGTGAAGGCAAAAGGTAGTGCTTTAAAATACTTCCAGCTCAAAGCACTGAAAAACTGTTGCTCACCCAAAGGCTGTTCCTTAAGTGTTGAGTGACTCCAGTGTTCTGTTTTACCTCTCAAAAGCTGATCCTGCAGGCAGCTTCAGGAAGAAGAGTGATGTGACCTTTGCAAGCTTCTGGGTCGTTTTGAGCTCATAGTTTTCTAACAGTTGATAAATCTGCACATAATTTTTACCTTGAGCTGGACCGTAGCAGATACTGTAGACATTTGAAGGAAATGCTGAAATAAATTTTGCTTTATGCTTGCCTATATCAACAAACTAAGGGTGCCTGAACGTGCTGTGTGCATATATGTATATATTTGTGTGTAGCAGTCTGTGTGTACCTGTGTGTGTAGAGGGAGGGGGAGATAAAACCAGTTTATGGCAAAGGGAGGCAAAAAGTGGGATAGATCGCATGAAAACACATCTAAATGACTGCAGTCTCAAGGATGGTGGAAGGGGTGATCTGCAGTAAAGTAAAATGTCCCTTTTTTGTCCCAGCTACCTGGCAGCAGAAGCTCTGTAGTTGCTGCACCCTTTGGACTTGGGCTGCACCCTGTGCACTTGGGCTTCAGTTGAGTTTGCAAAATACTACAGGGAATGCAGTGTTTTAAAGCTACTGTTGTTTTGTCCTTCATTAAGGCACAACATGTTTTGATTTGTATGGAGAATATCTTAAAGACTGGATGCTTTGGCAATGTAAACAACTGGAAAAGGAAAATGCATCTGTTTTCTATTACAATCTAATATTATACTCATCTGTGGCTTCTAAGTAATGGGCACTTGTTTACATATTACAGAATATAGTTTATAATTTTATAAACATAGTTTATAGTTGCATATTGGTTTCCTAAATAAAAGAAAGAAAAGCAATCGTGGCTTATGGTAATGCTTGCACTGAGGCAGTCCTGAAAGTCCAAAGAAGCAGCTGGTATCCAAGGTTGGGAATGAAAAGCCTCTGCTTTCTGCAATGCCTTTCCTATAGCTCAAATACTGCCTCTCTTTATGCTCAAATCTGTTTGGTACTACTACTGACTTCTGTCAACTAAATTTAGGATTTGCTGTAAATTAAGATTATAGCAATGTTTTCCTGTAACTGAATCTGATTTGTAAACCATAAGTGGAAGAGAATTTCTTATTCTTGAAGTGTTTTAAAGCAAAATGTCAGTAGATGTCTGTGTACTTCCCTGATTTAATCACTACATCTAAATTGCAGCTGTGGGATATTTCCAAACCCTTGTTTTCCTTTCTTATATTTCCATTAATTTTCAATGAAGCATGGCTTTGTTGAATGAATTGGCTTATTATTTTCTGAATCTCAAATATGTCACATAACTGCAGTGGACAGTTCAACATTTAGAATCCACAGCTTTGAAATCTTACACATCTGAATGTATTATTGCTGTTTGTTGATGTAAGATTGCTCTGACTGAAAGAACAATGTAGAAAAATATGGTTATTTAGTCCTCTCTTGAATCCCTAAGCTGACAGTACACTTCAAGCAGCAGTAAAGGAGTCATCTGAGCACAGAAGAGAAAATAAAGAGTATGGAAGCATGTGTAGATACATTCCTAAGAAGAAGAAACCTGACAAATAAAAAAAGTAGAAAAAGATGTGAGGTTCATGGGTCTTTTTATTAAAAATCTGTGATTACAGTTATGCAAGAATCTGATGGTCTAAGATGAGTTACATTTAAAATATTTTTTTCATTTGCCCTATAAGGAAGTTCAGGGTATTTTGGCGTTTCTTATTCTTTTGAAAATGTATATTACAAGAAGATTTTTCACTTAAAAAGTCATATGAATGTCTGTATTGTCTATATTTTGCATGGTAAAGTAGCAGAACATCTAATTTGCTCCTATTTTTGACAACTTCCAGTGCTTAAGGCGGAAATTTCTCATGCTTGTTACTAGTCTCCCTCCAGTTGAAATTCACTGGAAAGCTTTAGCTGAAAGAATTTAACCATCTTCAGTGAGATGAGAACACCATTCCTTTTTCATCCCTTCCAGCCACAGCTTCAGACAGTGCTGGTGTTTTGCAGATTTTGAAGTGACCTTGAAGTGTGGAAGGAAGCAGTTCCTCCATTTCAGGGGGTGTATTTGCCTGAAAGCCACACTTTGTTATGTCAATACTCTGAGTAACTGAGAAATGCCAAGTTGCACTTACGGTAGAACCTGCTACACCTTCAGATATTATTTGAAAAAACTGGGGCTCCCACTGTGTGAGCTTCCACAGACCCTGATGGCACTTCTCTCTTAGCAACCAGGACTGCAAGCTGGGAGAGAATCACACACAAAAATGAAAGTTTGAGAGGCAGTTTTTTCTTGCTGAAATACCAGGACTTTGACTGAAAGAAAAAGTTCTTGTGTTTGTATTTAATCATATTGTCTCTGTAGAACAAAATGCCTACAGATGCTACAGAAATTCCTGCGTTGTAGTTGTCATGATTCTTAATTCAAATTACACATTGCATTAAACCTTGTGCGTAGTTGGTAAGTGGAGAGAGATGAATACATAATTATTGAGACTGGAGAACATACAATAGAAAAGCAGAAATTACCAATATAGGATGTATTTATCTGTACAAAATAACTGTAGCTGGTTTGCCCCTTCTCCTTCTATGATAACTCTTATTTCTAACAGTCCTCAGAATCTGAACTGGGAATTTTGTCTGCAATATGGAGGTTTGAGGGGGAGGGTGATTGTTTTTGAGGCAGGAAACTGTCCTAGTTTTGGAGAACTTTTTTGTCCAGTAATGGAATTGAACTACTTTTTTCATGCTACTATAGCCTATTTTAGCTCCTCTTTGTAGATACACACACTTATAGGCAGTGGTGTTACACTCTTACCTTTTGTACATGTGATAAGTAGAAAATGCATATTACAGAACAATGTGATAGGCAATATGCCTTCTGATAAATTCTAAACTGCAAAATATAGATTTTTGTATGATAACATATTTGCAGAGTTTTCTTTTGTTCCTTAAGTGATTTGAAATGATGAAACATATCTTCAAAAAAACTTTAATAGTATGAAAAATCTGCTGTTGCTAGAAAACAGATGTACAAAATAACATTGACTTTACTTGCTGTGCTGTGTACTTTTTTATCCTAAAAGACCATGAAAATTGAAGTTTTATAACAAAAATACTAGGTTTATCTTAATTAAAACCTTCATTTAAGAGAACTGGACCTTAAAGTAGAATATTTTTGGCTCTGGCGTGAAGATACAGATTGAAAGTAGAAATTGGGATACTCTGCCATTCTTCATATCTCCTGATATCTTTACTATAGTTTGGCCATTCAGAGTCCCTACCACTGGAGTTACAGGGTGTTTCCAAATGAATATTAAAAAACTTAAAAAACCAATGCAATATTCTGTTGGATAAGGGGGGAGCTCAGGAGAATTTATAGGTAGCTTCTGAAAGCAGAAATTGTTTTAAAAGGGACTGAGCTGTAAAACTTCTTGAAAACTGCACTAGTGCTTGTCACAACTGCTGATTATTTTTTAAATTTTACTTAAAATTTTATTTTATCATTTCCTTCTATGTTTCAGGCTGCCTTCTTCCATCTCAAGCATATCTTTGATGTGCACTTGCTCCTTGAAGTACAGTGCAAGCTTCTGTTTTTTAAGTTACATCTATAAGGCTGAATGGAACACTACCCTCCTTGTTTGACCTCCCACATGCGATACACAATCCATTAAATCTCATGTAATATTTAAGAATTTAATACATTCTTTGCATAACATAACAGGAATAATAAAATACTGACAAAACACTGCTCTAAGCAAAACTGCTTATACAAACAGCTGATCTGTGAGCAATGGAACTAATGAAGCTGTGTTTCCTATAGATTTTTCTCATATATTAACCTGCCCCTTCCCCTGTGCAGCTTCTCTGGAGTATCTGACCAGCTGTGAAGGGCTTGAGCATGACCACCTGCTCTCCTCTTCATTTTAGGAACAGTTTCAAATGTATCATCATGTACTTTTGTAATCACTGAAACTACCAGCCGGCCAATTTAGGTACAGATTCTTCTCTTGGTTGAGAGGACTGGGTGGCCAATGGTACAAGTTTGTGTGGTAGGTTATGAGAACAGAGGGCTTTCCATTTTATGACATTATAAAGTGCAATGATGCAGCATGACAAGGCTGGATTTTCATATATTTTGTCACGGTTAATGTCTAGAGGATGTTTTCAGTCACTGATTAACCAAGACATCTTAATAATATGTGATACTGTGTGCAGATCCTTTAGTGTGTATGCTAAGCCTTTAATCTGTGCTGCTATATGCTTTTAATTTTCAATTGACTTATACTGATAGCTTTTAAAGGGTTATCCTTAATGCTGGATTTGACAACTCATGGAAGATTTATGTGTGACAATAATACAGTGTCTATTATCATCTAGTGAGATTCTTAGTGATACTCTTGTGAACAACTTTCATTATACGGAAAGAATTTCATGTGGCATGTTTTTTTAAAAAGTTTAAAATATCTGACTGAAAATTCTGAGATGAGAAAAACTTTCACCTAGTTTGACTTTTGCTTGTGTAATTATACAGTTTCACAATGCTAGATTGGTGTTGCAATTAAATAGCTAATGTGACTGTTGATTAGTTTCCCATTTGAAATCATGGCAACTGAACACGTGAAGGTTAGTCCATTTAGGCTGTTAGTAACTTTAGAATATAATATTGGCAGTCATTCAAGCTTTTGAAATTTTGCTGAATGAAACTCAAAAGAAACAGCAGTAAAATACTTGATTTGTCTAATTGGTCTTTATAATTTGGATTTGATTCACAGCTGTATCCAAATAGGGCTCCCCCCTCCCCAAGTGCCTGCCAGGTGCTGTCTCCTCTGCTCATGCACTTCAAATTTGAGATAGCTTCATTGTTTTGAATGAGATTGTATTTCCTTTGTACCCTATATTTACTATTTTCTTGTTACTATGGTTTCCGGAAATAAATTAGATGACAGTTATTTTGAAAACCTAATCTATATACAAACAATTTGTCAGTGTTTAAATGGTGCAATGAAGAGTTTAGCATGGACTATCTCAGAGTTTATTAAAGTGCTCATTGTTGTTGTGGAGGTTAATCCCATGGCAGTCTGGGGTACTTTGGTGCTAATTCAGTGGGAGGAGAAGGGTAGAGCTCTTCCTTTACCAGTGAAGGCTTATTTTCTGATGTTGGAATTTTGTTGTCTTTTTTTTTTTTCTTTCCCCTCCAGCTAGAAGTTCTATTGCATGTAGAGTTTATTTAATTTTATAAATCTGTTTTAATGTGGAATAATGCTTGGCTGTATGTAATCGCACTCAAATATTATTTATTTTTGTAAGCATTGATAATTTTGCCTCCCACCCTTGTGCATATGGGTTGTTGTAGTTTCAGACCATGAAGCACAAAACCTACATTTCCCACATAGCACGTATTCTTCAGTTTGTAGGAGTGATCCAGGAATGAGGCATTTTTTCAGTTCTTTTTATTCTCAGCAGTGTGTGGCTGCCCAATGTTTTATTTATAGCACCTTGTCCAGATGCTGCCCTGCGTCTGGCTTCATGTGGGCACTGTCAAGACATTACCACTCTGCTGTGTGCCCCTGGCACAGTCTGAACTCTGCTGGCAGGTAGCAGTTCTCAGCTCACGGACAAGGCACTGAGACACAGGAGGATTAGGGCAGAAAAATTATGCTCTAGATATTACAGTGACTGTGCATGTTTGAGACTTCACAGCTTCCTCCTCCTCACTATAAAATTTCATGTAGAAAATAGATGGGGTTTTATCTTTTCCTTGAGACTAAGACACAATAACGAGTAAAACTACAGAGCAAATCAAACCAAGGGCAGAATTAGATTTCAGGTCTTTCTGCATGTGGCTGTGTGCTTGTCCAGCTGGCTGTAGGTTGTGTACCCCAACCACAGCACTTTACTGTTGGCAGCTTTTGAGTATGGCTGATGCTTTGAATTTCAGTTATCAGCTTAAGTGTCAAAGGAGTCTGAACACCAGGTTTGAAGTGCTGGGAAGAGGAAGATGCCATGTGACTCTTAAAGAAGGCTTGCTATTTACAGCAGAGAGGGAAGGTAAAAAGGTCAGGTCAAATGAGTGCAAATTACTAGACATAAATTGTGAGTGTATGTGGATGTACATGAAAATGCATTCATACAGAAACAAATGATGTTGTATGTCAGTAGTTTTCTAGGATTTCTTATCTTGGTCTACAAAGCAGAAACTAATGTGTCAAAGCAGTTAATGTACTTAATTTAATGTCAGATTGATGGTGGTATCTTGGTGAAAAACTAAATCTGTGGTTAAACTATTGTTTTCCAGTCCAGCTTCAAGATGTAACAAGCTTGGCTGTTGCTTTTTGCTTTATACCAAAGGCCTTCTCCTTTCCCTTTATTAAAGCATAACCTCTAATTTGTTTCCAGCTGTTTCTGCTGTATGGTAGTTTTTATATTATGGAGTAGCGGACAGTTTCAAAATAATGGATTCTTTCCTTCTACCTTGGCTTTCCAATCTTCTTGGTACAATTTTGTCAACTTTATGATATTTCATTTGTTCCTATCCCTTCCCTGCTTTGTTTTCTTGGCATGCTTTTCACAATGTGTTTTCCAGTACATCCTTATTAACCTTTTTTGATATTTAATGCACTGTTGTTTTGAATTGCGGAAGTGTTTCATCCAAAATCACTGCAGAACTTCCTTCCCACGCTGCTGCCCAGACGTGCTGCAGACTAGCTGCTTAATTTGCACTGGCAAAATTTCAAAGTGAAGGTCAGCTGGCCAGGTTATCCCCCCACGGGGCTTCTCTATCCCTTCCTAAATGCCATTTTTCTTCTGTCTGTTCTGCGTTTTCCCCTTATTTGTCCATTGGGAGGAAAATGGCTCCAGAAAAGTTGAATTGTGTGACTCCTTCCTTGTTTTAAGCTGTAACTCTCACAATTTAGCATATATCACAAAAACAGTTTCAAGGCAGTTAAGACTATTTATTTAGGGTTTTTAACATGTTGTCAGAGAAAAGTAAATCTGTCATAAAATGAACATTATAAAGTTGGGTCAGAAAAGCACAAGAGAAAGTGGTAAGGTTTGGCTTCTGGAATGGGGAACCAGCCCAGAGTGCTAAAAAGGCATGTGAAATACATATTCACAGAAAGATAGGGATATTCAGCAGCTGAAATATATTCTGATTATGTGGTAGCTACACTGAGTGTTACGTGTTGCTAAGCTCCACTGCTGATGTAATTTACTTGATATAATATGAGCACAGCTTCAGTGCACTCAATTTTGATCAAAATTAATTGTGTATATTTAAATTGCTGACAAGCTGAAGGGGTGTGGGTGCATCTAAAGGCACCCAGGTCATCTGCTTCCCTATAGTCAGAGCAGTTGTAATGATTCCCAGCATTGGTGAGTTTGTTGAATTTGAAACTGCCATTAAAATAATTTAATTTGAAAAATAAGAAAGATCCTTTGAAGAACAAATTGCATAATGATGTTGTTTCTGGGTTCCCCTTGTTAATAGTATTTGGTTATATGTTTGATATAGATAGAAAGTGAGCAGTGTTTTCTTTTGAAGGATACAGCCATACAAAGTGTACTTCACCAGTGCTTCTTGAACTGGGTGTGGATTATTGGGCCGTCGTGAGAGGTGTGAATGCCACAAATTCTTCAGGGTTAGACTCTGCAGACTCGTGAGCTGAACAGTACAAATTCCAAAATAATGAATGATCCCAGTTGTTGAATTTGCAAGTCTATTTGAATCTTAAAGACACAAGCAATGTTGCCCTGTGAGGACTAAAGCTATTAACCAGGTGGTGCACATTTAGGGTTTGATATTGCTCTCATTATTGCAGTCTGAGGAGGAGAGAAGATCTTGGGCCAGCAGTGGGTAAAGGATATCAAACACAAACAGCGCTGCCAAGTGTATTAGAGGAGCGTTATGAGAAGATTTTTGATGAACTTGGAGTATTGATCTCATGAGATCCCTGGCTTCGTAGTAACATCATTATTTTCAGTCCTGAAAAAAGGGGATTTTCCCTGCATTGTAAGCTGGACTCAACCTTTAGCTGATTACTCAGATGGGCTATTAGTGAAGGAAGGGAAAGATTCAGACCTTCCGTCCTTTCAAAATTGGAAGACACAAACATGAGAATCCCATTTATAGCACCACTCTCTTTTAATGAGAAAAACTCATTTCATTTCATAGAAGCTCAACCAACCACAAACCTACAAGCTACATCTTGGATTTTTGCTGCTTGCAACTGCTGGACACTTGTTTTGTTTTGTGGCTTGCTTAGCTGTGCTGCCACAAGAAAAGTTGTAGAATTTCTTTACAAAACATGCTATTGAATTTAAGCTCTTTCTTTCTAAACTTAATTGTATTTTGTTTCTTTTAATCTTCCAAAAACCCAAAAATTTGGTAACTTCTTTTTCCAAAATTGAAAAGATGAAATATTTAATCAGAAATTCAGTATTTGGGTTATCAGTCTTGTTCAAACCCCTAGCTGCTACTGATTTTGGGTAATAGAGCAGGATATCCCTTCAGTATTTTTTCTACATAGAAACTTTATCATTTCCTTTTTCCATGTTCTATGCCAGTGCAGACAGCTGGCTGGTGTCCTCTTTTTTGGTGGAGCCAGGCAAATCTGACCTCCAGCAGCTTCACTCTCTCCCGTGCCAAGTGCTCGGGGCAGGCAGTCCTTGGCTTTGTGTCAGTGGCAGCAGCCTTTCTTGCTGACCTCAGTGATGGGCTGAGTTTTCTCTTGAATGAGTTTAAATCAGGTTGACATGCTGTAAAGCTGAAATCAAACATACGAATTCTTTGATGGGCAGAAGCTCATCCAAAGAATGTGTGTGGTTTAGTTTGTGCTTTCCCACTGTACTTGCATCCCAGGAAATGGGTTCTGAAATGTAAAAACCTGGTTCTGCTCATCACCTTATTTTTAAAATCTCATAGTTGTTATTTTTTCCCACCTTATCCTTCTGGGGAAAAGAGGAAAATTTTCTGCTGTAATGAGAATGGCTTTGGTTTTTTTCAAGTACTGTACATGAACTTTGTCTGAACCAATAGCAGAAAGACAGTATCATCTGTAAGTGGTCTTTAGGTTCCTTGCTCCAGCTGTGAATGACCTCTACAAAAGACAAAAACGGGTGGAAACTGTACCAAATTCACTTATTCTGCCCTCCAGGAAAGGACTTGGTGAAACCGAATCTTCACTAATTCCCCATTTAAGACGTACACGGGAAAGCCGAAATAGGCATTTTGGGGTACAAGGAAGAAAAGCTTATCTATTAAATGTAGATTACAGCCTGTCAAGTTAAATAGCGATGTTGTAATTACTTTGTTTGGTTCTGTTTGGAATTGCTTTTGTTAGACCCGGGCTGCAATTAACGCACTGGAGCAGCCATTGTTCCTGCCTGCATTCCTTGGCTCTTTCGGCGTCGCTGGGAGTGGGGAAGCGCTGCAGTTTATTTGCATCTCTTTGAAAAGGAGTTACTTGAGCTAGCTTAAATTTTGGTCGATGTTTTTAATTTATCCGAAGGAGATGCTTCCCGTGCCTGTGTGCACGTTAGTGATGCCGGGAAAAATGTAAACAGGCACTGCTTGTGCTCCTCCGTGTGGGGAGCGCGGCAGCGGGGCTGCTTTCGGTTTGCGGGTAGGTGCGCACCGTTTGGTCTTAATTAGTGGTGACTCATGCAGGTGTCACCAAGACGAGCTGTAAAAGAGTTTGCCAAGGCTTCTTAAGGTGTTTGCTTTGTCTCGGATCTCTAAAGACACCCCGTTATACCTGTCCAGGCAAAGGGTGCTGCACGGAGAGCTCGGCTGGTGGAATCACCCTACGTGGGTCATCCCGAGGATGTTCACAATGGCTCTCCTTTTGTTTCGAGGTTTTGTCCACGAGCTTTTTATTTTTTATGAGCTAGATTTGTTCATTATGTGGGAAGCCGCCACACACAGAATAAGGTGATCTATATGATGCTAAGGTAAACAACAAATGCACTTCTAAAACCGTTTGTTTATAACTATATTGTTTGTAGTAACTATGACAGGGAGTCTTCAACTAGTCCTTGCCCGTGGATGCAAATGAAGTGTTGATGAGATAGGTACAGTTCTGGAGAATGTATTTGGATTAACAAGATTAATGGCAGAGGTGCAAAATATCCTCACTTGGTAAATTGGAAAAAAAAATCTACATTTTCTTCAGTCAAGAACTATCTTTTCACTGACCTGGCTCTGTCACCTGTGGAGTTGTTTCCTAAACAGATGCCAGCTGACGCTGGGAAGGTGTCACAGTGTGCTGAGCAGGTCTGATGTTTGGGAGCTCTGTTTTGTCCCGCTGTGTTAATCAGTGACAAAGTTGTTGCATTTGTTTGCTGACATGGTGGTGGAACTTCAACAGCAACTTCATGTTATTGGACTCTTTCGAAATTAAATGACTCTTTGGAAGGGCATTTCTATTGGTGTTTTAGGGACAAGACACATTATTGGCTCTTAATAGCAAATGGAAGTTTAAATTGGTTACTGGAAAGCCTTTTGGTAGAACATTGCTTGAGTTTTCCTTTTGTTTGCTTTCTTTTATTTTTTCCCTCCTTGGTTACTTTCAAAGAGAATGGAGTGTAAGGAAGGAGTAAGGATTGCACTTACAGTGTAGTTTCGCAACACATCTATGTTATGTATGAAAATTCTGTTTAACTTCAGAAAAGATATATTAAGCTGTCTAGACACTCTGCTCTTAGTTCAAAATTTAAGTACTCTTCTTCTCTACCTCCCCAATAATGGAAATAAAATGAAATATCACCTTATTTTTAGTTACTGGATTTAAGAATGGGATTTCAGCTGTAATAGAAACTGCAGCTAGCTGTGCTGTATCCATCCTGGACTAAGAGATTTGAGAAGGAAGCTTTGCCAGCTGGAACGTGTGTCAGTGTTATCTCCATGTGTGTTGTAACAGATGTTGAGCAGAGACTACTTGTCAGAGGTACCTTGTAGGAACTTTTAAAGATGCTTGTTTGTTTCAGTACATTTCTCTTGCATCACTAACTTTTTCCATAAAGTCAACCACAAACTGCATTATTGGGGACTCCAGCTGAAACTTGTGGTGAATAGGAAATAGATTAAACACAGGTTTTCCCTTTTCTCTGGTTGCCAACAGTGATGTCAGTAGTTTTAATGATCCTTACCTCAGCTCGCTGCTGTCCTCACACTCTCTATTAAAACACTTGTCTTCTGCACTGTTTTGTGTGTTGTTAAGGAAATGCTGATGGCTGGAGGTATCCAGCCCATTACTTCATTTCCAAATAAGGTTCTTTCACCTTAAAGCACACTGCAATAGCTCACTGAGGAGAGAGGAGATTCAGATTGTTTTGTCAAAAATTCAGGAAATACTCTTTTGAAGTCCAGCAAAGAACATTTGTATGCTAAAACTGTGCTTTTGGCTGTGCATAAGGCACAAGTAATGGATCCAAGGCTTATAGGATGAGTGTGTTTCCAGTGACCTCAGAGGAGCAGCTTTGCTCTCAGATTGTCTGTTTCCTACACATCTTTGTGCATTCAGACAGAACAGGCACCACTGGACTGCAGCAGTAGTGTGGGTTGTCATTCTCGGTTACTCAATTCGTGGTTTGTTGTAAGAGATTGGTCAGAGGAATTGGGTATGAAAGCCAATAATTGCAGTCAGTACTTTCAGATGGTCCTTAGCAAAGATCCTAGTTGATTTTTTTTTTTCCTTCCCGAAATTAAAAGAAGACAAAAGCTACCAAGACATCTTTAGGAAGGGGTGACAAGCAGATTTCCATGTTGTGCTGCTGAAGATCTGGAGGTGTAAGCACAAGCTTGAAACTGCTGCATGCCCCTGTGTCCTGTCATGCCTGCAGCTGATATTTGTATGAAATTCAGCCTATACCAGGTCATGTCCTACATGATTCTGGTCCTTCATCCTCTCCAACTCTTGGATATTTCAGGCTTCTGTGATTTTTCACTCTTTTTACACATGTGCAGGACTATAATGTACAAGTTTTGGGTTTCTGTAACTATGTGTTTCTTCAGTTTTCTTAGTGAATTCCTCTATGAAGTGTTTTGGTTTTCCCATAGACTTGTTACCTCTTTCTTCTTCTGCTCTTCTGACTTTGGAATCCAGGAATAAAAGCCCTCCAGTAGTGGTTGAGATGACTTCTTGGCTGTATTGATGGAATTGGTGAGGAATTGGATGGGACAGACTGTTTTGTTCAATACATGATGTATTTGAGTTTAGATGACCTGAATACTGGTGAAGAGGCATAGAACTTGGTCCTGATACTGCAAATCATGTATTATTTATGTTCTTAAAATCTCTTAGCAGAATCAAGTCCAGCCATGTAGAAAAGCTGTTTCTTGCTGTCCTTCCACTTGCCCTGTCAGTGCAGGGCAGGTTGGACCTTTGGTCTTCGCTGCGGGCACCCAGCAGTTCCTCTGGCCCTGCTGGATGGGAGCTGGGTGTGGAGCACCCCACCTTGGATATGCAGCATACACATCATGCACACTTTGTTCCTCCATTTAAACAAGCCATTTCTCTTTTGTTGCTTGTCTTTATTAATAAAGTATGGCATTACTGGCTAATTTTAGGTCAAATGTAGTTGAAAGCTGAAGCTATGTGAAGCTGTGTATAGATATTCGGGTAGGAACATTCCAGTAGATCGCAATGTGAGTGCAGAGGAAAGCTGAAAGTAAATAAGAGATCTGTGAGATAATTCTCCAGAGAGTTTTCACAGCATACCACACATCATTTGCAGGGATAGGCTTTCCTTTCACTTGAAGGACCACACAAAGTAAATTTTGTTTCTTGTGCAATTAAAGAATATAGGACAGGAGGTCTTTTCAGTTTTTTCACTTCAACGTGTCTATGGGAAGCCTTTATTTGTACTGAGGAAAATTAACTGTTTACCTGTCTTTGCAGGAGCACAGTTAATACTGAACAAAGAAATAGACACACTTTTATGTACAATATGTGTCTTGCTTCAGCAGATTTTAGCAAAACTATTGAAATGTAAATGCTGGTAGTCCTCTAACCCCAGCAGAAGACAAATTGTATTCATTTCAGTGCTGCATGGTTCAGTTCCCAGTGGGTCTGGCTGCATGTCAGTGGTGTGCAGAGGGGAACTGGGACTGTGGTGTGGGAGGCCCAGGGGTGCTGGGCAGTGGGGGACACCAGGGCTGTGTGTTTGGCCAGCCAGTGCCGCAGGGCCTCAGCAGCAGTGGGAGGCAGCCCTGGTGCCCAGCGTGTGACCTCAGCTCTGTGTCCCCCAGCAGGGACCGTGCTCCCCACAGGGGCTGCAGCAGCTGCCAGCAGGACACAAGGCCATCGAGCTCCGAGTGCATCCTGCTGGGCACTGCCTTGCTCCCCATCAGGGCTGGGACTGACAGCCTGCCTGGGGAGAGCCAGCAGAAAGGCAGAGTCCAGAGGACTTGCTGACCCAGACTGGTGCACTGGGTCAGGGGGGCTGCAGCAGATCAGGAGAACTGGGGGGACAGGGTCAGAGGCAGCTTCTGGCATTCATTCCACTCTAAACCTGTGCTGTGCATTATCGGGGTTGCAGGACCTTGTTATTCACCCAGCCCTCTTAGAGGGAAGCAGAATGTAGATAAATTTATGGGCTTTACCAAGATTTTCTATGTGCTTTTTTTTTTTTTTAGAGCTTGTATATCAATTAGGAAGTGGTAATGGTGCACCCTGAATGCTCCATTCCTTGGTCATCCTTCCCAGGCCAGCCTGGTGTTTGCAGGTGACCAGGAAGGCCTCTTGTAGGGACTGACGTGCAGTGAATCTTTCCTGTAGCTGGTAAAAATGCCAACAGCAGGCTGGTGTTTGGAGCTTTCCTTTCTCTTATTACAGGAGCTTGTCAGAGTTAATCAGCATGGACACTTAAATTGTTTCTGCTTAGGTGAATCTCTTGCAAGTTTTAGATGTGTTTCTGACTGCTTTGAATTTTATTGCCAACATCTGTTTTAAATGCTTTTGGGATTCACATGCTTGAGTACAGTTCAACTGTGTATGCCATAATTTTTCAAGGTGCTAACACTTTCTGTTTGAATGATAACTCTTTTAAAGAGAAGAAAAAAGAAAAAAAAAAGAAGGGGCAGGGAAATAATTGCAGAAAAATTTTTAAGTGCTCATGATGCTAATTTTCTTTCTCTTTCAATTTCAGAATGATGACCTACACAACCTCAACAAAACCTTCTTTTAAACTCATGGGTATCAAGACTATAAATGTTTCATGCTATCACAACTAGGACCTCACCTCCTCCTCCTCTTCCTCTGTAAATGGGTACGATGCATCCAGTTCAGTTTGTTTACTTTACACAAACCTCAGGAGTTGTTGACTGAGCTGCACATCCTGTGTTGTGCCAAGCAGAAGCACTGTGACACCTGGACAACAAGTCTCTCTTACTTCATCCTCTACCATAAGGACTTAGCTGGCCACATGAACTGATGTGCCCACCACTACATCATGGTGAGAATGGGTATTTTACTAGCACATTTACACGACTTCATTTGCTGCTGAAAACCTGTATGACAAATCATCATTGTAAATTATTACATACAAGACTTAATGTTGGTTGAAGAGTATTAAATATTTAACATAGGTTTTGATTTATACATGTACTTTTTTAATTAAAATGTAACTTTTCCTACAGCACATCTTTTTTGATGTGGAACTGAGGTATACTATATTCTGTTGTAAACAGAGTGGGGAACCTGCTTAAAACAAGGCTTCTAAGAATAGAGTAGGGTACTATTCTTGTTTTAAGATTGTAATTCAGAAAATAATATAATACGAGTCATTGGTCCCTGGGCCTTGATTGTACAGTCATATTTACTGATACTATCAGTTGTAAGATAACCCTGATGTTGAGCTGAATTCTTTCCAAAAGAAAAATAATTTTGTACTCCTTGTAAAATAATAGTCTGTATTAACTGCAATGAAGACAAATATTACTGTACATGGGTATTTGCAAGTGTCAACTTGAATTCATCAATTGCACAGTAACTGACAAAAAAATCAGAAAAAAGAAATCAAAGTCTTCCATTGTATATATTGTAAAGAAGAAAAACAAACAAACAAAAAAAAAACAACCAACAGGAAACCACAAAGCAAAATGGAAACGAAAAAGTGTGAACTTTTTAAATTGACTCTTTCCCTGGAATGAAAATGTGGGTGTTTGTAAATTCTGGAAATCTCTTTCTATATGTAATAAACTAGATACTGTTTTATCTGCTGTAGTGGGTTTTGGGTCTTTTTTATTTTCTTGGTAAGCTGTCTCAAATATCTGAAATTGTCCTGCGAGGTTTCTGTGATGTTTCCATGGTTTGTCATTGAGAATGGCTGTGGACCACTGTAGCTTAAGAATGAAGTGTAATTAGGTGAAGTAGGGAGTATGCTTCCTTGCATTATTTCACTAAAGCCTTTGTTTCAGTTTTCTGGAGACTTTCTAGGATACAGCTCTCCTTCCACTGAATTTGGGGGAAAGGCTCACATCTTGTAAAATCACTTGGAAGCCATATCAAGACTTCAGCATAAAATTTAAAAAGCACAACTCAGATGATTGTCTGGAAATCAGTGCAAGAGGCATGACAAGGAAAAATTCTTCTGTGACTGTCCTCTGCTTTACACTGATTCTATGCAGATGTAAATTCTTCTGTGCATAACATTTTCAGAGTCTTAATTCTTTTGGGGACTGGAAAAATACTGAGATTGTGGATTTTCAAGTAAAATGTTGTTGAAGTGATAATTGAATTTGAAGCCATGTCAGGTCCCTGTTGGTCCCTTGTGCTTCCACAAAGCAACTCCATGGGCTAGTGCACATTCAAAAGAATTCTTGTTATCAGGAAAAAGCAGGCAGGCACAGCAGCAGCTCTACCTGCAGGAAGGCTTCAGCCCTCAAAGAAGGGGTTTCTTCCCCTTGAGATGTTTATGATGTCTGGGATTAGGCTGTGGTTACTGCAGTGTCCACTTCTGACTGCAGTATAGATGAAGGGGCCATTGCACAGCTGCTCTTCACCTCTCTTTTTGCTGGAGGCTTACCACTCCCTTAGCTCTGCTGGTATTACTGCACATATAAAACCACTTGGACCCTGTCAAGTCAGAATATTCACTTAAGAAAGGACTTGCAGTTTAAGAATGCTTAAATAATTCCAGATTCACTGGGAGCAACTGCAGCAGTGCTGCTGTGTGGGGAGGCTGCAGCTGAGAGGGACCTATGCCTGCCCAAGTGCTGCCCTGGGAAATCTTGGCCTTTGCTGACAGAGCAGTCTCCTCCCAAAGGTTCTGACAGCAAGCAGTAGCAGACAAGAGGCTTTGCTGCTTTCTGATGTAGAAAGGGGCAAGTGGCTCTGGAGTAGAACAACTTTTAACTTTTAGCCTTGATAAGCACTTTTTTGGATTTTTCCAAAGAACCATTAATACCTAAGAAGGCAGCACTTGCTTTAAAAAGAAAGTTGCGTGCATCCAACCAGTATTTAAATTTCCAAGTTGCCCATTTTAATTTTATCTTAAGCCTTGGCTTTTGTTTCTTTTTTTTTTTTTTCTTCTTTTTGTAAAATGGGGTTTATTTGCAATATATGTAAGCTTGCATATATTCTGAAGGAAAAACATAAGAACAACTCACCCTCAACTCTTTTGCCCAGTCTTCTCCATTCTAATTAATTAAATTAAATGCTCACTGTGTTGATTTGGTTACTAAATATTAGCCTGTATTGATGTTTAAGTGCCTTGCATAGAAAAGTATTTAATGTCCATTGTGCTTTGTATTGTTCCAGAATTTGCAGAATCTGGCAATTAAAGTCACAAGTTTGGAGGTGCTGGAAGCTACTGTAAACTTCTAAGGTTTAAAAGGCACCAGTGAGTTCATTGAATATTGGTAGGAGTACTTCACAGTTATACCTCTGTGAACAAATTTTGTTCATAAAACAGAATGAATTCTGCAAAAGTGTAGGAAATGACAGTGGTCATTAGGGATGGCAGAGGGGATGGTGCTGATCTGGTGGGTTTCCATTCATCTTAATGATGGCACATGGGCAGAGAAGGAGCCTGTTAAAGATGTTAATGTGCATGGTGCTTATGTTAATCATTATTTTTTCCTAAGTAAAATTCAAGATGCCTGTTCAGCAAATGTTCTGAAAAAACTTTTGCAACAATGCATTCATAACCAAACGTAAAACTCTTGATTATTGCATAGATTTTTATTCTTATGAATTACAAACTTTAATAAATAGATGATTATGAACTAAACCCTTTTAAATTAAAGTATAAATACCTCAAAATTAATGTGCTATACTATATTTTATGAATTCTTTTGCACTGTCTGCCACAGAACAGATTGTCATTTCTCTAAGTTTGAAAATGAGCACATGGGATCAGTCTTCGATCAGCTGGTAAAACTCAGACACTCGGGAGTTTATTTTGCTTTTAATTTTTTTCAAGTGGAAGTTTCTGCTTATTATTTGAGTTTCTTTCTGGCTCAGTTACTGGCACAGCTTCAGTGTTCAAAAACTCTGTATTGAATGCATTTTATTAATGCTATTGGTTGAAAATGGGAGAGGTTGGAAAAACCACTTGAAGCAGTCTCCAGGATCACAAGGAGCATTTACACACTTGGGTTTTGGCAAAGATTGCTGTGTTCAAGCTGAGTTTGATTGAGTTGATGTGTTTGTTGTGGAACTCTAAATAAATTTTTGTCCTTCTAGGATCTGATACTAACCTTTTACTTAGTATTTAAAATATCATGTCTTCCATAGTGTTGTTTCATGTTTTTTCAGTAAAAGTACAAATTCAGAAAGCAAAAAGATAACTCAGGCCATGATTGCATGCATATTCTGGTGCTGTAGCCTTACTTTGTGCATCTTTAAGAACCAAGCACTGTGTCCACCCTGCTCCCAGCTGACTTTCAGCTGGAGCTGTTTCGTGGCCTGTTCCCTGCAGGCTGGGTGGTGAGCAGGCTGTGCCTGAGTGGGTGTCCCAGCCGTGCTGCTTGGAGCTGTGTGCCCGGCACAGCCGAGCAGCCTCAGGGGCTCCTGCGAGGCTGAGCTGACCCCAGTGCTTGGGAGCAGCTGGAGTTCAGCATTCAGTGCCCACTGAATCCATCTGGGGACATGCTGCAGCTCTTGTTCTGCAGCTTCATTCAGATGAGTTCAGTTTAAAGAAACAATACCGAAAATAAAGACAATATGGCAAATTTTTGCCCATCTCCTGTGTGGCCTCCAAGCCTTCTTTGGGTGCAAATGATTTTGGGGGTTTTTTGGGGTTGGTTCTTTGTTGGTCTGATTTTTTTCAGCCTGCAAACTTAGAGGCTAGTTCAGTGGTGACTGTAAAGTGACAGTATTCACCCTTGTCCATTTCACCTTGTATTTATCTGGCTATTGGTATTTTCACTGAGATGTGACTTTGAAGATACTGTAAATAAGTTGTTTGTAAATGTAACTGATCCCCATTAAAATAAAAAAAAAAAAAGAGTGAAAGTGGAAAGAAGTTCAGGACTTCCAGTTTAGAGAAAAACTTTTATTTTGTCTTTGCATCTTTAAGGTGGTACTGTTCTCAAAAAAGATGAAATGAGAAATCTGTGATTTCCAGTTGTTTACTGAAAGAACATTAACATGTCAGAGGAGAAGGTGGAGGCCAGTCAAGGACTACTTGAGGAAGCAGGTGTTATGGTGACTTCTGCATTTTAATGTTTCAGGTTGGAAGCTTTTGTTCTACATTTGGAATAGCATTAACAGGATAATTTAATATTAATGTGTGCCTGCAGTGGCCAGGCTTGGATGATACAGAAAACAGCCCAAGAACTCTGCACGTCTGCTGTAAGACACAGGAGGGCTGGGTGCGAGGCCTTGAGAGGGAAGGATGGAGGGAGACCTCACTCAGTGCCTTGTAAGCTTGCTGGAGACAGGTTTATTGGAAAAGGTTCTGTGCCATTCTGCATTCCTGATCTGAATTGGTGGATGGTTTGAAAACTGGAACTTTACCTTAATGAAGGGGCATGGAAAAGAAACTGCTGGGGAGTCCCCCTAACACTCCACAACCTATGGAAAGGCTCTGCTTGGTGGGATCCCCAAAGCTCCTGTTTCTGCTGTATTAGGATACCTGGCAATTGTATTTGGAGATGGACACCAATAAAATAAAATAAAACCAGTCTGCCTTCTGTAGATGTTGAATACCTCTCAGAGAAATCATTGTAGGCACATGAACTGTATTGAATCAGAACAGCAGGAAGTGGAGCTGTGCTGTGTCATGGCTTGGTAAAATGGTTCTGCTTTTTCAGCCAGTCTTGGACCCTACATGTGTCTACAGAAATTGAAGTGCTGGTTAATTTGAGGAACATGACCTGACTGGAGAACTCACCTACAGTGCTCGTAGAGGACAGAGCATTGCAAGGAAAAACCATTAGAGCAGCAATGCTGCTACAGAATTGATAAAAATTTAAAACAACCAGGTAATGTCTTTGATATTTTTACCAGTAATTTTTGAAGAGGAAAAGTTGTGACTTACAGCTCTGCTCCTGTCTGTCCATCCAAAGGCTTGTGGGTGGCATTGTATATGGCTGTCACAATCTGTGCCTTTCTTTTTACTTTTATTTTTTTAACTTCAAAATCAGTCTGGTACCATTTGGCTGTTGGATGTCGTGGCTGAACCCTCCTGGAACTTCAGCAGGGGGAAAGTCCCTCCTGCAGCACATGGTTCTGCTCATGGGGCTTTTCCCAGGGTCCATCTCTCAGACTGGGAAGTGAGATGTCTTTCTCCTCTTGTTTCCTTGTATTTGGGTTTTTTTTAATTGTAATAATCAATTATTAGATTGAATAAAATGTCTGTTGTGAATTATTTGCTGTCAATAAAGTACAATAAAGCTGAAATGTCAGGGGCTTTCTCCTCAGGTTATTGTGGACGTGGCTACTGTCCTGCTCAGTTTCCTCATTGCAGTGGTAGTGCTTTGTTTTTCCACCTTTTTGAAGATGGACTGAACAAAGAAATTATAATTTTAACTGTCAATTTACTGTTCTGCCTTCAGCTTGTGAATTTAAAACAGCAGTTCATTTGTCTTCAGTCAGTTTAGCAATTTGATTAAGGCAGATTTGGGAAAAAGAATTTCAGCTTTTTGGTTTTTTTCAGGCAAGAGTTTGAGAGCAAAACAAACTCCATATTTCTGGCACATCCTGATTCTGCAGTCAGCTGAGCTGCGTGCAAGAAAAACTTGTCACTGTTTCTTCCTCAGAAGAAACAGTATCTTTTGAAGTCAAGGCCAGGTTGGCTTTTATTTATAAAGGTTGATGGAAATAAGGTGAGTTCCAGTTCCTGTGGTGGTGGTCTCAGTCCAAAACATGCATTTGAGCCCATGCAGGGCCAGAAAGTCATTATTTGTCCTTTAAGTGATTGACTTCAGAGAAAAACTGTTGTCCTGTAACACGACAGTGGTGTCTTCAGACAGCCGTGGTTTCGGTAGGGTTTGGTTGTGGCTCCTCGGCCCCAAGGCCTCCGCACCGCCTCTGGGCGCTTGGCCTCCTCCTCCTCAGCACTCGCCCCCTGCCCAGCCGCCCTTTTCCCACAAGGTCTGGCTTTCCTCAGCCACCTGGCAGTGATGTGGCTGCTCCTGACAGCCTGCCCTTATCAGGAGCATGTTTTGCATTAATTTCAGCCTCTTCACAGCGTGCCTGCCGCTGTGGGAACGTGGCCCGTGGGTGGAGAGCGTCCGTCTCCTTCAGCCACACTTGGTGCCCCCTCAGCGGGAGCAGGGAAAGGTAAGCTGAAATTTCTTTTCCTAAATCTGCCAGGAGGTAATTTGCCTGGATTTCTTCCCTGTTAGGCTGTGTGAAGTGGCCTGGTATTCTGTTGGCTCATCACCAGTTTCCCAGTCATGTGGGTAATCCTGAGGGTTGTCATCTGAGGTGAAAGATAAGGAGAAGGGCCTGAACGTGACACATGGATGTGAAAGATCAAGAGACTTCTGCCTGCTGTGTTATTTTTAAAATTAGAGCTAACAATGAGACACGAGTGAGCTGTTTAGTTTTGTCTCTTCCAAAGCATTACGTGAATGTGAATAAATAATTTGGTATTGCATTAGTTTTTTGTGTGCAAAGCAAAACTGATTTTTACCTTCTTCATTGAGGTGTTAGGAGGATTAGGCAATGAGTAAGAAGTACATAACTGCTGCAGTGTTGGGTAACAAAGAAATGCTGGTAAGGAAGCTATGTAAACTGTGTCCTTGCAGAACAGTAGTACTGTCCAGCCTTTTTTCTCCCTCTGGATTTCAGGGTCCCCTTCAGATCTGTTTAATGCCATCTCGCTCAAAAAACTCGGTTGCTGGAAAGTTTCCTTCTGTGTTTGGACCTTTCCACTCCTGAGTTTTGTTCTAACTGTTGCACAGCCAAGGTGCTCTCACCAGAAGATGAGCAGTTCAAGCCCGGTCTGCAGTTCTCAGCCCCCTTCTTTGTAATCTGTTAGTGGTAGTCACACTTTTCCCTGACTCAGGAGGCTGCTGCTATTCAGGAAGACCAGTTCAATGCCTCCTAAAGGTTCATCAAAGTGATTTCTACTAAACAAAGCCTGTAAACCAAACACAGAAGCTTAAAGCAAGTGTATCCTTAAATTAAGAATGGCTCTACCGACACAGAAGTGCTTTGGGGAGCCTGTGTTTGTTATTCCAGCAGTCTCATTGTGAGAGCTGGAGCTCTATGAAATGCAGATCTTCAAAGCTTCCTTGAAGATATGATGCCTGTGATTCTCCCTGTCAAAACAGAAGTCTCTTTTAAGGTCACAGTCAGCAAGTTTTCTTCCTCCTAATACCTCTTCCCTTGCATGCTTCAAGGAGGGAACTTCTTATTGTGGAGCTCCTCACCTCTTCACCTTACCAGTGAGCTCCTGGTGCCTTTCTGAACTTTTCCTTTGCTTTCCTCTTTTCTGTGAAGCACTTTTAGCACATGAATGTTCTTTGACTGCCACATGCTGACTCTGGGGACATTGCTGCCTTAGTGAAACTTTGTGGAGACATCCTGGGAGAAGCATTGGCTTGGACTTAAATGACCCAAGGAAAGTGTGAAATCCTTAACTTGAAATTGCCATAGTAGGCAGTGGGTCCTGAAACCACAGTAAATGTGGTGAGTAAACGGGCTTATAGCATAAATATGGGGGGGAGGGGTAAGGGAGGGGGAAATAAGATTATTTTTACACATAACGGAATTATTTTGATTTTAAAATATTTGGTCTTCTCTGGTGTCTTCAGAAATGAAGGCCTGATGGAATACTGGCAGGGTTTTACCTGTTTAAGTAATTTTGTTCCTGACTAGATATGTGGAATAACTTCAGCTGAAATAAAAAGTGAACTCACTGTTTGTTGGGGTGTTTTTTAAACATCATTAAATAAACACAATTTAGAACATGGTTTCACAGGTAATAACATTACCCAAAAGGCAGAACTTTCCAGTACGAGATAGCATCCTATTAAATTTATCCTGGCTTTAGAATAAGAGAAACAAGAAACCAGAAGACCAATGGTTCAGAGAGCATGTGACTTTCTTTTTGATGGGATCCCAAATGAACATGGTGTGCAGATTGGAGTCTCTTTCCCACAGTAGGTGTTACACACCTTGCTGTCTGGCAGTGCAGTGGAAGTGTTTCCTAATGAAACTTCATCACTGTAAAATAATCACATATACTTCCTAAGTAAGTAATGTCATAACTGTGATGTGGGTTTGTCAGTCCATTTGCTTAACAGCCTAGTTATTTAAGCAGGATGTTTGGCATATATAACAGTAATATAAATTGATGCTGAATAGGTGAGATTTTTTGAGAAGAGCTGTGCTCAAACCTATAAGAATTTAATGGCTTTTTGAGGGTTTTTTTTCTTTGTTTCCTGGAGGTTTTTTACTGCTTATTAGGTTTGTGTGTGTGCAGAGTAGAAGTGACTTTCAGTAGCTTGTCAGTGAAGAATCAATGACTGATTGTGTCATAACAGACATTTGGATAGGTGCTCACTGATAAATTTATATTTGATCTTTGTGGAGACATTGCAAGTGTCACTTTCCAGCAAGCAGCAGCTCTTATAGCTCCAGTGATCACCAACTGTTATTTTGGGAAGTTACAGGAAGTACGTGCTTAGTCTGAAAATAGTTGAGGCCAATTCTTAAAAAGAGGAGTTAAGCCATCTCTGACTTACAGTTGACATAGATAACTGTCATTATGTTATAATTATTCCCTAAAAATATTTCAGGAGCTATAATTAGAAGGAAACAAGAAGTGAAACTCAAAGGAAACTAATTACAAGTCCAATGTGCTTAAATTCTCCCTTTGTCATCTTTGCATATTTTGTTGTTTTCAGTATTTCAAAGCAAACCTTACCCAGGAAACAAGTCAGATTTCTCATCTCTAACATTTGCATTCCATGGTTTCTTCTCTGTTGTTCTTGAAGGTTGACAAAGATAAATTTAGATTGACTTTGCATGGTTGAATAGCCTTGGTGTTTTAGCCTAATTCCACCTGTAGTGTAGCTGTTTGGTGTCATTGCAATACTGTGGTCTCTCTAGGTATAATATTGAATGTATTTTCGTTTATTATGAGGGAAAATAATTCAAAAGCAAACTTGTGAGAACTCCTAAGGTAGTGCCTGCAGAAACAGGTTTTACCTCCTGTGCTCCTTCACAGGAAATGAAAGGTCAGCAGAGTTAAACAGGAGTGCGGATTTTGATGCAGGAAAATGCAATGCCTCTGTATGATCATGATTTTAAATTACTTCTCCAGCTTTGTCACTGCCAGAATTAATCAGGGTAATTTATGGCAGAGTGAACTGAAATACACAAACACAATAAGGTACCCTGACTTCCTAAGACTAGGAAAAAAAGCATTAATTTCTAAGAGATGGCTGAATTAACAAGATAATTCGTTACCATATGAAGCAGTCCATAAGATATTAGTGTATTGTTCTGTGCAGTGTTTTATTTTAATGGTGAGACTTAAAATGAGGCTGCTCAAAGGAAGTTCACTATCATAAGGATTCTTTGGGGGTGAGGGGAAAAATTTTGTGATTCCCTGCCAGGTTTTGTGTCTGAAAATGGGGTTGGTGTGAGAGTATGCTGTGCACAGCCTTCCTTAAACCAATGTCCTGAGGCACACAGCAAATAAACACACTGGAGGTTGTAATTATTGTTTAGTTGATGCCCTGTTTTAGATCCTGTTTAGAAGCAGAGAATAGATGTCACCCTTCCTCCCACCAGCAGAATTTGAAGGAGGTGAAAGCTGGGTGCTAGGCTCAAGCTTGGACACGTGTTTATGGAGGGATGCAGTGGGGTAAAAACAGACAGCAAGGATTAGGAAAAGCCTAATAAAGTCCACAACTGTGATCTTTGCCCAGGGAAATTGGATGATCCAAGTGGAGCTTGGATACTGAATTTAACTTTGCTCACGTGGTTCTGGCCTTGCCTGGTGTCTGCTAAGCAGAAGTGACCTCAGAGGAGGGCTCAGCCAGGGGTCAGTGCTGTCCTGCCCCTGCCTATGCCCTGTCCCTGGAGCAGGAGTGTTTGCAAGGGCGATGCCACAGCTCTGGCCAGCCCAGCCCAGGTGTGGCTGCACCCAGCCCAGCCTGGTGGGAAATCCCAGTGCTGATGATCACTCATCCCTGACACACCGAGTTCAGAGCCACTGTTCAGGTGCATGGTGGTTATGGACTTCACAAAACAAGTGGGAATTAGGCTGGTGAGAGAGCAGTCACAGAGAGCAGTCAGAATGTAATTTCCTGCAGTCCACACAGTCAAAGTGTTCCTCCTTTAGTTTTATAATTTATGAATATGTTCCTAGGAATAAACACAGGACTTGTGTGCTCGAGGCAATTGTTTAAAGCCCAATCTTGCTCTTGTTTCACTGCATAACAAAATCCCCATCACAGATGGTAGTCAGGCCAGAGACAAAGTTTAAAATGAACTGATGCTAATTTTGTTTCCCCTAATACATTACATTAGATTTCTGTAAACATTTCTTTGTTATTACCTTCTTGTGTACAGAGTATCCCCACCTGTGTGGAAAGTCTGCCACTGCTATGAGAATGACTTGACCTAGATTTTATAACAAAAACTGAACCCAGGAGGTTTTCAGCTGTAGGCTTACATTTTCACTGGAACTGAACTTTCCCAAAAGTACATTGGCCTTGATCAAGGTCTGGAACGGGTGGGCCGAGAAGGGAATTCTTGCAACTCAACCCTGACTTTCTGATCCAGCCAGCATAATTATAGTTTAGCTACCGGCCAGTAGCAGTGCTCTGGATAGCATCAAAGCATTCTTGTGAACGTTTTGAACTACTCCCAATGACCACTTTTGTGGTTGCTGTGCAGCAGCTTCTGAGCACACCCTGAGCCACCCCGTGCCCAGGGAGCTGCAGCTCCTGCACACAGAGCCCAGCTTGGGGGGGTGTGGATGGCTCATCTACCAAAGGCTCCTTGGGAAGGCAGATAATTTGTCTGCTCGGGCATTGTGGCATCCATTGCATAACTGCACTTCAAACGCTGTCTGGAGTCCGTGGCAGCTTCCCAAGCAGGATCTATCACATCAGATAATGCATCTGGAATGGGCTCTATCAAAAGCTTTAGCAAATCAATGCCTACAGAAATGTAATTTGTCTTTAATCAATTGCATTGTTAAGAGTAAAAGAAAAAATAGTAGATAAAAGCTTTAGGAATACAGAAAGGAAAAATTTAATTTGTAGGAAGCTAATTAATTTGTTTTTAAGATGTGTTTTCCAGTCGTTTGCTGGAGTGCAGCTTGTTGAAGGAAACTGATGTGCTGAAGGAAAAGACAGTGTCCATAAGAGCGTGTTTGTCTGTGCAGAGAGTAGTGCAAATGATTTGTGTCTGTTTCTTCTTTCTTGAAGGGCCTAAAATATGCTATTGTATAGGTGTGTTCTGATTCAAGAGAAAAAGAAGGAAAAAGGGAATTAAGTGAAACTGTAGAAGATAAGGAGAAAGGAAATGGGGAAAGCATCAGAGTGACTGCCTGAGAAAGTCTGTGTGTATGAAGATATATGTGTAAAACCAGTGAAAGCTCCAACAGCACCCACTGCAGTTTAACCAAAAGTCACTAGTTGTCCTTGAAAACTCAGTTCCATTTTTATCCCACAACAGCATTAACATCTGTATTTTGTAGGTATTTATTCATTAGTGCATTACATGACGTGATGGGTTTTGTGTGGGCTTCAAGTTATGATGTGATTTCTGTTGAGATGTACATGTTCTATGGGATGTGTTTAAGCTGGATATTTATCCATTGGAGGAAATGTTGAACTGATTGTGTTTCAGAGGATGTTGAATATTCCCAGATCTCAATTCCCACCCCTATGAGGTGGGCTAAGTTCAGTAGTTTCTGTTGGAACAAGGTAACTTTGGAGTTGCTTTCCTGCACGTGAAAGCTCAACTGAACCTCTGTCCATGTGAGACAGGTCTGTGCATGGTTCTTGCTTCTGTAGCAGGCTGCTCAGGAAATTAGATAATCCTTTTCTATTGCTGTTTAATTTGAGGGATGTCTTCTGGGAAAGACAAATACATATAAATCTGCCTACCTGTTTAGATGGTATCCGAAGAATGTCTGTGAAATTTAGAAGCCATGTATTTACATTTAACTGTAGTCATTGTGTAATACTTCCTGTTCCATGTTCAGTGAAAGAAATTAAATAATGGCATTTCCTATAGATGTATCTAAGATTAGCTGTCAGTCAGCCTGTACTGATAATGCTGTGAATCCAAGCATTAATTTTCAAATGCTCTGCTTTTCCCAGTTTTCTGTCAGCTTGCTGCTGCTATTCTTAACTCCTGAGCAGTCAGCATTTGGGCTGGGGGAAGATGGAAAGTTGGGATTTCATGTCTGTATTTCTTATTGAGGACAGCTTAAAGCTGGAGAGGTGAATCTGAACATTTGTGGGGAAGAGCTGTGTGAATAGAAATCGGAGCTAAGCACTATGAATTTTTTTATTTATTATTTTAAAAGCAAGTGAGATTTTTATAAAGTTATTGGAAATTACTTTAATGGGACAGAGACAGGAAGTATCTTTATTTACAGCTTTTGGACTTGCCCTGATTTCCACAAGTTCAAGGCACTGACAGATGCTGTCTTTTACATTGGGCTCTGAGGTTACGACATGTTTCTGTGAACCAAGCCATTTGCTCCTACTTCTGAAACTAGCTTCTTAAGGTATTTAGATCTATAAAAAGTGATTTATATAATTTGCAAATATTGTAAATTATTTGAAAAAAAGAGTTGTATTTGAAGGAAAAGCATTGGAATTGTTAGAGCACCGTTAAGGAGCAGCAAGCCTATCAAGAACATCACAAGGAAAGCATGTTTGCATGAACTACCATGCATCATTTCAGGACTTAAATATCTTCTTTTTGTTTTATTGCCATTTGCAGCGTTTTTTCTGTTTTGTTCTGTTGAAGTGAGATAGTGCTGATAAAGAAACAACTTTCTCCTCCTCCTCCTGCTTGATGTGAACTCTCACCTTTATGTTAATAATCCACAGATTTAAAAGTGTGTGTCCTAGCACATACATGTGCATGCACATAAATAACAATTTACACCGAGAGAGTGGGGGAATGCTGTGACAATTGCCTCAGTAACTTCATGAACTTAAGTGCTGACTGCTCTTCGGAGTTATGATCCTTCAGTTCTGGAGTGAGCATTGCTGGAGGGTCATATTACTATTCTGTGTGCTGTATATATTTCCTTGACTTCTTGCAATAAAAAGAACCCCTGCTTTTTCTGTAAGCATTTCCAATTTGTAACAGATCAGCAACCCAGTGTTGTTTCTTTGGCAGGGTGAGGCCATCAAGACCTGTCCTTTTTATGGGTCTTTCCAGGTGATTTACTAGCTATGACTTTCCCTTCATATCACACTTGAAGTTTCATCAAAACAATTTGGAATGTACTGGGACCAAATAAATGGCATAGGCTAAAGCATCTGTTTGCCAAGATA
Organism: Onychostruthus taczanowskii; assembly: GCF_017590055.1. NCBI lineage: Eukaryota > Metazoa > Chordata > Aves > Passeriformes > Passeridae > Onychostruthus > Onychostruthus taczanowskii. The sequence continues at coordinate 4,242,071 of NW_024502014.1, forward strand.
ACCACACTACAACTTGCCAAACTAAACATTATTGTTAGAAACATGGCTTGACCATAATGCCTATCTCTGAACTGGAGTGGGAATGGTTTCATGGGAAAAAGTTTACTCAACAATATATGGGTTCATAGAGCCTACACTGGAAAAGAGACAGCATACTTTAGTTTAAATAAGTTGAAACTGCAGCCAGTTCTATGGCTTGTGGCTGATCTTTATTATGTGCTATGTTTTCAAATTCTACTTTTTTTTTTTTTTTTAAATGTTATCTCAAAATAATTCCTTGCTTCCCCCATTGCTGTTTTTGAGGACTCATTAGAGAAAGCAAACTGTATCCTCAAAGATTCTTCTTTCATTTTGCTTTTGAATTTTGTGACTGTTCTGCCTCAAGGAACACACAGCTGATTCTTGACTTTACAGTGTTTGGGTGCTTTGGCTTGAAACGCCATTGCAGCATTCGAAGTTAGAAAAACAGAAAGGTTTCATGATGAGATTATTGGAAAGGAAGTGGAAGGAAGGAGATGTACTGGATGTTGGGCTTACCAGTTTTGCCTTCACTACTGGTGGGAGATTCCCAAATTCAGTAGCATCACTTAAGAATGGCTCATTTCTCTGACACGGCTCTAACAGGGCCGAGGCTCTGAAAGGCAGTTTCAACATTTCATAACCTACCTGAAATCATACAGTTATGTCAGTTGTGGATAGGAACAACAGAGCAGGATAGATTCCTCAGCACCCAAACCTTGCCAGCCCACAGGGAAAAACCAGCACACATTGATGGAGCCAGCTGCAAATTTAGTTGAAAAGTCTTTTCCCTTGATTTTTGTGCATGGCTCACTCAGGTGAGGCAGTGCTGTGAGGACAGTGCAGCAGCAAAGCCATGTGAACTGTTCCTTACCCAGGGGCTGGACTGAACTTGTGCAGGGGCAAAGCACCAGATTGACAGGATGAAAGAGGATTAAGTAATGTGGGTAAATTCTTTTTCCTGGAAAACTTGAAAACTTGGCCATTGTTTCTCCTTGCTTTTTAGCAAGGAGACACATGGCTGAGCATCATTGTTGAGATTGTTTCTTGCCTGTACAGAGTTTGTTCCAGTAGGTTCTGAAGAGGCAGTGCTCTCAGCTGGCCTTTCCCTTTCCCTTTCCCTTTCCCTTAGAAAGCTTTTCTATCGAGGATCATCCAAATATGTCCCATCTTGCCTCGTGAATGTGTGTAGTGTTTCAGTTTGACCTTGGTTCAAATTCTCAAGTGGTTTGAGTTTTGTTTTTTTCCAAGCACCAATGCAGCTCATGTTTTGTTCTTCTCATATTTTCCATCACACTTTGACAAATTTCGACTAATCCTTTCAGCAGCTTTATTGTCACTTGTCTCTGTGTTACTGTTTCTCAGCTTGTCATTTAATAACTGAAACACTAGGACATATAAGAACATGGGAAATACCATATATCACCCAGTTGTCATGTTTGGAATTGCAGCAGCTCTGTTGCACATGATACAGTTATAAATTAAAATTTTCCATTGACCTGGAGCTTAGAAGGATATTTTCCGTGCAGTTTTTACTTAGATTTGCTGATCTTGATATATTTATATCCATTTATCTTTTATGTATCTTTTTGTATTTCTTCTTATGTTCCTATTTCTTATTTCATTTTGCTATTCCTAGTAAAAATCCATTTTGCTGGCATGCCCTTGTCTCTATTGAGGTGATGTTTGCAACCATTCCTGAGATGGAGTGAAAGTTTTTTTTTTGTAAATGGATTGGCAAAAATATACAAAATCCTGTGTATTTTATCTATGCAGGGAACTGGGGAAAGTTGAGTTTTCTTAATATCAAAGGAGAAAGGAGAAAATTATATTTTTCAAAAATTGCTGTCTCTGAAATAATTCAGAATAGGAAGGTTTTATGAGACCTGTCTTTATAAATTCTGGAATCGATCCATTTGTCTCTTTAAAATTTAACTGCAGTCAAGAGAAAAATTAAAGATTGTGTCGTTTTGATAATGTAGTACCAAGCTATTTTTGGTAACTTAAAGAGCTTGTCGAAAGCACTTCCTCTAGGACTAGCACATTGAGGCCAACATGGGACTTGAATCCAACCCACTTTTGAATCATGACAGACCCAAGACATCTTTAAAAATGTTGAGATAACGAATGCTGTCTGATTTGAGACTTTACAGGTAAGTTCTGCCTTGGCACAAGGTCGTGAAGTTGCCGATATGTTGGTGGTACTTTTCAGGAGCTGGGGCCTGTCACCGTCGGCTCTGGGAGGGAAGGCTGTTGCAGGTCCCTGCAGAGAGGCATTGTCTCCTCAGGATAAAGTGAGAGGTATTTCAGAAGTGCTTTGAAGCCGTGCCAGCCTCCTCACAGGGCTGTGAAACTTGATACCTCCGCTTTTGAGCTGTTGGGGAAAGTACAAACTGTAGTACTTGTGGAATTCATTCACTGACTTCCAACCTCGAGTCTGGCCTGGGAATGGAAGAAAGAGTTTAAGAAGAAGGTGGAAAAAAAAAGACTTCAGTAGTATGTGGCAGTTAACTGTCAACTTTGGCATCTTTTCAGATTTGCAGCTTCATGCTTTCTAGAGATAAACTGTGACTTTTCCCTAAGGACTGGAGGATTTCATTTTCCTTCCCACTGAAGCTGCTAGGATTATATGACTGTAGGAGCTATGTGAACTGCAGAACTACCAGCAAGATGCCTGCCATGCTCTTAGGTAGTTAATTTAAGGTTGCAGAACATTTCTCGCAGCTCGTTCCTATTTACATTAGCTTCTCAGTATTTTCCATTGTAAAGCAGATCAATAGGGTCCTTCTGGGTGTATTACTATGCCTTGAGTTGCAGAACATTTCTCATTCCTATTTACATTAGCATCTCAGTATTTTCCATTTGTAAAGCAGATCAATAGGGTCCTTCTGGGTGTATTACTATGCCTTGTCGTGTTTCATCTGGGTTTCTCTGAAACCTTTTGTCTCATTAAGAGGTGGATTGAAGATTTTCTGTGGGCTCAGAGCATATTCCTGTGCACCCTGTGTGTCAAAGGAGCTTGTGTAAAAGCAGGGAAGGAGCAACCAAATCTTCAAAGAGTCAAACTTTGTTACTCTTTTTGTTCTCAGTGGAGCTCAGATGCAAGCGGGCAGTTTCTGCTGTGTGGCCTGTTGCTTTTGTTTCATTTTGGCAGAGTAGAAGAGAAACATTCACTTATGTCTCTCACGGTGCTCTCTGGGCTGCCTTGGCCATGCAGGACCCATGAGGTGTCGGCTCTGTTAGGAAAGCAGCAGCCTTTCAGGTGGGGCTGGTGCTGCTCGCACAGGAGCCAGAATCTCACGGGGTCAGCCAGGCCAGGCTGGGGCCGGCGCGGTTTGACAGCTGCCAGCGCGGTGTCCGTGCAGTAACACACCCCGGGTGCCATGCCAGGGCACAGCCGCTCTCAACTAGCAGTCCCAGAGGGGGGACAGGGTGAGATGAGTGGGGCAGGGAAAGGTGGCAAAGGTGTGTTTCTCCTCTCTGGGGCCGGCGCGGTTTGCCAGCTGCCAGCGCCGTGTCCGTGCAGTAACACAACCCCGGGTGCCATGCCAGGGCACAGCCGCTCTCAACTAGCAGTCCCAGAGAGGGGACAGGGTGAGAATTGAGCCTGGCTTGTTGCACTGTGCGGGGCAGGGAAAGATGGCAAAGCTGTGTTTCTCCTCTGGGGACTGGTGTGACAGATTTCAGAGACACGTAAGGGAGAGCTGGAAAGCTCGGGGTAAAACTGAACTGCAACTGCTGAAGAAGGAAGAATAGCAAGAAAATATTTAAGTAACAAAAGTGGAGGAAAGTAGAAGTTTATTGCTTAATAGGGAAATGAGCAAATAATAGGTCATCTCTTTGATGTATTTTTCCTTTCAACCACCACAGAAAAGGTGAATTATGACCAGATGCTTAAACCAGTTATTTTTAATAAAAACAGGACTAAAAAGGAACAGGTCAGGTGCACTTGATAGATAAGAATGATTATACAAGTCAGCAGGACGTGATACAATATCCTATAATATGAAAAATTTGCAAATGCTTACTTATCTGCCATTCTCTGTAATAAATTTGGAGTCTCCTGATGATGTCAAGAAGACAAATGTATGGCATGTATTTGAAAATGCAAGGGCAGCTGAGAGGGAGGAAGCCATGGAGAATTTAGAGAACCTTAATGCTTATTTAGTATTAAAAATTAATAATGGCATAAAGCATTAGATGATACTTTAAAAATCTTTCTTTTCCTTACAAATGTGATAAATAATTATCATGATGTCACTCTGTAATTGTGCATAGTAGATTTGGTAGAACCTTATTGAAAAGACAAGCTAGTACATAATCCCACATGACATTCTTGAAGGCAAACTGTGCTGGGTTTATGTGCTAAGGTGGCACACAACTGACTGAGGCAGTTGTGGGCAAATGGGTATTTGGGATTTAGAATATTTCCTGTGGAGATAGCTCAGGGAGGTCATGATGACTTTGTTGCTGGAGTATTTAAAAAAGAATGTAGATGTTTTGTACTTGATGGTGCCTCAGAGGTGGGATATGGATGAGATGATTTCCTGTGATTCCCTTCACTTTTCTGTTCCTGGGACTCTGATGTGTGGCTGACTGGGGAGGTATTAACTCAAGTGCAAATAATTCAAGTTAACTGTGCACTGAAGACACAACCCTCAGCTTAATAGATGTAATTTTAAAACCTGGCTGGGAAAACGTGGTTTCAGATGTGGTAATAATGTCCCAAGAGGACATCCCAAGATGATTGGTAGATTTGAGAATGATAGGGGCTGATTGGAGAGGTTCCAGATTGAGAATGATCAAACAAGTAGGAAACAAACCTAGAAGGCAGCCTGAAACAATTTGGATTGTGCAGGGAATCAAAGACCAGAAGAAAAATTACAAAAGTCTTCAAATATAGAAAAGGCTGCTGTAAAGAAGAGCAGTATGATGCTTAGAGAGAGTTCAATCCCTGCAGAAGATGGAACAGGAATTAGTGAACTAAATTGCAGCAAAAAAATATCAAAAGAAGGCATTAAAATAAAGGGAAAGAAACCCAACATAACAACTCTCCAAATCAGGGATAGCAAGTACTGGAAAAGATTGCTTGGGTGATTATGACATGTGATGATGTTAAAGGGTAGGGGTGAGTGAAATACATGTCCTCTCAGAAAGGACATGGAGATGGTTGTTCTTACTTTGGGACCTTTCGATGTCCCTATCTGATTTCTTCAAAGGTTTTTTTTTTCTCCTGAGAAGGAATGCTTTGCCTTGATAGCTGAGGACTAAATTTATTCATTTACTGCTCAAAATAGAATTGCTACTCTCTATTCCTACTAAAACTGTCTGCCTAGCAAGTAGGGCAAATAGCCAGCCCTGCATCTGAGGTCTTCACCTTTCTGTTCCCTTTTGCCTGTGACAGGGAATTCGTGGGAGCTAACATTTACCCCATTGCAGCTTGTGGATGGGGACACAGAGATGCTGTTTCTTTGCAGGAGATGCTGGGGCTCTTCACAGAGAGGCCACACTGAATATCCAGACATGCCAGTGAAACTGCTGGGTGCAGTTCTGAATGCAGCTTCCTAATTAGTGTTTGCAATTGTCCTTCAAACAGCACTTACACCTGTGTTCATTGAACATATTTGAATTTTGTTTCAAGTAAAATTCTTACACAGTTAGAGTTTATGTCTAAATTGTCTTTGTCTTATGGGTATTAAGGTGGAGAATGTGCTGTAAGTTAGAAACAAGCCTGGATGCAAAAGGCAGCCCCTATCTAGGCAGTGTCAGATAGATTTTCTGAGGCTAGATCTGTTAAAAAGCTACAAACGGATCTGTCATTTCTGGTTAGAAGTTCAGAAGGAAACAGACAGTTTGGATCAGGCAACAGTCTGCAGTGATGTGTCCAAAACAAGAGCTTTTGTTCCAAGCGGGGCTGATGCAGGCCACCAAATATGCCAAGAATGCGGGGCCGTTTGTGGTGCTGCACAGATACCATCACCGGCGAGCTAAGCACCACATTCCTGCTCCAGTAACAGCTCTTGGGATGGAGGCAGCTGAAAAAGGGAAGCCCAGAGCAGAAGGTTGCCACTGCCTACTTGTACACTAATGTCAGAGATAAAACCACCTCTGTTTTTCTTTGAGATGCGTTTTCAGACCCCTCCCTCAAAGAGGCAATTAGCTGTTAAACCTCTCAGGGTCAAACGGTCAAGGTTAGTTACAAGAAGGGAGTTAAGAATTTTTGAATCAGCTGCTGTGATTTCAGTGAAAAATCTGTGTAGTCTGAGCCCTTTGCATCAGGAGATTATGTTTCTCCAGCTGACATAATTGCCAAAATCAAGTAAATATGTGGAAGCTCTGTGTGTAAACATGTATGAATTGGAGGAGTTGTTGCACTCCCTCGTTTATGAAAAGGCTCTACAAATTGCTCTGAGCAATTTTCATACCCATTTCAGTGGTATTTTTGTAATGCCATGACAATTAACTGCTAAGATTGTATTCATACTTTTAAAGTGGGGTTTATTTCTTGTTATTAGATACAAAAATACTAGTTGAAATAACAAAAACAAACAGTATCCTTAGGGAAAAGGTTTATTTTTCTGTAATGGAAATGTACTACATCCTTTGGTAATTCAAAGGTTAAAGAAGTGGTCTTTGAATTTTACAAGTTCTATGTAACATTTGAACTCTCGGGACATTGTAGTGGTTGAAGCTTTAGTGAGGCATTGATTGCAATCCACTCCAATAACTTGTCTATATTGAAAATAATTTAAATTAACCATGACACCTTGTTAATAGTGGCTAAGGGAGCTAAAGAATTAAAAAACCCCAAACCCACAGTGCTCTGAATCTTCCATATGGCACATCTGAACTCTGACATTGCCAGTTTTGGAATTAGCTCCTTTGAGCACCTGGTAGAGTTCATCTTTACTAAAGCAAATATTTTGCAGAAGCAAGTTTTCTTTCACCCCAGGGTGTGAGGTGCAGCAGGGAGCTGTGCTTTGCAGGACCATGACTCTAAGAGGTTACTCTGTGTCAGGTTCACCATCTCCTGATGTGTGGTGTGCTGCAGGGAGGTATTTTCATCCTCCACAGGGGTGAGCCGAAGTAAATCTGCCTGCTGTGGGTAACCCTTAATAAGCCCAGCTAAGCACATCTGGAGAACAGGCATTCAAAGCCATGAAACGCCACGGCCTCAGCTGGTTAAAAGCTCTCCTCCTGCTGCAGAGAGGCTGGAGGGGTCCTTGGCCTGACCAGAGCTGGCACTTCGGATGCTGGAAATCAGAGTTTGCGTGCCTGGAGGTTACCTGGTGGGTGTAGCAGAAAAAATGACTTGGAAAATACTAATTAATAAGTAAAACCAGGCTGCTACTGTAGCTGACACCAGTGGCAAAATGGGAAGCAAAGCAGATTAAACTTTCTGGAAGATCAGTTGGTGAAGGCAATGATTTTGATCCCAACCTGCCAATTAACCCATCTAGAGGAGTCACTGTGGAGGATTCCCCCAGCCAATGTTTTGATGAAGGAGCTGATTGGTATAAAATCACAAATCCAACACAACTGGTATTTTACTGTGTTTCATTACAACAATTTTTCAATTATGCTTCTTTTCATTAAGCTCATAATGCAGATTAACATATTTCCCTTCCTTTTTAAAGGAAAACTGTGTGGTGATACTAAGTAAAAAATTTAGGGAAGAGGGACAACTTATTTTCAGTATCTTTATCATTTGTCAATGACAAGATGGATAATCAAATGTTCTCTGTCTTTGCAGAATGGAGTTTATGTTTAAATGGGTGGGTCTACTCAAAGCTAAAAGGAAATTTCACAATATATTTTTTGTAGAGAAGACTCCCAATGCTAATGAGCAGCCAAATCTGTCTTGGGGAAACAGTTTGTTACTAAAAATAAATTGCAGCCTAACTGTAACTAAAATGGGATTGCAGAAACCAAGTTACTCCGATTCCTGATTTCTGCTACAGAAGGAGTTGAATCTATTACAAACAGCTCTTATTATTATATATTTTTAAATGTGCCAACTGAGCTCTGTTTTGAAATTAATCCACTTGTGAGCTTCTGTCAAATGCTTACAGCATTCTCCAGAGATTTTTCTTCAGACTCTGCAAAGCCAGTGAGGAACCAGTTCGTAGTCATGAGGCCAAAAGGAGAAACAGTGCACATGAGATATTTATAGAATATGAAGCAAAACAGTGTGATAAAGGGCAAATGAAAGCTTTCAACTAGAGGGTTTTCGTTCCCAGTCACATGATCTTTACATGCAATTTCTTTTTTACTATACAATTTTGCAGGGAAATTAAATCACTTGACAGCAGCCTTTTTCTGATTAGAAAAGAACTGTTCAACTGCTCCTTTACCATTACAATACACTCACTTGTGGCTGTTGCTGTTGAGAGGGTTTGTTTGCTGAAGTTTCTGCAGGGCCAATACTTTCCTGGCAGGTGGAAGCAGAAATGGTGGCCAGAGGTTGCCCTGGGAAGATTTCAGTGTGGAGCATGGAAAACCACCCTGCTGCTGAGCACAACATGCAGAGTTCTTAGTCATGAGCCCCAGATGTTTGGAAAAGCAGGACAAGGATCTCCCTCCTCTGAAACTCTGATAGTCACAGGCAGTAGAAGCAAGCAAAGGTAAATCCAACCTTTCTAATTGCTTTTGTGTCCCATCACCCCCTGTATATAAATGATCTTGTTATATTCATGCCTTTTTGTTCTTAATGCAAAAAGCAAAGGACATTTCTGTCCTGGGAGTTTATCAACCACCTAATTCATTTTTAATATATTTCTTCCAGACTAGTTTGTTCAAGTCAAGTATCTGTGCTGCATCTCTGGGGGCTGCCTTTAAGCAATTCTGACCTTGAATAAAACACCAACTTGACCTGGGTGCCAGATTGTGACTTAGCCTAAAACCATATTCGACTCTTTCAGAAATACAGGAGTTGCCAATTACTAAAATTAGATATTTTACTGCCTAAGTGTGGTGACTCCAAGAAGGGGAATGGTGAAGAGGAGAAATTGCATGAACTGTGTCCCAGAGGTCCAGGCTGATAAAAATAAATGACGTCTCAGATTTCTTTTTGTTATCTTTCATTTTCTTTGTGTCTGTGGTAAAGTTTGAGGGAGGCTAAAGAAACTGGATAGTTTATCTCTCAAATATAGAGGCTGATGCTGTCATTTCAGAATATTTTCACAGAGAAGGTGATTTATGGCAGCAGCCTCTTCTCCTTGGACATGAGCAGCACATTTGCAGGTTCGAAGTGTGTTCTCTACCTGAGCTTCTCACCACACAGGCCATCACCCAAACTGTCTTGTCTCATCTGTGCCAGATTCCTCCTTAGTCCTGGGAGCTCCTGTGTTATACTAATACTTCACAGACTCATTCTGCATTGTGACAGGTGAATGAGTGGATGAAATGCTGAGGCTTTAGCAGCAGTGGTGCTGTATGGGAACTGAGTGCTGCAGCTGGGCAGCTGGGGAGCAAGGACTATGAATGTGGTACATCTATCTGTAGTCAGTCAGTCCCTCAGACAATTTTACAGATTTGCTAATGGGAACAAGGCTTTTTAGTGAAGCTTTTCCAGGCCCTTACAAAGATGTGAATGTACTCCAGAACCCTGATGAATGATAAGCAGAAACACTGAAAGACAAATTTCCATTGCTGCTTCTCAGACACATGAACTCCTCCAGAAGTCAGGAGTTACTCTAAATTTAAAGAAATCAATGCTGGCTTCCTCCCAGGATGTAAACTCTTTTTAAGAGCTCTGTTTTATGTGTCTGTGTGTATGTGTGTATATACATATGTAATGTTGTTTTCAAATACCCAGTGGAAATTTAATGGAGTTGCAGGAACAGTAGAATGGAGGAGAACTAAGTCTATATCCAGCATATAACCCAAACAGTGCTGCTGAATTGATCCCCAAGAGGAAGGCAGGGCAGTACTGCAAAACTAGTGTTGAGAGGTTTGGGCTGCTCAGTCCCATTGAACAGCAAGAAAAATCCCCATTTTCTCTGCTCCTCTAGTGTTCCTGCTGGACACTAAAACCAGGCTAAAAATAAAACCAAGCAAAACTGGAAGAAAAAAAAAAAAGATATTGGAAAGAGTGGAGGGAAAAAATTGTTATTTTCAGCAATGTATTCTGTGCAAGCTTTACTTTGCTGGGAGACAATTAAAATGGCAATTTTGAGCCATGATGGCTCATTGTAGTTGTTCAGAAATGGGGTACTCCCTTTTCTCTCTACACCTGGAACGTTCCATTCAGACTGGCAGTATCTCTGGGGGACACTGCCTTCCCAACATCTGCACAGGGGTGAGGCAGAGGAGTGAGGAGGTGCTGTCACCCTGCCGTGTGAGCTGCTGGGTGTCCCCTCTCTGTCACACCCTGTGCAGAAGCAGTAGGGCCCAGGCAGTGCAGCTGCAAGGGGTGGTGACAGGATTGTGGAGAGCAGGGCTTTGGAGCTGCCTTAGCCTGGCTTTGCTTCCCTCAGGTGTTTCTGGGTGCATGATAAGGCCTCAGCTCATCTGTTCCTGTCTGCTGTGGCATCACTGATATTTATTCACTTGTAGTCCCTTGTGTATGAAGCCAGTACAGGTCTCTCTTCCTAAGCTAGACTGTGACCAGAACTACAGTCAGTAGAAAAACGTCACATGCAAATTCCCTTACCAATGACCTGGAGCAAGGGTGAGTCTGAGAGAAGGACCTTAAAGCCCTGGTGGTGTTGGAGCACAACTGGACACAAATCCTCCTCTTTGCACTTCCTGTCCCAGCCTGAGGCTCAGCCCCTGCAAGTGAGAAACAAGCTGATCCCATTCATTACTGTCACCTTCAAATATAAACCTGCTGGAAAAGAGAGCTCTTCTCAAAGCCATCCCATACTCTCTGTGCTAACAAACAAGATCATGCTTGTAAGAAGATCATACCATGAAGTGGCATGATGTTCTCTTTTTTTTTTTTTTTTTTTTTTTTTTTTTCTTAAGCTGATCAAGAGGGACAAGAGACACAGGAGAGTGGCTTAAGGGTATTCAGATCACAAGAGTTTTTAATGAACATGCAGCTGGCTGCATATGCTATTCCAGAAAAATAAACACCAGTTGTAAATATCCAGCCCTCTTGCCATCTCTGAAGAATTTCTGCCAGCTGATGTAAGTAGCTGAGGAAGAGGTTGGAAAGCTGTCACCCTTGTGTGTTGGTGGAGTGGAACAAGCAGTCTGCAAAATCTGGGGCAGGGAAAGTTAAGCAGAAGGGACTGTCCCATCCCTGTTTCTGCTGGATCGGTGTTGTGAGCCTGGTTCTGCTGAAGCACACACGAGAAGAGTATGCACTGTAATCTACACTGAAGGCTCAAAGGGTGAATCTCACTGGGCACAGGCCTGTTTAAAGGAGTTGCTGAAATGGTCTCTTAAAGTATGGGACTACATCACATGCTCTTGTGTGCTCTCAGCTGTCTAAAGCTGGCTTTTATCCTGCCACTCCAGATGCAGGGAAGTCCTTTGTTGGATGGGATCCTTTGGCGTAGCTGAGGGGGCTGAGTACAGGCAGAGCAGGGGCTTGGCTGGAAGGGCACCCAGCCACAGATACTGAGCTGAGCTTTCAGCCCTAGGAACTCTGCACGGGCTATGAAGTGAAGCAGCCCTTACTCAGAGAGGCTTTTCTGGCACAAAGGCAGCACTGAAGAAAGATCTCCCATGTTTTGAAGGAAGCATTGATTTGTAAAGTATCAAAGTATCATGCAAAGTGATAGGTCTCCTTCCTGAAGAGTGGCTGAGGCTTCAGAAAAAAAAACATTGTGCCTTTTATATATTTCCCATTTCTTTGGTGTTACACAGTTATAGAGACTACTGCAAGAAGTTTTAATTTTGGTGTAAGAATTCATCTCCTTCTGCCCCTCTTTCCTCATATGAAGTCAGTGAAGTGAAAGTTCAGGTAGTATCTGGGTGTGCTCATTCAATTTCAACAGTTAAAGTTTCCAAAATTTGGACTCCAGCCCACAGACATAGGAGATTTTAATACATGTCTGATTCCCTGCATTGTTACCTCCTCTTTCAGCATTTTACTTACACTGCAATAGGATCAAATTAACTTTATTATGAGTCATACATGAGCATATATGCACGTCTGTATGTACATAGAAAGAGGGAGAAGGGAAATACACTAGGATATTTAGAGTGCTTAGTATCTTCATATTTGCATAACAAAATCTAGCCTATTCTGTTTCCATTTTTACACAGACTTTTCTGATTACTTAATCCAAAGCCACATCCTTCACTCATGGCTGCCAAAGCAAGCCACAGGCAAGAGGTGAGCTGAGTTGTGTTTGGTCAGTCCCCATGCAAGCTGTTCTTTCCTTTTTTTTCTTTTTTTTTTTTTCTTTTCCTGCTCTGTGGTTTACTTGCTCTTCTTTTTTTTCTTGGGTTTTTTTTTTTCCCCTGACTTTTGGCTTGTTTTGGGTTTTTTTCTTCATCATTTTATGTATGATCCTCTTGGTTTGGGTTGTTCTTTACCTACGTCTTTACATTGCACCTAATCACATTGGGCTGTGATCCCAAATTTGGGTCTGTGTGCTACTGGAATATAAATAATAATGTCTTGTTGCTTTGGTATGCAGTCAGGTTGGAATCTGCAACTCTACTCTGCTTGTGGGCACTACCCATTGCAAGACTGCTTTCTGAATTTTTGCCTGAAAGTGATACTGTGTGTAGTACAAATAACCCTGGCACAGCAAAATAATGAACAGCAGCAGCATAGGAAAAAATTCAGCTGTGCCAATGGTGAAAACATTTTCTTTCAGGAGTGAAATTGTGCTGTAAGTACTTGTTGGTTTGTTAGAAGTCTTGGGATGTGTAAATACAACTGATCACCTCTTAAGTTATTATTAAGGGAGTTTATTGGCGAGTCTGAGGTTAAAAAACCCCTAAAGCTCAAAGGATAAGGGAAACAGGTGCTTTCCCAGAGCCTTGGAAGTTATACTACAATCAGTTTTTTTCCTTCCCTTTGGGCTTAATAGTATACTAAAGTTGATATGTTATAGCTGTGGTAACATTTATAATAAGAAAATATGCAAATACAGCAGCAACATAATTTTTCCATACTGCTTAGCAAGTAAATGGTTGTGTACAGAATAGCCTTCAATCCTGTAAGCATCTTTCTGTCAGAGGCAGCTCCTGTTATTTATGATAGCAATAAAACCACTGATTATTATTGGACAAATTTCTCAGACCTGAAAAAAAAAAAAAACTTCAGACATTTTACTTCCAAATCTTTCAGTATGTAACAAAAGGTTTGAGGTTTCAGAAGTTTAGTCCCTGAGGATAAACAAATAAAGTTGTAAAGAGCACACCTTGCTAATATGATTGTTCCTTATTAGCATAATAGTTTTCAAATAAACAACCTGCTAATGTCTCTAATAAGCAATTACTCTGTGATGAAAACTGCAAATGGGGCCCACTGGTGGGTAACAGATAACAGTAAAATCTGTCAATAAAACAAATATTGTTCTGCCTGAACAGCTCTCTTCTTCACTTGAAGAGAACAGAGCTGCCTGGGTATTTTTATAGGCTGATGCTTGACAGCCAGATATGTTACAACACTGCTCCTCTGACGCTTTGTTGTGATATTACATGAAGTCTTTACTCTTTATGGTGTGTTACAACAAAATAAGGCAGAGATCTTCACTTATTTAGAGCTACCTACTCTTGAGTCCAGTAAAACCACAGTAGGAAGAATGCTGGCCCAGGAATAGGGATTTGACAGATCAATAGAGTTTGCTTTCTTTCATAAAAGGAAAATGATAATTAAAAATTTGGAGTCCATCCTGTCTCTGAAACATGCAAATGAATGGAAGTAGCATCTCAGGACTCTTTTCTTCTTGCTATTCTAAATAATTTTCAGTGGCAAAAAGGTGTTAAATGCATGCAATAATCACACTTTCCCAAACATTGAAAAAAAAGTCATAACTTTTCAAGCATGGTTGACAAACTATTTTCAAAACATTTGCAGTGTAATTGACATATACTTGCCTAGTTGCTCTACCATTGATTACAAAGCTCTGTTGTGCTTGCTTTGGTCCCTGTACTTCTGCACTCATTTTCCCAAACTCATTTTTCATTTAGTTTTCAAGAAATAAGGGTATGGAATATGAGAAAATCACAAATCCCCAAGCCTGGTCCTTACCAAATTCCGTGGTGAGTATGAGGGTTTTATTTTATATATAGCTTTGTAGAAATAGGATCATTTAAAGGAAAATCTTGAGCAATTCTTATCTTTGTTCCACTCTGGGCTGACATCATGGTAGGAAAACGCAAGGAATGTACAGTAAAGCCTGGTGTGGGAAGAAGATCTTGACAGAAGGATGATTAATGGTGTCTGAAAGAGGGAAAACAGTTATGTAAGAAATACAGCCCATGAGTCTGAAACTGAAGAAACCATCACAGGTGCAGGCTGTAAACAGGCCCCAGAGGGAAGAATATTGGTCTTTTAAAGGTGGACTCTGTAAACAAACAGACGAGGCATAGGAAATATCCTTCCATATAAATTTTTATGGTACAAATAAGTACATGGAGCACATAAGCACTGTAAGTTTTATAAACTCAAAGAACATCCATATTGCAGTAAAGTGCACAAATAGTACCACAGTGTAAATTTATATAGCGTGAGGCAGATGTGTGGTCTGATGGCTTAGTTTGTTTTTCTGTCTTTAGCAAATGACATGATTTCTGTGTCTCTGGTTTTGTTTTGTTCCATTTAGCTGCTCTCAGCTACATAATTGTTCTTTCAGCTTGTAAATATTATGGTCAACCTCCAGCAAAGTTTAGATGAGGCCAATCAAATGTAAACAAGTGTGTCTGCACCAATGATGTGAATAAGCAAAGTCATCTCTTGTGATGTTTCCTCCCCCTTTTCTTACTCCCCTGGGACTGCAAGAGCTTTATGGAGCCTGTTGTGGTACTGCAGAGCCTGGGGTTCCATTTAACTGCCTGTCTGGGATTGTTTTTTCTATTTTTCCCAGATATTTGGTGTTGAATTTATCCAGAGGATAAATAAATGGACCAGGATCACCTCTGGGGAACATGTCACATCTGCCCTTGCTTCTGCCCTGCCCTAGGGTGTTTGCCTGCAATATCAGCACAAAGTTAATACACGTGTGAGGTGCAGTGCAGGGGCCCAGCAGGGCTGAGGGTGAGCAGACTCCTGAGGAGCTGCAGCCTGATGCAGGGCTGTGACACAGAGGGGTGGCAGTGCTGCTGGCAGAACCCCTGTGCAGCTTCCCAGCAGAGCTCAGCCCCTGGGCTGCTGTGCCCTGCAGCAGGGGCTGCCTGCAGCACAGGGCTCTGCCTGGTGGCTCTGGCAGGGCTCTTACTGTGCCAGGGCCCCAGGTGCTTCAGTCACCAAACCCTCTGGGTGAAAGCCTGTGCATTAAAAAGGTGCATATGGATCAAATTTTATCCTTATTGTTACCCCATTATTACCCTGAATGTGATCTTTAGGTTTTCATTCCATGTTGCTCTACTGTCACTGTGCATCCCCAAACCTGCACGACATGGCAGGCAACACGGTGAGTGCATCCCATGGGCTTTCTGCTGCAAATGCAAGAAAGCAGGTGGGTTTTCTCTGCATGCAACCTCCTCCCCTTGCTTTGGAGCCTCTCACTGTTGTGCACTGAACACAGGCCCTGCCTGTTCCCCTGCATCCAGTCTTTACCTGTCTCCCACCCCAGTTTTGTGTCTCCAAGTGCCCAAATCCTGCTGTAGCTTTTTGCAGCTGTAGCAGTTCAACACTACTGCCAGCCTGACATTCCACACCTCATGCTCCCATAAGCAGTGCACTGTTGGGTCACAATTTTTGGTTAGATATGAATTAACCTTTAAGGAAAAAACCCACCAAAGTAATGACAGCAATGCTATTGATCTCCTGGGAACGGAGCCTGGGAGGTGTCTGACATTTTACATTGTTATCTATGGGAGAGGAAGGAGCTGGGCTGTTTTTTCCCACAAGAAATGTATCTATTTTTGAGAGCAAAGTACTTTCTTTGCCATGGGACCCAAAACCATTTTCATTCACTGACTCACAGTCTCTGGAGGCCTTTTCCCTGAGCTTAGGAGGCAAATGCTTAGTGGTTTGCAGATGGAAAAGTGACAGCCCAATTAGCTAAAACTGTTAATGTAAAGGTAAAGATGTTACCTGTTTACAACTATCTTGGCTTTGAGAATCAAACAGTCTCCACCAGCCTCAATCCTCTGTTTTTACATAGAGTTGCTGTAGGTTTGGTCATAATAACTATTGGGTGAGAATCTGAAAGCAGTGTATCAACAGCATATGATTTATTCTGTGGTTCTTGTGCAGAAAGCCAGAGTATGATTTCATGCTTTCCTGTTTCTCTTTTTGTCTTCTTATGGTATGAAAATCATTATTAGTTATTTTCTATTAAATTTTTCCAGTAGCCTATTTGCTTAATTATGGATGAATGTTTGTTGATGAATTTTTCCTTTCCAAGAGACAATCTCACTAAGACCCAGGCAGAAATGACAGGAAATGTATTTGGACAATGTTCACTTTGTTCTTGTGGTGTATGGCAGAGCCAGTATGGGTCAGCTTGGCTGCTCCTGGCCTCAGACTGATCCACAGGATGCTTCCATGTGTGGTGCTATTTATTCTTTGAATGATGAGGAATGTCTGTAAAGCATTCATGGTCCAAACAGCTGAAAACTCTCTGCTGCATCTCTGCAGGGTCTGAGGGTGGATCCACATCTGCCTTGTCCACATGGAAGGACAAGACTTGGTGGCAAATGTACTCTGGGAGCTGCCAGTGTCCACACAGGCTGGAAGTTTTGGCAGGCATGGGACACTGGCAGCTGGGACCAGACATCTAAACACGCTTTTCTCTTTCATTCAGAGATTGCATAGGGACTGTTTAACCTTTAGACAAAGCCTTTCTAAATAAAATGCTTTACCAAAGGAAGAAAATATTAAGGAAAGAGGTATAACAATATTTAGAATTCTTCCACATTGCAAAATCTGTGTGAGGAACTTCAGAAGAGCTACTACCAAATATGCCCAATAGCATTTCTTAATATTTTAAATGTATATACCTAATCAGCTCTTTAACTTGTGCTCCAGGCTTAGTGAAATGGAAAAAAATATTTTAAAAATTGCCTGAAGGGATGAAGTCCCTTGGTATTTATTGTAAATGCACTGCTTTGCTCTTGTTAGGAGCTTTCATTAGTTTGAATTGTCTGTCTTAATGCAGCTTGTAAATTACTGACAGTAAAGGAGATTCCAAAATGGCATGTGTTACCATGGAATACATTTACTGTTAATATATAATAAAGAGGTAACATATATCCTGAAGTCAAAAAGGAACTTCAGATTTCTTATTCAGAAGATGATATCTTAATTGAGCTCACCTGAGAGATCACTGGGTAATGTTCATGTGATGTTTTTGCTTAAGGTGTGTCTGTCAGGTGCAGTTGGTTGTTTTGAAAAACATAGCAAAGAATTTCAGTGCAGTGAAACCATTTTGCTGTCTGCTCACCACAGGTCATGTTTTCTGTTGGCTTTCTGGAGCTTGGTGTGACAGGCTGTGCCACAGTAGTGCAGAGGGTCCACAAGCTTCTGTATCTTGGGGCACAGAGGCAGCAGAGCTACAGGACACCACTCTGGAGTGGGATCCTGGCTGGGTTGTAACCTACCTTATCTAACAACTGAGAGCTCCTTGCACTACATTTTTGATGCTGGTGGGCAGACTATGGACATGCAATGTGCTGAAGGTGTGGACAGGACTGGCAGTCACTACCTTGTGTCTTTGGGGAAGAATTCCAGTCTGTAAATGACCTGCTGCAGCTGATTTTGTGCTTTTTCCTCCAATTCTTTTGAGTCAGTCTCATGTGCAGAATGTCTGCTCAAAATCCTTCTTACTGATGTTTCACGGTCTCTTATTTCCATTATTTGACTAAATGGAGATCTTGTACCTGATGCAGCATTAAGAGCAGGTCTTATAATAATCAGTAGTTTTAGCAGCTCTTTCTATTCTCCCTGCTTTTGTGGCTTATTATAAAAGTGTCAATCTCTCACTGCTATCTAACAAACAAACTTCTGCCCTGGATCCATTTCCTCTTGGGCAGTTTGCCAGGAATAACAAATTAAACTCCAGCTCTCAGTTTAAGAAGTTTCACTTCACTGAGTAGAGTTCAAGTACAGTCTATTATCCTGACTAAGTGATAGAGGAGTCCTTTGATGTTTGCTTCTTGAGTGGTTTATACAAGCCAGGGCTTCCTGTAGGAAAAAGAGCTTCAGCTGAAGGAAATACTTGATTGATCAGGTAACCTCTTCCTCTCACTCTTTCTTGAGAGTGTCTGAGTGCCCAATGACACACACATGCAGAGATACAAAGAGAGACCCAGTATAGTCTCCATCAGAAGTCACACAGTTTGATGATGTTTCTCAGTTTTTCAGGTGAGAGGGACCATTCCTGCTCCTTCCACCTTCCTGTTCCCCACTGCTTTCCCCACAGCAGCTCTGGTGGTCCACCATGGCTTGTTCAACCCACTTAACTTGTAAGACTTCACAAACAAAATCAAGTGTTAAGGGGACAGAGAAATAACATTATGTTGGAACAGAAGTCCTCCCTCTGCACCTGCCAGCCAGCAGGTCAGCCTGGCTGTGACACTGAGCCATGCACTCAGGGCTCCTCAAGAGCCCTCTGCCCTTCAGCTGGGTTCCACTCTGAACTCTTTCTAGAAGATATTGGTTTTCTCCTTTGATCACCAGGGGCTGCATTCATTTCATCACATAAAATGATTCAGTGCTGGGTTTTTTCCCTCTGTAAGAAGGTACAGTGATGCTCTCCTCCCAGTAATTCTGGCCTGGAAGTTTGAAACAAAAGCAGAAGTTGGCTAGAATATATTGAGGGAAAACAGGAAATGTGCAGTGCAAGCTGGTCAGAGCATAGGGCTCAGCTAAGAACAAAAAGGAAAGGAAAGAGCTACCAGCAAACCTTGCATTGGCTGAGTTGTTTCAAGATATCCACTTTTCTGTGGTCAGTGGTAGTGAACTGCTGTGCTTGGATTTCTGAATCTGAGTATTTAAAAACTCCCTTTGTTAGCTTGTCACTCACAAATAATTGGGGTATTTTTTTCTGTGCCAATTAATGTTCATGAAGACTTTGCTTCTCCCTGATTCTTTAGAGGTGTGGCCACAACAGGTGGTGGGTGCAGCATTGATTTCCTGTCCACCTTGGAGCACCTGGGCACAGAAGTGACTTGCAGAACTCTTGCCCCTAACCAAGGGGACAGCTGAACAGCTTGTGAGGAGCACTGCAGTGCCAGAAGCAGCTGTGCTAACAGTTCAGTGTTACAGGGGAGGTCTTGCTCCCCTTCTCAGCTCCTGGCCTTGCAATTCTGCTAAGAAAAGATCAGGAAAGTTCTGCTTGCTACTTTCTTTGACTTGGGTGTTGGGTGTCAGGCAGATACCTACTGAGCTGATTCAACTCACTAACTCAAAAGAAAATCATCTCCATGTAACATTGTCACCATTGGCTGGAAGGAGGGCATGAGGAGATTTGGAGGCAAACAGCCTTTATTTTGCAATTAGATGTTGCAATACCTGTGGATATTGCATGCTCCACAGTGTTGCAAGAGTCCCTTGAACAGAATTAATTGAATTTGGTTTGTAAAAGCTTGTCTAAAGTATGGGTATTGGAAGTTGTGAAATTACCTGTTATTCAGTGCATGCAAAGCAATCCTATACTATTTTATTACAACTTATTTTTGGATAGTGTAGAAGCAGCTTTTCCTTCAGCTATAGCTTTCCCTTCAGCTATATCCATGCATGAAACCCTTTTAATCCCAAACACCCAGACTCTCCTGACATCCTCTGTTATATAGAGAAGCACTTTAATAAGGTCTAATTACCTGTAGAAATGCACATGTTGAGACCTCAGTGTTTCCTTGCTTTGGAGCCTGATGTAACAGCTGGTTTCAGAGTACCCTGTGGATGTCTGAATAAACATGGGAGTTGTCTTTTTCCCACAAGTTATTTGCTGTTACTATCCACTTTTCAAGATCTGGACTCCCATCCCAGAGAACTTTGGAAACGTTTGTGCATGAAGCCCCAGGAGTTTGTCCCATGTAATGGACACTGATGTTTTCCAATCAGCAATGTTATTTTTAAGCTCTGCCATGTCACATTATCTTATTGCTTCACAGACCCCGTGACTGCTTGAGCCTGCAGACAAATCTAGCACAGGCCAGGGGGAGGGTAATTCTTCCTTTTTGGTCTGCCCCCTCCCCACTTACATCCCAGAGGTCTATTTCTATCTGGGAGTGGAGGCTGAGAGGCCAGTTGTCCATATGTGAGTTTATGTGACAGTGCCTCTGTGAATCCAGGCAGCCTAGCTGCCTTCTCTGAAACTCTCCTGTAACCCACGGTGCTTCTTCTTCCCCTAGTGAGACTTTTGCCTGTAAACAGCTGTAAGTTTTCTTGGGAATCATTTCTAAAGCAGTCATAATTTTCCTGTTGTATACCCAAAATATGTACACCTTTTCAAAGAAACTCAAATGTTTCTTTGAAACCCTCCTCTTCCTGCCTTCCCATAGAAATGCTGCTCATCAGCTAGTTCAGCATTTGTGCATTCCTTTTCTTTCCTAGAGCTCAATGATACTCCTTTCTCAGTCTGAGGATGGATAAAGGATGGTCCCTCACTAAATGGAAGCATATTTTTCCTCACAAGAGATTTGCTTTTATCCAAGTTGATTCTTGAAGGAAGACAAAAATGCTAGAAAGAGAGATGTGAGCTGAAGCAATTTGTTTGTCTGCCTGCAGGCTCACCCTTACATCAAAGTTCAGTGGAGTTGTGTGGTCAGATTGTCAGGTGTGTGTCTGAATGTGAGGAAATGAAGTTTACAATAACTACAAAAGGATAAGCTTTTTAAAAGTTGAATTGGCCAAGTCTCAGTCGCCCTTCTCTTAGTTCCACTTATTAAAAAGCATGTTCTTATTTTCTCATGGATTCTCTTCTGGATGGAGCATTGCAATGAGTTCCATTATACTCATCCTATTCAGGTAGTATGTCCTCTGGAAACTAAATTTATAAGTGATAAATTCTACTATCTTTGCCAAGATTCTAATTTTTGCATTCAATGAAACACATTCCAAGGTGGTGTAAAACAGAGTTCCCCAGTTGTAGATAATTTTATTTTTGGTGTTTTTAAATTTGGTTTTAAATTTCAATTTTTAGGATCATCAGCTTTGAAGTGGTAACCCAGGCTGGGTCCAGATTCTGACCTGCAGAAGGTTTGGAACAAGGTGTTTCAAACAAATAGCATTTTCTTTGGATAAATTCTGATTATTTGAAATGCCTAATACTTCATACGGCTGGTCAATTTGATTTGTTGTGCAGAAGAACCAGACTCTGTCCTAGTTGCCCAAACCCCTCAGACTGTCCCTGGGTGTGCTCATGGAGACACAAGAGCAGGCACCTCAGCATCCCCTCCTGAAAGTCTCTGTGCAGGGTGTGGTATCTCCCCTTGCAGCTGCAAGGCTGGAACTGCAGCCTCTGTGACTGACTGCAGTTCTGATGGTAAACATAAACCAGAAATACACAGACTATTTGCTCTGAGAGACAAAGCAGCCCTATGGCAATAGGACTCCTGACTGCCAGCATTTCTTGCCTGCCAATTTACTTCTGTAGTAACTGGGATAAGGCCTTAGGGGGAAAAAAACCATGACAACGAACATGGCAAAATATGAAGCTCCTTTTCTTTAGTAGCAACTGCTCTCTTCCTAAAGCTGGCAGTGAGAGAGAAGACATGAAGAGAGCATGAAGCTCCTTTTTACCCAGTGTGTATTGATTTCTACCACTAGCAAAGGACACGTAAGAAATTCCTGCCCCAAGAGATTGTTCCTGTCACAGGGTTTTGAGCCGGCATGTCACAAAGCCAGGACACACTGCCCCACAAGCAGCTGCACCTGTGTCCCTGGCATGGTGAGCTGCTGTGGAGTAGCCATGAGCATAAAGCCACACTCACAGCACACCTTGGGCAGCCAGGGCAGCCCAAGGGAAGGGATCCTTCCCACCTGCTGGCCAAGCAGCAGCACATGTGCTCCGTTGCTTTTGTTCATTGTTTTTACAGGTTTTTCAGCAGTCAGAATGCTGAAGGGTTGGATGCTTCTCTTTATTGAGAGTAAAGAAGACTGTGACATAATCATTTGATTGAAAAATAGGCAAGGAGGGACAGAGGGAAGAGAAGCAAAGCCTTGACATCTCTCCAGCAAGAATGGAAGAGGAAGGTGATGATAGGTCCTTTTTAGGAAAGCTTTGCTGCTTCCTTATGAGTCACTCCCATTCAGCTGGAGGGCCTTGTGTTGTGTTTTGCCCACCATGGGAATAGCCAAAGCATCTCCCACAGAAATTTTAGGGGTCACATGCCCATGTCCACTGAGTTCAGCTTTTGGAACTTCAAGTTTGTTGTGCCAGAGGCTCAGTGTGCCTCTCTGTATGTGCTACTGGTAAAGGCATTCATTGCAAATTGGTTTTCAGGCTTTTTGGCTTTCTCTTTTGTGGTAAATCACACCTCCTAAAACTTTGGTGAAAGGATGGGAGAAAAGGAAAACTGCATGCAACTGACATTTTTGTATTATTATTGAACTATTCTGATGAGCGAGAATCCTGGAAGTTTTTTAGTGATTTGAAACATTTCATTTTTTTGGAAAAGTCTTTGCAGAAGTGGATTCTGGGATTTTGGCTGGCATTTCCCAGCAGCTGTTGCCAGCTTTCCTACAGGTCTGCTACAAAGTGCATAGACTCTGGTGTGCTGTGAGACTGTATGTTCCTGGATGTTTTGTCTCTGTGACAGTCCCCACTCCTCATTTCAAATTTTAGAAGTCTGCACAAAGAAAAAGGCTTGAGCATCACACTGCACAAGTGCAAATGGAAACTGCCTTTGCTGGACCCCTAAGGCCCACCACCGTCTTTGCTAATAAAGATTCACTGTGTAACTCCCCATTAAAAGTGGCAGTTGGAGGCCAGGAAAAAATCAGTTATCTAGTGTTTGAAATATCCGTTTAGCTGCTGGGAGCCACAATTTGATCTTAAGCAGGATACTTAGATGTGTTCATTTTTAAGTGTCAGGCAGCTCAATGACTTCAGTCAGCATTTGCATTTTATGGGGGTACATGTAACCTGAGGAACGAAAGGAAAGTCTGCTATTTCCTGTAAACATTTTTATATAAAAGTGTCACATGAAAGGCTGTTGGATGAAAAAATTACTGTATTGTAGAGTGCCTGGAAAAAATCACTTAGGCATTATTTTAATCCTTGGCAGTAACTATTCCAATGTATATTGTGTGTTTAGGAAACCTAGAACA
Source organism: Onychostruthus taczanowskii (assembly GCF_017590055.1). Classification (NCBI taxonomy): domain Eukaryota; kingdom Metazoa; phylum Chordata; class Aves; order Passeriformes; family Passeridae; genus Onychostruthus; species Onychostruthus taczanowskii. The sequence goes on from NW_024502014.1 coordinate 4,265,439, forward strand.
CTGTTCCTAAAATGACTTTCTTACGACTCTGGGTACAGAGCCAAGTGCAGGGAATCTGTGTTTGGGTGAGCAGATAGAGGCTGTCCCCTTTGGGACAGTCAGACCATGTAAGGATGCAGAAGGATTCTGACTGTTTTACCTGGAATTTAATTCAGACCACATTGGCTTAGCAGTGGCATAAGCCTGTAACCAAAGCAAGTAAGGCTAAAGGTTGACAGTCATTAGGTGATTTTCCTTATACCCCAACAAAAAGCATTGATAATGGGTTCTCTCTCTTTGTCTTCTCAGGCTCTTTTGATTGGTTGAAAGGTGTTAAACATGCCATGTCTTTTAGGGCTTTCATCTTTACGGCAACAGTGTTAAATTGCTCTCCTTGTATAATTATTGGATAAAAAAGAACAGGGAATGAAAGAACCTGGAAAAGCATGAAGATACCCAAATGAGACAAGCAGAAAACACATTTTGTGACCATAAGATGTAAATCAAAGATCTTATATATTCAATAGGAAATTTTGTCAAGTGGCAAAAGTATTTTGGTGATTAATTTTATGGTTAATCTTGTATCCCACCACAGAAATCTAAGTTTAAAGAGTGATCTAGTGACTGGCAGCAGAAATAGATCAATAATTTCAAGGCTTGATATGTCTCCAGCAGAAAACAAGTGCCAGTAAGAAACAAAACCATCCCTTTAATAGAGAAATTGGTGGCACAGGTCACACATACTTTGACAAGTCCTTTACTCTTGTGTCATTTGTTGGTTTTGCTGTTATCTGTAGGAATGGTCAAGGAGACTGATGTGTCATTGGAGAGCAGGAGAAAGGTCACACACTAAACTTGTCTCCTGTACTACCTTTAACTGAACTTCCCCTGCTTTTTCTCCAGACTGATGGCTTTTCTGCACAGATTTAGCTGCAAGCAGTGCCTTCAGAGATGCCAGGTTAATGTGACAGCTGGGCCAGCAAAAGTCTTGAGAGATTGCAGGAGAACTGCAAATATTGATGGAGGAAGAATTTTTGGTAATGGTAAATGGCAAACAGATGCATACAAATAAAGGAAGACAACCATAAAAGGTCAAGAAAATACAAATAGAGGAGAACAAGACACAATCTTTCCATGTTTAAAAGACCTTCTTATGTGGCAGTTCTGGACACATGAGCTGGTCTCATGCAGTCAGATACTTTTCCCAGGAAACCTTGAAGCAGTTTGAATGATTCCTATTTATTTTCTGCTGCTTAAGCAGCCTGTGATTGATGATATTGAGGAAATATGAAGTGTCTGACAACACTCTAAACAGCAAACTGTATTGTGTTTATCAGGACCTAACCTGTCCAGCTCTGGTTTTATTTTAAGAATAATTAGTTACCAGTTGCTGTAGTGAAGACACACAGATCTGAGAGGTATCAGCCTCTGTCCTATCTGCTGGTGTCATTTTCCATGAGGGAGGACGGAGAGAATACAGAGGTCCTTATTTCAAATATCCCTCTTCTGGGGGAGTCCTCTCCAAGAATTTTAAAGTCCCAATCATTCTGTGCTCTTTGCTCTGCCTGAATGGAGGTTTCTCTGGGAAGTGTTTAGAGGCTGTTTGTTGTACCAGAGGAGTTGGGGAAAAAGCTTCCTTACCCCTTCTCTACTGCTCATCAGAGGTAGCCACCTGACATTTTGCAAATTGCGGTCTCTTTGGAGGCAGGTCAGGTACATGTTGTCCTCATAAATTTGCAGATAAAAGTGATGCTGAAAAAGGTGAACATGTTTAAGAGGTGAATTGGCCACCAGGAGATACTTCCTCTGTTGTACTTTCCTTAAATGCCGTAAATAAAATGCTTGGGACATTTATTTAATATATGGGAAATGTTATATGACTTGAAGGTTTGTGCTCTTGAATTGAATTCAAAGACTTTTCTCTTTGCTGTCTGTGTATTTCCAGCTTTTTTTTTTTTTTTTTTTTTTTTTTTTTTTTTTTTTTTTTTTGGGGTTTTTTTTTTTTTTTGTTTTTTTTTTTTTTTTTTTTTTTTTTTTTTTTTTTTTTTTTTGAATCCTGGAGGGGGTTTTCTTCTATTTTTTTCCAGGCTTGCTTGCTTTCCTGGTGTGTCCCTGAGCCCTCAGGAGGGATAAGAAGCAGTCCTTCTTCAGATCTTTATTGATAGACAAAAGTAGCAAACCAGAAGTTGTCTTAACTATGCAGAGCAAAATCATTCCTGTGTTTGACATTTAATTTTAGGTAACCAGGACAAGAAAAAGCTTTTCTGGGTAGAACTAATGTAGAAGATAAATATAAAATGGTAATAAAGTATATATATTTATTATATATACAGTTACAGCATATGGGAGAGTTAGGTGCTTTTTGAAGAGCAAGTTTTAAACTTGTTTAAACTTTACTAACTTGCTCAATGGAAGCTTGAGCCTGTTCTGGCCCCATGCCCTGCTGCAGTGTAACTTGCAGTATTTCCCTCTGACTTGCAGAGCTGTCCTTGTCACTCCCTTGTCAAAGCAGCAAAAGGAGGAGCCCTTAGTGCCAGCCATAGGAAAAGCCACAGAGGTTTCAGGCCAGGTTATTTATTCTCCTGGTGCTGCATTTTGTGCTGTACCACTCAGGACAGAGCCAAAGTCATGGAGGCAGGTAGGTGAAAAGAACTTCTAGGCTTTTCCCTGTTGTAGCAACTTGTCAGGGAATCTCTAATAGCTGTTTTCATTTTTGCATTGGTTGAGTCAGAGCCATTTGATTCAAAACTGCTGCGCTGAGATTTGAACCTTTCAGCAGACTGTTCTGGCAGCACTTTATTTTTTTGTTGGAAAAGGAGGGGAAAAAAAATCATTGACATATAATTAATGGAGCCAGATAGAATCTGAAATCTGAGTAACACCCATTATTGAATAATGAGATATAAATTCTTAGTTATAAATCACTTGAACATCACAATGGCATGGGAGGGTTCAGAGGAGATGGGGACTTGTTTTGCTTAAGCATTGATCTTGTACACATAGAAATGCTCATCAGGGTTGTTCTGTTAAAGACAAATCTTTACAGGGCAAACAGAATCATGGACCAAAATGGCAAAATGGAGCAGGTAGGAAAGGTGGAAGGAAAGCAGAAGGAGATCAAGATCTTACTTTTCAACCTCATGAGCCCCTGTCTAATTTTGTTTTAGGACTGTAGAGTTCTAGACAGGTAAACTCTGTCTTACATCTACTTTTCTGAGGTATCCATCCACAAATGTGTTTGTGTCTGTCTAACTGTTGTCTCTCAGAATGCAAAATATTACTAATGCATAGCTTCTAATTGATTACTAAGCTATAATTAATTGTTCTTTTTAACTAAGAAGGAGCTTCAATGCTTTAGGATCTCCTAATTTTGAAATTATTTAATTGCAGATTAAATTAGAAGCCCCTTGTTTGGTTTAATAAAACCAAATTCACATTTGAAAAAAAATGGCTTTATGCTGTAAGGAGTAAGTGTTACACAGATCAAATGGTTATAATTGTAATTTAAATTATCTTTTTATCAGTCACAAAGTATAAAATATCTCTACTACATGAAACCTAGATAAGTGTTGGAGGCATATTATATAGTACTGTGGGATTCTGCAGAGACAGGTAGAGGTGTCAGACTGACACTGGATAGAAGCAAATGTAGTCTAGCTGAAATTCTAGGGCGCCTCAGAGATGCTTTAAGAAAGTGTGATTCTTCAGTGTTTTTAAGAAGATGAGAGAGAAAAACAAACAAATGTTTACCTGTTTTAATAATATAGTCTGCAAAGATTTTGACATCTGTTTTTAGTGGTAACTGAAAGCTGAGGGATTTGGGGAAATTGAGCTGTCTGTGTGGGTAGAATCAGAGAAATGTTCTTTAATGACACATCCCAGGATGTGAGCTGACAAAGCTGCTTTCTATGTAAAATGCATATGACACAAGCTTTTTTCTGCCATATGTAAAAGATAACTGAACCACCGGCAAATGTTCCAAAAGTTCAAAATTTGCTCCATTTAGGCTCCCTGCAATTCAGAAAACTATTGAAATTTTTCTTTGTTATCTCTGGACAAATCCCCTTGCCTGAACGCAGGCCTGCCCCATGCTCTCTTGCCTTGGCTCATTGCTGATCTGAATCAGCTCCACTCAAGCTCTCCTGTTGTGCTTGGAGGATCTCTGTCCTGGCAGGCTGCTGCCATGGATCAGGCACACTCAGGGACTTTCCTCAGGATTAGAAAGGTGCAAAATCTGTTCATGCCTCTCTCTGTGAGGAAGCCCATCAGCAAGCAAGATTTGGACACAAGCCAGGTAAGCATTACTGAGTCTGCTGAGATACAACTGCGTGTTCCACAAAACATCAACAAAGGGATCCCCTCACACCTTTTGGAAAAGAAACGGCTGGGTGATTTTATGCTGACATATATCCAGGAGGACCTGGCTCTGGAAAACCTGATTTGGTTTATGCTTGAGAAAAGTCAGCTTTATCAGTGCAAAGAGCAGAGGGCTGATGCTCTTTATCAGTAAAGAGCACCACCCCTGCCATAATCTACCTACTCTTCTTCTTAGATCTCGTTTTTATAGTTACATTGGAGACCAAGAGATTGGAGCCTAACTCAGCAAAGCAGGACATAGCACAATGCAGTGAGCTAGTGCCACAGTGAATATCTGAGCATCCCACATGTCCTGGGGACAGATCAGTAATCAGTACCAAGCTGGCTGGAGAAGCCCTTGTGTGCCTCAACTGGTGCAGTAGGTCAATTCACATGAGAGGCAAAGAAAAGCAGCTACAATGTACAAGTTAACTTGCAGGAACCATTTCTGGAAGAGTCAAACAGTACGAACTTCTAATAAAGTCTTGCTTTAATACCTGACCAATTAAAAGTGCTCCTACTTTTACATATGCTTTTTATTTGTGTGTACTTTCCAACTGAAATGTTTTTATATCTGACGCAACCTCTTCATGGGAACAGGATTTCTTCTAAAACAAGACAAGGCAAAAATGTCTAAAATAGTGCCTTTATTAGTGTTTTGTCACTTAATTAGTGCTTAAAACATTGACCAGTAGCTCCATATACTTCTTGCAATTGCAAATGGTGTTCCCATGCTAATACTGCAAATGTTTTGGGTAGTACAGATTAAGAAACATGTCACCAATGAAATGTACATTAGACAGTTGTTTGGTGTTGTGTTGTGACATTAGGCTATTGCAGTTTAATACTGTTATCTGGCCAGTTGTAGTATTCTGATGGGACTGGGGAAGATAAGGTTGCAGGAAGAGGCTGATATGAGAAAACCTCATGTGCTGCATTAGATTGAGTGGGTCAAATGCATGACGTTGTATATAGATAAAGAAGTCTGTTCTTGTTGGTTAGCAGCTTCTATTATGGAGCAGAGGAAAAGATAGTGCTTTTTCATCCCTGTTTCAATCCAGTAGAAGTCCATTCCTCATCTAAGCTTTAGTGATTGTGACATGATGTCTTTGGGAAGAGTGACATAAAAGAGAGGAAATGACGTTTGGAGAGGAAAATGCCACTTGACCTCAGAGGCTTGTCCACCCTTAAGTTTTTCTTAACCCCCACTTTTCTGTTTTGTCACTAGATCCTTTAATCCCTTCTCTCTCCATAAAAGTGCCAAGATGTCTCCAAGCCACTTAGACTGCAGTGTTTCCATATTCTTAGTTGGCAACTAATTCCATGAGTTCATTATTCTGACCCTGAGTGAAATAGTTTGAATTTCCGGTATACACAATTATTTTAGGTTATGACTTCTGACTTTTGAACCCCTCACTAGAATGCACCATTTAAATCTCTTCATCAGCTCTGAGTGCTGTCACTGGGTCAGCTTGGTGTCAATATTCCTCTTACAGCATTATGCTACTCAGAATTTCTTCCTATGGCTTCTCTTGGAACAAGTTCAGCAAAATCTGCAAGCTTCTGTTCAGAAGGCATGATTCTTTCACTATTATTCATGGTCTCCAGGAGTCACGGGATTGTTTACAGCATATGGGACAGTTAGGTACTTTTTGAAAAGTAAACTGGAGTCAGTAACTAATAGTCCTTGCTGAGTATTTCATGCTCTCTGCAGCTGTGCTGGGCTTCATTCTGGTCTCATCTGCAGCAATACAGGCAGTAAGCAGCACAAGCAATTTTAGTACACTATCTGAGTGCAAAAAGAGGTATAACTTCACAAAGCTGATCTGCTGACATTCATCTGTGTAGTAAATATATTCTATATGCATTTTGTTTTCAGTTTAAAACATCTTCATTTTCAAAAATATAATTAAAAATCAGCAGATATTAAATACCCAGTCACTGCACATGGAAAAAGATCATCTGATTTATCTTACTGTTTCTTTCACATATTTTGCTCTGTAGCTGCAGGAAGTAAGATGATATTAAAGAGTAATTTTCCATCCAGTTGCTTCATCCATTTATTGTATTGATATTGTCAAGTGCTCCTGTAAAATAAACTAGCAGCCCAGACTCACTTAATTCAGTCAAATACTAATCTACCAATATATATCTTTAGTGAAGCCTGATTTGGTGGAAGGGAGTTCAATTGAGGGTGCAAAATGGACATACAGATGGATTCCCAGATGGAACTGTTTTGAAGTTTGTGTAAAAGCAGATAACAATCTCCTGAAATGCACTCTCAGCCAAAAAAAGAGCATAAAAGGACTTACACCACTGAAGTGGTATTTACTATTTTTTATTTCCTTCCTTAGCTTGCTATCAGCCATGGGAATTTACAAGCTTTCCAACAAGACTGAAGAAATCCAGGAAACCACAATGACAGATCCACTTGAAACAACCATTTCATGTGAGTGAGTTGAAGAAATACAAAATATTTTTTATCAGTGGCTAAAGATGTCTATTGGAAACATCACTAATACTACAAAGTTCAGGGTAATTAAGAGTGTTTCTCATGCACAGCTGGCAGGGATTTGCTGGCATCAGTATTTTTTTTAAGTGAAGGCCACTGTAAGCAACATACTTTTCTCAGAAATGAGGGTAAGATTATAAGTTTTGGGCACTTTAAATAAGGGATTTGTTTTTCTCTTTAAACACTAATTTGTAAACAAGAGATCTAAGAAAATCAGACATCATTTCCACAGGGCATACACCTTCCTTTTTCAATAACCCAGTATCCCATCTTTGTATTGTACAATTGCTGAAACTTAAGATGGTGACATTTCTACTACTTATTAATTCTATAGGAAGTGTTCAGAGTCTGGCTTTGAGAAACAGTGTGTTCACTTCTTCTCCATTTGACTCTGATACAAAATTCTGGGCAGAGAACCTGTTAGTGCCTTTATTTGTCCCACGGACTGTTACTATGTGTTGAGATGGAGAAAGCCGTTTGTCAGAGTGAATCTCGGATCCCAAGCTGAGCTTCCAAAGCAAGCAAAATAAAATAAATTGAGTACAATTTATGTTTAAATCAGTAAGATACAAGTAGTATGGAATCTCAAATGTAATACTGGTGGGAATAGGGAAATTACTGTAGCTAGTGAGGTACTACTGTATATCTGAGCATGTGGGGTTAAGATTGCTTTTGGAAAATACTCTTTGTCAGCTGTGCTATCCTTCTCTTCTTTTTATTTATTTATTTTTTTTTTTATGCTTTGTTGAGTCTTCTGCTCAGTCTACTTTAGGTCTCATGAGTGGAAGTTTCCTTGACTGCAGTCTGCAGGTGATAACAGTATCACACAAAGCCGGCACACTTATGCCCATCCCAAGTATGTTTTTTGGGGCAGAGCTTCATTTATAACAAGTTTTTGGTGCAAATGAAGGCATGTGGGCCCACACTCTCTGGCTTTTTCAAGAGGCTTTTTTTGCTGGTTTCCACACCATGGTTTGTATATGCTTACCACCAAGAGCTATTAATTCAATAGGACTGAGATTGTTTCCCATACACAGTACTCCATTGCTGCCCTGTTAAAAATGATCATATGGTTTTTTTGTAGGTTACAAGCAGTCCTTGGAATTTTGTAATTTCATTGGAAGATGCCTAAAATTACCAATTAACTTCAGGCTTAATTGGCTTATTAGCTTGTCTTGTAACTCTGCCTTCCCTTTAAATTTTCAGCTTTTTTTCCCAGATGTTGCTCAGCAGAGTGTCATTTTGTACTTATTTCAATTTTGTGGATGCTTGGTGATAAGTTCAGCTTGGTTTTGAATCTAGTTTAAATAAATATGCCTATATAGAACCTAGTTTGCCCTGTATAAAATTTTGTACTGACACCAATGTAAACAGAGCTGAAATGGCTAGCAGGCCACAGGATAATAAATCAGAATGATTAGTCAGCCTCCTGGGACACAGAGGAGTCAGCTCAGGTCAAGACACTTCTGGGAAAACTAGATAGCTGGTAAATGTATTACCAGCTGACTATCAAAGTCCCTGTGCCATACCAGGAAATATCCCTGCCTTGGGCAATTCTTCCTCTCCTGCAAAGACAGAAGCAAACAGTTGTTCAGAATGCACTCCTTCTTTCTATTGCTACCTACTGTGGCAAGTCAAACAAATTGTTTCTCCATATTTGTGGGCTAAGAACACAACTTTTTATTAGATGCAGTACTTTTTGCAGTGTAACATGCAATCTTTTTATCTTCTAGTAGACAAGAGGTAGAATTACCTCATGATCTCTTAAAATTTGTTTATTTGATCACCTTTTCTTCTTATATCAAATGGGGTTCAGACTGTGATTTCAGAATAATGCCAGGAATGTTCTCTTTTACTGCATACATTCTGCTGTGATGTACAGAATTAAAGCCTGTGCTCCCACCTGAGTAAGGATTATATAGTTTGCTTCATAATAGGATGTGAAACTAACCCCCCATCTGTTCTCATCATTAGCTCTTCCTTTTCATGCTGGTGATTAAAGGGCACTTGAAACGCCCTGTTGGGGCTAACTAACACTGATGCCTCAAGGTAAAGATGTTTCTTAAACTAATCTGGAAATACCCACAGCTCCTTTTTAATTAGACAGGCAGAGCTGATCAGCAGATCCACAAGGCCCTTTGCCTGTTTATTTTGTTTTTGTAAGTAGCTACTCTCCAAATAAAATAGAAACTCCTTCTATCTTAGTCTTGTCCATACAATCTTATTTTATCTGTCTCTAGATATGCCACAAACAAGGAGGGTCTTGGTGATTTCTCCATGACCTCACCAGGGATGAATTTACTAAGGAGTCTGTTAGTTACCTCTTCTCCTTCCCTTCCCTTCGCTTTTGCCTTTTATCATTTCCCAGCAGAACCTGTCAGCCAGGACCTGTTGAACATCATAGGTGGATCCAAGTCTGATCTAATAATTTGCATCCAATTTTTATGCCCCTGAAGCTTTGGGTAGTAACCTCATTCCAACAAATTCTCTTTATCTTGTGTGTACCTGTGTGTCAGAGGTGTAGCACCATCCAGATATTTGGGACAAATGGAGCTGATGGGAGTGGAACTGTCTGGAAACGTTCCAGTGATGCCAAGATCTGGAAACACAGATCTGTTGAGGCTGAAGTATTTGGAATTACATGCATTTTTGCTGAATTGCTGCAGCCTTGCTAGAGAATATAATCTTGCATCTGGCATATGGCTGCCTTGGGAACATGATCCCAATGCCTCCTGGAGTCTCAGATCTCAGGCTGACTGATAGTGGCCTGCCCTGCTTGTGGACTTTGAGAACTTCACAGACGAGCAGCCCACCCCGGCAATGTGGTCTGGAAGAGGCTCCTTGTGTTTGGTGCCCTCTCCAGCTTTGGAGACAGGTATCTCAGAATCCAGATACTCAGCCTCATGTGTGACTATATTCTTTGTCAGAGTCCTAAACAAGGAACTGAACACGTTTCTATGCCTACAGGGTGTTACCTTCTTTGTGTTTGATTCTTCAGATTCCACCAGGACAGACATTTATATAAACAGTAATTGTGATCTGGAATTTTACCAATGATTTTCAGAATTTGTGTTCTGTGAACCATATTACTTGTAATGTTTGTTTTGAATGAATGAAAGGCTTGTTTAACTTACCAACCCAATGTGAGTGCCCCATTGTCTCTTACAGTGAAGAAGCTGCAGCTGAAGCAGAAGACGTATCTGATAATAATTTTGACTTTTTGCTGTTTGAGATGTAGTCCTGTAAAGTCTTTCATGATACATCTGAGAATTTTGCAATGTATGCACAATGGCAAACATGGGAAAAAAAGGTTAGGTGATTTGGTTAGAGCCAATTTGTGAATGCCAGTGATGTTCAGCTAATAAATAATTTAGTACAAATAGATAAAATTATCTACTAAGCCATATATTTGTATATTTAGCCCCTCATTGCTGTTTTGGTCACTTATCTGCCTTGGCCAGAACCACAATTTCTAAACCTATGAAAAACTTGAATTTGTTTCAGAAAAGAAAAAACAAGGTTTTATTACAAGACAGTTTGTTTATTTCACTCTGGTAGATATCATGAAGGATTTGATATTGCTAGATGAGATAAGTGTGATTCTTAGGTTTTTCTGACTAATCTTTTTGAAGCTCAATATTCAGAGAACTTGGCAGTGGGTATTTAACAAAGCTTAAGGTAAGAGAAATGTCTGGTGGCCTGTCCAAGGTTCTGTTTCTTAGGCTGGATGGGATTCTAAACCTTCAGACAGATAAATCATGTATATGGCTCCTGGGAGATTCAGATGTTAAACTGATCCTCCCCTGATGATAAAGCTCAGTTAAGTATCCCTTAAAGATTTCAAAATGTAGGCCTCAGTCCTACAGGATAAGGCACATTGATTCACTGGCTTCTGCTAAGGATTTACTTGAAAACAGGTGTCCTAGAGAGTGTGAACAGGGCAGGATTAAAACAGATTCCACCTTATTTTGGTTTCTGGGAAGCTTTTACCAGAGAGTAGGGAAAATTGGTGTTACAGCTATAGGGATATTGTTCTCAATGGCATAAAATACCAGTGGTCTACAGAAATGGAATATGGCTGGTACTTTCATGTGACTGAACAGACCTAGTTATCACCTGCCATTATTGGGGTTTTTTTTTTCTGTTGCTGCAGTTGTGAATGGGACTTAAAAATGCAGGCAATAGTGTCAATGGCACAAAGTATATAGCTGAAATTGAAATACTCTCTTGATCCTGTGGATATTAATTTATAACCTGGATCTTAACTCTATTAAAAACCCAGGTAGAAGTATCCTTCTGGCTTCACACATCTCTTTTGGACTTATTTCTTGCAAACAGAACTGCTCTATTAAAGTCCCTTCCACAGAGAACTCTTTGTAGGATTAGGACTGTAAGCAGGCTGTGACAGAAATGCCAGCTGTGACATAGGATTGTGTGTCAGTACTGTGGGAAGATGGCAGAAGAGCCTAGTTCCTGTGCAGCACTTCTCATTCAGAGATTCTTTGAGTGTTGTTTTACAGTAACATCCCAAGGTCTCTCAGCAGAAAAGTGACACAGCTGAAAATGAAGTCCAGGTGTCCTGAGCCCTAGACCACTGCTCCATTCATCACGCTTCCAAAGAAGCAATGTTTGCAAAGAACTGTAAGAAATGCCCAATTTGCCTTGTGTTTCACCCTGGCAAAGGAATGTTAGGTCAGCAGTATTTATTTTATTATCTTGATCTCACTAATTTTTACTTTTTAAACAGCTCTCTCTCTGTAATGGAACTTCTTACAAACTCAAAACATGTGGTTGGTAGAGCTTGGAAAATTTCTTGCAAGTTATTGATGCTTGTAAAATAGTGATTCCCAAATTTAGAAAAATGGTAGTGGGAGGAAGTGATCTGCTGGCAGCATGTAAGCTGTGGTCCCATGTGCTGTTCTGATCCTACAGATGACTGGATTTGAGAGTGGACCATGGCTGGTCCTGTATTTGCACTGTGTTGGATTTCACCCCTCTGCTGTGAAGGGAATGGGTTTAGAGGTATGAACTCACTGTTTCTTGGTCCTGAGCTGAACAGATTACCGGACCTAAAAGCCCCACCACCCATTGCTACAAATCTATTAAACATCTCCAGTTAACCATACAGCCTCCTGCTTCAGCAGCTGAGCATGTAAATTCCTGTGACCAAATAACTGCACAGTTAACTGCTTTCACATGTGCTCCCAACGTGCATCTCAAAAGGTGAAATCCTAGCCTGGCTTTGCCCCATGGGCAACTGGACGGTGACCAGGACACGGCTCTTTGGGAGGCTGGATGGGGCACCCTTGCAACTGCCTGTGCATGGCAGAGGGGCTGTGGGCAAAGGCAGCCTGGTGACAGCGTCACCTCTGGCTGTCTCTCATCCTCCCCTCTCCCCACCCTGTAAGAGCCAGTGGCTGCTGTGGGAGGCTTTCCCAGGATCTGATCCTGATGGAGCAGGTCAACAGGGCTCGTGGTGGCTCCCTTGGCGTGGCCCGGTGTGTTCTGCGGTTCCCCCTCCCACAGCCCCATCACACCTGTGCGAGAGGAAACCGTTTTTATTTTTCTGCTACGAGGCTGCGGGCAGGTTTTGTTCCAAGCGGAACAATGCTCTGAGGGGCGAGGAGCTCCGCGCGGCTGCCCCTGCCCGGGCTGGCACGCAGGGGCTGTGAGGAGCCGGCCGCGCTCGGCACAGAAGGGCCGCGTCCCCCCGGGCCGGGACCCCGCGGCTGCGGCGGCGCAGGCGGAGCGTGTTTGCCTCGGCCGCCGCCGCCGCCAGCGGGCCCCTGGCCGCCGGCCAGCTCCTGATGTTTCCTCTCAGCCTTGTTCGCAGAGGCATTCAGGAAAACAATCGGGAGCGATGAGGGCTTTCCCGTTCCGGCGGCGCCGGCCAGCGCAGCCTGGCCTGAGGACCTGCCACGAGCCTCCTCCGCGCTGGGGATGGGGGACGGGCGGTGTTCAGGGGATTACTTTGAGATAAAAAAGCCCCGGTGCGATGGGTATAAAGCCTGTGCATGAAGCAGGCCGCAGGCAGCCCAAGAATTCAGCTGTGCTTAGGAAATCCTATGGAACACAAACTAAGAAGGACAGAAATGCTCAAATTACCTGCCGTTTGCATTACCTGGGGCACGGCAGCAATAAACGTGAACACAAGGAAACTTGGCAAGTCCCTCCTCGTACAGATACAACCACACCAATTGTAATGGAGCCAGCCAGGTGCTGGGAATGCCCCTTCACGGCTCTGGAACTGCCTGAGACCTTGCAGGATCCTGATTTCCCTTGCAGATCTGAGCCTGCGGGCCGAACCGGGCACAAACAAGCCGTGACATGTTCCTGATGCCGGGGTAATTCCGTGTGAGCAGGACAGACTCCAGAGTTCACCAGCCCTTGCTAATGGCACCGAGGGAGAGGTGCTCACCTTGAGCCACTACAGCTCAGAGAAGCTGGGCAGCTGAGAAACAGCTGCCAGAGCTGGTATATAATAGTAAAAACGAAGTCAGACACCTGGCTGCAGAGTGTTTGCTGGCCTCTTGCTAGTTTCCCACACCACGGCTTGTACCTGCTCTGCTGCTCTCAGGAAAGAACTGCTTGTTGGGTGAAGCCTTACATGTGCAGATGGGGCACTTTCAGTATTGCAGCTTGAGTTCTTAAGTTTTGGGGTCAAATTTAAAGGTGTTTCCTTGTTCAGGAGGCAGGAATGCTAAAACTAATGTTGAATCTTTAAGTGGTGTGTCTCATCAGAAGCCTGCACAAACTACCATTGTTACTAGAATAAGCTTTTTCTTTTCAAGTAATTATCCCCTGACATCTAACTATAGGAACCTGTGGACATCTAACTATAGCCTTAAGGGCAGGTACGCTGGTTATACAGGAGCACATCCATTTTTCCACTGTAGATGTGAAAGCCTTTGACATATTACAGCCTAAACAAATTTTTATTTTAATGACATTCGAAAAGCACCTGAATTGTTTTTAAATGGGTTTCTTTCTAAAATAGTCTCAAGGGCACAAGCTGCAATTTTCAGCTGCACACTTCCCCATCAGAAGGGAGTTGCAGGTAGAAGCTACCTTGAGTTAAAAAATTGCACAGTTCTTGTTGCTGTTCAGCTGCAGAGGGATGCACTGCATGTTTCTCTTTAGGGCTGAACAGTTGTATCTCACATCCAGCAATACCAATAGGGAGTTTTAAAAAGCAGTCTATCCTGAGTGTCATGCCTTTTCATGCTTGAGGAAACACTAGGAACTCTGTCTCAGTTCCAGTGAGTTTGTAACATTCCTTTATCTCTGTGAAGTCTTACATTTTTCTAGAAATTGTGGCAGCCCATGAAATGGACTTCATTTTGGAATTATAAACTCTGAATTCAAATTTTATCGCTTCTTGGAGCTTAACAGAGCACTAGGTTTGTGATTTTATTCACAAAGCTATGGATCATTGCAAATTGCTTCCTACTATTTGACAGCTTCCTTTTTAGAAATTTCAACACTCCAGCTATCTGCCTTCAGCAGTGTATGATTCTAATCACTGATATGATTTCATAATCCTTTAATTCAGCAAACATTCTAGATTATCAACATATGCGATTTGTATTTTGGGAGAGCACAGTGCAGAAAAATTTTCCTGTTGTCAGGCTTTGGGCTTTGTAGCTGAAGTGTACACATTGTTAACCAGGGGTAATTTCTTAGATAGAGTTTATAAATATGTGTAACTATTTTGGGTTGTAGAGATGACATTCCCTTCAATGAATGTAAGACATAAAGCTGCAGAGTTTAAAGCCAAATTCAGCAGGAAGAAAGAAAATTACTTCCATATATCTTCTGTATGTCATTAAATGGAAAATGAGATAATTCTCCCATACATCTGAAAACTAAATAAAAAGGTCTATTCTCCTCAGTTTCTGTGGATAACTTCAGCTAATTTTTGTGGCAGTTATGCACAGTGATGGGAGAAAAGATGCCTCAAGTAGGATGATACGGTACACATACATTACTAAATAAAATACTTATTTTACTTAGGATAATCCCTCTTTGTTCCAGATATATGTAGGCATTCTTCTTAAAGCAAGTGTTTCAGTTGTCAGGATGACTTGATACATTTGTTCTTTGATGTCAAATTCAGTTGCATCACTGTGGAATGGTTGCTACAGAAACCCCAGCCCAATTTTTAAATGTATTGAGTTCACTCCTTATTACTTTGAAAAGCAGGATTTGATTTCTTTCCTGTAAAAAAGTTCATAATAAAATGGGTGAAACCTCTAAAACTGAAGCAATAAGTGTGGAAAAAGTACCCAGATTGTGAGATCAGAGACAATAAGGAAAAAAAGCAATTTAGAGTCCCACAAACAAAATCTATCTCTTGATAAAATGCTCCCCGTTGTAATTGAAACCAGAGCTAAATTAGATCAATACCAAAATATTAAAGTGTGCCAAACCTGCTTTCTGTAGGCTTTGCTATAATTGGATTCTGATGCAAGAGATAGCTTAAGTAGGCAAAGTCTGTTGGCTCAAGACCATGATTATCCATAGAAAAAGAGCTTCCTACTAAGGTACATTTATCTGGTGTTTCTTGAGGAATTAATACATTTCTATCCCACCCTGCCATGCTGATGCATTTGAAGTCTGGATCTTGCCTACAGTAAATCTCTGTCTTGCTTAACAAGAAACTATTTCACTGTATAAGCGAGGCATATTGACAACAGATTTAACCCAGACAACTCAGCTTTATTCAATCAGAAGAATGCTGGCCTGGTTTCAGGTTTCTGGGATACAGGCACAAATGGACATGCCCCAAGTAGAATCCATTTGTTTTCCCATGAATGCACCTAGTAGGAGGTCAAATAAAAATAAATATTTTGGCTTTTCAGAGCAAGATAGATTTCTGGAGTATTTGTGATTCAGACTGGAAATGTGATTACAACAGGCAGAGGTAGCATCTGAAATATGTTCTGCTGAGAGTAAAAAAAGTGTTGTTTTTTCTCTCTCTCTCTCTCTCTCTGTTTTAAGCTGTGGTTATGCCTTGTCTTCACTAACCAGGTTTATGAGAATAACAACATATATCTTTATGTTGCTCAGCTCTTTGTAGGAGCTCAGGAGTTAAGGAAAAATAGCCATTTTTGTAGTCTTTTAGGATTTTTTTTTAATGTCGGTATAACTTAAGCAAAGAAGTAGTTTATTGACTTCCCCTGTGATAGTAAGAATAAATCAATTTAGATCCAGTATACTAGGGGCCTTAAATTCTCTGTGGAGTTCCACCAAACAATGGAATAAATTGTGCAAGGGCAATTTGTCCCTAATGTTTTTGGCTATTTGATTTTGTTGAGGTTTTGCCGGTATTATTTAGATATTCACTGTAATTTATACTGCCGTGTAAAAAAACCCTGCATATTTGCCTGCAGGGGAGTGAGCACTCTCTGAAACAGTCCTTTGAACATAATAAAAGTGAAATCCCCAGGTAATAAAAAAAATCCCTGGCTTTTATGAATAATGCATTTGTGGAACAGGGGGGAGAGGAAGTGCTTTTTAGATTTATTCCCCCTCTCTGCTCCCCACTCAACCTGTTGGCAGAAATAAAGTCTGGGTTGGGAATGGGTTCCTCCATTGTGATTGTGCTCTCAGGCACTTTTTAAAGTCCTGGCCTAAATGCTGCAACAAAAACAGACACTAAACACTGGTAATTCTGATTTATTTGTTTGTTTGTTTTTAAAGTCTGTGGGTGTCTTCCCCTGTGTATTGACCATCTGGTTGTGGGTTAGGCTGTTTGGGATATGCCTGGCATGCTGAAAAGCAACACAAAATTGCAAAGTGATTGGAAGCCCATTGAGGATGGTTTGTTTGGGGTCCTCAGTGAGCTTTGACAGAGAGCAGGTGTTGTGATGATAAATTCAGAATGGGGTTGAGGATTTTTCTCTTCAGCTGGTAAGTGTGTGGGAAATGCTGGAGGCACACTGTAAAAATTCTCCTGAAACATTCAGGAGATACTGAAATGGAAACACTTTTGTGTCACAATCCCAGTGGGAAAGCTGTTGGAGGATTTTAATGGATTTCACCCCATAGCAGTGGTTTGGGTTCAGCACAGGAGGGTCCAAACTCAGAGCTGAATTATGGCTGTTGAGCCTAAGTGAGACTTAAAACCAGAGTTTTAGTAGGGTTCCTATGAACAAGTGTCCCACCCATGAACATTGCCACAATACCTATTTCTGTATCTTTGGTTTTTGAAATAAAGCTGGCAGTTCCCAAAGAGAGGATATTGGAGGAAATTTTCATAAAGTGTGAGGGGTGTACACCAGGCAGTAGAGAATCAATTCTCTCTGGTTTCTGAGAGTTTCAGTGGATGTGATGCTCTTACAGCCTGTTAAACTTTGAATAATCTTTTCAGGAATAAAATATATTTTCTGTGACTGTGATTGTGCCAAATCATTTTAACTTGCCAAAAAGCTGCTTTGGAAGGACTTGAGGAAACCACAGCTGGGAATTGTGTCACAGATATAAAATGAGATTTATTTACTCTTCTACATCCAACACTGAAATAATAAGGAAGTCAGGAACAGATGAAAGAAACACTTGCTTTTTGGAGATTTTTTTTAAAATTTGATTCACTTTATTTATAGAGTTTCTGTAGCAAATCTGCATTTTCAAGAGGGACTTAACGCTCTTCAGACTGAGGTCATTGGCCAAATGAATACTAGGAATGAGTCTGTTTTGGGGGTAGGGAGTAGAGTGCATGTGCTTCATGCCTCAGCAGCGTCTTGAGGATTTCAAAGCACCGTGCTCAGTGTGCAGAGCCTGTTCCCAGGCCCATGTTCACTGATGCTCTTCTCTGCATGCCTGTTTCACCTGTGAACTCTGCTTACCTTACTCCTCAACATCAGAATTCAAGTGGTGCCCAGGGACTGACTTATACTTCCACAAATAAAGCATTTTATCACTATGATTTTTAAATGCTGTAAAATGCTTCTGCATTTTGAGGGTTGCAAGGATCCTTGCTCATACTGGGAACATTTCTGAACTGCTTGCATTTCAACATTTTCTCTTGGACTGACCCCTGCAGATCTGTCTCCATGAATCCTATTTTTTTTCAGTGTAAATTAAAAAGAAAGAGACCTGCCAATGATAATTCTTCCAAAGTCTTTACTTTTTGGTGTTACTTGTATTTGCATAACTGATCAAGTTACAGAGTGAGGGGTAAATGTTATGCTCTCTTCTGCTTTTCCTTATCTAATCTACTGAGAGATGCATTAGCAAGAAATCTGTCTTCTACCCTGGTGCAGACAGGAACTTTCATGTATCAGAGATGATAAGGACTATTGCAATAATGGGAATCTGAAAATACAATACAGCTGAGTACATGTGTGTCTGTTATGTACAAGGTACTTCATTGTATTTCAGCTTCTAAAAATATTAGGCCAGTAAATTTTGTGTTCTGTTGATATGAATTATTTATTAAAATGCTCTTGCTTTGCATCAAATGAAATATGTTAGCATGCAATGATTTTTTCCCCTCGAA
This sequence comes from Onychostruthus taczanowskii, assembly GCF_017590055.1. Taxonomy (NCBI): domain Eukaryota; kingdom Metazoa; phylum Chordata; class Aves; order Passeriformes; family Passeridae; genus Onychostruthus; species Onychostruthus taczanowskii. The sequence continues at coordinate 4,283,786 of NW_024502014.1, forward strand.
TGAATGCCCGTTAAAAAATAGCACTTAATTGTTTTTGAGTAACTGTTTTAATCATTGGATAGGTATCTACTTTATAAGCAGCAACTGGCAGGGGGGTAAAGAATGAGCAGAGACAAGCAGAAACTGCTAATTGTTGTAGGTTCCACACCACTGGCAGAGGAGTAGAGAGAGCAGTTTTCTACTGGAATGTAGAGGGAGCAGTAGCATGGTAAAGAAGCTGGGATTTGAGGAAAGGTATTTTAAAGAATGAAAACATTTTTAAGGACTCCTTAGGAAGCAGTATAATTCTTGAAGCATATAGCATGGAGTCCTTAGTAGGGTCAAGCCCTTAGGATTGTATAGTTTGAAGTACTGAGATTTGGATTTGGAGAACATACTTCTTACCAAAAAGGCCCATTTGTATTCTACAGGTATTAAAAAATGCCTAAACAAATTAGAGAGAAAGGAGCCAAAATTAAGCAGAGGAAGTTTGGCATGATTGAAATGAAATTATCTAGTTCACTTTGTATCTTTACAAGCCATTCAAATGTTTATGGTAGGATTTGTGTGAGCAAATGTATAAACCCTGAGGCAAAATGTGCTGTAAGAGCTGTGTAAGATGCACTTGCCACCATTTCATTTAAGTTCCATCTGCTTCTGCTTGGGGTGATTTTGTACTGTTTTATGGGCAGCTATTCAAACAGTTCTGAATGAGCTTTTTGGGGAGGTAGGTGGTGTTATCAACATTTTAATTGAATATTTTTAAGGAAAAAAAAAATTCACTGATGGGAAAGCACTTTTTTTATGTTACTGTGCTGCAGGCTCACATGTTTTCAAGGCTCAACTGTCCAGTCCATCTTCCTGGAATGGATGCATTGTCTTTACTCCACAGCTGATCCTCTCACATGGGAAAGGTGTGTATGTAACCTCAACTTTAGAAAAGCAAATAAATCTGTGGTTTTAATTCATACTGCATGTACAGCACCTTTAGGCACTGCAGGATTTGAGATTCTCACTGAGCATTTCCACTGAGTGTAATTAGTTCAACTTCTTGGTTTTGCACAACTTCAAGTGTGACTGAGTGCTTCAGTATTATTGGGAGGTGGATGAAGTACTTTCTATCAAAGTTCTTTTTTCAACCAAATATCAGTTCTTAGAATATTATTTTAGAATATTGTCGATGAGGATCAGGTTCTTTAGCACCCAATCCTCATCGACAGTCTTGCTTTAGCTTTGGAAAACAGAACTTTATAAAACTAGAGACTAAAGTGTGATGATGCTCTTCTGGGGAAAAGGGCCAGTGTTTCCTGAGAAGGTTTACTGCAAGGCCAGATTTGTTGTTTGCAATCCCTGCCTTATGCCCAATGAAACTGTTACAAAATGCCTTGTATTTTCTTTGAGAGAAATGAAGGTTAAAGGAGTCCTGAACTATTTTATTGCTACTTTGGCAATCTCAGCAGACCCGATTTAACACCTTGCTAGCACATGCTTGCTAACACCTAGTTTAGCACATGCTTGCAGCGGAGATGTTTAGCTCTTTTTTAAACCACATAGTAGATTTTCTTGTTGTGATTTTATAAATTGGTTTTTCAGTACAGTTCTGAACTTCATTATATTCATGACTATACAAGATGCCAAAGAGAGCAATCCTCCAAACTGAGGCTATAGATGTAAAATACTAACAGATTTCTTGACCTAACACATATCCTGGAGTAATCTCATGGAGTAATACTCCATGTTTCTATTCCTTGTGGTACTGAGTTAAAAGATCTCAGATAAATAACATGTCTGCTGTTGTCATATTTTAAATTAACTCCTTCTTAGTATAATCAGCTGCATCTCCTCCTGTAGTTTTGGAGCCTTGTATCATTGGCTTCCGTGACTTAAAATTCCCTTGGAAAATGCTTGTTCCTGTGATGGTGTTTTCTTTCCTCCCACTGAGCAGATCTGTGAATAGTCCAATGAATTGGCCTTTTTCTTGGGTTGGTGATAGGAGTCAGTTGCTTTCACTTGTTCTTCATTTGTGTTTCCCTTCTCTGAATCCTTCAACCAAATGCAATTACAGCATGTTAGTCTTTTATACAGGAATATCTCCTGAAAAATAAGAGACTTCTAGTTCTGTAGTACCAACTGTTGCTATCCTAGGAAGTGTTGTAAAAGCCATTGAGACTCAGGTACTGAAGTAGAGTTTCTATTAGGTTTGTATAACTTCTGTGAATAAATTCAGAGGCAAAGTTGATTTTCTTGTGCAGAGCTATTGATATTTGTGAAAGAGACATTATTGTTTTGAAATACTATGTAAAAATCTCTTTCATATATGCAAAAAGTTTGAAGAATAACAACAAATAACATTGTATCTAAGACTAAATACTCGTTAGTTTTTATGTTTTGGAATAAAACAAATTTTGTTGCTAAGAAAGCATGCCAAAAACATTGAAACTACTAACTTCCACCCTTTATTTGATGTATCTGCATTATGAATCAGTGTTACTTGGCAATTTTTAGAATAAAACATTTGCATCTACACTAGCAATTTGACATGATGCTTCAGCTGAGTATATCTTAAATGGTGAACTAATAAAGTGGTTTTAAATGAAAACTGAAATTATGTCTTAAAAAATTATAGTGATTATCTCTAACACTTTAGTCTGTTAAATAAATATTTGCTTAGGGAAATATGTACAGGATGGAAGAAAATTCTAACCAGTTTTAGAGATACCTGTCTTACTTGCAACATATATAGAAAGGGTTTGGATAGTTTCTTATCCCATAGAAGATTCAGCCTTACTCAGAGGCCCAAAACAGGTCACTGTCCTAAAAGATAACATTGTCCAAGAACGAGCAACAGTGCTCATGATGATGTGAAGAGAAACTGTCTTGGAGAGTGAAAAAACTGGCAGAAAAATTGTGATTTCTAAGCTCTGGAAGCCTGATTATTGTAGAGTTGCTTGCAAAGGAAATGCTTTCATTTAAAAAAAAAAAAGAAATCCCAATGGAGCTTAATTTGAGATTTTGTAAATCAGCTGTACAACTGTATTTATGTTACGTATTTATTCAAGTATAGAAACTGTGGAATGCTTTGATGCATTGTTATTTTGTTAGGGTGAGAGATCATGGCTAGCAGTTTTCAGGGATTTTCCTCTATGGCCATAGAGTCTGTTTGCTTAAAGGATAGGAAAATGTGCAGAATACACTGCATCTTCAAAAAACACCTAATCAAACTTGTTCTTGAGGGTCTTTTCCAACCTAAATGGTTCTGTGACTCTGATTCATTACCAAAACAGAAGCTGCACTCTGCTCTTCCTGAGGCCCTTCTGTGCTATTATCTGTGGAGGTGCCATGCTCAGTTTGCAGTAGCAGCTTTTGCCAAGGTCTGTGTTGGTGTGCAGCTGTCAGTGGCCAGAGGTACTTTCCACCCCACTTGCTGGCACACAGCTGCTATGAGACTGCAGTGAGGTAGCAGCAAAACAATGAAGGGTCACAAAGGGTGGGATTTGTCGGTTCTGAAACTACAGCTTACAGCACAAATTCATGGAGGAAGTATGCCAGAGGTGTGGAGGCCTTTGTCCTGGGGGGATGCTGTTCCCCACCTCTGTAGTGCTGACATCAGGAGCTTTTCTCACTGTTCACAAGCTGCAACAACATTGTGCCTTTTCACCGGAAACTGTGCCAAAGATTTTTTTGGCTTTTATTTTTTTGCAAAACTTAAGTGATTTGCATAATTTTAACAGAAGTAAAATCCTGGTTTTAAATGGCCACTATGACCTGAGGAGGCCTCTTGACTGAGAGAACCCTTAGGGCAAAATCACAGTTATCAAAGGCTCTCTCTCTAGTGTCCTAAATCTGACCCAATCTGCCTCTTTGGCTTTCGGGGAAAGTGAGCCTGAAAGCTTGTCTGTGATATGACAGCCCTGTGAGAGGTTAGGCAGTGTCCCAAGTGAACAGAGTTGTGCCCAGATTAACAGAGAGCTGTTTTATATAGAAATGTGAATGGAGAAATGTTTTCCTTCATATGGTAGCAAAAGTCAAAAGGTACATTATCTCAAAGGGGAATTCCTCTGTCTAGTGTACTTAGAGGGACAGGGAAACCCAAAGCTTGGGTACTCTGGAATACAACAGGAGTAATGCTGTGTTCCAGGGAGGAGGGAGACTTCTGGATGGAGGGCCAGGGAGAGACAGAAGGTGGGGGTTAAGGAAGGTGCAGGTTGATAAGTGAGGGATTCTGGAAGTATCCAGTGTAGGAGGGCTTAGGAGAGGCATATAAATGGATGGAGAAGGAAGTCACAATAGAATGAGGAAGAGGTGCATGCACAATGGTTTGTGTTGATTACAGCTTCAGCACATATTTTCAATGTTTCGGCTTTGTTTCTCTGAATTAAAAACTGTTTGTGGTCTGATTGCTGGCCTGTTCTGCAAATTTTTCTTGGACGGAAGGGAGAAATTACAGATGTGACTGCAGAATGCTATGGAACTACTTGAGCTTCCTAAGTGCTAGCTTACTCAAGTCCTGGAAGCAATCTTTCCACAGGAGTTTTGAAGATCATTCCAGTTCAATTTATTTAGCAGGCAGGTCATTAGTATTTTGCAGCTTTGGTGTAACGCTTTGTGCTGCTGTGGGCAGCCAACCAAACTGGCTGTTTGGCTTTAACTGCCTAACAGTCATGGCTTTGCAGAGGTGTCTTGAGTGGAGTATCTTGTGCAGAGCCAGATTCTATGCAAGGGAATGAGGACCTGCTTTGGCAGTAAGACTGAAGAAGGTGAGGAACAGAGGAGTAAGATTCCCAAAAATATGTAAGGAGTTGAACAGATTTCGAGGAATCTTCTTGGCCAACATCAATATATTATGGCAATCCTGAGTCCTAAGCAGGGACATCCTCATTCTGGGTTTTGGTACAATGTCTAGCATCAAGAGCTTTGTATTTCATTGAGCCTTTGGCATCAGTTTAAGAAAACTGTGATGGTTTGTAGCTTAATATTCAGGCCTGACTTTCAAGACTACCAGCTGCTGCTTTTTGAATAACTGTAGTAGGTGGTTGATACATGCTCTGTTTGGGCAGCAGGAGAAGGTGAAATACTCCCTTCCCCTGCCACCTCTGAGAAGGCTTAAGTATAGAAAGAATCCTTGGGAAACTCTGCAATGGCAGTAGGGAATTACAAACCTGGAGAAAATGGAGTCATGCTGGGCAATACTTATGCTGCCATCATCAGTGGTTCCTTGGCATGCCTGGTGCAGGTCAGCACCCTGACCAGCCCTCCTCTGCCTGGTCCCCACCTGCCCAGGGCTCTGCTGTCCATGCTGGGGAGGAGGCCTTGGTCCCAGCAAGGGGCCGGGATGCCCTGTGCTGTCTGGCACAGGAGTGTGAGTGTGTGGAATGTGGTGGGAAGGTGGGGATGGAAGGTGCTCATCTCGGTATTCCCTCTCCTTGTGTACAGCAGTGTAGAGCCTGTTAATTCTTACACCTGATAAAACTCTGCAGGGATAAGATCAGCTGATTGTAGTTGCAAACATGTGGAATTTACAGTAAGTACTGCGCTTACTTAACCAAGCAGGAAACAATTGGCTCATAAGGGTGCACAGTACACTGGTTATATAGGAGAGCTGGAAAATCCTGGTTGTGGAAAACCTGCATAATTCTAAATAAATAGTGAGACTGGTGAATTCCTGTGCTCCTGCAGAACCTAGGCTCTATAGAAAAATTGTACCTGAGGTTTCCCATTTACTTCTGCATCTGATTGACCTATCTGATCTTGCTTTCTCTCCTCCCATTGTGCAGCTGTTAATGTGGCCCCCAGCTCCCAAAAGAGTGCACAAAGGGCACTTCTCTTTTTGTACACTCAGCTTTCTGGACACATGCTTTACAACATGAACACCTGTGTATATTGGGGTGTTGTCTTCCCTCTCCTGCAAGCACAGATGTCATGCTCAGAAAGTGCACTTGCTGACTTTGTGCTGCAGAACAGCACGGAACCAAACGAAGGCAGCTTTTGAGAAGCTTGATGCAGGAGTATATCCCTGCAGCTCTGATGTGTCTTGGAAAGTGGATGGAGTTGTTCACTGTACTGCTGAGGGCCCATTGTGCCCAACTTGATGAAATCATTGGCAGTTTTTTGCTGACCTTACCAGGCTGGATGTCTTTCTTGCTCCTATCCCTCACTTTGGTCTTCCTGTAACTGAGGGGAGGTAGCCAAGGTCCCTGTCTGTGATGTCATGTGAGTGCCCATTGCAGCTACTGTTTGTGCCAACATTGTGTCCACTCATCAGAATTCTGTGAAACAGATAACACAAAACTGCTCCCACATTTTCCCACACAGAAGATGTGGAAGTGCAAAGTAAGGCCCTGCTGCTGTTCAGAGGATGTCTCTTGTCTCCATGTTAGAAATAGGAGGTGTTTATTTTTCAGACCTCTGCTTTTTTGGCAAAGTTGGTTAAAATTGGCCAATGGCTTCAGAAGTTACTGGAGGAGAGGGAATTTATAATCAGACACAGACAAGCTGGCTTTATGTGACTGTGTGCGCCTCATTTTTTAGGAAACCATGGTAAAATATGTGGATAAAGTTGCAGTAATATTAAGGTTAGAGTTCATGCTGGCCTGTATTTCTCTCTCAATTTTTTTAGCATGACGGTGTTAGTCAGCCTGAGCTTTTGGAAACTTTTTATTCCATAAGCTGAAAGTTTTTGAACTTAAATTCTCTATCTTCCCTCATTTTTCCTTGCTGAGTTTAATCATTAGGTGGGAAAGTGACCTCTTTAAAAATAGAGGAGCCAGTGTAGAAATGTTGCTGGCTAGATTTATTTGTTGTCTTTTGTAAAAAACTCAATGTTGGCAGAACATTTTGATTCATTATGGTGCTAAACCAGCATTAAAGCCTTCTGGCTAGATAGATTCCCTTGTGGCCTGCCAGGAGTCCCAATCACTATGATGATCTTACTTGAGAAAGAAAACATGCTCTACATCTGGGAGCAGGGCTGTGTCCTGTTAAGCATGGTCAGGGAGAGTGTTAACTGTGTTCTCTCAATCTTATTTCACTTAAACCCAGTCTGTTGAATTATAAGGTGTCTATAAGATCTACAAAGACTTAAGCATAAGAGAGAGACATGGAAGTATTTCAAGGTGGAGCATTGCCTGAGATCGATGGATTTTCTTTGCAAGGCTGGAAAAAGCAGAACTGCCCTCACAGGAATCATCTCCCAGCTTTTTGCTTGCCACAGCACATCAGTTAAGTACAGAAGGGATGAATGGAGAGGTACCTATCTGGTCATGATTTTCTCATCAGGTTCAGGGTGTGTGGGAAAAGGCAATCCTGTTGTGTGAAGTGTAACCTTTAGCAGCCTATTGAATAAGGGGATGATAGCAGATGTGGCAGGAGACATTCAGGCTTATTTGCTCCTACAAATGAAACAGCTCTAGCAGGGAAAAAAAAGGCCCTTAAGAGAATTAGCTAAAACAAATGTGTCAGACAAAATTGTGCTTTGAATGCATTATAAGCGCTTACTCTCTTGCAGTGAGAAAAGACAGTCAGGTGTTGATAGCATGTAGGAGGCAAGAGCTGTTATTAGTGAGTGGGAAGAAACACATTGAGTGTGGTGTGGGAGTAGGGCAGATGGGAATGAATCTAGAGGCTCTTTTGGAATCACTCATTCTGAATCATCTTACTCTCAAAGCCTCTGGTGCAGAACACCGTCATCCTCCAAGGTCCCACGGCACCACTGCTGAGTGTGGAATTGAGAGTGATGTTGAGTCAGCTCTGTGTGAAGTTGTAGTAGGAGATGTTCAGTGAGGAGTTTAGATAGCTACTTCAGCCAAGTAGATTGTGACTACAATACAGAGGTGGGATGCATATTCATTTATTCAAGCCCTCTGTGAGATGAAAAACTGGTAGTATATTGTTATTGAGGTAGTTCGGTGTGTATGTGCAGAGCCATTAATGAAACAATTTCCATGCTCATTCACTTGTGAATGCAAGGGCTTTGTTGCCAAGAGCCTGGCTCTGCAGGATACTTGGTGGGAACCATAAGAGCATGTCCAAATGGCCTAAGAGGAGCCTGAAAATGTCTAACGAGAGAGCTCTTCCTTGGATTTGACATCCATGCTATGTGCTCTGACAGGAGACATATGGTGATGGTGCTAGAAATCTGGCCCTGGCCTTGCAGACCACGGTGTTGCCTACACAGTGTTTTGAGAGGCGCTGCAAGCTGTCTGTCCAGGCTCCCAACAGCCACAAAATTAAGGAGGCAACAACAGATGGACTCAGTCCAGCAAGTTGGGTACTGGGGGTGTGGACATCCCCACAGTGACACAAATGGGAGCTTGCTTCAGTCTGGAAGTGAGTGCCCTGTGAAAAGTGGCAGAGCTGTGACACAAAGGCTTGTGCCTCCAACCATTTGGTGACAATTTCACAGTTCAGCAGCTTGGAAAAAGCAGGAGCAGTAGGGCTTTCCTAGGACTCTCTAACCTGCAGGCCTGTGCTGGGTGTTTGTACATCTGGCAGTCTATCACTGAGGCATAGAGTCCTGTGACGTGAGGACCTCTTGGATTGCTGCTCTGACAGTACCTTTTACCAGCTGCCGCCTTAACATGCCCCCCCACATAGGAAAGTTGTGAAGGAAACTTATTTAGACACAGGTGTGTAGAGCAAACTTATGACTTTCACCAATTACACTGTGCTTTGTATGCTCAGCTGTGTCTTAAGACATGCCTTGCAAGGAGGAGAAAACAGTAAAAGCTGTGAGGGTGGGTTTCCTTTCTCTTTTCCTGGCCTCTTAAGGAAGAGCACTAAGAGTTGCTGGGTTAGTGCCTGACTTCTGTCTCTGCATTGGGGCTACACTGGGCCAGCTAGAGTCTCCCTTTGGATATTGAAGGTAGCACATTCTTGGAGAATAGAAAATACCAGCAGAAGCAGCTTGATAGAGAGCTTAACACAATGAAGCCTGTTATCTGGGATTGTCACAAATCCATTAACTTATTCCCTAGTGGATTTTAATTCTGAACTTTTTGCTTGTATTTGAAAAAACAAAAAGAATACATAATTTTACCAGACTGTTGCTTGCAACATGTATGCTCCTTCCTGTTTGTTGCCTTTATTTGTTGCTGAATGTTCTTGTAGCTGTATTTTTACTTCTCCTGCTTTTGTCTGCTTATCCAGTTTACTCCCAAAGGACAAAAGAAGATTTATTTTACAAATTTACACTTGAACTTCCTAGCACTAAGTGGTGGTTTTCCTCTCAGGTTTCAGGAGTGGTGATGAAAGGTATTTCCCACAACACTTGTGAAATTTAAATGAAAATGAGTCCCTACATTAAATTTTTATTATACTTCAAATGTATTATTACAATAATTGGATACTCTTTCTGAGGCTTATTATGGTGGGATTGTGTGGTATTTCTTGACCTTTGTAATTAATTTTGCCTCAGATTCATACATTTATGTAATGTTTATCTGTATACATGGATGGATAGCTAGCTAGCTGAATATTAATATATTTATAGTTTGTTTCTGGACAGTTGTTGTCATATCTGAATAGCAGTCATGAAAAAAAAATAGAAAGAAAGCTAACAGGAAAATATATTTTCAATTCCAAGCTATCATGTGCGGTGAACAGTGGGGACAGGAGGCAGAAAGGAAGGAAGGAAGGAAGGAATCAGTGAATAGTCGTAACAGAGAGGTGAAAACACGCATATCGAAAAAAACAGTAAAAGCTGTAGATTCCTTCTATGTTTTTCTGAGGCCTTGAAACAATTTAAAATATGAAAAACTTAGACTTACTGAGAACATTGTATTGATTGGCCCCGATTTCCTTTCTTTCTTTGTTTTCAATCCAGCCTCTCTCATTATAGTCTCTTAAAATAAATAAATAAAAACTCTTTCTATAAATATCTGAAAGAGTCATTCTTATATAATAGCCCTTTCTTGCAGCAAAATTTATCATTATAACAATACTGTAGTAGTTTTGCTGGCAGAATCACAGCCAATCAAAGCTATTACAATAATGGAACATTTCATGGTTTGGAAAATTAAATGTGTAACCATGGAACTGAAATGTCTCTTAAATCATATTTGGAGATGTATTTTTCACCAAGTGATTTGCACATTATCTCATTCCATCTGAATTTTATTTTCATCAATATTTCACCATTGACTTTTTTCCTTTTTTGTTTCTGCAGTAATTTTGCAATACAACTTCCCATCTGCTTTCACTTTTTTGCAAGCTTGATCATATTTGCTCAGGAAGCAAATCTAAACCTTCTTTTATCACAAGGCATAATTTAACAGCTGACTAATGGTCAAGCTGTAAATTGTGCTGTAAATAACTGGCATGCTCAGTTTCAGAAGTGAGTAATACTGTTCTCAAAATTAGTAGCTCTATTTGATTCCATACATAAGAAAGTGGCTAATGCAGTCATTGTTCCAAGACCTGAAATCAGCTCAGTGCACATGAATCCTCAGAAATTTGACCTGTTGGAGAATCATGTGAGCCAGGCAGTTCTGAGTAACTAAGGTAGAAGTCTGTAGGTGTTTGTTCTCTATACATACACCAAATGTTTCCTGAGGTGTTTGTAGGCACCTGGAGCCATTTTTGGAACTGAACTAACATGCAGTCTCCTCTTTCCTGGAGAATAGTGTCTATCTCCTGTGCACAGGAACTTCATAAGGTTTGTTGGTAGAACTCCCTTGACAGCTGGAAGGAAACATAAAATAAAAATTAGAAAACATAGAGAAAGTAAAAATATGCAGAGAAGATAAAAACATATCTGTGGCATGGCCACAGACTACATTTTAACTTGTACAGCTCAGATGGAACATCTTTCTACTGGAGAACAGAGAATTAGTATAATCACTGCCTGCAAAGCATTCACAAGAATATATGGGTTTGAACAAAATGTTGAATGAGGAAATGAAGTAAAACCTCATCTTGGTTTTCTTTTGCAGTCATGAGAAAATGTTTTCTTCAGCTTTATATTTTTTGTTTATATGGATTTGAATGAATTTTTTGTGGATAAGGGAATATATGAATATAATTTGCATTTTAGTTACATCTCAAAATGAAGTGACAAAATTTAAACAAAACTGTTAGTGATATTAAGATGTGGATTTTTCTGGACCTATTGATTACCCATGATAATGGCAGTGGCCTGGGTGTGATTTGGGTACAGACACAATCACAATATTCCTCCTGGAAGGTGCAAAAACACTAGACAGGGTTGGTGTGAGGTTTTTTTTTTTTTTGTGAAAGTGATCCAGCTACATCAGAAGAGCAGGTGGGTGTATTAATTTGTGTACAGAACGAAGCTCTCTGGGCTGGTGCATGCACAGACTGCACTGTGAGGCCAGGTGGACTCACTATCCAGAGTCACTGTCAGCCTGGGATTCCCTCACCTTTGGTGCAGGGATTGCAGTGCTATTCCAGGGCACTGGCCTAGTGACAGGGCTGTTGGCTGCTCTTGGGACGTGATTTCTCTTATCAGAAATGCCATCTTGTACCCAAGAAAATGTTCCAGACAAACTTAGTGTGTATATTCCTGCCTAAAGCTTTGGTTTCAAGTAACTGACATTTTCTTTTGAAAAACAACTTAGAAAATTATCAACAAGCTCTGATTTCACACCCTCTGATCTGACCTGCTTAATGAAATCAGGGTTCCAGTAGTTCTTGCTGCTGGGCTTTTAAGTCTTTTAAGCTGCCTTCTGCTTTTGTCTACATTTCTCTCTTACTCGACTCATCTGCAGCTATTTTCCTCTCCTTAGGGAGAACCCTGGTCCTGTTTCAGTCTCTTTTACAAAGATTGCCTGCTGGTTTGCTGTTTTTTCCCTATGCCCTTTTCCCCCCAGAAGTGTCCATAACTAAAATGTAATGGGAAAAGAATCATCCCAACCTATTTGCAAACTCGAATCAGGATTATGCTGATATTTGGCAAAGGTTCAGGTCATGCTTTCATGTGAGATCTGGATAAGAATCCTAAATCCTGCATCCTCTGTCTGAATGGTTCTTGCAGCACTGTACTCACAAGCAGTTCTAGCAAGCAAGCCATTCATTAATCTGATTCATCATAGGCTAAGATTTTGCACCTTGTGTTTCCTACTACTCTTTATTTTTGAGGGGCTAACTTATCTTGGTTTTAAACTTAATAAAAAATTAGTAACTTTTGCCCTAGTTGTCACAGCATCCTATTCCCACAAATAACCAGAATGTATTCTAGACGTTGGTGTTTGGAACTGCCAAAGGTAATTTCTTTATACAATATTTCATGTTGAAAAGGAATAACACTACATGATGGGGAAGGGAAGTACAGGGGTAATTCTGGATGTGTTGTGCTTCAGTGAACAAAAGCATTTGCAAATCTCCTTGCTGTGATATAGTAGATTGCAGGAACGCTTTACACATATCTTTCTCAATGTGCCCATAAGTTACACAGGGTAAAAAAACCTCCTCTAACTAAAACTGGCAAGTGTTCAGAAACCACAACTATTCAGTGTATTGCCTGGCCATTTTTAAAATGTATTTTGCACTTTTGGTAGATGTTGTAATGCATTCAGCACAGTGTGAAGTCTTGGCATAGATGCTGGATTCTAAAATAAGATGAGCTCTGCCTTTTAAAAAAGAAATGTTTGCCTGTAAAATACCTTTGCTATTAAGGGTTTTTGGGAAGGGGGATAGGAAATGATTATGATGCTGTTACCACTGAGAAAGCAGATTTATTTTGAATTTTGATAAATAATCAAAGCAATGACAAAGCCCTTCTCAGTGAGCACTGGGTAGGCAGAATTTTATCGTCTTTATATGTTAGTCTCCTTCCCCAAAAACCTCTTAACAGTCAAATGTGCTCTTGTATTGTGCTCTTGAAGGTGGTATGTGATTTGGTAGAGTGGGCAGAGGTCTGTCCCACAACACACTGTTTCTGAGATTGTTTCCTCCTCTGCAATTGCACATCAGCAGCTCTGTTCTTGGGGTCTGGTTTAGACCCTGGCTGGGGGCAGCCATCAGAAATGCTGATGGGTTGGCTGAGTCTGTCAGACTCCTTTCAGTGAGCACAGACCCTAATAAAGGTGCAGAGCATGAGAAGCTATGGCTGACAGCAGTGGGATTTACTCACCCTCAGCAGGGCTGCAGCCTTGGAGTGGTGTAGGAATGGGGGCAGTGTGGTTGTTGTGTGGGTGGCACACCTGAGAGGTGCAGTGCAGTGTGCTGGGCTCCTGTCCTTAGTGTCTGCGCAGAATATAAAGGCTATGTAGATGCTAAACTTTTGTTAAAGGTGGGAAAGTTTTCAGGAGTAGAAAGGAAAGAGGGGGATTAAGTATGCCCATACAAAACCTATAATGAGCTCCATATAGGTGAAATTCCTGCTGTGGCAGTGTGAAGAAAATATGTGAATACAACTGAAGAGGACTGAGAAATTCACCATACAGATGGAAACTTTCCAACCTGTGTCAAGCTGGAGACCTATTGCTCCCTCCCAAGTTCTCCTGTGATGTGTTTTGTACTTTAGGTTTAGTTGTCTTTGAAAGTTCCTATGGAAAATCCCCATCCTCTCTAGAGGAATGAACAGTGGAACAGGGTTTTTATGAAAGCCCTGGGGTGGCTGCTCTCCAGGTTCTGCCAATGCTGCCATGCAGGAGGAACTGGAGGGCATTTTATAGCTGTGGTGTGAGGTGCTGGTTCCTGCCGGTACACACTGCAGTGACTGTTACAGGACTCTTTCTCCCAAGGAAAAGTGTATGCTAGCCCTGCTCTGCTTTAGATGCAAAATATAGTGTTCCTGAAGTATTCCCATGAGAAAGAGTAGCTGTAGCCTCTTCTGCAAGAGAGAACAGTTGCACCAAGTAACTTGGCCTCAGCCACTTTACTGTGCTGAGAATAATGTGGTTAATGAAATCAGTGTTAAAATGAGGGCAGAGGTACAGGGTGTCTTTATTCTTGTACTGTCGGCACCGACTCTGAGATTCTCTTGTAGGCTTAAAGTAGTATCTCTGTTATGCGCCATGAAAACAAAACAAAATGAGAAAATGCAATCAATGATATAAAATACTGTAGCCTTTTCTACCTCTTCCTTTATTTTTCTCCATATTTTGGTTTCTTTCTAAGTCAGGTTGGAGCTGATTTGTGTAAGAAATCTTTCTCCTCCTGAGAGCTGATCACATTTGTACTTTGACCAGAGGCTTCTGGTGGTCCTGAAGGGCCTCAGGAGTCAGCAGGGCTCGCTGCAGCAGGCGCTGGCTCTGCCTGGGGAGCAGGTGTGTCACCCTGCAGTGCCATGGCACGGAGTGGCTGCTCTTCCTGCCCGCTCTGGGCACTGCCATGTTCTGTGTGCCCCTGCCAGGGGCAGGCCTTGTTGCTCTGCTGCAGGGTGGTCTCCTCATTAATATGGGTTCACTGTTACCCGTGTTGTTCGCTTCCATATGTGAGTCCTCACCTGTGCTCCATCATGATTATGAGAGCAGGGCTGGCTCTGGGAGCCAGGGAGCTTTGCAGGGCACCTTTGTCACCGCAGCCAAGCTGTGGTGAGAGGGGGTTGTCCCCGGCCCCGAGCCCCTTTTGCTGCTGTCAGCCCTGCAGTGAGCTGCCGCTTCTGCAGCTGCGCCGTGGAGCAGAATAAAGCTAAATTGGTTTGTTTATGAGGGCTCCGGGGAGCCGTTTTGCAGCCCTGGAAGCTCGTCTCGTGTGTTTGCCTTGCAAGTGCCGTCCCTGTCTCACAGGGTATGCCTCTGAAGTGCTTCCAGCTGCTGGCTGTCCCTCTGAAGTGTCCTGCTGGGAACCTGCAGCCCATCCCTAGGCGGCACGGCAGGCAGCAGCCGCTGCCGCTTCGGGAGCCCAGGTTATTGTCCTCCCTTGGCACACCCGTCTGGCTCTGCCGTGGCTGTCTGTGCCTGGAGGCAGGACTGGCTCTGGAGATGCAGCCGGCTAGCGGCTGCCTGCAGCATGCAGGGATGGCAGCCCTTCCGAGGGGATGGACTGTGGCCCTTGGATGTGCTGAGCACTGCAGTGGGTGGAGGTGCCCTGCCGCAGGGCCGTGCCATGGAGTGCCATTTGCCCCCACTGCCTTCCCTGCCGTGGGCGAGGGACAGCGAACACGAGCCCCTGGCGAGGCTGGGAGCTGCTGCCAGAGCTGCAGGCACTCCCTTGGGCACTGCGCTAAGGCTGGCCCCTGCCCAGGTGTGGTGGGGAGGGGAAGAGGGCTCCATCTGGCCTCCTCTTTGTCTTGTGCACCTCTGGGAAAGGAAAGCATGATTTAGCTCCAAAGCATTAAACAAAAAACCCCTGAAAGGCTATCCCTCCAGATTTGTCTGACTCTTTATGGCTTAATATAAGCATGCCTGAGGATTGATGAGGAAAGGATGTTGTTCGTGTAGGTAATTACAAGTTTGCTCCTTTCAGTGTTTTTTTTTTTTTTTTAATTCTGATTGTTCCATTTCAGCATATAGCCTTTGTCGTAGGTGTGTGCAAATGCATTCTGCTGTGTCAGGAGCTTTACTTAGTTATTCATGTGCTCATACCCTTGGTAAGATACTTATCCTTTCAGGGAGATCAAAGACATATGTTTGGTCGTTTGGAATAGGTAAGCAGGAAGAAAGAAATCTCTTAAGAGTCATGGCATGGTATAACTGCTAAGTAACAAACACAGTTACATACATATATGTGCACATCCCTCTAATCGTTACTGTTGCCCATGACACAGAAATACATTGCAGTTGAAATCTTTTAGTTAATTGCAATGTCTGTCAGTCAGCCTGTCTTACCAATGATGTTTTTTTCTATTTCAATGATCTTCTCTCCTCTATTCAAGAGATGGGCTTTGCCAACAGAGAGAGAAAATGTAAGTTTTGCTTTAAGAAACAATGTTTAGACCTGAATGATGAGACTAAAATGCAGAATTCTTCCCTCTCCACACAAAACTAAAGGCAAAAGAGCTAACAGATGATTACTGGGATTAATTTAAAACTCCATATTTCAGTCACAATATAAGCACATGATGTAGTCAGTGTTGAATAGGAAATGTGGTGAGATGCAGGTGCTCTGTTTATTTGTAGATTGCAATGTGTGGATAGATAAATAAGTTTCAGTTTAGGAAGAGACATTTTTGCATACTGGAGTGTTTAGAATTCAGACAGCCATGGCACTCAGACAGCAGTGGGTCTAGAGAAGCGGGCCTGTGATGTGTGGAACAGATAACATTCAGCAGTGCAGAGACAAGCAAGCTCTGTGCAGTGAGGGGCTGCCTGAGCTGCAGAGAGCTTGTTCTGGATCAAAGCAGTATAATGCAGAGCTAGCCTGAGCTCATTAGCCTGGGCGTAATGCCATGCTAATATATCTATACTGCTCCCAGGACCCAGGCTAATGGCTCAGCATGGTGCTATGCTGGGTACTCCCACCAGCTGGTGCAGGGGTTTCTGCATTGTATGGTGTAGACATGGCATAAGGTTTTCACACCAGCTCTGTAGGCAAAGAGAAATGGATTAAGGGAAAGACATAGCCCAAGACTTTAAAGAGCAGACATGTTTAAATTTGTGTTCCTCAATCCTTGTTCATGAGGAATCCGGTGTAAATGTTATGGAAGTCAAGGACACTCTTTGGATCAAACTCAAGAGCTCCAAAGTCCAAAGTACCTAGTAATTCCTACTGATGTGATTTTTCAACACCATTTAATTGTATCTCTGGAAAACAGGCTTGTTGAGATAGTCAGTCAGATGCTGTGCTGCTTTTTGAATTTATCAGGAATGAAAAGTGATTGAAAGCTTCCACCCTTGTTCAGGGAACATTTATATGAAATGTAAAAATAATACCCTGTTGTCTCTCCCTCAAAAACAAGGAACAAGTAGTACATGAACAAGTGGTTGGACTAGCTGATATGAGTTAATAATGATCTAACTGCCCATCTCTGGCTGAAGATTTTTTTTTTTACAAAAGGTAAAAAAAAGCACTAATGTTTGAGTTATATTTTTATTGATACTTTCGCTGACTTGATTATCTGCACCAGCCTGTACTTACTAAGGTTGTAACTCTAGGTGTTAAGGAACCCCTCCCAAACAAACTCAAACAAGAAAAGAAATAGTTCATGATATAATTGTGGCCCAGATGCACTTAGGAAGTATAGGAAATTGCAGAACTGAGCCTGCTGTCTTACCCAGTCGAGCCTTAGATTGCTCAGTGAAGAGTTTAGGCCCAGCAGACTCAGTGCGCTATTAATTCCCAACATGGGAGCTGGTATCAGCCAAATGATGTGCATAGGAAATGCAAAGTCTTCAGTGGGAGTTCTGCCCAGGAAACTACAAGTTCTGGTCTCAAAAGAGCAGGAGGTAGACAGTTTATGGCTGAAAAGTAGTTTTATATTATTTTATAAAATGGCATACAGACACTAGGACTCCAGCACAAGAGATTATTGTCACTAGGTGACAACAATAAAATGTTTATAATGTCCAGTTGAAATGTAAACTATTCTAAAATGTAATCTTGTGGGATTTCAGTGAATGAGTAAGGAGACAGAAGTGTGAGGGTCAGAACTGGGTAGAGCTATCTGTCAGGGAGAGAGGAATTAAATAGTTTTTCTTTGCTAAGATTCATGACATTTCCCTTTTATTTAGCATTACTGAACACATTCTGGAGCTAGATAAGAAATTAAATACATATTTTGCCAACTTCACAGCTGAGAAAACTGAGGGAGAGAGATTAAATGTTGGATTTTCCATGTAAGTAACCTATGTCTCACAGAAAGTCTAACCTGGGATTGTTGTGTCTGTAGCAATGCCCCAGAACTGCTCTTCTCTGTCATCAAGGTCATTGGTACTGCAGTGATAAAAACCCCACTAAAAATCAAAGCTGATGTGCTCCTGATTCCCAGTCCTCTCACTCCAGCAGCAGTATACTTGACTTTAATACTGTGCTTTTTTGATTCCTTAGATGCTTTTCTATTCCTTGAAAATTATTGCATATGCTTGTGCTTTGAACTAAATGAAAACATATAGTACTATAATAACTATAACTGACATCTTAAATACACTGATTTAAAATTGTCAGTTAAGTCTTCCAGTAGCATTTCTATGATTTTGTAAACAGCACAAGGTAAATTTCTCTTAGAAAAGTCAGTTCTGTAACACTGTTCATGACCGAAGCAGGATGTGTGGAAATAGTACCTGCTGCAGAATGTCAGGAGGTCCTGAGGTCAAATCCCTCTTGGGAAATGGTAATAAATGGTAGCTCAGCTGCTGTGTTCTGAAAATATTTGTCAGATAAAACTGTTACCTATCCAAGAAAGATTAGAATCTTCTGTGGCACAGATGGGAGCATGCAACTGTCTGATCAAACATGTGATTAAGTATGTGCCAGTACCCAGAAAGCTGTAGCTTTAAAATGCAGCTCATGCAGCATCAACAAAATTGTATTTGCAGTCTAAACAGGGAGCTATAAAGTGGTAACAGTGGTAAATGCTTGTGCTCTAGTGTGCCCCAAAGGTTGTCAGGATGTGTGCTAGGGGACTGTAAAAAGGATTAGAGGACATGGAAAGATGTTTTTGTCAAAACAGGTTTCATAATAAATATTAATCTTCCATGTGATTTTAAACTGCATTTCTAGCAGAATCTTGATGATGGCTCTCTGGTGCTTTGGAGCTCACAAGTGCTTATTGAGAGTAGTATTTTAAATTTCTGGCAGAATCTTGATGATGGCTTCTCTGGTGCTTTGGAGCTCACAAGTGCTTATTGAGAGTAGTATTTTTTAGAAGTCCCTGGCTGCTTGGACAATTTCTTTGTATTCCTACCAGACCTGTTCTTGTTTCCACCCTCTGTAGGGTTCCTTTTTGTGTTTGAGTGTTTGACTTTGAGTTGAGTGTTTGTGTTTGAGTTTGTCCAGGAGATCCTTGTTCATCCATACAGACCTGGCATTTTTACCTGACTTCCTCTTTGTTGGGATGCCTCCCTCCTGAGTTTGGAAGAGGTGATTCTTGAATATTAACCAACTTTCTTGGGCCTCTCTTCCCTTCAGAGCTTTTTTCCATGGTACTTTTCAGATCCCTGAAGAGTGCAAAGTTTGCTGTCCCGAAGACCAGGACAGGGAGCTTGTTGTGTACCTTCCTCTTTTCTGCAGGGACCTTGAATTTAAATTTGAACTTTTCAATATAATTTAATTCCCTTATGCTTTTTTAGTTTCCCACTTGCAGGAATTTGTGGTAGGATTTGTGGGGGCAGGTGACTCCTGCATCGATTTTCTTTCACAGGTTTGAAGTAATTTAGTGTTGTTTCTCATGGGGTAAAAAAGCTCTGGAGTCATGTGATTGAAAGCATCCTCTTTTTGCCGATGAGCAGGCCTGTTAGAAGGTGTGTTGAGGGCAGAGCAAAGCTGTTTGTTGACTTCTTTGGAAAAAGCAGTTTAAGGAAAGAATTTACAATTTTTCCGTTTTCAGCACACAGTCTTGAAGTGTGCTTTACCTCAAATTTCCCATATTTTGTGTGTGTTAACTGATGACCCTGCATTTTCTGACAGCAAGGATCAGTTCTAGAGTTCACCATATCCCAGGCAGTCTATCCACTCTAAAGCCCTGTTGTAACACAAAAGGACACTTTGTAAAGCCAAGAAAATGAAAGGGTGCTGCCGCTGCCCTTCTGAGCGGCACCATTGCCTCATTGCTCCCAGAGTCTGAGGGGTTGTGAGCAGCAGGCTGAGATGGCCAAAGGGTTGTGTTGTTCAAGTGCTTCAGGCACAGCTGAGTCCCATTAGTCAGTCCTGGCACTGTGGACAGACTCCTTTGGGGCAGAGCAGTCCTTCAGTGTCCTGGAAAGTCACATGCAGTGACCTCCTTTCATCTGCCATACAGCAGAGACCTGTGGGCTTGGCTAGCAAAGGGCAGGAAGAGCAGGATCTCTTTCTGGGAAAGGGGGAATGGCATCTTTTTGCCTCATGCTTCTACCTCTTTGCTGAGAGGTATGTAAAGAGTTACTTCTTTTTGCTCTTCAGTAGCTTTGTTTAATATTAAGAACATTGTTTACTGCTAACAGAAGGTGTCCTTTGGAAAGGACACATGCCTCCTTCTCCTTTGTTTGATTCTAAACAACATGGAGAAAAAAGAGGTTTTGTACCACGTTTTGCTGACTCAGTGTGTTCACGCTCACAGAATTAGCGTCACTGCTGTTTCTGCATGTGAAAAATTTGCTGAGGTTTGGGAGAAGGTAAGCCAGGGAATGGTGAGAACAGGGGATGCAAATATTTATCCTCCTTTCAATCATGGCTTTTCATTTAAAAATTACTAAGCAGCAAGTCGTTTGGCATTTCCTTTATTTTGCTTATTAGCACATGAGTCTCAACAATCATGGACCGATCCTGTGAGAAGATCTCTCATAAATATCTGGGATGAGCTATACTGCATTATGTACTCCAAAGAGCAATGGATCTTAGAGGCAATGGCTTTTGTCTGCTGGTTAGGTAACCAGCTTAGAAATAATAATAATAAAAAAGACTGTATCTGATAATTTTGACTCCAGAATGACTGATTTCAGGATGGCTTCGGAAGTGTAATAAGACTGGTAAAAAAGGGATCCCCTTGGATGGCCCATCTGAAAAGCAGCAGTAAAGGGATGATATGCAGAAGGAAAAAAAAAAAGCTGTTGGTGTTGTGAGGAGTGCCAGCAAATTAGCCTGTGGCAGATATGTGTGGGATTTTCACAGAGTGAGAGCAGTGGTGTCTTCCCCTAAGTATTAGACAATTTCTGAACTGCATCTTTCCTCTGCTAGCAGGACATCATGTAAACCATGATCAAGTCTTGGTAATTCCTGTGCTCTTAGCTGGTGTACCTTGTCCCCCTGGCAACCAAAACAATGAACTTAATGAGCAACACTGTAAAAACACACCACTTAAAAAAATTAATATTTAATTTTTCTTCTAAAAGACAAAATATTCCTTAAATAACATAAAGCTTGATACTGATATCAGTGCAGTGATTTTTCTGGCACTGAAAAAAAATTTTTGGGGTCGTATCACCAGAAACAATGCTCGTGGTTTGGAGATGATGGCACTAGTTCATGTTTTTCCTTTGCCATGGGGAACTGTTACTGCAGGGGAAGCTGGCAACTATATTTTGTCTCCTATCCTTCTGCTGGATCACATCTATTCAACCTCAGCTGTATATGTGTAAATATGTATATATACATTTGCATACATTTGAATCTCTTTATCCCGCATGCTATTCTTGGATGTCTGGGTGAATTAAAGAGAAAGAACTAATACAGAATTAAGAAGGAGTTTTAAGATTGTTTTCTATATATGTATTTAAATCATGAAGAATTATTGAACATATCCAGTTCTAAGGTGTGCAGGGATTATTGTAAGCTGTGGATGTGTCTCTGCTGGTATAATGATATAGATGAGGTAACACATGTGATGAGGGGCATTAAAAGAATTTATAACACAAGTAGTATTACAAAATAGTCTTTGAAGATCTGTAGATCTTAAATGAGGGAAAAAGGGTCTGGTTTTCATGCTCTAAACTTCCTAACTTCCTTACTGATAGTTTTAATGTCTGATTTCTTTTTTAAGTTTAACATACTTGTAGATTTTATGAATGGGATCCCTGTTCCCTCCCTAGTGTTGTCATGTGTTCAAAATAATTTTTTTTTTTATGCCCACAACAAATTTGTAGCAGAATCTGGAGACTTGGTTCCCTGTTTCATAGTTCTCAGTGAGAAAGAATGGGCAATGGTAATTTGAAAAAAAAAAAATGAGTTAAGTATTTTTAGTTTGGGTGCTTGGAAAATCATTAGCATTGTGGCAGTATTGAAGGATTATATACTGGCTGAACTTTCACTGAAATTTCCTTTATATGTCCAAAATACTGACAATGAATATGTCTCAATATGAGAGTTAACCCCAAAATGTTTCTATTTTGGCATTTTTGCAGATGGAGTTTGGAGATTTCCACATTTTTCCCCCTTACAAGTGAGTATCTCAGCTACATTCCCTTGAACTGCAAAGACTTTATTTCTATGCACCTCAGATAAGGGCACCCTTTATCTTAACAGTTTTCTTCTAACTTCCTTAAATGCTATAATGAGAAATATTTATAACTATACTAAGTTCATTTATTTATAACTTATACTAAGTTACTGTATGAATATGGGAAAT
Organism: Onychostruthus taczanowskii; assembly: GCF_017590055.1. Taxonomy (NCBI): domain Eukaryota; kingdom Metazoa; phylum Chordata; class Aves; order Passeriformes; family Passeridae; genus Onychostruthus; species Onychostruthus taczanowskii. The sequence goes on from NW_024502014.1 coordinate 4,305,861, forward strand.
CAAATCCTCAAAGGCAGAGACTTGCACAAATTCTGGACCTTCACTTTTCTCTCAGCAGGGCCCTGCTGCTACAGCAGGATTGCTGTTAGTAAAATAAAAAACAATTGGATCTGGTTTGTGCTCAGCTCACTAGAGGAAGGATCTAGAGCTGGAAATAAAATATGACTTTTATTCTTTTTCTGAGCTCAAAGTTTTGGGTTATTTGGATTCAAAGGGCTTGGCTTGGCTGCTTCCAGGCTTTATAAACAATATTAGCATCTCTGTTTGGTTGCTTCCCCAGAGGCCACTGATACCCTCAAAAGGAGAATTAGCAGAGGCAGCAATTGCTATTTTGGCAGCAGTTAGTGGTCAGCAGGCAACTTTACCTGTGCTTGAAATGTAAAGTTTATGTTGGGGATTTTGGAGGGGTCTAAATGAGTTAGGCAATAAATGAAATTTGATGAGAGCTTTGTGACAATGCTCCTTATGCTTCCTTGAAAGTTCCAGATTAGTTTACATCATTCTGGCCTCCCGGGCCAGCACAGTGATGAATCACTGTGAGAAACCAGACAGAGTTGCTGATAGGATTGCCACAGAAACCCATGTTGAGGAAATATATGCATAGTTTCATTGGCCAGCCCTCTCTGTGGCTATGTTGCCCACTATTTAGGAAGAAAAAAAATCTGGGGTACATTTCTCCTTGATAGTGAACATATGCTGGCAGGGTAGGAGATGTTTTCATATCTATGATGCTAAATAAAGGTACTCACTTGAGCATTTTGTTTTGGCTGAGTCTGCCCTTTCAGGATGCATGTGTAACCTCTTTGTGAATTACTGAAATAAAGGAATTGCCTAATGCAAAAGAGAAATTCCACAAATATGAAACCCTTGGAATGTTTTCTACATCAGCCATTTCCTTTTTCGCTTGTGCAATGTGTATGGATTTTCAGCATGATGTGGTGTGTGGTAACCAGTGTGTGCAGGAGGCTATTAATCTTCTTCTTGCAGTCCTGTGTTCATGTAAGATTCAGGAGAGAAGTGGAATTTTGTTCAAACACTCTCAGCTTGTACTTATCTGCCCATATGGATCCTTTGCATGCTCTCACAAATGTGAATCTACTTTCTGTATGTATCAGCATGTTCATCCTTCCCTTACACTCTGGATAATCAGTCAGCTCATGGATCTTGATAGGCTTTATTGATCTATTCCCTTTGTAGGGAAGGGGATTCATATTGTCCTGGGTGTGCTCAGGGTAAAGAGTATGGTGGAAACAATTAGGTTTGACCTACCACCTATGGGATTTGAATGCCTGAGGCCATGTGCTGTACTTTCAGATATGTAGATTTTGAGTTTATTTATAGATCAAGAATTCATTCTCCAACAACTTGCCAGACAGTGAAGCTTGCAGATTTGTTATACTGCAGTTGAAGTTTAAATAAGGGCTTAGCTGAGAAGGAGAGAACTCTTAAGGGCAAAAACATTGGAGGAAAAGTGATTTATTAAACTTTTTATTTCCACTGTCTTTGCAATTATAAACTATCACATTGTATAGAGTTTTCTTCCCTACAATGCTAATAGTCCCTCCGGTATATGTAGGCTATTTTTTTTTTTCTATGGTGTTTAAAGTCTGAGGCTTTTAGCAGTTTAATCCAAACCAAAGCATCTATATCATGGGACTTGCCTTTAATTCTCTCTTAGATGCTTTTTTCCTGTATGCAAAATTAGATATCATTCTGAAGGCATTCTTAATTAACATTTTTTTAATCAATGGCTGGATTCTCTGGAGGATTTTTTTTTCTATGCATCATTATTTTTCTCTTTCCACAGCAACTTCACAAGCAAATTAAGTAAACAGAAAGAAACACTTTGTGGATTTTTCTTGTGACAGCCTGTAAACCTGTGAACTTTTTTTTTTATTTTTAAGTTGAAGCTGCTAATTGTAGAACTGTATAATTAATGCATTATCCACGACAACAAGGTTACATGGTTTGTGTTTAGCAAACACGCTTTTTCTGGAGGGTGGAAAAATACATAGTGAAAACTTATGGAAATAGGAGGCTGTTTTTTACCACTTTGCATGACAGCCAGTCTCTCAGCCATCATTAGAGCTGTGTGCCTAATCAGACTCTGAAAAGATACCCCGAAAATTGGCTGGAGCCCTGGTATCACTGTCTGAGTCCATGGCTCAAACCTGGTGTTTTCACCTTCCAAGACAGGCCATTGCAGGGAGATATTCTCAGAACTGGAATGTTTGCTCTGCTAATTGGCACATTCCTACTTAGATTTGGTAGGACATGCTGATTTGTAACATGACTCAAGAATTTACTTCTTAGTGGATAATTGCCTCATATTTCCTTAATCTTACTGTTTACCAGCCTCTTTTCTATATTGTGCCTGTCTACTGCTTTCAGCATTTGTAATCTTCTTTTATTAGCTAGACATCCTTCTGATTATTTCGCGTTTTTCACTGGTTTGAGAAGTTCTTTGCTCCCTGGCCTTTTCATAAAGGAACTATGCGTTGGTGTGTGCTGGAAGTGATGGAATGATTTCCTTAAAGCTTGCAGGAAGTGATGTTGTATCAATGCTGACTTTGTTACTGCAGTCATAGAAACATTTTAAACAAATTGGATAATGCGTTCTATATTCAGAATTCAAATACAGTGTGTCGAGGGACTTCTCTGTGAACTGAATGCTTGGCAGCCCCAGAAACAGTGTGACCTCTTCCACCATGAAAATTAGAAGCTTACTCGTGACTTACACAAGTCTTAATGCATTTCCCAGTTCAAAAAGTTAGTGTAAATACCATAGATTTCACTGATTTGGTCTTTTTGGCAACCTCTGTTCAGGTAATTTTTCCCCTTTTACTCCTCATCATTTAATTCTCTAGATTTTAAGATTGTAGTGAAAGGAAAACTGTATTGCAATTCTTGGATGAGTTTCATAGTTATTGGCATTGTCCTTACATGGTTATTGATGTCTGGGTTTCTTGGTGAAACACTTATATCACTATTCCAGATCAAAATACCTGCAGGAAAACACTTCTGCTCTCAAGCAAAGTTTGCACTGGGTTTGCTCTTTCTATGCCTCTGTGAATGTGCTGAAAGTTCTACAGGTGGCTTTGAGAGCAGAGATATTTTTTTCTTGTCCTGACAATTTTCTAATACTTAATTTGGTTGGCTTTTCCCAGGATGACTTCTCTGGTGTGTCTGTGTTCATCAGCACTCAGAGTGTATGCAGGGAGCCACTAAGCAGCACTGTGAGAGAAAGAAAAGCTTGCTGTGCTCCCTGCACAAGATTGTGCCTTTCAAAACTGTCTTATCACAGCATCGACTCCTTAGCGCTTTAATACAGGATAAGCTTATTAGAGATAATCTGTTTACTGAATGTCCTTAGCACAAAGCAATCTAGTTAACAGCATCTTTTGAAGCTTTTTCTTCTGGAGATATCTTTTAAACTCATCCCTGATTATTTATCTATATCTGTATCTTTAGATTCTTTTCTTTATACTTGTATCTTCGGCATGAAATTAGTGTCTGGCGAATACACTGATAAACTTATTATTGTGGGGAAATAAGGCAAACCAACACCAAAATGAGCCAGTCAGGGCAAATAATTCAATTTGTTAATGTTTCTGTAGGCTTCAAAATAATTTTTATTCTCTAAAGATCTACACTGCTACCAGACATTGCCACAATCTCCACAGTGCTCCTCACACAGCAGCTTGTATGTCTAGATGATTCCCATCCAACATACTGTCCTCCTTAAAGTCTGGACCCACTGCTTAAGATGTACAAAAGAGGAAAGGAAACCTGGCAATTCATCCTCAAATGACTAGGTATTTTTGGAAGATACTTATATGTCATTGTGTTAAAAAAGACAAGATGAGGAAAGAGCATTACAAAAGAAATGCTGAAGAATGAAAGGTGAGAAATGTAATATAGTGAGCCCATTTTACCTTTGGATCTTCCTGACCATTTGAAGCTGCTCAATAAAATTCTGCCTTGATAATTCAAAATACTTTACAGGTCTCTCCTGACACAAGAGAAACTGGACCAGTTAATGATGAAGGCAATGTTAATGTGAATAGTGCGTGTCTCTCTGTTCTCCCTCTTTTCTCATGGAGTTTAGCTGTGTTAAACAGAATTACAAATTATCAGACAGCCTTTCCTCTTCATAGGAAAGAGAATCACAAACTTACTAATAAAAACAGTGTCTGAGCATCTTAAGAAATTGTTTTCTTCAAAAGGACCAAGTTTGGGACATAAACATAACTGATGGAAGTTTTCCTGTGATTAATTTTTAAAGTGAAGTGACTGTTTAAAAACCTGTATTATGCGCTCTGTACCTCTTGCTTTACTGATCCTTTAATTGCTGAGGAGGCCTGGATGCCAAGGATGTAACCAACCTGTCTGAAACCTCTCGAGGCAATCACAGATTTTTATGCAGCACTCAAGATAGTTTTGCTTTGGTGATGATTGTATCTGGTCAGGTCATAGCATGTGATAAGCAATAAAAGTGCTGCAGTTGTAGGGAATTACATCTCAGGTGCAAGGCATACTAGATAATGCAAACTTGATTGGTGTCTTGTAGGCAAAAATTTTACAGTGTCTTGACAAGGCAAAACGAGCACCTTGTCAAAGAGAGTTTTTATTTTGGATCTTCCTTAATCTTCTTTCCTTTTACTTGGCATTATTAGTTACATGCACAAAAGCAGGTGCAAGAGAGATTAGGCTGGAGCTGATACTTGTGCACCAAGGTGGTATTATTTCAGATAGTGTTCAAAAACTGAACAGTAAAGGCTTTCAGTAGGAGTGACTTAATTGGTAATATCATAGGCAAATTCTACAAAGTTCATTCTTTGTAGTGGAAAATATAATCATTGCAAGGATGCAAAGCTTTTGTGTACATCAAGAGGAAAAGGACAAAAAAGAAAATAAATGCTTCCTTGCCAATGTTTTTAGAAATGCAATGCCCACTCTTGCTGGTGAGGACTGAACATTGCTACCCCAGTTAGAATACGGTTGCTACATGCTGCAGGAAAGTGGAGAAGTGTTTCCTTGCAAGCACTTTAAAGCTACTATTGAATCTCTGTAAGTCCAGAGAAATCTAGTACCTCCAGCCTGTAAAACAAGCTTCTCTATTTGGCCTCATTAATGTTTAGTCTGTTTTTTCTTGGCAAAATTACTTCAGTGACAGTCTCCACCAGATTGACACTAAAGTGTTTTCTTTACTTGCCATCTGTCTGGACTGATTGGAAAAAGTAAAGTGGGGCTTGTTTAGAAAAATATATAAGCAGTTCATTTGGCACAAAGTTTGTTATAGATGTATGAAAAGCAGCTGGGTCCAGCTCAGGAGGTTAAAAAAAATGCTTTATTGCAGAGGGATGACTTTTTGTGTACAAGTTCATGTACTAGATGTGTTCTTTCATTTAGCTTGCAAGAAGTAACTAAATAAATTAACTATGGCATTTAATTATTTACATTTGTGTTTTACCAGGTGACTTGTAATATTATGGGTGAATAGGGATCTGATGTTTCAAATGCCAGTCCGTTGCAGGTACAACATTCAAAAGTAGCAGAATAGAGCTGAAAGCTTCATAAACACTTTCTTCCATCTTAATTCTGCAAAGCACTCGAATACATCAGTTAGCTGCTTTACTGGATTGATTCTGGTTTTTTACAGGTTTGTCTGACAGATTTGCAGCTCCTTAGCTGGGTTTTTTTAAAAATTTTTTTAAATTTTTTTTTTTTTTATTATCAAGAATATTTGGCTAAAGATGGCTTAGAATAGTAATGAGATCCTGTTCAAATGAATTCTTTCTCTAAAGATGTTGGGGTGTGTGCCTATAAGTACATGTATGTGTTGAGAACATAAGCATGGTCACATGATGCTGTTTTCTCCATCTGTGTGCACTGCTTATTCCCCCTTTTTAGTATTCAAAATCCATTACGGTTAGAGGTCACAATCAGTCTTTAAACCAGCTATGTTTGGCCCAGCCTTTTCTCCCCTCCTCCTTTGAGCCATCCATAGCTGTCTTTTGCTGTGTTCTTACTCTGAGACTTGCTTTCTACATTTATTGGCTGAGCCTCTGCCATGCTGAATGTAAAGCTGAGCAAAAGCCATTTTTCTATGGTTTCTGAACAAGAGAGGAAGGCTGAATTCTAATAGGAGAAAAAAAAAAGGAAATAAAAAATTCTTTCTACTTTCTGATAAACATTAATTCCTGGTGAGAATTGTCTACTATGTATATTCTGCTTCTGCTTGATCACAGCTCTCTCATTATTATGTCTTGTAAAAATTAATCAGTTTTAGGAAGGAAATTATTTTTCAGGCTCTCAGGTAAGAGGGGTCAGACCTCAGTCTTCTGTATTTCTGTTTGTGGGGACTTTGTTTAGGGTACATAATCATTACAGTAGAATTGTCAAAATAGGAATTTATTTCCCTGAGATTTAAATTCTAGTGCTGCACCAGTGCTAAAGATTAGTCCAATTTCTGGTTCCAGAAACAAAGGAACTGAGTTAGCTCTGCTGAACTACAGTTTTGTTTTCTCTGTGTTTCATAATCATAGACAACTATATATAACTATAACCATCTGAATGTTTTTAAATTTCAGACCTTCTGAAATTTCCTGTTTATATATACACTTGTTAACATCTTTAATTTGACTGAGAATATTTTGCACTGTTCTAATGCTTTTCTCTTCTGAGATTCCATTTTTGGAGGCATTACTCATGTTGAGTGGTAATTCCTGACTTAAATACGTAGTACTCAGGCCTCATGGATTAGGTCTCATCTATTACTGGACAAGAATTTTCCCTTGGTTGTGCATGTTTAACATTGCTAATCTCTTCTAACACATGAAGATTGAAGACTGACCGTGGTCTAGGCAGCTAACTTTGGTTTTAATTTGGAAGTATAGGGTGGTGAGTTGAGGTTCATCAGTACCCTTCTAATACAAAGACTGGCAGAAACGATGTTCCTGGAAGTTATTTATGAATAGGTGAATGTTTTCATTCATGAAGTCAAATACTCAACTGTGTTAGACACTATCAGTCAGCAAGCTAGAGATATCTGTGCAGGAATTGTTTGCGTACGTTGTACCTGCATTGCCTCTGTGGCTGGATTTGCAGGTGGGGTTTTTGCAAATTCTGTTGTTCAAAACCAGATGCAGCCGTTTTGATGCTTGCCAATATATTGATTTTTTTTCTCTTGAGACTTTGATTAACACATAATTATTTTTGCCATTTTGCTTGTTTTTCAGCATCTGTTCTACATGACATGTTTACTTTGTCTCATCTTGGTCTCTGTGGCATGTTCCCACTCAGTATTTTTCAAATATTTTCTGTTGGGTTGGATGATTCATGTTTTTGCTGGATTTTATTGGCTCAATTTACTGCTTTCACTACTGTTTGTTTTCGGTTCTAATGTAAAGGCTTATTCCTCCTTTCTTCATGAAAATTATTACTTTCAGTACATTATGTCTTTATGGATGAGTCACTTATCTTGTCTAGATGGAGAGGCTAATTTTCTTTGAAATCTCATGTGTCCATATGGCACTTGATTTGTCTTTGTTATGCTTGTTTTCTGCTGTCATAGTTCTACTAATGGCAGTAGAAATATATTTATATAAAATTTATATAATAGTCCTTTAGTACTGACGGCACATATTACAGCACCTTTTATGCATATAGTAGGGCAGGGTATAAGTATATATACTTATATACTTATTTTATATATATATATATTTAGACATATAAATATATACTTATTCTATATAGTATAAGTATATAGAAAACTTATGGCCTGTTCTGTGTGCCAAGAACCTCCATACTAAGAACTGTAATAATTTCAGCAAACTCTCTGACTTATCAGTTCAGAAGACCTTACCACTGTAGTTTCATGTGTGTAAATCTAGGTACTTTCATGGAGGAATCAGTAGGAATCTGCACCTTGTTCACTCAGTGTTGCTGGTCACTGAGCAGTAGTAATATTCCTGCCTCTTTACACAGTCTATTGATTGTTTTGTATGTCGATGAATTGGTTTTGACTACACATAGGAGCCTGAATTCTTTGTAATAAAAAGAATATCACTCAAACACAAAGCACACCAAACTAGATAAATACAAGAGGCATGATTGATTAGAGTGGTAATCATGTGTGCTTTCATTTTAGAGCAGAGACAAATGAGTTGCTTCCCACACATAACTTTGAAGAACGAACCCAGTTTCCCATTGTAAATCTACCAAAAGGTTGAGGGATACTCTTTGTGGTTTTCCTCCTTTTTGCATAAATAATTTGGCATAAACATAAACTTATGGGATAGTAATATTTTTGACAGATGTAGTGTGGGCAGAAGTGTTACAATTGTTCTTCATAGTGGGCTGCTATTGAGTTTTAGGCTAGTCAGGCAATGTTGAATTTAACTTGAAAGTCCTTTTGGTAGAGAGGGCAGTTTTTGCTAAGTTTTCACATGATAGTTTATGAACTGAACAGACAATGATTTTTGTCCAGTTCAGTTGGGTACTCCTGCAAAATTAAGCCTAGTCTCTTACAAGATGCAGTAAAAAAGGTAGTAAGGAAAAGGAGTCACTGTTGTGTGTTTCAGGAGACTGTATTGAGCATGTGGCTCCAACTGAGCTCTCATTGTATGGCATTAGATGGTTCAGTAGTGATAGGAAATACCCTGCAGAGGATCTCAGATTATGTGCACTGTACTGTTTTAACTCACACAAAGACTGTCAGTAAGGACATCAGGTATGAATTTGCCAGGTTTCCTTATACTGCTCTAATCAAACAAGTATGGGCTTAGAAAGGATTGGCTGAACCAAAACTATTTGGGATCTGAGTCAGTCAAGGAAAAATTCTCTTTTCTGAAAAACTTTCTCAAGCAAGGACCATCTCATTTGGGTGGTAAATTTGCCTTACTCACTTCTGGCATCAAGTTCTCAGTTCCTGAAAACCATTTTGGCAACTGTGTTCAGCTGTGAATGACCAGGAGCAGGAACTCAAGAAGCAGACTGGAGGCAGTGGATGGTATGGCCCTGTGCCTTTATCTCATAAGGTTCATCTTGGTCAAAACTAGTTTCTATTCTAGTTTTTTAGCTCTGGAAAGTAGAGAGTGGAGAAATCTTACCTTTGGCATACAAAAAGTTGTTCTGGTTTTCTTCCCATGCAGCTTTGAAGATCCAGCTGCAATTTCTTACAGTTCATCCAGATCTCACTGTGTAATTTGAAAATCCTGCAGCTGCTTTTGTGCCAGTACACGACATGCCGACCGAGGTGGTTGGTAGAGACCCTGTCTGTAGTGAGGGATGAATGAGCAGGGATGGGTGCTGCAAACTCAGTCCAAAATTTACCCTGGGGTTTTGTTTCTGGTGAGGTTTGTGGTTGCTGGAGATGTTTAGTCATTAGGGAAACTAAATGCTGGTTCTCATCTCCTCTAAACCAGTCTGTTGGTGTCATACCAACCTAGCACAGTGGTGCTGAAATTTGCACCAGGAGTGATTCCTAATAAGGTACCCCACTCATAGCCCAGCTACCACTTACATCAGTGCTTGTGTGCTGGATGGAGAGAAAGGTAACAGTCCACTACATCATTTGCCAGGTTTTAATTCTCATGTTTTCTTCTCATTCCACACTGGCATATTAGCACTTCCCTACAGACTTTAGACAGACCTTCTTCTGTGAGTTTGGGAAGTGTTTTGCTTCTTCTTCGTCAAGTGAGAATGACAACATTTTAAATCCCTTCAGTATTTGAACTGTATATGTTATGCATGAGCTGATGCTCTTAGGGCTCAAGGCATTTTGGACTTTCTGGTGTCCTTTTCCCCCCAAAATTTTGCTTGCCCATGCTTGAAATCTGAGACTCATAAGAAAGACTAAGAGGGAGAAAAAGAAGCCAAATTCCCATAAATACATTTGATAGATAGGGAAACTAAGGCACAGGAGACCACACAGTAGTTTCATGTCTGAGCCAGGAGAAGCTTCAGATGATCCAACTTGTGCTTTAGTTATGAGAAAACATTATCTTCCTCCCCAGTTCTTTAGCTTGTTAAAACTCCTTCTCTGTCCTGGAGTGAGATTTCCACGTACAGAGCTTCTGAGAATCACCACTCTGGGGATTGCTGTTAACTCCAAAATGTGTTATTTGCACACTGAAGTACTTAACCAAGGACCTTTTATTTTTCCAGTTGCAGTCACTGGAGGCTTCATAGTAATAGAGCTGTCTTTTGCTCTCTGCCAAGTTTATTTTCCAAAAGAAATATCTGAATGAGGAAACAATGACTAAAGAGGGTATGTGAACTGTCTAGCATACTCCAAAGGTCCACATATTAAGAAGAGAGAGGACTTTTGGATGGCTGAAGGATGTATTATTATGACTAAATTAATCTTTTGTGAAATTGAGGGGAAAAAAAAAAAAAAATTGGCTATCAGGAAACACTTTGAGAAGGGATATTTGCTGAAAGTCTCATGACCTAGGACAGAAAATCTAGGGAGCAACTCTCCATTGATGTGGGGTGCACTTTATAAACAAAAAGTATTTTCCATCTCCCCACTTTTTTTACCTGATTCCGTGTTCAGCATCAAATTCATGTGTTAATGGCAGGCTTAAAACAATGCCTACAAAATTGGGCATAATTTCAAGGCTGTTGGAAGAAAAAGGCAAAACATATTTTAAAACTGGGGGTGATTGGAAGCTCTGAGGGGTGAGCTGAGGCTGGTGCTCAGCCCATGTTTCACACCTGCTTTCTCAAGTCCCACTGACAGTTTGCAAAGGGTTGGACTTGAGAGCCTTGATTGCCCTGATGAGCCCCACCTGGGCTCACCCTAGTTAGACCCAGAGAGCCTTGATTGCCCTGATGAGCCCCACCTGAGTTCACCCTATTTAAACCCAACCCAGAACCCTCTTTCCTTCCACACAGTGTCTCTGTAGTGCCTTGCCTGCTGCATCCCTGGGTTGGTTTCTGTTGCTGGGGCAGGAAATATCTTTCTTGTCAAGAGAACGTTAGTGGTGAGTCAGCTGTAGTACTACTTTCATATCAAGCTTTTAATTTGAAACTTTTTTGGTTTTTTTGTTTTTGTAATTTATCTTGTCAAATCAGTTCATGTCCATAGAGCAGAAGTGATCTTTAGGCCAAATTGTCTGAATGCTCAGGAAGAAAATGGATTATCTCACACAGAAGAGAAAGAAACTTGTGTTATCTGGCAAATTTCAGGCTCAGATGGAGAGTTAAAATGTCAGCTAACTGGGCCAAACTACAACCTCTGATAAGCTCTGGCCTTCCATGGATATTGCTCTGTTTTGCTTTGTTTGGTATGAAATCACCTTGCAGTAGCTTGGAGTTAAGCTCTCTTGTCTTCTTCTTTTCCTCTGTGTAATGCTTACTAGACCTTGAGACTTGGAAGTTTTTGTTTTGATTGAACAATATGCAGAGTGAAAAATAGCCTTCTAAAGTGAATGTCCTTCCTTGCGCCTTCAAGAGCTTTCCCCCAGTCTTTAGTACATTTAACAGCCATTTCTGGGACCAGTGGCAGCGTTTGAAACCCACACAGGTTGTAAGCTTTGAAATAGTTCTGCTATAGTGCCTCAAGCTCCACATGTGTTCTAAGTTAGAGATTGAAAGCAGCTGTGAGAACTGGTCAGGTGAGCTACAACCAGGGGGCTGGAAGAGCTTGACTCAGAGCTGCTGTGGAAAAGAGCTGCTATGAAAACTGTGCTGCAGCTTGGGCACTGCTTTACAAGGTAGCGGTTTTTCCTGTGTCAAGTTGCACTAAACACTTATTGTGCTGTAGGCGACTGTACTGTGCATAAATACACACTTTTCTAACAGCACTGGCAAAGGTGTTGAACCATTTGTTGGGATTTTGGTTTGTTTTTCACAGATATCATTGGTTTATTTAATAGCCTTTACAAGTTGTTAAAGTCAGTTTGAAGATTCTCAGGTTTCCATGAGATTTTCTGTCAATAAAGGTAGCAGGTTCTGGTCCATGGCCAATATTTTACAAGGATTAGAGCAGTAAAAATGAAAGGAATCCTGTTAATCTGCCTAAACAGTCACTGCAGGTATTTGAGTTGTGGGGAATAGGGGTGGATTTATTTGTTAGTTGGTTTTGAAAGAGAAATATTTGAAAAAGGGCACTTTTGCATTCTACACAGCTTATTAGACTTCTTGATTATATAATAATTCTACAGCACACCACCAACAAAATATTGATAGAATGTACTTACAATTTCCAGTGGAGAATTTCAATGGCCATAGGAAGGTAAGAATGACTATTATAACACATAAGAGGAAGATTGAGAAATGGAAATTAGTGAAAACATGGCCTGGTAATGTTTTTGGGAGAGGCAGTGGGTTAAGGGCATCATGCAAAGGGGGCTACATGCAACTGCAAGCCCCAGGAAATTAATGGAGTCTTACCAGGTCAAGACCCACCTTGTACAAATGCATTTGAAGTCTTTGGACACAACAGGTTTTTTTTTTTCTGCCATCTTAACTATTTCTTCTATTAGTATCAGCATAACTGGAATTCCTCATAGTATTTGTTCAGTGCTCATTTCATCCTTTAATAAAAGGATCTGTCTTTCTAAAGATAAGCTTATTTTTCCACCCCAAAGAGAAAAGCAAGAATGCTTGACAGCTCCTTTCTTTCTTTCCTCTACTCACTATGCAGCAAATAATCAATCTTGGCTGAATGACATTTTAGAGAAATTACAGTTGTAAATGTGTCAGTACTTAAGAAAAGTGTAAAATGCCCCTTGCATTTGCATGGGCGGGAAATCAGAATTTAGCTAAATATACATGTGGCTGAAGAAAGCGTAGAAATAAAAAGGATTTTGTAACAAGAAAATTACAAGGCAGCTTTTTGGAAAAAATTGCATGAATGGTCGCCACTGTGAATATTTAAATGGGTGGCTCCCAAATAAATCCTTGAGAAGAGTGAGGGTGCCTAATGCTGGGTGGTGCTGAGTGCCCTTGTCCTCAGACCCCTTCTTTGAAAAGGTTCTTCTTGTGCTCTTTGGTGCTACAAGATCAGACATCACATACCAAGTGTAATTCCTCTTTTGTGGACTGGTCTGCAACTGTTTTTCTCTTCCTTTCTCCCAGGTTTTTGGTACAATGTATTTACCATTATTTCAATAATAATGTAATAACATGCATTGATCCTTTAAACACCTACAGTTTAAAGCTTTTTCCCAGTGGCACCTCGGCAGGCTTTGCAAGCAGTGATCAATCAATAACCTTCACAAAGCCCTTTGCATCCCTCTCTTAGTTACACAGTTAGGAAACTGAAGGATAAGGGTGTTGAAAGACTTGGCGAAGGACATACAAGGAGTTGGTAGATGACTTTTTAAATCTCAGACTCCTATTTCAGACCACACGTCCTGCACATAAGCATGTTTATATTTTGGGCAGGGTATAGGGAACAGTCTTGCCACAGTGACTTTCCAGGTCAGTGACTATTCCTTTATAAATTCAAAGCTTTTGAAAGCCAAATGTCTGAAAAGGAAAAATATGAGGGATGCTCCAAGAGTGAGAAAGCTGATGTTGCAAGGATGTAGATTTCTCACTAAGGGAAACCACTGAATTGTTCCAACATAATTTGGTTTGCCACTGACCAACAGGCTGGTGATGGTGACGCTGTCTTGCAGTCAGCCTGTGCGAGGTGTTGGTTAATGTTCCTACAACAGATATTCATTATAACCTACAGTTACCCACAGTTTACTCTGTTTATGCAACCATTTAGTGGTTATTCATTAAAAATAAAATTTATGTATGGTTATTGGGTGTGTATTTTGGCAGGGAAGTGACCTTGGCAGAAACCTGTCTGGATCAACACTCAGCTAGCAGTCACTCTTTATGTTGTCATATAAAACCTTGTTAAATAATATTTTGTTTCTATCTTCAATTGCTGTTATATAAGACCAGTAATGAAAGTCTCCCAAAGGATTAGTAAATGGGAGTGAGTTTTTCTGTACATTTTCTCTATAAAGTAAAGAGCTAAGCCAATGAGTGTCAACATTATTGCCTAGTTGAAGTGCTTGCTGTAAACTCTGATAGTAAATTGTTTACTTTTAGATTTTTGCAGGTTTAAAAGTTCTCTAGATTTAAATACAATTTAAATGGCTTTTGGAGAACTAAGGATAATTCACATTCGGAAAGCATTTAACTTTCATTTCAGTGAGACTACTTACATGCTTAGAGTTAAGTGGTTGGTTGAATTGTTTAATGCTCAGAAAAGACACTAAAAGCCAGGGAGAATATGTAGCTTCCAGTGCCAAAACTGATTGTAGCTGAGATATTTTAAAAAGACACCTTAATGTCAATGTGCAATGTCATTGCATTTTACTAATTTTCATTTACTTGATGTCATTTTGATATAGCTTCAATTTCACCATGTTTTTCCCTGGTTTTTGTGATTTATTTTTGACCCTTTAAAACAAAAACTTTGCATGAAAATCAGTGGATGGAAAGCTGCTCTAAAGCTAAGAAGGAATGTTGATTCCTGCATTGATTATATTTAAATATATTGGTACAATTATCGGCAGCTTGAGGATAGAGGAAGATGAATTGTGATGTTGGTTTATCTTCATCAACATTATCTATAAGGTGTGAGGGGTGCATTTGTGCTTCTACAGGCAGACACATGTTACATGGACAGAAAGGAATGGTTTGTCAGCTTATGGACTGCTGAAAGTAGGGGTGGTGCAGAGACCTCCTGTTCTTTGTTGGCTGTGATCATAGGACAGGGGCAGGACAGCTGCAGCTGTGTGGCTGCAAGGGCTCTCTGGGGAGCACCTAGAAAGCTTCCTCTTGTACCTAAGGGTTTGGACAGTTGAGAAGGTGAAGAACAGACAAGAAGGGGTCCCTAGTACTGCTAGCTACTCTGACAAATGAGGGTACATTCTATCCTCAAATCTTTTTCAAAACCAGGGGATATCTCCCTCTGGGGCACACCTGATGCTCTCTCTCTTCACTGAAATAAGTAGTTTGTTTCTTGAGTCAGGAAAATCTGCCATATAGCTTCAGTTGTCAGGAGAATGGAAAATGAACCTGCCCTTCACTTCCAGAAAAAAAAGGAGTGCAGTCCCTAGTTGCCAGGGGAAAACAAATAAACAAAGAGAAACCTCAGGTTCTTGCTTTGAGGTGAAAACAAGCCAAGAAGTGTCTTTGCTCTGGGCTGCCTGTGGTAAACACCTTTTGGAAAAGTTAGACTTCACCCACACTTAACACATGGCAAGAATTATTTTCCCTAAGTCCACATGGATATCTGTCTCTGTCAGGTGGGAAGTGGCTTCATGGTGACTTCTGAATTGTGACCAGCACTGCTCAGTCCAGTGTAGGCTATGGCCCCTTCTGATAGTTTGGTGTTAGGAGGCCAGGGCAAGTTGAGTTTCTCCCTCCGGGGGGGGGGGGGGGGGGGGGGGGGGGGGGAACAAAAATAGAAAAGGAGGAATGCAAGACTCTTTTAATCATGTTTCTTTTGAGAGAGGCTATGCCTGGCTTTTGCAGGACTGTGTATTTTTTAGACTATAGACCTTGCCTACCTGAGTGCTTGAGCATAGAAACTGGTGTTACTAGCCCAAACACCAGTTTGCTCGATCTGCTGTCTTTGAGCTGAGATCATCTTTCTCACTGCTGAATTGTGCCCATATGGTGAACAGAAGAGTTTATGTAGTCCTAACAGAAATTCAAAAATGACTTTTGCCTTCTGGCCCCTCAGCACTCCCCAGGATGTTGTGCCTCGGAGTCCTTGTTCAGGGTTCTCCCTGGCACTGCTGATATGAGCACTGTGGCAGGAGGGTCTGGCTGTCTGGTCTCAAGCTGTTGTAGCACCTGGCTCTGTGTGTGTGCTGAAAGGCAACACTGTTCAGTGTGGCATTTAATCTTCCCACAGTGGCAGCACATCTGCCCCTACCCCATCTTTTTCTTTGCGAGGGAGAAGCATCTTTGTCCCTCAGAGCCACTGTACTGGGAGGTGTTTCTGGGTAGTTCAGTGTGTCAGAAGGACTCCAGATCACTTCTGTTGCTTTCCCTTTCACAGCATTTTTGTGAGAATCCATCATATTTCCAGTGACTCTGTAGGAATCTCCTGGGAAATTCTTGCGGCATTGTAATGCAAAGGCATCATCAATACAGGTAAAAGATATAATACAGTGAAGAGAAAGTCTTTAGTTTGATAACTTTGAGAGCTGGAATTTGAAGCCTTCAGAATGTCCTTACAAAATTGCCATTGCTTTTGTATTTATAGCTGGGTTTTTGTGATTTGTTTTCTCTGTACCTCATGTAATGTTGTACAGGAAGTTTCTTATATTTAAGGAGAGAACTGTATGCCATGGCATGAATAGAGTGGTGAAATGGCCTTTATCTACAGGCCGTCAGGAGCCATCAAGTGAGTGCTGCTCTTCACAGCAAAAGAAGGCATGCAGTTAGGAGATGGAGTCTAGAGCCACACTTCTCATTTGTTCAGCTTCAAGGGATCCTGAAGTTCCCTTGAATATGAGAAAATAATATATCAAACTTAATACTATGGGGAAAAATATATAACAATATATTTTTATATTGTTATAAAGGGGTCATCTCATATGACTAGATACATTGTTTCTACTGCACAAGCATGGTTTTATTTTTGGTATCTGTGTGTTTATCTACTAGAGCCTGAACATGCATGTCTCCCACCCTTTCATTTTTTTTCTCTACTGTAGAACAACTTAGGAGCTGAGTAAGCTGTATCCTGGAAAAACACATTGCAGGAAATGGTATTTACCCTTTGATCTTTAGATCCTTCCTCTGCTGTGATATACAGTAACTTGTTTTGTCTTTGCTCAGGGAACAGGCTTTCTTCATTTAGATTTATAGCAATGGCTCATTGCTGTTAGAGGAGGCTTTACTGCCTTTCATGAAATAAGGGAAGAAAGGCCTTGTTTTCTACTTATTTGACAACTTTCCATACTGCCTGGAGACCAAGGAATTTTGAATTATATATTTGATTGCAAAGTATTCACTGCACTGGATTGGCTGCTACTGTCCTGACTTTGAAGTGTCACTCCATGCACAGCCCCATTAAACTCAAAAGAAGCCTTTGTACAGTGACTTGGCTAAATCAAAGTAAAGGTTTGCAGCACTTATCCCAGAATAGAGTATTTATATACCCAGTTTAATGCTTGGAGAGCTATGTAGTATCCACTGAGGCTGCATATTCATCTCTAGGTATATTACACTGAATTCTTTATATTGACATAGCCAGGGATGCAATTCAGTATCAGCAAGGGGATCAGGTCTGGACTCCATATATTATTGCATGATGATAAAGGGGAAAAGCTGAAACCAGTGTGGGGAGTTGATACATGCCTCTAGCACATGCTTGAAGCCTTTCTATTTAACTGTAAAAAAGAGAGGACCAGTTCCCACTTCTCTGTGTACATTTCACTGAATCCTTCTGGGATGCTGCCAGGATAGGATTTGCTTTCTCTGCCTTTTAACTCCACCTGCCTTTTGTTATGTTGGAGGCATGCACTGATTGAGTTACAGCCTCAGTCTCCTCCTGGCAGGGTCCAAATTCTATTCCAAACTGCCTCTGTTGCCTTGGAAATGCCAGATCAGTATGAGGGGGTACTTAGGCAGTGGCCTTATGGACACCAAAGCTGTCTCTCTGTAATGTCTGTCTGATGGGTTAGTGCTCAACACACCTCTCAGCACTGTGGGCACCTCCCAGGCACTCACGGGACAAGGACCTTCGACAGTAAAGTGGGAATTGGTAGGGCAAACATAATTTGCTTTCAGCTCTTTCTCGACCCTCACTAACAACTTAAAATTAACAGAAAAGTGAAATTCTGGGGTGTAAAACTGCAGAAGGAGAAATAAAAAAAAATTAAGTGAAGTTTGTGGAAAAGTTCTATAACTTCCATCTGCATACAGTTATAAGCCTTTGTATTTGCTGTATTTAAGGACTTTTAGACACTTTTACCATGGTAGTGTTTTTGGAATATAAAGGATATAATAATGAATGGAAGGAATACTGACAAGATGCAGAGGTAGATTTTCCCCCCCCTAACTGGCTGTTATAAAAGCTGTAGGCAAGCATATGTTGGAGAATTTCCTACTGGTTTACTGTTCTATAATGCTACTTAAAAAACACAATGGACAAAATTTTATTTCTGATCCAGAATTATATTCATATGTAAATATAACTTTTGTACAGAAAGAAAAAAGAAAAAATAAGTAAAAATGCCCCTTTACATAAATTTTCCATGTTTTGATTGCTTTATATGCTGGCCCTGATGATCTTTAATCTCTAAGATCTACAGTCATGCAACTGCTTTCTTTTTTTAATCACTTACACTTGAATTTTTCTAAGGAAAAAAAGGCTCTTTATACAGCTGTATGCTTTCATGAGGAATTAATGACTTGATAAACATTAGACTGCTATTGTTTATTCAAATGCAGTCAGCTCCCTGAAAAGAAGAAGGCCAGGTCGCATAGTGTGTGCATGATTTAGTGCAAGAAAGGGAAAATATGTTTTTTGTAGCAAAACAAAGAGTAGGATCCACAGCATAAACACCAGTAATTTCATACATGGAAAAATTCTCCTCTCTTAGAGAACTCCCTGCTCCTCAATCACAGTTCTCTTTTTTTCTAGGCAACAAATGGCAAAGAACCAAGTCCAAGTAGTTGAGTCAAGCTTTCTGTAGCTGTTCGTGGGTCTCTAATCAATGAACAAGCTATGTCTATTAAAAGATACTGAAGTAACAGTAAAGGCTAATAGAAATGCCTTGGCTACTGAAGTTACTTTTGTTTTAAAGATTATGCCTGATAGTCACCATATATTTTGTGTGGCGATCTTGAGAAGGCAAGGAAGAAGAGTTTCAGCCTTAAGGCAGTAAAGCACTTAATGTGCAACGATTTTGTTGATTGCCTGTGGAAGGACAGATAGAGCCCTTTTTTTTCTAAGAGTTCAGGAGATGATTCTGAAATTCACATTTTCAGGAATGTCTTTATGAGGAATCATGGTAGAAAAAAATTGACAGCCAAGGATTGCAAATATATTCCTTGAGGTTGTTTGTGAAAACCTCCACCAGGGCCCCAGTTTTTGGTATAGGTTTTATTTATGTGGGCTGCTGTTTGGGGACATGGTATGCAGTGTTCTGTGCCCTATAAATTACTGCTTCTTTCCAAGTTTCAATGCTGCTGCTTTAGCTGTAAATGCCTACGCCTTTGGCTAACACATGTGTGCATTTTAACGTTTTGCACCCAGTAGTTACCATACAGCTGGGAAAGGGCTGACTCCAGGCTGCTGGAGGTTGCATGGGGTGTATTGCCTCAAAATGCAATTTTGTCTAAGGGTCAAAATCTGTCAGTTCTATGTGACCCAGTGGAACTAGGGAAGAGCTGCTGTCTGGGGGATGATGGGAATATAGGGGTAGATGCTTTTGGGATCCCTCAGCCTGCTTTACTGCTGCAAAATCTCAGGGCAGCAGCAGGAGGGTGAAGATGGAAGCAGGCACAGAGCAGTAACATCAGCAGCCTCTTGGGTTTTTATCACACAGGGATGTTTTTTGTTATTGAGACTTTGCCAGCCCCAGGAAGCCACTGTCTACTTTGTGGTTACTGCTGGCCATAGCTGGTGTCAGGAGATGCTGCCATGTCAGTCTGGGATTTAGAATTTTGGAGTGCCAGAACTGGGACCATCCCAGAATGGGATGGGTAGGAAGGGGCCGTAGCAAATCACCTGGTACAACTGCCCTGCTCAGGCAGGGTTGTCCTTGAGCCCATGGCACAGAATTTCATCCAAACAGTTCTGGAATATGTCCAGTGAGGGAGACTCTACACCCTGTTCCTGTTCTTAGGCCTCTGTGCCTCTTTAGGCAAGCCTTGCAGTAGTAATTATCCTATAATGAGCCGAGGTAGTAAATGAGTCTAGCATCAGTTACTGTAGTAATTAATGGGCCTAGCTGGAATGGATAATTCTGTTGTATATTATGGAAATAGAGTAGGTTGGTCTGCAATCTTGTAGCAGCAGAAGTATTTGAACTTTGACCTGGAACAGGTTGTAAGTTGATTCTAGAATGTAACACAAATCTCACAACAACTGCAAGTTTGCTGATACCTTCAGTGATCAGTGGGTCTTGCCAAAGAGATCTGTATCTTCTTTCACTGGTGCCAATGACAGAGTTTCCATTGTGTGGGAGAAACCCAGAGTGGTCCTCCAGCATGAATAATGCTTAAGCAATAAGGACATTAACTTGGTTATGCTTTTTTCTGGCTGTGTGAGGGTAAAATAAGCAACATATGAAACACCTTGAAGTGTTAAATAGACCCAGAAATTGTTTCCCAAGAAAGCAGCCTGGAGTTTTGATTTTTGATGTGACTGAGGAGTATGGTTGAAAAGTCAAACTTATAATTTTGAGAGGGGAGGGGTCCCAAGGCATGTGTTGTTTTTTTTTTTTTTTTTTTTTTTTTTTTTTTTTTTTGTCATAGTCATGGTTGGCAATGTTGATAACTGGCATAGATCTATGTTGTTTTACAGAATCTTTTTGTGTTGGAGTGCAGGGTCAAGCACCATACAATGATGCAGAATGTTAAACTTTTGACTAATCTGAATACTAATAAATATGTTAGTGGGTAGGAACTGATGTGAAAGAATATACAGTTTTGTATGTGGCCATGGCCATTTTGATTTAAAAGATCAGAGTAGAGCAGTTTGCACTAGACAGTTACAGGGCAATTGTTGAGTGTTTTCTGCTTGTCATATTGAATTACATGTAATGATTTATGGAGTAGTCCCTGTTTAGGCCTCCTAACCCAGAATAATATTTTACTGAAATTAAATATTCTGTGGTAGATGTATGTCTAACAATAAATAATCACTGACAGCCTGAAGTATTTACTGAGGTATAGCTGTGAAATGTCAACAAGATGTTGTAAGTGCACTTGCCAGAAATTATGCATGAGAAGTGTCTTAAATCCTGGCTTTGAAGATGGGATCTAAATAAAAAAAAAAAAGGCACAAGTAAAAAAGCCCTACCTCTCATGTCTTTTGTTTTCTATGTGCTTTTTACATTTTCTCGCATATATGCCATTAATATGAGGTTTTAGGCTGTGCTTCCATTGTATCAAAGCTGGACACCTAAAATGCTTCCTATTGACTCGTGTTTCTTAAACTCAGCGTATTTATGGCTGGATTCCACCAATTTTAGCTGAGGTGCCAGAAAATGTCCAGTCACAGCAGGACTGAGTTTAGCACTGGCAAATTTTCCTGGCCTCCTGGCCACTCATTAATTTACTCTGGGCATGAACTCTGTGCTAAAGCTCACACTGATGTATTTCTGCAGCTCTCCTTGATCAAGCACAGTAAAATATTGCTATGATAGCCTGCACTACAATGATGCCATTGTAAGGACATAAACATCAGAATAATTATACGGTTTCAGACTAAAGGTTCACCTTGCCTACTTATTTTCTGCAGCAGTGACCAGAAGTGGATGCCAGAAGAATTTACCAATAGGGCAGGTACATGGAAATACTTTGCCCAAACACTTGATAGCTTTTCAATAGTTTGCATTCCCAGAGACGATCAAAGTGAGATGGCTCCTACTATTTAATTACCTTTTGGGGTTTCTCTTTCATTAAGTTGTACAGTCTCTCCTCAGACTTACATAAACGTAGGTATCTGCTGCATCCTTTGTCAGGGTACTCACATTTTGGGTCCTCATGAGTCTAACACAAGACTAATGCTTCTTTAGATGCATCAGTCGGAGTCAATTCATGCTTTGTATTGCTTTGTATGTTTTTAGTCTCCTCAACTACGTTTTCTTTGCAAGTTAATTAAAGCTGTGATCAATTAGTGATGTTCAAAGGCATTTGATACATTCATAAATGTGGTTTTTCTTCCTGTTCAACTGCATCCAATTGGCCAATGGCAACACTGGAAAGCAATGAAAATAAATAGAAAACAAATGCAATTTAATTTGCCTAGTTGTTACTTAGTCTCTTGATAAACAGTTGCCAGAGTGTTTTCACTTTTCTGTTTAGGAGGTAAATTATGGCTAATATTTTAAATGACAATTGAAAAAAAGTGAAAGATTTGTAATTGCTGAATGAAAGTATCTGAAGTTTTGTCTGGTAGTTGGAATGATGTAATGGGAGAGAGGAGAGTTTGTGCCTAAGCATAGCTCAAATAAACTTGAGCAAGCTGAATTTTTTTTTTTATTTCACATCTGAAAGTGAGTGAGACTGTTATTCTGGTTGTAAATCATGGGAGAAAGCCAAGAAACCTATTGCTGCTGTCAAAACCAATTGTGTGTGTTATTGTGGCCACTGTATTGGCAAAGTAAATATATTTACACATATAATGGGGAATATGATTGTGAGTCAGCATCAGGAGAAATATGTCAAGAATTTCTCAGCACAAGTTTTTATTCAGTGCTTTTGTGTTGTATTTGTGGCAGTTTCTCATCAGTCTGGCTCCACTTTATTTTTGCATGCCTACCATTATGATTCTAGCTGTAATCAGTGTGAAAAGTATTCAATAATCAAACAGCAGTTCTGTACTTCTGATGAAAAAAGCTGTGATCAAAACGTTCACAGGCCAGTTTCTTTTTTTTGCATTCACAGGGTTTATTCCTGACTCAAAGCTATTGAGGAATCAGAGCACAGGATTCCACCTGCACACAAGAAACTGTCCTGAAGACTAATTGCTTTTATAACTTTGCAGATATGATGAAAGGAGAAGGATTGTGTCCCACATCAATCTCTTTCTCATTTTTAATTCCAGAATGAATGTGTAAATGTAAAAGCAATTAAAAGACTGTTCCCTAGATTTTATGTTGCAACTATTAGTACATACCTGACTAAGCATTGGAGCATGGAATCACCGAATGGTTTGTGTTGAAAGGAACCTTGAAGACCACCTGGCCTCAATCCCCCTGCCATGGGACCTTGTACAAGGACAGGTTGCTCAAAGCCCCATCCAACCCAACCTTGGATATGTATCAATAATGAAGTGGTGTTAAAAGATTTCTGGAATCTACTTAAATTTCTCATTCCAGATATGTTTTTTATGAATCCATGGTTGTTTTGAGATTCTTCTAGAACTAAGAATATTTATAGATTAACTCAAAATCATTGCTCTAATGGGATGTTCTGGATTGTTTTTCTGCTACTGGATGCTTTTTTTTATGCTATTCCCTCATTGATTGCTTCATGTTGAGCTGTGTAGAAGGATTGCAGCAAATTTTGGGATGCAAAGTATAGTGAAATGGAAGATACTTTTGCAGTGACTCCATGACGTGTTTGTCTGTGTACCCAAAGCTTGGCTGGCTCTGTGAGCCTGAGCTATGGACTCCATGAGAAATGAAAGCTGGGGGAGAAACAAAAATTATTAAAAGATGTTGGGTGAACAACGGGTAACTGGCTTATCTGTCATCACAGCACTGAATATTTTAAATGCCATCTGAATCAGTCTTGTGGAGTACTGAGCATTATGAAATCTGAAGGTTGAAACACCTCAGATGGTGTGAGGTATTTTCTTCTGCAATATCAGAAGTACAAAGGTCATCTTGAGTGCACATCAACTGCAATGTGTAGAGAGTGGCATAACATGAGCGAAGTCCTTAAATATGCAAATTGCCAAGATGAGCTCAGTTTGACATGCAGCTTGCCAGGTGCAGTTCAGCTTGACAGGATGTCTCCTTGGGTGGGTGTGAGATTATGGTTGAGGTTTTCCACTTTATTCCCTTTAGGCTTGGGAAAGTTCAAAGGACATCAAGAAAAGGGCCACAGACACCTAAAGTCTGATTAGGGAAGGATTTTTCTAGTACCAGTAGTGTGAAATGCCTATTTAAATATTCATAGGACAGCTTCTTAGCAGACATTGGAGCATTCACCTGAAAGATGTAGATTCAAATCTATTCAGGCAGTAGAGGTTGTTCCACAGATGGGTTCAAGACTCTGTCTAATGTGCAACCTCATGAGAAAGATGGGGGAAGTAACAATATCATGGCAATATGGCTGGTATTTCCAAAAACTTGCTGAAAAATAAATTCTCAAAAGTCTGTCCCTATACATATAGATGGTGTCTCTAAGACTGATTTCTATTTTACTTGAGTATTGAATTTAGTTTGCAACACTTAAATACCCTATTAAGTAACTGTATAGAAATCAAATCTTGAAAAAAAAAAAAATTAAAATTCCCACCATTCTCTTTCTTCTGCTATGTGTCAAAGGAGGTCTCTGTTTGAAAAGTGAATATCAATCAGGGGGCAGAACAAATATTAGTTTCCTTTGTTTTTTTTTTTTTTTGCATGCTGGAAGGAATTGCCTTCCAAACTGCAGCATATAAACATGGTGGAGATGACTGTTCCTCAGGGATTCAATATAATACAGAATGTATAAAAACAGGTAATACATAAAACACTCTGCATGGGCTGGTTTTGCACCTGTGGACTTTGTCTTGCTAAATGATGGAAGGTGCCCAGAGTGCTCAGATTGCTGTGGTATTCACACAAGGTGCTTTTCCAAATTGGCTGCTTCACTAGACTGGTAGACAGAGACTAACAAGGATTTTTTGAATATAGTAAGAACATCTATAATTGAAACTTCCCTCCCATCCCTACAGGGCCACTGTGTCATAGTAGCCTCCATGTAAGTTATTTTAAAAAAAATTGTATATTCAAATGTTGTTTAGTAAAATATTTGTTGGCTCAAAGACATGGTGACAAAGCAGTTGCTGCAGATGTATTAGGTGACTGAAGCTGTAGTTAATTTACAGTATTATGTCCCTTCACTTCTCTGTGTGGCCTTGGAAATGAGCCCACTCCATTTCAAGGGGTGCCCTTGGTAAATTCTGCACTTATTCTGTTTCTACATATTCACTCAGATCTATTATGAGAGGGATTTGAAAGTAATGTAGACATTTAAGAGATGAAACATAACATGGAATTTACTGATTAGGCCCCTGTAATTACAGTTTGTGCAGGAAGAAGCACTCCCAGGAGATTCTTGCAGATAAGCAGCAGGAATGATGGTGCCTTTCTACTGCATTGCTGAATGTGGCTTTCTCCAGATGCTTCTAGGTTTTTGATAAAGAATCCAAAGGCTGCCTGTATCTCCTACACTGGCTGCTGCAGGGCAGCTCCAAGGGGCTCCTATCATCCCTCCTCTCTGTTAGCAACTTTTTCCAGTGCTGCAGTTCCTAAAGCTCTATTCCTTAGGCAGGGGCCCTGCTCTCATGGTGGGCTGCAGTTTGGCATTTCCCAAGGGACTGTTTGGTCCCATGACTTTACGTGTGGTCGGTCTTGGTTTTTACCATTTGGAGATAAGAATGACTCGGGTGAATCCGTGCCCATGTGAAGACCAGCTAATGTACAATGTCAACAGAATATTACTGAGCTCCTTACTCTGAAGTGTGGTGTTGTAATCTCACCTGGGGAAAATGTCTTTAGTCAGTTTTCTGTCTTTATTGCTAACCCTAAAATCTGTAAAATTGGAGGGTGAAATGAAATCAGAGAAATGCTATTTTTTTTGTGTTAATTTTTCCAGTAGTACATCAGCTGTGAAACCAATGGGGACTTGCACTGTAACAGAGACCTGCCTGCCAGTGAGTAGGGGCTTCTCTGCTTAACCTCCTCACAGGCAGGAAGAGAGGGGGATAATGGGCAATCCAAATTTATTATATCTTCACATAGGTCTTGATTAATTTTTAAAAAATTCCATAATGAATTTTTTGCTGTTAGGTTATCTGTTGTTGTGATAAATCATTTTGCTGCTTACTCTGGGCTAAGGATACTAAGGATCCAAAAATGGAAAATGCAAGAGTATACCAGAATCTTTTTTGCTTGTGCTTAATCTCTAGGTTTGATCCTTCAGACAAAATTGTGACATTTGAAATATAAAAAGAGTAATTTTGTTTGGGGGTATTAGCAGCTTGCTGTTCATCTTTCCCTATATAATAATTATCTCCAAGGATCCTTTTCCCCATCATTTTTTCAGACTTTAATTAGACAGAGACAGTCAACTCTAGTGCCACCCTGTCCATATTACAGCTGCTAGCTAAATCTTCCCTTCCCCCTCCTTATGTAATGAACATTTTTTTGTGTTCTGCCATCACAAAATCAATTACACTTTGCTGTTGCTTTGCAAGAAAAGATTTAATTTGTGAACTGATCTTCTGCTGAACCAAAGGAAAAACAGCTGGGCTTATTTCATTTGGAATGACCTGCATATTGGGGGTAGTGGGCTGCAGCTTTTCACCTGTAAGTGCTGTTTGTCTTGCAGAAGCTGGAAGCCTTGTCCAAAATCAGTGCTCATGCAGCAGTAATTAGACCATCCAGGTGTTATGTAGCTGTGATTTTTTTTTCCCTGTCCTTCCAGGAAATTGAAAATTTGTGTTGTAAAGGCTTGAATTTGCAAACTTGGGTCTTTAACTGAAGTGGTTGAAGTATATTTAGTTACTGGTATGATCAGTGCAGTGTTTTGTTCTAATTTTTTGCCTGTTGCAGACACTCAGTTTACTTATAGCTGTGTGTTTGTGTTAGACCTTGAAGCTGGAGTATGGCTGTGTAACAGTGTTAATTCCTTTGTTCCTGATGTTCCCAGCTGCTTTTCTGATAAGGAAGAAAAGTATTGGAATACAGAACTTTGTGTTGCTGCTAATGCCTGTCTGTGCCCTGGTGTTATTTGTGGAAAGTGAGAATAAAACCCCTTCTGAGCACAATTAGCATGCTCACCCTCTGTTGTGAATAAGTTTTCAGTTGTCTGAAATAAAAGATGAATTAGGCTATAAAGGAAGCTTCCAGTGATATAGATGTTAAATATAATCTCTATCTTTATGAACATCTTCATCTGTCCATTGAATTAAGCTGGGTCCATTCCTGTGAACAGACTGGGTGTGGATCCGCTTGTGAGAGCGTGGCAGATGATGCAAGGCTGCTGGGACAGGTGCCTGAGGTGTAATGAGTGAGGAAGCATATGCTGCTTCTGATGTGGATCTGTTCTCACCTTCTCACCTCTTTGGGTTCCCTGGGTGTGCTAATGGGAGTGGAGTCAATGAAAGCTTCATTACTTGTGCCTTAGTTTAAAAAGTGGAGATTTGTTTCTGCAGTTGGTGAGGGGACCTTGCTTGCAACACTGCTTCACTGGAAATGAGGGTTTTCTTTTTGAGGAATCCACTCTTCTGGGATCAGACATATGGAAAGGAAACTGTGGCTGTTCACAGCTTATTTTAATTGAACTTTGTTGCATAACATGCTGTGAACAAAAATAAAAATTATGAACTAATTTTGGACTTCATTTTTTTTTCTTGAGGAATGTATATAGACTTGAGAGTAGTCATTCAGTGCATAGGTACATGACATTTCTGCTGTCTTGTCTAGATCCAGATGCTCTTTTCTGTTCTGGGAAGTTTGTTCTATTTTTTTGGTGCAGTTTTATGCCAGGTATTTACCTTCTGATATTTCTATGTGATATCAGGCTGGCCCAGCAGTACCCTGGTTCTATTCTGTGTTTTTAAGCACAATAATTTGGCCTTGAAAAATGCAATTCTTAAACATCTCGTGCTCAAACAGCATTCTGCCTGATTGCTTAAAAGTAACATCAGTCTGCAGCATTTCCACTACACACACAGCAACACAGAAATTTATTTGCTTTTGTAGTGGTTCCTGCCCCTCTTATTTGTTGCCAGAAATAAATCAACAGTTGGTGTTGGGCCATCTGATGCTCACTGTGCATTGCAGGCCATGTATCTGGCCTTTTCTTTTGAACTATCAGTCTAAAATATTTGTTCTTTAATAGTAATTTGACATTCATCATAGTTTACTCATGGCTTTTTGGTTAAATACTTCAGTGAATTCTGCTGCCAGGGTTGAGACTTTTGCTTACTGCTCACCTTAGTAGAGGTTCAAGGGAGGTGAGGTAGCTTACAGAGAGATGGACTAGTGCAATTAGATATAGGATTTTGAACTTCTTGAAATCACTTCTAATGATTTATGATCAAAACCCAATGCCCCTCTTTTTTTGGTTGATCAGAGAAATTAAATTAAAGCAGGACAATCTTACAGATTAGAATTTTGGCAAACTTCTGATATGTTTGAATGTAAAACATGATTCAAGAACTCTAAGAGAAAAGAAGTTTGTGGAATCCTCACTTAAAATTGAAGGACAAGTTAAGGAATATTCTATGGAAATTAAATTAACTGAGAACTTAAGTGTAGGAAGCTTTCAGAAATATAATGAAAATTTTCAAGTGCATTGAAACAGTTTTAAGGAAGAAAACAAAAAAAAGCATTTTGCATTTCAAAAATAAATAAAATGAGAATTCTCTTTATAAAAGCTCAGAAGGCTCTAAGATGGGACTTAGAATACCATGCATGCCATACTATTAAAATTAAAACATTGCTGATCACACACTGATCAAGACATTTTAATACACCTGACTATTACCAGATACAGGTAGAGGGATTGTGAAGCTAACACCGAAATATACAGCCCAAAGAACCCAAATTCTTGGTGTTCCTGTGGATGAAAAGCTGTCAGATAGTGCTACAGCAGTGTTCATCTCTATCCACTAAAATGTGATGTTATTCCTGGAAGGCAAGGAATTGGAATACATCTGAATGCCAACAGGCCAGAGATTTTGGCACTCTGATTAAATTCCTAGAAGTACTGAGCTCTGGAACCGTTACTGTTACATGTTTTTCCTCCCCTTTCTGGTTGCAGTGCTGTAGCAGGTGAAAACTCTTTCCTGTGTGATCCCCAATACTGTCAGCTCTTGGGAATGAGGGGTGAATCCCAGTTCAATCATTTCACTTGATTCAGTGAAATGGGCAGGGCTTTGGCTGTGTCTCTGCTAACAGCTGTAGTCTTTAGCTACATACAATGTCTACAGTTCTTTAGTCAGACCCTTCATTATTGCTGTAGGTTACCCCAGAAATTAGACTGTATTCAAGTTGAAAATGTCATTGTAGGTTTTGAAGGAACTTCCTTCAGTTCTCTGTTTGGGTTTGGCTCCAGTGCTGCTGAGGGATGAGTGCAAGAGAGCCTCTGTGTGCATTGTGCTCCCCAGCTCCCTTGTGCTGGGTGCTGGGCACAGCCAGAGCAGCTCTGGGCCTGCCTGTGTGGCCATGGTTTGCTGCCTGGGGGGCTCAGGTACTGCCACTGGCATGGGCAGCTCTCCACTGCCTGCCCAGCGTGGGCAATCCAACTCTACCTCTGCAGCCAAGGGAGCTGGGGCTGCTGTGGCTCGTGGTATCTGCCCCCTGTTACAAGGTGGAGAGTTTTTGATCTGCTTCATTAGAGTTCTGGAAGATGTCCTGACAGCCGCTTCTACTTAAGTTGCAAGTTTTCCCTTTCCGACTAAAAAGTTAACTCACACTGTTTTTGTTTGTAAAGTATGGTTTGTCAGCCAGGCCTTTTGGTGTTGTGTGGAAGGCTGTGTCTGGGACACCAGCAGGCATGTATTGTACAACTTCAGAGCATTGTACATTGTGGGTTAATTTGAGAGCCTCAGTGTGTTAATGTATTTCTGTAAGGAGAGGATAAAAATGCCTCTGAATTGCCTTTGAGTCACTCAGTCTGTGTTACTAGAAAAGGATTTCCCTCCTCTGTTTATGACTCGATTGCTGCCTTGGGAGCCTTAGCTCAGTGTACAGCACCTCTCTAGAGACCTGCAGAGGTGGTAAAATGTGGAGTTGTGAGTGAGGGTCATTGACCAGAGCAGACTGAATTGGAAAGCCTATCCGAGCATTGAGAAGGAGTGTGGTGTCTGTGCTGGGAAACCTGTTACGGCTAGAAAAAAGGGATTTTTCTGCTGGGAAATGCAACATTTGTCAGGTATTTGAAAGATAAGGATATTTGTAGTGAATAAGCAACAAGAATTCAGATGCTAGATGCAATCCTGTAGGGAAAGGTGTTTTATCTTAGGTCTTTGAGTAACAAAATATAAGCTATTTCTACCAATAATAACCTAAGGGGAAAAAATCATGTTTAGGCTTATTCTGGCTTTTTAAAAAGCAGGTTTGGTGAACTGTGCCTCCCAGTGACCCCTTGGTCAGGGGACTGGAATCTGACTGCACTGTTCCCTTCTGTCTTACACTCCAGCCACGGATAGGAGATATTTAATTATATATGGGATTTAAAAAAATCTGGCACTGAATGGCTTTGAAATGTTGCCAATAATGATGCTCCTAAATAATATTCTTACTGCTTCAGAGATGCAAAGCACTGGAGTGCCAGCAGATACCTTTTCATTTCTCTGTGACTGGCAGGAGCTGTTTTAAATAGGTGGAATGTAGGCAGAAATCAGTGTGCTGCATCTAAAATGCTTTTTTTGACCTGGATAGCATTCTGTTGGTAAACAACAAAACATTGTGTCTGGAATTGCCTGTGGTATGTCAAGGAGCCGCAATCTTGCTTCTGTAGGTATTTGTTGTGCATCCCCCAGGTCCTGGAGTGCTCTTTGGGGGTGGTGATACAGTAGCACTGGTGTAGTAAGTCTTTTAGTGAGCAGCTCTCCAGGCACGGAGGAGCTGGTGCAAGCAGGATTTTGGTACCTGATAACAGAGGGAAGGTGTCTTGTGTGAGCAAGTTCCTTGAGTGCTCCCCTGTTCAATTGCACCGTCATGGTTGGCATGGTCTATTCTATCCTAAAATCTCTTATCCATAGAAGAAATCCTCTGTTATTCCACTAATGCTGCTTCTGAAGTTGTGCCCATTAATTTTATAGAATTACAGCATGTCATACTAGGTGATTCCCCCCCCCCCCGACAAAATATATTCACTAAAAAAAAATCAGTGTTGGTTCACATGAAGTTATCCTTAGACTGTTCTAATCCAGGAAGTGGTTGCAGTTGAAGAAAAACAAGTCAGGACTGGAGTGCTGATTAGAGAGCCAGCTCAGATGGTGTGAGATACTGCTAATGCATCCTTCCATCCTTAGGAATTGTAGACTCCTGGATGCAATACTGGAATATGATAGAGGATGCTTGGGCTCAGATTGTTCTGTGCTTGCTTGAGCTTGGGAATGCAAGCTTGGATTAACTGTGATAGTTCCAACCAGCGGCAAATTGTTTGTTTTTTTGAAGAATTTAGTTCCTTAGCTTTTACTGAAAATCCCCTGGCTGCTGTAACGTCCATCTTCTGTCCCTTCCTCCAATCCAACAAAAACCCCTAATCCCAAACCAAACAACTTTATATGTAAGGAAAGGGGTAGGGGCACTTGAGCTGAAACAAATGTTTTCATCTTGCATGACATTTAGGATAAATGAAGTTTTGGGACTGATGGAAAATACTTCTGGCTCTTCATCCGGTGAGCCATGACATCAATTATTCACACAGGGGTTTTTAATTTTTGGTGTGTTAGAAGGCAGGCATTTTATGGGAAGTTTTATGTTAACTTTTGGCTTTTGAGAACTGTGGACAAGAATGGAGTCTACCTGATCTCTGTGGCAGATACTAGGAATAATTTATACACAGTAAAAAAGCCATGCCTCCCCTTCCCAACCTGTCTCTGCTGTGCCTGCCTGTCTGTCTATGTTGGTATGGATTGACTGATGCTTGAGTGGGGAAGGGGGTCTGTCTTTTATGTTTGTGCACAAGAGAGCAGAGAACAGCCCTGTACAGAGCAGGCACTTCAGAAGATGTGAATGGCCCCTAGGAATGGTAGTTGTGCATCCATCAAGTTCCCAGGGTGAAAGTAGGAAAGGAGAAGGAAACACTTGAAAATCTTGGCAGTTGCAGCAGTCAGAGGGCAGCTGAACCCTATTCCTTGAAGCGTGTTTAAATTGTATCCAGAAAACCCTCCCCTCACCTGGTAGCCTTATCTGGAGGAAAATTTGCTTATGTTTTAATCAACTTCAGATTGTGTCCTTAGAAAGATAAGGTATGGTTTCAGAGCAACTAAAAAAAAAAAAAAGTAATATTTTCTCTGATGTGTTTATGTAGGATTAATTATGTGAATTTCAGATTTTTCTCCAGATCTGAATATAACAGTTTTCCAGAACTCAGTTTGTTCCAGTGGCAAGACCTACTGCTCATGCAGTTTTCCTTGCTGAATCCCATGATGCTGAATCCCTATGTCCTATCGCATGTACAGAACATCCAGGACCTCTGCCTCTGTGTTTTATAAACCTTTCTTGTTCAGCTCCTCAGGCTGGCTAGGAAAAGGGCCTGTTAATACAGTGATGTGATTCCCATGCCTCCTTACCTCAGTACATTTCCAGCAGCTCTGCAGCAAGCAGGAAACTTCAGCTGTGTACAGCCTTCCTGTCAAGGGGCCACCGAGGGGGGGATGCCAAAGACATTTTCTCTGCTTTCCATGTGAATGCAGGGTCTCTTACTAAATTCCACAGCAGTCCTGTGTGTTATTCTCCATGAAATCGCTGAATTACAGGTCTGACAAAACAGACTTCCATCTGTGACTGTGTTGAGAAGCTGGATGACGTACTGGATATTGTAACACAGGAAACACCGTATAAATGGCCTTACTGATAGGATGAGAGCATAGCAAACCCTGCCTTTTTTTTTTTTTTTGATGTTTGACACTTAACTTTGCCATTCTAGATGCAGTTTTTTATCTAATCCACAGAAGTTTGCTGGAAGACATTAAGTTGAATGTTTGTGATAGGTTTCTCAGCCCTGTTGAATTTTCCATGATACATATAAAGGATTTCTATGCAATTCCCATTAATTTTTCAAGTTAGCATGTATTTTTGTTGTGTCTGTCTACATGTTTGGCAAGTTATGCATAATTTATAATTGTTATACTAAGAGAAATAAGCTTAGTAGGCTTTGAAAAAGGTTTAAGCATTTATAAATGTAATAAGATAACCTAGAGTTAAGTTAGAAAGGATTAAAAACATGAGATATAAATCCCTATGCCTCAGGGTATAATTGATGGAGTTTAAAGAAGAATTTCCCTGATGGGTAAATTAGTCTGTAATTGCCCCCATAGGGACTCCCTCCTTAAACATCTGATACTGGTGTCAGTCAATACCATGCTTGATGGACCTTCAAACTAATTCAGGATGGCATCTCTTATAGTAACTAACACAGTGCTGTGGTGTATATTCTGTTCCTTCCTGGCACTGTGAACCAATATTAACTGTTTAGCAGTAGTGTTTTATAGTAATATGCTACATCTTGTGTGATATATCACAGTATGTAATAAATAGTAAATGTAATTGCTGGTACTATGTATTGGCTCTTTGATTTGAGCTTTACAAGAAGTGACGTCTCTTTCCTGCAGTGGAATTAAGTGACATATTTGAGAAGAAAACTTTCTATTTTAGTTTTAAGCAATAGTAAAGGGGCTCTGAGTCCTAACCACTTGTGGAGACCGTAAAAAGACAAACTAAGGACTGCATTCCCCTTATTCCCACTCTGACTCACATGAAGCTTCCATGGGTTTTGTGACAGAAAGGGCCTCAGGCAGAAAAGCAAGTTAAATATGTAGGTAGGCAGGGACACCTCACTCACCTCTGAAGCATTTTGGATGTGTTGGAAAATGGGATCATAGGTCTGAGGCTCCATAGATTAGACCCCAGCCACTTCTCAGGAGACTTGTGTAACTCCAGAAGAGTGACAGTGGCAGCTGAGTAAAATATTTAGAGAACAGAAGAGGTTTTTCCCTTTGTGTTCAGTGATCTAAGCAGTCATCTGCTAGATGCTCCTCCCGCTGCTCTTGAGAAATGACTGGCAGCATGGAAAAGTGTTGCCCTTTGAATATGTGGTACTCTTAGTGAGAGTTATGGTACTGCACATGAGCTACTCAAAAGTAATAAATCCTCAGATTTGATGCGCATTAATGACAAACCAACACTACCACTAAAAACCACAAACCAGCCAACCACACATGCCAACAGCAATAACAAAAATCATTCAAACTTTGCCTGCCTACAGATTCAGTTCCCTATATAGTACATGGAATTCTCATTGCTGGAGTTTTGATTAATTCTCATGCTAATTGTGTATTGCTCATTTGCGAGTCAAATTCTCTCTGTGGCTGAGAACCCTGTTAAATGTGAACCTGCAGGGGTTGTGTGTGAGGCCCCTGCTTCACAGCCCCTCTGCTTGTGTCCTGGCAATAGAAACCATGCTTTACAAAATTTGCCCTCTTTTGTAAATGATGTCAAGTCCATACCTTGAGATTTTTTTACTTTTAATTTAGCTACATCTAATATTTTTAAGGAATGGCTTAGTTAATTCCCAGGCATGTGATCACTGTAGTCTTGACAGTCAGCTAGAACTGTGCTGTGTGACCTTTAGTTACAGGCTAGATGGTATTTTGGGCTGCTGGACTAAATGTTCATGTCCAAATTCAACAACGATGTAAAAAATTGGAGTAGAACACTCACCCTAGTAAAAGTCTGCGTTGAGACAGGTAAGTACAAACACTATTCCTAAAAATGTTCTGATTTCACACTAAATAGTTATCTTCTTTACTCTGAGGGAGTAATTCAAGAGACCTTTGGATTCATTTCTCAGAACAAATGAATTATATTTAAAAAAGCACTATAGCGGAATGAAAATGTACTTCAGCACTAGCCATTGTTTGAACCATGGCAGTGTGTGGTGACAGGACACACACCTCTATTGCCCTGCTGAGCAAATACCAGCTGGGCCAAGTAGAAGAATGTCACTGCCTTGGATGATGGAGCCCCAGCCAGGTGGTGCAAGAAGCTTGAAGGTAAAAGGAGACAAGGGGAATGAGCAATAGGCATGTGGGGGCAGGTGAGGAGCTTGGCTGGAGGGTGAAAGAACCCTGGAGACAGGGATAGCTCAGAACATAATCAGAACAAAATATGCATGCTTCTTAAAAACGGTGGCTTTTGTATCCTCTTAGATCAGTATTCATGGTTCTTGTTTCATTTAATATTTGCATAATAATGTTTGCTTTTGCATTCACTTAATAAAGGGTTGTCCTATGGGAGTTTTGTATATGAATTTTCTTTCCAATTAAACTGCACAATAGATTTGTTCCTCAAGTTTTTAGATGAAAATATGATAGAACAATCTCTGAAAGTTCTCACAAATGCATTTTCTCATTCTCACATGAATTTGTGGAAGTGTGAAACGCGTACTACTGAGTTTTTGCTATGGACATGAGACACAAAAGCCAGGTTCAAGTGGCCTGCAAGGGTTCAGGAATTTCGTTTGTACTGTGAGTTGCCTTTGTCAGCCAACAGTTTGCACAGGGACAACAATCCAGGTATTTCTGAATGCTGGCTGTACCTGGCTCAAAGCATAAGCTCTGCTCAAGGCCACAGGGAAACTCAGTGGTGGTATCAGGTGAGTTTTGTCTCTGGACATGAATTCTTATGAATATAGAATTACGAGCAGCAGAAAAAGCAGTATTGTTTTTACTTAGTCTGACAGCTGGAAGGCAACACGGAGCTGGTTAAAGTGAAGAGAATGGGTGTATCTACAGCTGGTCTGGTACATTCTGCTTTTGCTGTTTCCTCCATTTCACTGCTTCTATCAATCAAATGACTATTTTATGTAAGAGATAATTTGTTGAAGATTAACTTAAAAATTAATACACTTAAGCAGCTCTTACTAAAGAGCATTTGGTATTACACAAGGAAGAACATGAAGCTGCACAACAAACTGGTTTGCTACATCTCCCTTATAAAGCCACAGTCATCTGATAGCAATGCCAGAGTTATGGGCTGCAACCATCTCTAGGTTCCACTTTCCCTGTTCTGTGTAGAACTGACATTGCCAAGCAAAACTATAAAATTGATGCAGCATCTAACATTTGGGTAATAGTGGTGAAAGAAGAGTTATTTGGAGAGTGCTCTTGAACTATAATCTTGGCAATGTGGGGAAAGAACGGGGCCCCCTCTCAAATACTCACTGCCCATCTTGCCTAGCCTGCAGGTCTAGCAAATGACAGCAGGCCTCTACACAACTGATCTTGCCACAGTAAATAATTCAATGCATTAGAATGCAACAAGGATGTATACGTCTGCTGACAGATAGAAGGAAAATCACTTTCTGTAGGGAAAGCCAAGAAAATTGGAGCCACTGTCTCTAGGCAAATTTTCTTGGAAAAACCTGTTTGTGTTGCCCTTCCCCTTTGCTCCCATGCATTAAAAATAATAAAATATGAAAGGTGTTAAGGGTTATTGAGCACTGTGGGTTTTAGTCATTTACCACAGGTGCTGCTGTAATTATGATGCATAGGGTAAAGTCAGACTGTTCAATGGCCATCAGGCTCTGACTTTGTGGAGTGAGGGTCTTGTGCTACTGCTCTGGGTAACAACATAAATCATATTGGTTGACTTAGATACGTTGTGTTTTTCTCTTATATTGCTCTGGGCTCACTTTTGGTTTTTACTGTACTGGTATCTTCCCAGTTTTGATTTTTAGAGACTTGTGTTTTCATGATGGGCAGTGACTCTTGGGTGCACTTCAGAAGCTGTTTGGGGGGTTTGGCACAGTTTGTCACTGCTTGTGAGGACTGGAGCACCTACAGGTGCCAGTGGCTTGGGAGGAGGGGTGGTGGGGGGAAGGATGTGTTGACTTGTGAATTCTGTCTGCCATGGGATGTATGGATTGTATGATTAAGACTGCAAGAATTGACCTGTGTTGTACTTGAGTGGTGTTGGTTTCTCAGGCTACTCTGCTCATCATCTTGTCAGCCTGACAAACTGTCTGCCAGATTCTCTTCTGAATTCTCCTGGGCTTGCTGTTCTCCTCAAACTTCTGTACCTAGGCAAGATCACTTGGATTGGTCTGGTTGTCTTGAAATGGGAAAAAATTCCCACTGATTCCAATGGTAAAACAGAATGAAACTTTATTTTTGTAACCCTTGACTGAAGTGTTAATTAAGTCTTTAAGAAGTAAATCTAAGTAGCTATACTGGCATGTCTGAGGCAACAAAAATTTGAAAATAAGCTCAATTATTTAGTGTGTCTGGTAGCTTTCACATCTGGCACCTAAACAGCTACTTTGGCTGCAGTCATATTTTTAGTAGATACAAAAGCTGTCTCTGACGTCGTCAGTGATTTTGAGCAGATTATTTGGGGTTTGACATGGTAACAGTGGTGTCAGGCAAAACTTTAATCTTATTTCTGATACAAAAATCCCCCAGTGGCCTCTCTAGTAAGCACCAATAAAAAGGCTATAATTTTCTTCTGCTTCATTGTTATCTTAAATACTTTCAATGTGATCATCTGATGACCTTGCCAAGTATTGGAGAATTCCTATTTACAATATTTCACTAGAAGGAAAAAACCCAAAACCAAAAGAAAATTAGCTTCCATTAGTTTGATATGCTTTTAGCATATAGCTTCTCAAAACTGTGTGCCCCTCACTGCAGTATGTTAGCCTGTGGATTGATTTCTACAGGTCAGAATGTCTTTTGAGAGATCTTTTTACTTCTAAGTTATGATTGGTTTAATTCCTCTACCCACCTGGTTTTAATCCTTTTAAAAAAGTCTTTGTTGTAGGTTATTTATTCTGAATCCTATATTGTTCCGTGATAGATAAGCAGGAGGTTGATCTTTCTAATTGGTGTAGGAACACCCAAGTTCTCTGTAGGAACACCAGTTTACATGCTATAGTAGAAGCCCAGAATTAAACTAATAACTCATGGCACCCATAGCCTCTAGAGACTGGTTAGCTGTTTACCGGTTTACATTTTCCTTTAAATTCCTTACAACAACCTTCACTACTTTTTAGGCCATTTTTAAAAAAATTTGATGAGTATTTTATAGGATAAGTGCATCGTTGATAGTACAGTGTTGGATGTGTGTAGAAATGTATGCTGCTTTTTTAGTAAGATTCACTTCTTCTGTGCCCTGACACTCCCACAACTCTCCTTGTGTTTGAATGTCCCTCTCCCCTCAAATATTAATGAAATTCTGTTGGTGGCATGAAGGTTTCCTGAAACAATGGCCAGCTAATTCTCCGTCCCCAATTCTGCCTTTCAAGGCTTGCTTTATAACTTTTATGCCTTTCAAGGCTTGCTTTATAACTTTTAGGTTCACCACCTCATAGAAATTTTTATTTACTGAGAAAATCATGTTTTCTCTATTCCAGCTTGTGGTTTTTGCATACAAGTTTAGTGGTCAATTTTTTTTTAAGCTGAGCTTGTTGTGTGTTCTTTTTTTGCACCTTTAATTTTACGTAGTTGCTTATTCCCTTTATTATCCAGCATGCATAATTTCAGAGCCCACAGGGAACAGTCTTTCCCCTTGTCTGGAGCACTACGTGAGCACAAGTGAAGGGTGAACTTGGTACCTGATGTGGGTGAGTTTTACTTGACTCACTAAGCATCTAGGTGGGAGTTTA
Source organism: Onychostruthus taczanowskii (assembly GCF_017590055.1). NCBI lineage: Eukaryota > Metazoa > Chordata > Aves > Passeriformes > Passeridae > Onychostruthus > Onychostruthus taczanowskii. The sequence goes on from NW_024502014.1 coordinate 4,344,132, forward strand.
TGCAACATCAAACCAGCTGTGCTCTTGATGAAGTAAATCAAAGAGTTTTCTTGTTAGGACAGTCTGGCCTAGAACCTTATAAAGAAAGATGTGATAAGGTTCAAGTATTGACTTTTCACAGGGTAAATTAATTAGTATTTTTTAAAGTAGGATACTTTACCAGTATAATAAAGGAAACTCAAACAAAGACTGCTAGGTCTTGATGAGAATGTAAAATGACTTGTTCTGCTTGGTGGAAAAGCCCCCTGACCCAAAACATGTCATTCCATCTGTCAGTATGCAGGCAACAGAGGAAAAGAAAAATGTATGCTGTGGCTTTAGAGGATTTACTTTTGGAATTGTTTATGTAGCACCTAGTCTGTACCTTGATTTAAAAGAGAAACAAATTTTTACTTTACATCAGAAGTAAATAATTTCCTAAGTCAAAAGTGGGTAAATAAAATGTTATGGAACACTGTGCCTTGATTCTGTTTTTATTTCTGTTCTGTTAATTGTCAAAGAAAAGCAGAATAACAAAATGGTGTTACACTTTGATTCATCATACTCCATTGTCTTGCTTGTAGGCATCTTTCAATGGAACTAATACGGAGCAGCTTTATGCTGCTCTTTCCGGTGTCTTGCTGATGGTGTTCAGTGTTGATTGTTTACCTGATGCATCCTACCATTTGTTCAAAACATTTAATTTCTTTTTGAATAAAGGCATGGAATAAATTAAAAAACAGTTTAGGAAATACCTCAAATATATTCTCCTGCACTTAGCAAAAACATTGAACTAACACTTGGATAAAATATTGCCTCTATCATGAAGAATTATTTTTTACAGAAATTAGGTAATTTAAATTAATTATTTCTAAAATGTATAAATAACATTTTCCTTTCTTTTTTTTTTTTTTGTGATGAACTTCCACAAAAGAGAGAAAATGTGTTCAGTTCTGGTGCAGTTTCTCAAAACAGCTGAATCTCAATGTGCATGATTTCCTCTATTAATTCCTGTTATTACACAAAAATAGTCATCCAAAATTTTACTTAACCACTTTGTACAAACATTTATCTTGGTGAGATTTTGTCCTGCAGGTTATGTAATGTCACAGGCATTCATGGCCATTTACAGGACAAGCATGGTGTCATTTTATCCTTGGAGGCTAAACCCCAATAACTTCATGAACTGTGCTGGAATAATGAACAAAGGTATAGCTCATTTTTGAGGAGAATAGCTTACTAGCTATGGCCTTGAGATTTACAGCTTAATCCTGCCATCTTCTTACAGTTCAATTCCAGTTGAAAACAAAGTGTATCTTCTAAATGGTTCTTTGGAAAGAGATTCAGGCTTGAATTATCAAGCTACAAGCCTAGAAGTATGTTAGTGAGTAGACTGTGGAGGTTATCTTAGCACGTGTTCAGCGCTAGACTAAAATACTCAGTCATTTTGCAGCCTTGGCAGAGCTTTTGTTTTGGCCTGCCTGCAGCTACCTAGAACTCTGTTAAGTTTTATCTTACAAGACCTACAGGATGCATCTTCAGATATACTTCAGAGTAGCACTTCAGTGTGGAGGTTTTGTTTAAGAACTTAGTTGGATTTTGGCAATTGTTTATTGGCTTCCAATAGAAGCATTGGTGCTTCCTTACACTTTTTTCTGAACTCAGTATCACAATTTTAGCATCACCTGGAAGAGAGATATTATGAAAACAGGGTTCAAGAGAGGCGTAACTGCTGGTTCAACAGGTGGAAAAATGTGTAGCTCTGTAATCTGTGTTCCTATCCTATAAGCTGTGCAGCAAGGATGTGTTAGTGGAGTTGGGTAGATTTTACTGTTGTCTCTAAAGGAGTCTGAACAAAACTTTTATTCCAGAGCCTTTTAAACAGTTATGGGAGGGTCTCTTACTTGTGCCTCTTTCAAAGATTTCACGCATCTCATCTTACTCCAAGGGATAATAGACCCATTCACCAACATCCCTTTAAAAATGAGTAAAAAAGTTAACTGGATATTTGTGGAAAATATGATAGTTTGGAGGGCTTCATGATCAGTTCTAATATTCCTTTAGTTCTTTTAATGCATCAAGCTTGCAGCATTTCTGAAATACAATCACCTGCTTTTCTGAAGAACTGTTTCTAATACCTGATTGCATTTAAATATGTCCATATGAATGTATGAGCATTCATTGAAAATTTTGTACCCTCATATTGCTAAGAATCCTTTCCTCCAATAAATTAACTTCAGAATTTTCCTGGATAACTTCACATGTTATATTCAGGGAACTTTGATTTAAAATCTTAGAGTAAGCCAGGAATTTGAAAGTAATCTGTGCATTAGCAATGTTTCTCTTGCTGCATGCTTACATTTACTTTTTCTATCACTTGTGCAGGTCTTTGCTATTCAGTGAAGCGTGTTGAGCATGCTAAAGGTTAGCCCCAGGAATAAATGTGTTGCTGAATAAGGGAGATGATCTGAACTGCTGCCAGAACTTTGTAATTTGCAAATCCACCCTTTACCTGTGGTACTGATTTTATGATAGGATAGAACTAAAAATATCTCTCTCAGAAGGGAATATCCACTCTTTCATCTGCTCTAATGTAATTGCTTCAAGAACAAGTACTACTTTCTGCAAGTTGATGACCATGCCATAGGTAATGAATTGATAGTGAATTCAATCCCTACTGGGCACCTAAGGCTTCCACAAAAGTACCACAGAATATTCTAATGGACACCCAGAGAGCACTATTCACTGGGCACTAAAAAGAAACTCTGAAATGGTTTGATCCTTCCTCTCCATGGTTTTAGGTAGCTTGTGATGATTGTGCTCCTTTTGTGGGCAGGTAGCATTTCTTGTCATTTGAGTTTGGAGTTTAAAACTGTTATTAAAAGGATAGAAAAGAAAACATGACTTCTAAGGCCAAAGTTGTTCCCTGTCCATCACAACGAACTAATTAGTGTATTTCCATCCCCTTTGCAAAATGCTGTTCAGGTGATTTTTCTTTTTTTGCCTTGTAAAATAATTACTTTCATGAATATGCAAGGTTTGGTCTTTAACTGCTGAGGCCCCATTACAAAGTTCAGATACTTTTTCACTCTAAATATCCATTTTGCTTATCAACAGCTTGTATGCAGTTTGTCAGTTCATATTATTCATCAACCAAATTTGCATGTGATATTAGTTAAAAAAGCCCACAATGAGAAGTCCCCTAGGGTTCTCGCATGAGCGTTAAAAAAATGTGATGCATCTGAGAGGATGCATTTTGAAGGGGTAAAGTCTAATTTTAATTACAGTGAGAGTTTATACTGATGTTTTTCTACACTTGGACTTGATATGTATTTATAAAATGTGAAATAAAAGTTTTAAATTAAGTGCGTAGGTCTCCACCTACAGAAAAGAAGGTTAAATGTAGTTATTCTGTATGTGGATACCCTTATTTTCTTCCTTGTACTCTGAAATTGTCTTAAATGGTTTCTGATACGTGCTAGGAAATCTTTTCTGAAGATGGAGCAAAACCAGATCTGCCTTGGTGACCCAGCAACGTTTTAAGCAACATAATGGAAAGAGCCTATTCTAGAGCCCCTACAGGCAGCAGCCTGGTTCTTGAAGTTGTTGTCTCTGTGAGTAGTGAGATCAAAGATTATTTGTGACCTTCCACAAAGACCAGAAAGCTGTCTGGGTCTGGCAACATCAGTGTCAAACAGGCTCAAGCTGAAGTTCTAAAGCTAAGATGGAGCCCTATCTCTAATGTCTTCTGGTTTATGTAGAAGAGGAAGAAGCTGAAAAATCGTGCTTCTCTTGCTTCCTGTGTAGGAAACCTGGGGTACAATTCAGTGAGGAGTTTTCCTTTGTCACAAATAGCAGAAAGAAAGGGCTAAATATCTTTCCAACCTCTGCAGTCAGTGATCTCAAGATTTATTTTATGTGGTTATCATAGGTTCATGGTGAATTCTGTTCTGTCCATGCCAGGTATATCTTTTTACAACTGTCTTTGTGATACTGGGTTTTATTTGGTCTAGAATCCTAAAGGAATAATGTGACAAATACTTAGAATTTTTGTCCCTGCTGTTTACTAGATTAATTTTTTTTTATTGAGTCTCCAGACACATCTGTCTAGCTCTGCTAATGTGCAGTGTTTATAGTATGGCTGCAATTCTCATATTTTTGTGGCTTCTGTTTTGCAAATAGGGTGACACTGGTAGCTCATATGGAGTTTTCAAGTAATATTGTTGCTCTGTGTGCATTCCAGCAAGTCTGGCCAAGTGTATTTCCTCTGTGCGATCACAGACTACTGTGCACAGCCTTCACTTCCTTCTTCAACTGGCTTTTATTTCTTTGTCCCTCCTGTTTTTAAAAAACTACTTTGTGAACCGTATTTAGTTTCTTAATTAGTGATGATCACCACGATTTTTAATGTATGTACTGCCCCTGTTTTTTCTGCTGCAGACAGAACTAAATTTCAATTGCTGCAGATGTTGCTTCTTTCTGGAATGACTTTGAGTAGTGGCTGTCTCTGTACTGCCCTAGATGTATGGGCCAAAATCTGACAGTTATGAAAATGCCTTTTTTTCTGGATGAAAGTATTCTACTAGTATCAAATTGAAAAGCAAGTGTTTAATCAACTTTGTTTTGTTGATCAATGGAACTTCCATAAGATCTTAGTTCTTGTGGTTCTGAACTAAAACATTTGACTTTTGTTTCTTGATAGCCAGATACTTTTTGCTCTTTTTTCACTTAAGTGGTATATGTTGGGAGGGAAGCTGAGGAATATTGTTATTATTCAGGAGAATTCCTAATATGTCATGCTTTCAATTTTGCAAAAATGATTTTCATTTTGCATGTTTTTCTCTGAAAGTCTGTTTGCTCTATGTATGAAAACTGTCAAGTGTCCTTGTTGTGTGAAGTTAACAATGGAATTGTTTTCACTAACACTGTAAAATACCATGGTTTATGCAAAATCTTAAGAGGTGCATAATCTAGTGTTTAAGAACTGGCTGAAGATTTGAGATAAGGTGGATCAATTTACCACTTGAGTGTGGCTTTGCTATTTGGATGAGGGCTGCTTCTGCTTCATTTCCTTGCCACAGTGTGTTTGCAGTTACACAGGTGCTGTGATTAATGTTTGCCAGGTGCTCTAATACTGCTGTGAAGGGAGACATTTAAATATTAGCAGTATCCAGCAGAGTACCAGTGTGTCTGAGAAGCCGAGAATGTGATTGTAGAAATGTCCAGTGACTGTGAGCATGAGTGTACAACAGTGTGCCTGCAGAAGAAGCATCTTCACATTTGATAAACTTATATCCCTCAAAAATGAGATTTCATCGTATTTAAAAGGATAATGGCAACTGTACTTATCTACATCTCTCGGTCTTGATAATTCCCAATAATCTCTTGGTCTGATTAACCAGGTTAACCTCCAGATTAATCTGCACATGGCAAAAAAAGACACCTCAATTTAGGTGAACACTGGCCATGAGACTTGAGCAAAAGGAACCTATATCCTTCACTCATATTCATGTCCCTCTCACATTTCTGCTCCTTTGTGTAGTCACACCAGATCAAGTCCCCAGCTGTATGAAGGGCCTGGTGATATTGGCCTTGGGTATGTGATGAAAGTCAAGGTCATTCACCTGCTCCTGCCTCAGAATCCTCTGTGTACAGATACTTGTAGAGTATAAGAGACCCTTTTTCCAACCTAGACCATTTCATTGTTCTAGAACACAGGTTTGCTTAGATTTGTTATATGTTGTAGAAATTATCAGAGTGCATTTCTAAAGAAAGAATGCAATTTTTCTATGTAAAAGTCTATGTTCTGGACCAGAAAATCATTAAAACTTTGAGGCAGCAAAATGGGCTGCTAGTATGTGTTTAAAAATACCCCAAAAGATAGATTGATAGCCCTGGCAATAGCAGTGTCTCAGTAATTAGCTTAGAAAATATTCCTGTGAATATTAGTTGTAGCAGAGACTTGCTAGATTAAATCTGAATTGTTAAATGTCCTGGAAAATGGAGGGGGGAAAAGTCTGTTGTCTTAACATGCCCTTGGATGTATTTAACAGCTTTTACTGTTGTGAATTGCTTCTAGAAGGCCAAATGACATGCCCAGGTATTTCCTTAAGAGCTTTTTCAGTTTCCTGAGTCTGGCATTTTGCAGTACAATTGCTCCAAGCATTTAATTGGTCTCTCTTTTGTATATTTGGCAATTCTCTTCATAAGTTCAAACTTTTTGTTTGCATTACCTCCCACTCTCAGTAACAGGAGATGTATATCTGCAAATACTTTTATTTTTTAATTTTATTTTTGTTTTTACTTATTCTTGCATGTTAAACTACTTGTGAGACTCCAGAGCCAGTCAGACCATTTCTACACCCTGCTGCTAGCTAATCTTGTGCTCTTTGGCTGTGAAAATTTCACATTTGGGCAGAACAACTTGGCAGAATTTTCAAGCATGTTGACTGTTCTCACATTCAACTGTGCAAGTAATCTCACACAGGGAGAATGGTTTCATGTCTGCTCTGGGACCTGGAACTATCAGCACCTGTTTATACCTATGGAAAAACTTGTTAAAGTCTGCACCGTTCTTCATGGGCTCAGTGTTAAATCCTGTGGTAGCAATGCCCAAAGCTGAAGCTTTGAACACAACCTTCTCTCTGAAAATGCTTCACAGATTTGCTCTTAATTAACGTCTTCAAAGTTGAAGTTTGTCACTTTCTCAGTGAGCTTGTTTTGCTTAGGAGTCTGCCACTTAGCTCAGTAACATTAAACGCTGGTGTCAAAAGCTGATTGATTGCTGCTTTCCATGAAGTTGGACACAGGCCACCCAGTGGGTGATACTTTTGCATTTGGTGCACTTTTCCATGTTGCTGTATTTCTGGCTCCTTGATGATAATTTTTTGCTTTCTTGTCTTTCTTTAGGTCTGTGTAGAGCTACTGGAGCTACACAGATTAAACCCTCATTAGATTGCCTGCCTTATATTCCTCACCTCTGGATCCTTCTAAACTTTTTTGTACATTGCATTCCTAAACGTTTATTTTTCTCCTTTTTATTTTAGCCACAGTATTTTGCAAAATTGTACAAGAGAAAAGCAATGTGCTGCCAAGTGGAATGCGATGCTCTGTGAATGGCACAGAGAACATGTGAGGGGGCGGTCTCGTGCCTTTCTGCAAAACCGCAGCAATCAGGGATGTCCTGCAGCTTCTTCCAGCTTCTCTGGGGATGGCCTATGAGCTTTCTATCTCAAAGGCCTTTTTTCAAGGTTTCTACCTTTTCTGTTACAATTTTATCTTAAACAATATGCCTCTATGATAAAAAGGAGGATGAGTTGCCTTTATCTCTCATGGAGCTGTTTATAAAGGAACAACTCTCTGTAGGGGAAAAGTTCCATCTGGATGGTGGGTGCAGTTAGAGATTGTTCATTTGCGTGCTAGAAATCAGTTTCACTGGTTATTTGGCTGTCCATCTTTACATTCCAGCAAGAGTAGGAGATTGATAAAGGTCCTATCTCTCATTGTGTGAACAACCTGGATGCCACATGGATGTTGCTTTAAAAATATCTGCAAAGACTTCAAATGAAAACTTAGATTCTTTACCCTGAGCTCCAAAGGCCATGTCTTTTATTAGAAGGCCCAGAGGAGGCTCCTGTCCCTAGAAGCAGAATGTTTAAGAAATTTATTTAGATGTTCATAGGAACAAAACAGCACCAGAAAGCTTGAAATTCATGAGTTTAGAGAACTCACTACAGTGAGGGTGGAAGTGATCATGGCAAACTACATCTGAATGCAGTATTCTGTTTCTACTCCTTTAAATTGACTTGGCAAAGATATGTGATATTCACTATTAGGATAAAATTATGTGAAGCAGCTGCACTGACTGAAGATTAATTATCCTTTACACTGCTGACATTAACCCTACCTGTCATCAGAGCAATGGGAGGAGTTGCCTGCTCTTCATGTCACTTTGTGAACACATTTACTACCACTGTTATTTTAAATTATCATAAAACATGAATGAAAATGGAGACTGTCACTTGTGGTTTTCTATCAACACTTTATGATGATCAAATCTCTTAGATTTTAAAAGAGAGGGAGAATGCTAGTAGTCATCAGTTAGACTTTGGGGTTCCCAGAGGGCATGTACACCTTTGATACCCTGTGACTTACTGAGGTGAACCTGAGATTGTGTCATAAAAAAATCCCCAAGACCCACAAGCTAATTCTGCTTTCTATAGAAATGAAAAGAAATAACAGGTGTGCTTTAAAGGGAGTAGGATGTCTTGCTGGTTTCATTGAAAGGCTACTCTAGTTTAATTTTTCCATTTATCTGTTCCAATAATTATCATGTGGTAAATACTGACCCCCAGGGCTGGACTGCACTAACGGAAACCAGGACCTGGCCCAAGGTGAGGTGCAGAGCTGCCCTGTGGGTCTGTTGTCATGCACACAGGTGAGATGAGTGTCTGCCACTCTGTGGCTGTGCTGTCTGGCTCCAGACCTCTTAGAAAGATGTGTGGGTTGTGGGAGCTCTGTTACTGAAAAGGTGTCATGCTGGCAGCCTGGGGGTGGAGAGTCCTGGGTCTCTGCCAGCCTGGTGACATAATACATTGAGGAATGTTACTCTGATTCTTCTTGAGCTGTGGGGAGAGTGTCCAGGGCATGTCTCTAGATAGAGGGAGGGGGGAGTCCAAAAAGGGCTCTCTAGGCTTTGTTGAAACCTCCATTGCAGGACATGGTGTCTTTGCTTCTAAAATTTTACCACAAATTTCTAGCGATCAACACACTGGAAGGGTGGGATTCCATGCAGAGGGACTTAGGCTTGAGTGGTGGGTCTGTGCAAACCTCCTGAAGTTCAACAAGGCCCTGGGCAGGGTCTGGCACCTGGGTGGAGGTAGTCCCAAGAACAAATAGAGGCTGGGTAGGGCATGGATTGAGAGCAGCCCTGAGGGAAGAACTTGAGGGTGTTGATTGATGAGAAAGTCAAGGTGACCTGGCAATATGCCCTTGCAGCCCAGAAAGCCAATAGTATCCTGGGCCTCATCAAAAGCAGTGTTACCTGCAGATCAAGGGAGGGGGTTCTGCTGCTTTTATCTTGTGAGCCCTAACCTGGAGTTCATCAAGCTCTGGCAGGGAGAAGATGGGTAAGAAGGATGGGGACCTGTTAGACTGGGTCTAAGGGAGGACCAGGAAAGATGCTCAGTGGCCTGGAGCACCTCTACTATGAAGGCAGGCTGGGGGAGTTGAAGCTGTTCAGCCTGGAGAAGATGAGGCTCTGGGGTGACCTTTGAGAACCATCCAGTATCTAAAGGGGGTTCCAAGAGCTAGGAAGTCTCTTGGAAGTCCAAGATACTTTTTGTCCAGCCATATAATGACAGGACAAGGCAGACAGAGGATAGATTTCAGTGAGATATTAGCTAGAAATCCTTTACTGTGAAGATAGACATTGGCACAAGTTAGCCACAGAAGCTGTGGGTGCCCCATCCCTGGAAGTGTTCAAGGCCGGGTTGGATGGGGCTTTGGACAGCTTGGTCTAGTGCAAGGTGTCCCTTTCATTAGCAAGGGGTTTGGAACTAGCTCATCTTTGAGTTCTTTTCCAACCCAAAGCATTTTGAGCTTTTTGTAATCCCATAGAATTCCTAGTAGGAAGTGACAAAGTGGCAGTGTTAATATGACATTAGCGCATAAACTCTCTGTATAAAAGTAATGCTAATTTTTCATTTCCTCTGTCAATTTTAACATGAGTTTGGGGCATTTTTCACTGTTAAATCTAACATGGGATGTTAGAAAAGTAATGAGCTTTCAAATTTGAGCACTGAAACTTCTCCGTGTAAAGAGAAAAAAACCAGCTTGTTTGTAGAGAAATAGCATTTGTAACTTCTGACAGGCTGCAGTACCCCATTCCCTGGCTTGCAACAGTGAGCTGATTAGAATATGGAAACCATGAAGAAATATAAAGTGTTAACTTGATTAAATTGGAAATGGGGCTGCCCACCTGTTCATCTAAATATAAGTGACTCTGCAACATGACCCAACAGTCGTCAGAGGTGGGTAAAGCTAGCAGAAGCTTCAACTGAGCCCTGGCTTGGGCTGGACTCTCCCTCCATGAATGAGGGCAAGCCAAGGAAGGGAGAAGCCTGCAAGAATATCTTGGCACTGCTTCCTGGCTCCCACAGTGACCTTAGATACATATCACTTTATGTAATATTTTTTTCAAATGTGTATAGTCAGCTCTAACAGCTTGTTGATCCCAGCTAAGCTCTTTGGCTTGGCTCTGCTGTCAAGTGTTTTTGTTTGCCTGGGTTTAGTAAGCTGTGTGGCTTGAAGATAGGGGAGCTTCCTAAATATTATGGGAATAAACTCAAAAGCTCCATTGTGATCACTTGTTGAAATAGCTCTTAGTGCACCAGGATTCCCTGATGCTCAGGAGCTAAATGACTTTGACTTGGTGCAAAACCTTGCCAAGCAAATCTGCCTCCAGATCTTATCCAGTGCTAGAAATGTCTTATAGAAGTTCCTTTAAACAACTTCACACCATCCTTCTAAATAGAATTGAATCTGCATAATCCACGTGAAATCTTTTGACTTGGACTGTGAATCTCAATTCTTCTTACTGGGTGACAGTCACCATCCCAGTACTACTAATTAGCTCTTTGTTTAAGTGAGTCCTGACACTGAACTTCTGTGGATGGCATATCTGCCAATTGCATCTCAAAGCAAAGCTTTGAAGTTCTCTTGTTAATTCCACACATTCCTCTCAGCCACCTTTACTGTGCTGCTGTCCTGCAGCTATCTTCCTCTGCTCTGCTGCTTGTTCCCTGAAAGACAGGCTTATTTCTTCTTCTGCCTAACATATGCATTTTTTGCAGGGCTATCAAGTGTTAAATATATGCTTTGGATGCAGCAATGTTATGTTCCTGCTGTAACTCTGCCTCACTGCAGTGATCCTCCCTTGCTTGATCTTAAACCTGTTAGGGTGCACTGGCCAGCAGCTTCTTTTTTGAGTATGTGTTATTTCCTTTCCCAGGAGTCCTAATTTGAAGAAGGAGCCCACCTTCTAATGATAATATAGAGCTTGACTGTTACTTAGAATTAATGGTGTGTTGACATTGAAAATCTGTCTTCACTCCAATTTTATACATTTTATTTATATACATCATATATTGCATTTGTTGCTGAATTAAAAACTGTGTTCCTAATGACTTCCATGGCAATTTTGAAATAGCTGTCTATATTGCATAAATAACAAGCTTTTCAGCTCAGAAGTGATTTACATCTTCCCAAGTTGCATGATTTCTTTGTTAGGCTTATTAAAAATTCTCAAAGGGCACTTTATTTTTACCTCCCTTCCCTTTCCCTGCCATTGTATCTGTAATTCAGTGCTCTCAGAAGTCACAGGGGAATGGCAACCCTTCACAAGCAGCCAGGCTGACAATAACTAGTGCTGGCTCCAAGTCCTACCCCTGTGCCTTTGCTACAATTACACCTTGCCTCTGCTCTGCAGTATCCTGCTTGTTTGTTCCTGGACCTCTTCTAAACAGGAATTAAGGGCAAAAAAATGAATTGTGCAAGAACTCTCCTTTATAGTGATTTTATGCTGTGGGGAATTCTGTTAGAGATTAGCTTTTTGGGCCGTAAAACTTCTTTGAAATCTCTTTTAAGCTGGATGTGAATTCCAGTTTCCTGAGGTAAATAAATACAACTTTCCAATCCTGTTCCATCCACCTGCCAAAATTGGGTCTATAAGGGCAGCCAAAGTCTATTATTGGTTTACACTGGTGTGAATCTTCTGACGTTAAAGGTTGAATCTGTGTAACTGAGAGTGGAATTTGGCTTGTGGCCTTGGTATCTTACATGGCATGGGTGAAAGCATACAGTTGAGATCACATATAACAAGGTGGGGGCTGGTGGGGGGAAGTGAAGGGGAAAAAAAAAGGTACTAAAAAGGGCTGTATACAGGCATGTGAGCATAGGAGTTTTTGTAAATGCTCTGATGGCTAATTTCACCTTTATTTATTAATAAGCCTACATAAACTTCTTATATTAAATAAAATAGACTTGTATTTTTAGGTTTTGGGTTATCACTTCCTTCCAGCAGGATAACAATATTTTTTTGGAAGTATTTGACAGTATGTGCATGAAAGCCAGTATGTTAATGTTTTTCTCTAATAGGGTGAGTGTTTGGATGTCAACTTTGCCAGTTTATGCAGCATGAATCCCCTCTTGGTAGAGGTTAGAACTGAGGTTCTATTATAATAGAGAATTTTGAGAAGTAACTGTTGCTTTTTTTTTTTCTTGCTGACTTTTTGTTTCTATGTTCCCTTTTTTCCTTTTTACTATGACATCTTTAGATGCTCTCATCATCTTTTCAGCAGAATGCTTCTCTGTTCCACCAAGAAAATCCAGTAGCTTTTTTTTTTAGATAATTTTGGATAATGTTAGAAGCCAGAGTTTGAAAAACTCAATTAAACAAAAATTATAATAATGGTTTCTTAGAGAAAAAAATATTTTGGCTATGGAAAGAACATGTGCATAGAAACAATTCAAAGAAATAATACTGCTTTATTCTGGAAAAAATAGAGAATAACAGGAATGGCCATGTAATGATAATTTTAGTGCAGTAAATTCAGTTTTCACTTGCACTGTTTTAAGTATGAAGCAACTCCATTGAACTAGAAGGAACTGAGATTTATGTGCTGACAGTCTCTTTACACATTTACTGGTGATTTTGTCACAAAGCTCAGCAATTTTGAATAATGTCCATAGGAAGAGAGGGTTATTCTAAACTATAATATAAGAGGGCATCCAGGGCCATAGTGGTTATCTGTATGTTGAGTACTGTTTGTCAGAGCACCAAAGTTCTTTGATAGGCAGGAGAGGGATACCTAATATAGTAACTGGAGCAAGTTCTTGGCCCAGTGGAGGAAGGCCTGCATTGTGCATGTGAAAGTCACTTGAAATCTGTGAAGTCTTTCACAAGTGGACTAAAAACCATTTCTCTCACCCACTTTGTCCAGCATTGAAGATTAGAATCAGTCTCAAGGTTTTAAAAATATGAATTGTGATTTCACATGGTGTCTTGGTGGGCTTAAATCACAATGGATCGACTCATGCTTTTGTTTTGGCCTTGAATTTTTGTTGTTTGGTATTTGGAAAGTAATTGTTTTCATTAAGGCATTTTTCTGAATCTTGTGCTGGTACAAAAATCTGTCTTTAGGTCTGAAATTCATTTCCTCAAAAATGTTATTAGGGTGTTTCTGGAGTTGTGGGTGTTTAGATCAGATTGTTAATAAATTTGCCTTAGAGGCTGTTTTACATTCCTTTGGGTCTTCAGAATTTGGGATTGTTATTAGATATTTCCTGTCTGACTCTGAAAGAGGGAAGGAAACTGAAAACAGAAGGGAATACTTGAGGGAACAGCTGTCCTCATAGTCCCACGGGATTTCCTCTGAAAACCTGGCTGTCCAGACTGTGAGATGGATGAATGTCTTCTGTCATCTGAGCCTCCCTAACAAAAATGGTGAATTGTGTTGGGAAACAGCAGAAGCTGCATAATTCTGCTAGGAATGAGGAAGAAAAAGGCTAGGTCAGAGCACCAAAGCTGACTTCAGCTGTGCTTTTCAATGGCTACTGTGCAAAGACTTCCTAAAGTTGTGCCTCTAGTCCCTGGTGTGTTACAAGAGATGTGCAAGAAGAGTGCCTTTTTCTGTTGGTTTGGCTTTTTTTTTTTTTAATGTTTGTGTGGGTTTTTTCCCCCCTGAACTTCTCTGCAAATTTCATGCAGTGCCGTAATCCTGTGCTTTTTGAGGAAAAAGTTCACATTTCAATGGACACAGAGCTACTGCCTAGGCAAAGGTCTGACTACATTAAAGATTAAACTATTGGGACCTTGATTTTATTTCTTGATAGACATAAAAAATTAACACAACACAAAGGTGACTTCTGCATGCATTATTCCTCTCCTTATCTGTGAAGCTGATGTCAAGACCTAACCATTCTGTAGTGTTACATAGCACACTTGGACTTTTTTTCTTCTATTTTTTCATCAGCACGAGCTTTGTCTTTGGTGAGTAGTGAGGGTATGAAATCAGGAGATGTGAGGAATGATGTGCATTTGATCAGTACGTGGCAAGTAACACGATTCTGGCTTATGCTATGGAACAAGGTGACAAAATGGCCCTAATTGTCATGAGAAATCCTATCCTGGGGAAGGCTGATGCCTCTGCAGCTCCAGCCCAGGGAGGGTGCAGGGCAGTGGCCAGTGGAGTAAGAAGGGAATGTGGGAAGGTGCTGGTCCCCAGGCTGTCCTGGGGCTGGTGGCACACAGCAGTAACTTGAGCTCTGGAGAGTGGGGCTTGTTTGAGAGCTGGCAGTGTTGGAAATGTGTTGCTTCAGCTGGAAAAATACGACATCAAGACACTCATAGAAATGATTACTAGAAAAATTTTGCGTTCACCCACTTACTAGTTTATGCAGAAAATGTGGTGTTCAGATCAAAAAAAAATTCTGGAGAGGTGATCAGATTAAAAAGGCAAGAGAGAGGATGTGGGAGAACTTGTTTCAATATCTACTGAATAATCATCACCCTTTAACTTATTGTAGGAGTTTCAAAACCCATGTTTATGGAGGGGATGGAGGAGAAGCAGGGGTAGTGTGAAGTGTTATGATGTTTGGAATTGTCTATCTAGTATAAATTTTTAGTTTTATCTTCTTAAGTGATGATTTCTTTGGTATTAAGGCTCAATTTAAATATAGTGTATTGTCTACTAAGTCATTTAAGAAAATCTGTAAATTATATAACCTCAGTTTATACAGGAGAAACGTCATTGTTTTGCACTGTGACTGAAGATACTGGTGTGTATTAAATGAGTAGGACAACATGGGAATCAGGAGTGTGAACTCCAAGTGGCCTGTGATCTTAATGGAAAAACTGTGGGGCATGTCCAACACTACTCACAGGTTTCCTTTGTTAAGCTTTGTATTGTAATAGATACCTGGTGCCAAGGAAACTGGTTGCTGCTTCCTCCACTGGATCAACTCCCAGCAAATAAGTGAGCCCCTTCATTTGCCTTCTGTGGGGTTTTATTTTTTTTTTTTTCTTCCAGCTCCCTGTTCTCGTGTTCTCCTTTTTTCCCCTCAGCTGTTGAGATACAGGAGAGCATGAAGTACAGACAAAGTACACTAAGCAAACTTAAAACTTCTGGAGTAACTGTGTACAGGGTCAGATTCTGCTTTAATGTACAACTCAGGTATGAAATGCTAAATGGCTTTGTGTAAGAATCCTACTATTGCTAAAACCAGGGAAAGCTTTGCTATGTCTTCTTTGGTTATAAAATTGTCTTTCTTCTCAACTTTCTGGTAAGTCCAGTAGAGTGTTCACCAGGTAACACAGCTGCAGGGAAAGCTCTCCTAGGCTTGTGAAGTTGATAATTTGTCTTTTAGAAAAGTATTATGACAAATGATAATGTAAGCTCCATGTCACTGCTTGCAAAATTTGAATCGCTGCAAGCAAAGCATCCAGCAGAGCTGCTGAATAGGATGGTGTAAGACTTGGCACTGCTGGTTTTTGCAAGTTTTGCCAGGCTCTTTCGTGACTTTCCTTCCTATGATATGAATTTTATCTTTTGCAACTCTTAGAAATAAATGGGAAATTAAGTAATGAGCAATGTTGTTTGAGCTGCCTTTAGGCTGCTGAGCTGCTAAGCAACAAAGACCTTCTGAAGTAACCCCTTCTTTAAAATGATCTCAAATATTAAAACTTTTTTTGTCTTGTTTTAGATTTAGGGATGAAGCAAGGAGGAAGAGAGACAGAATCTAAGCCTCTTCTCACAACTATATAATCTGCATTCATCAGCTACTTTCTTTTAAAATAGGGAGACTATGGCACTACCTTGGACAAAATGTCTAAGTAGGCATTGTCTAAGGATTTGGTGAGCCTAATATTTCATTTAATTCATTGTATAGAAGCAGTTACCACATGCAAAGAACCATAACTCATGAGGGTAGTAGTTCTGGTACTAGGCTTAAACTCTTTCACCAAAACACTCATCTTCTGAACAGGTGTTTTTTCCTGTATGTTGGCATGACATAATTAAGCAATAAATCATGAACGCTTTTAATTGAGTTGAAAAGTTTACTGTTGAAAAAAGAAGAATTTTTTTCTAATGGAAAAACCTTTTTGGATGTATTTTGCAGTTGGATTGGGTTTGTTAGTTGAAATCAAAAACTTTTAGTGGCAAATTTAAGTATCCAGGAGTTTAAAATAATGCATGACTGATTCTTAAACAGATATATTTTAATTTTTCATAAACTTTTCAATGTGAATGCAAATGCACATGGATGAACTTGTACATTCTGTACAACTTATCATTCAGTAGAAAAGATTATGCTGCTGGCAAGGTAACTTTTCCCTGCAGCTGGAATACAATAAGGGTTTTATTTGTTTGTGACACGAATTTTGGCTGATTTCAGAGACCTAGTTTAGTGACTGAATTCTGAATCTCTTGGTACTGTGAAGAGTCTAATCGGTAACAGCCCCTATGAAACAAAACCAAGGTTAAGAATAGGAATCTTTCTAACTCTTTTCTGTTTTAGGTCAGTATCCTAAACATCTAGTTGGCTCAGAAAATTGTTAGTAAGCTGCTTTCATCTGTAAGTGACCAGTGTGAATATTACAGAGCTTGACAGCATCTAAAAACTGTTGGCATGTGTGGAGTAAATTTGGAAATCTCAGCTTTTCATGGTCAGATACGTGTGGTACAGGAGCTGTTTTCATGACTGGCAGTTCTGTTTGTGTTGCACTGAGTGGAATGGAAATAAGCACCCTGCTGGCCTCTGGATGTCATTCCTTGAGTCAGGCCTTAAAGGCTTCAGTGAGGGAGTAGTGTGAGCTCCCCCCGTTTTGTACCCGTTGGTAATCTCCACCTCTAAGGCTCTGGTTAGGCGTATGTCACATGATACCTAAGCCAGGGATTCCCTTTCCCTGATGGGGTATTCCAGAAGGGAATCATATGGATTCAGGAGGTAAAGTACTTAAGGTAAATGCCAGAGCCTGTGACAGATTAGGCTTTTTTCAAAGGTAGCTGGTTTTGTTACCTTCCTGGTATTCAAGGTTGGCTGGCACCCCTCTTCCCTGGGAACAACAGGAACATAAAGTAGACACTCCTGTGCTTTTAGATCCAGTGCCCATCAAAGTCAGTAGCAGTGGCAATTAAGGCACTTGGTTTGTCAGCCTGCTAGTATTTTTAGGAAGCTGATGGAATTTGGCTTGTCATCTAATGCGCTAATCCTTTGCCAAATGTCAGGTCCCCTGACCAGCCACCCAAGTCCCTCTACCAACTGTCACTGTGCCCTGCAGAAAGTGCAATGCCATGGAGTCAGTGACTCAGTGAAGGATTAACAGCCTCTGCCAGCATGCTCTAATTAAACAGCTATATACACAACAGCTGGGAAAAATTCATCAATCACACAATGTTTATTATTGGAATTAAAACACCTTATAACTAATGCATAGATTTGCATTGATTAGCATATCCTGGAAGGAACAAGTGGTGCCAGCTCCATGTGTTTGGGCATTTTGAATGTTTGTATCACTTGTACTGTCACCCATCTGCCTCTGCTTTGTTAACCATAGTTAAAGGGTTGATCAGTTTTGCAGCTACTCAGGGTCAACATCTGTAGAACTGTGATGCTAAACACTACAAGGAATTCTAAGTTTGCTTTGTCACGTGGTCTGTGGTATATTTGTGTTTGTCAGTCTTCCAGGCACGTGGACAGGACTCTCAATTTAGTCACACTTGAGCAAATCAGTAGCAAGGCAACAAGTACTAGATGAGTTGCATAGACTTATAGCCGTGGTTAGTTCATAAAGAAGGTCAGTTTATTTCTCTGGGCATTTGTGGGCTGTCTAATGTGGCATTAGTGCAGTGGTGTGTGTCCTCTTGTAATATGAGGTGGCTATGTGGCACTCATACCACTGGAAAACTTAATATATGAAATGTTTTCTAAGCTTTTGAAGATGGTCATATAAAAATGTGCTCATGTGCACTCACATTTTTATATATTCAATGTCTTTTTAATAAGAGAAACGTGTTTGCCTGATTCAGAAGCAATTTTTTCTATTTCTGTCAACACTGACAAGGGTTTCAGTAATATGGGTACAGATAGTGTTCTGAAGCACTTGATCCATGTGTTCATGGCTCCTACAAGGTCTGAGGTCTCACTCAAGGCCTCCAAACTTATGGTGTTCTTCCTAGAACCATTGTATCCAAACTAAATGGAGCAAACCTTAATGTTAGAGCTCTAATACAATATCCTTCTCCAAGGCATGAAACTGAAGATGCAGAAAAGAGCAAGCAAGAAGTTAGATTCAAGGTTCTGAACCTCATGGTCTTCAGTGCTCATGAAATGGTATTTACAGAAATATGTGCTTGGCAAGCTGGTACTAATTGCTTTTCCTCCTCTAGAAAAAAAAAGCTTGAAAATACTGTGGCACTGACAGTTTTAAAAATATATTGGTAGGTGGGGTGATAAAAATCAGGTTATTTGTGAATGAGAATTTTTTACTGCTTTAATGAAATGAAAGAAAATATTATTCAGTCCTGGAATATTTTTATGATACAGTAAGCACTGGCATTTGTGTTTGTCTGTGGCAGGATGTCTTCTGCATTTTGGCATGTCAGAAAAATGGTTATTGTGGAGGAAGTCTACTGGATCTCTTTTAAATCATAAAATTAAAACCAAATATAAGGTGCAGGGATCTGCACCTAAATATCTGACTCCTGAAAGATAAGATTATCAGCCAGCACTTCATGGCTGTAGTAGGAACTGTTTTGGTTGGTGTTTTAAATTAACTTTTAGGTCAAACCTTGAATATTGCCCACAGTGTGCAGACATCTGATGAGGTATTATAACAAATTCTTACTACTATATAATTAAGATAAATAACACTTTTAATAACTCTGACCTCTCATTCGAGATGTGAAGACAATAAGTATGTCTAGAGAAGAGCAAAGCAGAATTTATTTTTTCATCTCACCTACTGACTTGGCATTCATGGCAGCTGGTGTTCATGAGGGAATTCAGGAAGCTGAGGAGCCCTTCCTCACAGGGCTATGGGGAACAGAGTTCATTCACCACATTGTTCTCTTTCTTTGACAGGTCCTTTGTTACCCTTTGAGCACTGCCCAGACCTTTGAGAATACTCTGTTTACCAAGATGAAGAAAAAGAATCATTCCAATGGGTATTTCAGAGATTCTGCTGTCAGATGCTTTTCTGCTTCCACACAGGCTCAATCCTGACATGACTGTTGACTTCAGTAAAAGTAAGATGATGTACTTGTTTTGTTGTTTTTTCTCATGAACAAACTGTATGTGTCTTTGGATTTGCCACAACATACTACTGGGATTGGCAGCAGCAAGACAAAAAAATCCAGATGAAATGGTTATTGATGCACAATATAAATGCTTTGTGTCCTTTGTGAGAGCTGATGGAGATTGCAGTCATAGCAAGCTGAATTCCCACTTCCATGGACAGATGTGCTGGCACAATATGCCCTGGTATTTAGGTATATTGACTTCCCTGCCTTGGACCAGGAGGCACTTGCTTGATTATGGGTGAGGCAGACCTACTAGTAGCTGCACTTACCATAGTTTGAGCACAAATCTAATTTATTTCTGACATTTCCTCCTTAAACTGCTCCATCACAGGTTCATGTGTAGTGGAGGGTGTCAGTCCTGAACCTGGTGCCTGCAGCTCCAAGGGCTCCATGTGTGTTAGAGGATGAGAGGGGTTTTAAAATGTGTCAGCCTTTACTGCACTGAAGGGTTTGACTTTAATGCCATACTTGCAATATTTCTTCTAATTAAGAAGTGTGAGGAATACTACTAATTCAGCAGTAAAGTTAATTAGCACAGCCTATAAATGTTTATTTGTTTTTTAATAGCAACAAATGTATTGTAAATTACTCCCTTGCTCATCTATTGTAAAATCCTGCTGTTAGAGTAATTTGTAACATAACTTTTTTTTATAATAGCTGTTGGCATTACAAAAGCGGGAATATGATTTTGGTGTTGATTGTGGAACAACCATGTTAAGTATTAAACTTGCAAAATTCTTAAAAAGATCTCTGTGAAACAGATTAAGATAAATTTCATGTGTACTGATGGATATTGAACTGCTTAATGTAGTCTTTATTTACAACCAGAAACCTACTTTTGCAGGCATTTAAAATCTGAAATAGATAGGTTTTTCCTAAACACAGATTTACTACATCTAAACTATAAGAACTTTGATAATTATTGGCTTTTGAATAAGTGTGGAAGTAGAACTTCTAATTTTATCTGTTAAATTGACTGTAGTTTCACAGATGCTTATGAAAACTTGATAGCAAACTTTAAATAATCTATAGGCTTTTATAATATTTTTGGTAGCAAGTACTGTTTTTATAGCATTGTAGGTGTACCTAATAGTTTCAAAGTGAACATTTGAAACTAAAATGTTGACATATTTTAATTTACTCCTTAATGCAGTTCTGCAGTTCTTACTTTTTGCAGTAGCACAATCCTGGAATGAAAAGATGCCATTTAGTCCTGCTTTGTTCAGGACAAATACTTTGTGCTGCACTTAATCCCATCTGAAATGAGGGGATATTGAGATGCAGGTTTAAGACATATGTAATGAAGAGGGGAAATAGTAAGGTGCAATTTCTACAGTGAGGTGATTTCCTTAGAGGAATATCTTTTAGAGGAAGGTAAAGAACTGAGAGTCAGTTTGGATTTCTAGAGAGGGAACCTTCAGTAGGAGTAGAAGACATTTTGAAAATGACTAAGAGGCTGGTTTGGGGGAATGGAGGCATTATGTGGAGACAGAAGGGTTATACATACCTAATTCACCTAACACTAGAAAACAGAGAAATTGCCATCTCATACTGTTTTTTTCCTTTTGTTTTAAGTAAACTTTGCCCTTGGGTGTTCTGAGAGAGAAATCTTGACTGTTAATACTGTAATCAATGCTATCATCTTTTCTGCAACTTCAGTGTTTTATAGACTTTTCAGTCTTGATGCTGGTCAAACTTTGAGTCACTTAAATTAATTAAGGTTTTACAATTTTGCAACATCATCTCTAATGCAATGAATCTGGTGACATAACCATCTTCTCAGTGTAATTTCTGTCTCAAGAAGAAAGTTTGGAAGATTATCCAGCTGTTGATATGGTGGCTTATGTATTGGCGGTGTTCCCATAGAGAAACAAATAGTGTATGGAAAGCAGTGAACTCTTTCTTTTTTGGGAACAAGAGGAACATAAGTCTTATATTCAATCTCAGATATACTGTTGGAGACACTGAAATGTCACCCATAAGGCTGAATGGGATTTACTTGCCCAGCAAAAGCTCTTCTGGAGAGTTATGACTTTGGTATGAAAACCAGCGCATCTACTGCACATTTGTCAGTATTCTCTGCATAAAGCGTGTATTTTCTGAGGATTTGAGTAAATGTTTTTTCTTTAATAAGTGTGTTTCTAATACATGATTATTTTTAATCTTGGCTTCTGAATGCACAATGCATAACTTTGGGTCCTGCAATAGTTCCCAGAAGGCAGTTGGTTGCTGAGGAAATATTGTCTTAGTGAGGTTCTCTTTTATTAGCCATTAAGTATTAGATTTATACTTTTCAAAAAGATATTTGCAAATGTCTCATTAAAACAACTGATCCAAAAGAGTAGAAAGGTGGTGTCTAATCTAACCCTCAGTAAAGAATCCTGGACTGCAGACTCATTATGAATTAATTCCAAATGGTGTAGAATAACACCATATATGTAAAGCTATAGGTTATGTTTTCTTAGGTTTAGAAGACTAGATGCAGCTCTAACAGAGGCAAAGTTGCTTCACATTTCTTTGCGTGTTAAAAAAAGAAAAAATATCTCTGGAGTTTGAGCTGAATTTAGTTTGAATATTGATATTGGACTGGGGAAGAGGAGCAGAACACAGTGATAGGCAATTTTCAGACCCCTACCAAAAGCTGATTTCCTTTGCTCCAGCCTTAAAAGTGAATATCTGGGTCCTTGGAAAAAGGACTTAATGAAGAAGAAAAAGTACTGATTTTAGAAGTTGGTGTATGTTACTGAGGAAAGCTTGGATCAGCAGGTAGGTTGCAAGTGGACTTTGAAAAATCTGTGCTATGAGCTTGCTTTGCTCTTTGTGTGGTTATCTCTGCATTTTTGCAATCACTTAAGAGTTGTTCAGCTAATCAATACTGATCAATGTATTCATGGCAAAGTCAGTTGTTAAAAAAATTGAACGGAATGAGTGATGCCCTGCTGAGCAGGTGCTGTTTACACCCCTGGATGGCAGATGAAAGGCGAAGTACTATCTGCCTTCAGTGGTAAAGAGTTTTATCTCCTGTTTGAGAACTCTATAGACACATCCATCAAGTGGTCTGACAGGGAAATATATTGGGTTACAGCACTGCAAGAAGTCCAGATTATGTTCCTGCTGAGCAGTAACAAATTGTGGTGAACTTTATAAAAAGTTTCTTTCTGTTTTTCACAAAATGATGCAGTATGGAGGCAGTCAGTCATCACAAGAGACAATGGAGAAACCTCTGGAAAAGTTTGCTACTCTTTAATAAGCAGAAGATGTGAAATTGTAGATTTGGTTTTCTTTATCTGTACAACCACTTGTGGTCTCTGCTCTTTTATAAGCAGGCTAAATCTACCTAAGTTGAAATTTGCTTTATTTGCTGCCAAATTAAAAAAAAAAAACCAAAACCTAATGTCCTGACCATAAGATCATGTTCTTGTGTCCCATTTGTGATGGGCCACCATCAGCTTCCACTGAACATGGTAAGAGATGCAGCTAATTCTGCTGGGGCTCACTAGAGAACCCTAATTCTCTTCCAATAATAAAATAGAGTATTTTCATTCCACTTACCTCATGTATGCATTTCAGCTAGACTGAGAGTTCAGTAGGCTTTCTTATTTTTGATTTATTTAAGAAGGAGCTCTTGCACACAATTAGGACCCAAGTGCTTTTGAATGCAGCTATATTCAGATTTAGAACCTCAATGTGTTGCTGGCCTTCTCTTTTATCATTCCATCCTGGGTCTGAATATCCTTCACCTTGAAGAAACTTCAGACTCATCTGTAATGCCAGTGGGAAATTATAAATATTTGAAAACAGGTCCAGAGTTGTTTTCAAGCTTTGTGAACTTCAGCCAGCCATTCCATTACGATGCCATTTTCTTTGCTGAAATCTGAAGGAGAGAAAGTTTTCTGGTTTCTTTGCATCCTTCTGAAAATCTTTGCATTCATATGGAAAATCAACATCCTTTGTGTCTTTGCATGTATCCAGGTATACACAAATAAAACGTTTAACATGTCTGAGATCCTGGATGTTTTAACAAACAAGAATTAATTTCTTCTGCTAATTCTTTGGTGTCTCTTTCAAACCAGTTGTGTTTGGCTATACGGTCTGAACTATTTTTGAGAAACATCCATGTGTTCTTAGACTCAAAAGGAAAATATAAAAGGGAGAGATATTTCCTTTCAGTTGGATGTTCCTCTTACAGTGTGAGCATTAAGAGCCATTGGACACCTAATATTTTGTTTATATGGAAGCTAAGCTACCTTTTAAAAATAGATACAAGTGAATGCAATAGAAAAATAAAGGAGAAAGTTTATTAGACAAGGAAGGCTGATGTTGTTTAATGAAGTGTGGCATTCTGATCTGTTTCTAAAAGCCTTGGTAAGCAATAGGGGTAAAACATTTCTCTTCTGGGCTTCTGCTTTACACATTGCATGCTTGCCTTGAGGGATTCGAAACCTAAATAAACCTTAACTCGCAAAAGATTTAAGTATGACAAATCTCATCCTTTTTCTGGAATGGCTTGGGGGCTGATTGTTTATTTAACAAGTTGGTGCCCTGATTTTGCCACTGACACCCTTCAACAAAAGTCCCCTCACAGGCATTTAAAGTTGCAAAAGGGAAGAGAATTGAAAAGAAAGGTGTCAATGCGCAAAGCTACAAAGGTCTGCTGAACTAGGTGTTTGCAATATTTACTAATGATATCCAAAGATGCAGCACTAGAATGGTCTCAGAGAGAGGAGTCAGTGATGTTCTGATATAATCAGACCAAATGAGATCTTCCTAAGAGTTGTTGGTTGCTTGAGTTATGTACAGGAGCTCACTTGGGAAGAGGGAAATCACATCCATGGAAAGACCCAGAGGAGTCCTTGCAAAAATCCTAACAGACTCAAGTGAAATTTAACTAGTGCATGGGCTTTGTGCCAGCTCATAAAAGGTGAATGTGTTTTATCCTTAGATGTCAAGATTGTTGGAGGGCTGAATTTGGGAATTGGCTTTTGTTCTCTTGACTGAAGCTGCTGGGAGTTGTTGCAAAAGGCAGGTGCAGATGTAAGCGTAGCATCCCTACATTAGCCCTTCCCAGAAGAGCATGGAGTGCCAAACACAGCTGTGAGAGCAAGGGCAAAAGTTGGTGTTTAGTTCATAGATTGGATTTTGATGGTTTTTTTGTTTTGATTTGCGTGGGTTTTTTTTGTTGTTGTTGTTTTTTGTTATTTTTAAATTTTGTGTTGTCGGGTTGTTGGTTTGTTGTCGGGTTGTTGGTTTGTTGTCGGGTTTTTTTGTAGGAAAAATACTTTTGAATGTTTTGGAACACTGATACAAAACTATTTTCATAGCTGCAAGATTCCCTTCCCACCAACTGTTTTTTTTTTTTTTTGATACAAGACTTTATTCCCTTTTAAAAACTTTCTAACTAAGATGCTTTGCTTAGTCGTCAGGGAAGAGGTTTTTGTCATTTGTCTAGTTCCTTTCTCTTTCTTATTTCCACTTTTTATACCAAGATGCAAGAAGAGGGGGTATGGTATGAGCTGAAGAATGGGGAAATGGGTAGAAACCCCCCTATTTATATAATTTGGAACTGGGAAGGATGAAAATAGTGGTTTTCCCACTAGTTACCATCACTGTACAGTTGGAGGGAAAGTGGACAAAAGGTGAAGGCTTCCTTTCATGTTGTGGACATTCTAATTTTTGTTATGAGTTTCTCAAGCTGCTTTTACAGGACTAAATTATCATATTTCCCCAGATGAGATTTCCTATTCTTGCTTCATTCCAAGTCACAACAGGCTCTTCAGCAATCACTTTGAGTTCCTGGTTTTGACATTGTAAAAGTTGGATTCTGCTATATTATTATATTAAAATGCAAAACAAAAATCTTTGCATAGGAAAAATTTGCAATTTCTTTTCATGTACCTGGGATATTTATGGGTTTTGGAAGCACTGTTTCAATGTGATTTCCCCTTGTGACCAGACAAACCTTTGAAGTTGGGCAGTGACAGTGTTCGATAATCTTCTGATCAAAAAGGAAATTGAGCATGATTCTGAAATGTGCAAGCAGATTATATTAGTAACTGATATACATCTCATCTTAAATAGTTAATTCAACCCTTTTTACATTTTAAAATAAATTATTTATTCATGGAAATACACATTTAAAACACAGTTTAATACCAAGAGTCATCAAAAAAGTGACATACACGTATATCCTAAGTTGCAGTAAAACCCAGCATCTCAAATGCTCCTCAATGAAAAATCTTATTTGTCCTTACTTTACATGTAGAGAATGGACTTGAAGTGGTTCAAGAGACTTGATTAAGAACAATTTAAGTTTAATTTTTTTTGAACAAATGGTAGTATCTTCTTTTTCCATTCAAGTAGTTGTGACTGGAAAACAAAATATTTTGTATAATTTCAAATTATATAATTTTCCTTAAATAACTTTTTATGAACAGCTTTTTCTCTAGTGCTTTTCTAATTTGCTGAGGAAGCTGAGAGGGAGTCAAGATGGAGAACAGGCAGACGCCTATTTTAATGAAAGCTTTCCAACCAATTCTGCTCTGTATGTACTCTTTTCTAGATTTTTTTTCCCTCACTGACTAAAGGATTCTCCCTTATTATCAACATTTATAATTTTATTGTGTTTGACCTATTAAATACTGCATCCAGCGAATCTTTACTTTTCAATACCAGGTGGCTAAAGATGAAAATGGGTCTCATAGAGTAACTGCAAAATGAACTTTAAATTCTAATTAAAAGTCATCTTATCAACACTACATTTCACATTGTATAGTTATGGGTCTGATACTTTTTGAATTGGTTATGCCAGATTACTTTATAGTACATTGTGATTGAGAGGGAGCATGACTTTTTTGAGCAATTTCTTTTGCACAGCAGGGTGGCTTAAATTAGTGTGACTGACATCCTCCTAATATGCTTACAAATCTTTGGAACAATTGATTTGAAACTTGAGCATTTTTGTTCTGAATGGATAACAGCACAGGGAAAGAAGTTGGATGTGCAAGCAAATTCACAGAGCTGTTTCTCTTAAATCCCAGTCCAAGGTGTATCTAAGCATATGTGTAAACTTAGCTTATGAATATTGCTAAAGCAAGTGGAAAAACTCAGGCCCAGAAGAAACTGTCACACCTCATAGGAACAAAAATGAAGCCAGGACTTTACCAATGAGTAAATTTACAAAATACAGGTGCTTAAATGTTTGAGAGAAATACATAAAAGAGGTGAGGAGAAAAATATTGCCTTATTTGAAATTCTCCCAGGTGAAGGATCCAGCATATGTAAAAATCCCAATTAATGTCAAAGATGCTTTCTCTGGACTGAAACCTGAAAATTTGCCTGGACTGATCTCTTAAAAACTATTTTCCTTAGCCATGTTGCTGTTCATCTCCAACATTTCATACATTGTTTACTTGAGCAGGGATTCCCTTTTATGGAACACCAGTGCTGTCCCCCTCTCCTGTGTCAGGCATTAATTGACTTTCTTAATGTATTTTGTGTAAAATTTTTGCTGAAAGATCTCTAATCACCTGTCCTTTATATCTGGCAAGTAGAGTACTTCTATCATTATAAAAGAGAATTTGGAAAATAGTAGCCAGTGTTCAATCCAACAAATATCAATCCAACAAGTATCAATCCAACAAATGAGTTGATAATCCTTGTAAAGAGCCATGTCCTTCCTGCTGCTGAGTGTGCACCTATGCTGAGAGCCAGTTCACCTTGCAGCGTGGTGAAGGATTTCTGTGGGGTTAGGACTGCAGAACAAGCTGTCCAGAACTTTGGAGCTCAGGACATGTTCATTTACATATTAAACACATGTAAATGAACATGTCCTGAGCTCCAAAAACTGGAGCTATCTGTGAACTGTGCAGCAATTGATACAATATCTTGATTTTTAAAGATACTGTGAAAGGTAATAGGAACAAATTTTGTGTGGAAACATCCACATGAATCCTATAAAATACCTGTGTGACTAGTGGTGTGGTGAGACTCAAATGAAGTTCCCAAACTTTGTATTTATCTGTCTAGGAGGTGAAAATAGTGCTAATAACACCCAGGTCTCAGGCTAAATTCCTCTATGGGCCATTCACTTAAAAGCTGGGCTGATGATCCTTGTGGGTCCCTTCCAGCTTTAGAATATTCTGTGATTCTCTGATTCTGCTCTCACAGTTAATTGCTGACGTAGTGTAATTTATTCTAGACAGTTATTAGACTTCCTCAACAGCGTTCTTTTGAGATCTTGCATTACTCTCTGAGTATACTTCTTTTGTTTTAGAGATATCTTAGAGCTTTCTAATTTAGAAATAGATCATCTTGGTGAAGAGTCAGCTTTTCCTAGTTACTCAGAAAGTACCATTGTGTGTGGAATATTTGAAGTAAGATGCACTATTGTAGCTGAAACATTTTCTAGTGACAGCATGAGTTTTCTCTGAAGAAGTCATACTGACCCTTGCACCTGACTTATCAGATTAGGAATTCTTTTGCATTGACTCTCATGATATCAATATGGCAGTGCTAAAGAAAGGTACAGTCCTTTCCCCTTAGTCTACTTGTCTTGCCTTTTTCTCCTGTGACACAAATGCTGTCTAGCTGGAACTAATGTGGACTGAAGAGAAAGTCATGTTAGCAAAGGTTTGTGAGTTGACTGAGCATGTGCCTGTCCTTTGGTACCCCATAATCTGTTGTGGGGTTGTTCGGTCAGCTGAGAGCAGAGGTTTGGAGTTCAGTTGGCATTTAGCACAAATGATGTCATCACCCCACAGGGTGCACTTACAGAGCAGAGCTCAAGAGCTGCTGCTGATCACATATTGATGTGTAGTTTTTATGCCATGCATTAAGCTTGTGTGTTGTTACTGGTAGGCTTGTTAACGATGCATTTTGCATCAGTAACTATACTGCATCTTGGTTGAAGATATTTACAGATGTGCAAGGTGGTGGGTTTCCAAAAGACTTAGAGATGGGTACATGAATGCAATTTTCATTGTGACATTCTTCTCTGAGATTCTCACCTGCTAATTCTCCATTTGTACAAAACTAGAGAAACTCTTCATGTGGCTGGATGGTGCTGCCTGTGCTCCTCTAAGTGCAGCCAAGTTGGGCTGGAGGGTGCAATAGCTGCTATTCCACCAGTACAGTCAGTAGTGATATCAACATCCCTGTCATGTGGTACCCACTCACACTGAGGCACTAAACCAAAACATCCAAAGACCATCTCTTGCAACAAGCGTGTTGACATGGCTCCAAGCTGTAGCTCAGTTGCTTTGCTTTTTCCTTCAGTTGCTGTGTTTATGGCCTCTTTCATTTTTCATATGCTCACAGAACAACAATAGGCAGAAGGTAAGGTAGGTCTGCCAAACCCCATTTTGTAGAAAGCATGGGGCACAAAGGTCTGACACAGCCCTGGAATCCAAGGAGGGTAAAAATTGCAGTGCATGGGTTTAGACTGGAAGGAGTTGAAAAGCATACCTCAATGCTACCTTGGAGCCCATTACCACTTTAAAAGTCACAGATGTGCCATCTCACAACTGGATCCAGAAACAGCTACTAACCTGCAGTTCCTCTGAACCTGAGCCCATGGGACTGTGGCATGTTTGTGGTGTCTAGGCATCCCTGGCAGTGGCTAGAGAGTAGGTGTGCACCTGTTTTCTAGGTGTTGGAGGTTTGTTTCTCTTTGGTCTGCATATGATTGGAAGCTGTGTCTTTTCTGCCAGTGTTCCTCAGTTATTGAGGATCAATCTTTTGATATTTAAGTGGTAAAAATTCCTGGTTTTTTATGGTTATTGCAGCGAGTGGGCTGGTTCCTGTCTAGAACCTGTACTGCTGGTTTGGCATGTCAATCCACCATACTGACCCTTGAAGTCCTGTTCAGTTTTCACCTAGTCCTAGAGCCGTTGGTTTTCACACCACCTGCACATTATGTACTTGCATAGTTGGGGCCTGAGGAGTGCATTGTGCCTCTTTCAGCAGGTGTTTCTGCAGCACACCTTGTGCCGAATGGCTCTCTCTTACCAAACAGCTGGGGGTTTAGTGTATGTTCATACGATGTTAGAGATCTTATTTCACAAAAGCCAGAGCAGCCTAACTAGCCACTAAAGGAAAACCAATCCAACCTTTCCAGTTTTACAAAACAATCTCTTGAAGTATGAAAAACTTGACATCTAATGAAATAATGCTGAATCATGTGAATATGTTGCAGTCTGTGAAGGGTTAGAATTGGGATGCTGACAGCTCTGAAGCTTATTTTAAAAGTTGGTAACAGTTCAAATCTTATCAGCTTCTGAGATTTCATCTGTTTCTTTGGGAGGGTGGGATAAATGTCTCTGGACATGATGCCAAGATTGAATCTTTTGGAGGAAGACTTGGATGAAAACTCCTTTCTTCTTCTGACCTGATGTCTTCTCACCCATTGTGATATTATACAAATTGAATTTCAGCGCTAGGGAGCTAAGGATTCTGCAGTGGTTAGCAGAAGTGTCTTTCCATCTGATTACCCTTGAGGTCAGAAGCATGTAATATATTCAGGGGGGTTTCTAATCGAACGAAACTCAGAATATGCGAGGGTTGTAGACAGCAGCTGGCCCCAGCAGAGACTAACAGATTTGCTGAGAACCTGCAAAGATCTTGGCAGGATGTCAACAAAGATACTGCAGGGTTGCTAGATGCCAGGAAAAAGAGATCTTTGGTTTGCAGCAAGGAAAATGGTATTTAGGGAGGATGGGATGTAATAAATTACAATAATAGCACTGCAAACAAGTCTCATCCAAAAGTATCAGAGACTGACTGTAGCTGGAAAGCTGTGTACTCATTTTCACTGGTAAAGAAGCTGAAGTGGATGCAGGTGAAAAGACATGCTTTCTTATAGTTGCACAGTATTATTATTAGAGCCCGGCAAGTAGTAGCTGGATTCTATTCCAGAATTGGTTTTTAAATTTAGTGAAGGATGACAGGAACAAAAGCAGTGATGGAGAAAGGGATGTAACTGATTTTAAACAATGGGAAATAGAATAATGGAATCTGGATGGATAACATAGAGACATTTGTGAGGAAGATCATAAAAGAATTAGTAAGGACCTTGCTGTCTTTCTGGGATGATTCTGGGTTGAATCTCTACAGCACCAGGAGTTTCTAGCTTGCAGTATCCAACTATAAATTTAAGTTTACTCTGCATTTGCTTAGTGAATTGCTCTGGCAAAATATGTAGGTATTTCTCTGAAATCTTTGGGAGCTGTAAGTGCTGGCTGGCCATTTACCTGGTTGAGTGTAACAGTGCATGCCACCCCCACGCCTGACCCTTAGATGCTTTCAGAGGACTTTTAGGTCAGTCTGCAGGAATTTTTTTGATCTGTTGTGCTAAGGTGTT
Organism: Onychostruthus taczanowskii; assembly: GCF_017590055.1. Lineage (NCBI taxonomy): Eukaryota > Metazoa > Chordata > Aves > Passeriformes > Passeridae > Onychostruthus > Onychostruthus taczanowskii. Next base: position 4,374,828 of record NW_024502014.1, read on the forward strand.
CTCCCTGCTTCTTCAGGAGAATGTTAGTGAAAAAGGTGCTCTCTAAAGAGCCTGTCCAGGATAAGTATTTTGCTTGAAGCAAAATTCTGGCTTTTAAAAAGGCAGCTTCACGAGGAAAGAAAAGAAAACAGGTTCTCATCTGATTGGCAGACTGAACATGGCACAGAGAATAGCAGCTCTGATCAGGACTATGTACATGGAAGATTTCTGCCCTACAGGATAGGTTTTTCTCAGAGATTCAGAAATTTTATTTATATTATTTCAGGGGGATTTCCTATTCATTTACTCAGTAAAGCAATCTATGCTCCTTATCATTGTTCTTAGGACTTGATTTGGTGATTACCTCATCAGGTTAAAATCTGTTACTGACAATCTGTCTTAACTAGATGGCTTTGTTTTTCTGGCAGGATGCCAGCAGAGGGGGGAAAAGCAGCTGTTCCTTGAGATGGGAATAATAAAAAAATGCCAACTGGTAAAATCTTCCTGACTTTTGCTGAACTGAAAAATGCCATTAACAGCTCTTGGAATTCCTTGGTTTCTTGCATCCAAGAGAAATAATGCGGCAGGCAGGACACCATTGAAAAAGTGGTAGTGGACTGAAATGTGTACACTGAAAATGCCAGATGGTGGGGGCTCAGGAGAAATGCAAACTGCAGGCTATTACTAAAACACAAGGATCACAATCAATTCTTTACCTGTCTATGGGTAGGTTTCAAAGTAGGAGACAATGTCGGCTGTTTTAAAAACTACTGAATGGACCAAATCCAACTTCCTACCATGCTATCAACCTGCTCAGAAAATAGTGGCTTCAAATAGCAGTATAAAACTCAGTTTTGTGATAGCTTTCCAGGCCTTACAGAAACTTTGAACTACTTGTACATTCTTCCTTTAGCAGAAGTGTTAAACAGGTAATAGAGCAGAGGATGTGTTTCTGTTGACAGCCTCTATGTGAGCAGTCTAATATAAAAAAGAGAAAACCCTGAAAATCTCTGAAACCTTGGAATAAACCTCTGTTTTCAAGCTCCTGTTGGAGCAGGGAGGCCGTGGCAGCAGGCTGGTCAGTGTGGCTTCGTAAGCCGTGGGGATCTTTCTGCAGCAGCTGCTGCGTGTCACAAGTCTATAAATTGACTTCCTGCCACAGGAGGCCTCCAGCAAGTTCATCTGGAGAGTTACTGGGGGAAATCCTCGCCTTTCATCTTACCAACAGAGCAAATCTATCCAGGGCCATGCCCAGGGCTGGGAAGGGATTTGAGCTGGTACAATCCTTGTGCCAGCCAGCATGGTATTGATAAATAAAACTGCTGTGGGTTGGGAGCTCAGTGTTTTGTTGTTGGAGAGAAGGCCCTCTCCTTTGAGTGTATATACACACATCCATCATAGTCTTTGTTTTTAAAAACTCTCAGATGAGGACACACTTCTTTCATCATGTCTCAGATAACATCCCACAATATATTTTCTTTTCCCCCACCTCTTTCTTTGTCTTCAATGCAGTTATGTGCTATCCATTCTCTTCAGGGTGGATGCACATTCCCTTTCCAGTGTTCAATTCCCTTTACAATAATCCTTATCTAACAGTTTTGGAACTGTCCTTCTCCAAAAGGATTTAATTTCCTTTAAAAATTGCACTCTCACTGAATCAATAATCCAACAAGGATCTCTGGCAAAGGATGGGTTTTGGTGTGGTAAGTGTCTCAAGAGTTAGTAGCTAATATCTTTGTTGGACCCCATTGTTTAACTGAAGTTTAACTCCTGAGCTGCTGAGTTCAAGCTTCTTGCATTTTCTTTCTGCACCTGAGGAATCTGTCTGTTTTCTGCCAAGCAGAGGTGTATCGTCTCAAAAACATATATCTTCTTCTGCATTACTAAAGATTTTCATTACTCATTCAGCATATTAGATAGGTTTGCACTCATTAAGGTTTAAACCTGAACCTGAATATGCTGTTTCATACCAAGAAGAGTAATTATTTTGCATATCTGTGGTTTTCAAATACAGTCATGGATACTGAAATGAAGAGGAAAAGTCCACAGTGAGATATTTTGAGGGTTTGTCCTGGCCTATATCCATCCTTGATTCCTCTGGTGTGCAGGATAAAGGCTATGTTTATAGCAAAATGTGAAATAAAAAGAAAGTAAAAGGCTCAAAAATGTGGACATGTTTTAAGCCTTGTGGAAGCTGGTAAAATGGAGTAAGTGTAATTTGATTTAGAAAAGCAAAGTGCAATGCCTGAGTCCTCAAAAGTGTGTTAGGCTTAGACTGTTTTGGCATAATGGATTCTGGAAATTGCATTTAAATGCAATTTAGAACATCTATTCAATAAAGCTTTCTGACCTTGTTGACTTTTGGGGTTGGAAGGGTAAGGCATAAATAATAGTGGGGGGTGGGGGGGAAAAGTAGTAATTCTTAAACCATGCTTATTAGTATTGTGATCAGTTTTGGTCGCTGCAACATAAAGATAAAAAGCTCTTGGAGAGCATCCAGAGGAGGGAAATGAGGATGGTGAAGGGCCTTGAGAGAAAGCCTCTTCAGGAACATTTGGTCTGTTCAGCCTGGAGAAGAGGAGGCTGAGGGGAGACCTCATTGCAGTTCCACCTTCCTTGTGAGGGGAAGACGAGGGTAAGCACTGATCTCCTCTCTGAGGTGCCCAGTGCCAGGACCTGAGGGAATGGCCTCAAGTTGTGTTAGGGGAGGTTTAGGCTGGCTATTTTAGGCTGGCTATTAAAAAGGGTTCTTCATTCTTCACCCTGAGGAGTTTTGGGCCCTGAACAGGCTCCCCTGGGAAGTGGTCACAGCACCAAGCCTGGCAGAGTTCGAGAAGCATTTATCCAAACTCTCAGGTACATGGTGTGATTCTTGGGGTGTTATGTGCAGTTCTGGGAGTTGAACTCAGCCATTGTGGGTCCCTTCCAAGTCTGCATATTCAGTGATCCTGTAATTTAGGCACTCCTGAGTTTTGTTGCTTACTGGAATACTCTCTGAAGCACTGGAAACAGCTTTCCCACTGAGTTAAAATCCCAAATATATATATTGGTTCAAATACCCCAAGTCATAGACACCAGATATGAATAGTACAGATTTTTGTGCTGGCTCAGTGTTCTACCACGTGTGGCTGTGAGGGTAATTCTTGCAGTAGTAGAGTTCCACACTGCAAAGGCAATTCACATATGTGGGTATGGGGTTTGTCCTGCCCTGTTCTGCTAAAGGCAGTGGGGTCCAAACACAGTCTGCCTCACTTGTCAGCAAATCAGCCAACAGTCAAATAACACTACTAAGAAAAAAACTCCCATGAAATTCTACCCTCTTTCAATTAATTTCATTTCAGAGTAAGGCAGAAGTTGGGCAGATCTTAATTATAAAACTCATGTGACATGCTGTGGCAATTTGCTCTGTGAGACTTAATTGTCTGTTTGTGCATGGATATTTTGGGGGGATAATATTGGGGAAGGGACGTGAAGCCATCAGGTAAACAGCCTGGGGTTCATACACAGGCTCTTAGAACTCCCTTGTGCCTCTCTGTACAATTACCTGATACATGCATCGGAGTGGTTTGTGCATACACAAATACAGAACACTCGTAGGAAGTGTATGTATATCATTTAGAAAGCACTGTTGAATTTTTGGCTTATGCAGGCACATTCTGTGGCCTGACAAGATTACTCCCGTTGGAGTAATAACTAGAAGGTTTGCTTATTTAGGGCCTGTTCCTACTCCCTTTGAAGCCAATGGCATAATTCCCAGTAATGTTTAATGGTGCTGGGTCAAGTCTTTAAGGATGACAGAGTTTGATGTTGGAGGCCTCAGCCAGTGCTTACTGGAGTACACAGGGGTTTCCTCAGTTATTTCAGTGAGAAAATTGCAGTTATTTAATGAAAATAATTATTTTAAAAACAACCTGTGCAGAAATGGTGTTAGTGTTAAACTTCAAAAAGAAGAAAGTAAATTAAGAGACTTTACTCTGGCTGATACCACACACTTTTTACAACACTAAAGCATTCTGTTCAAGTCAGTTCCCAGAAGCTGGAACAGCTGTATCCAAAGCAATGAACTTGTTAAATTGAAAAGGACATGTTGTGTTGCTGCCACATCTCTTGTGACTTCTGCATGCATTTTACTACTCCTGTTGCAAGAACAGCCGTTCTCATGGTATCTCAGCCCTCATGCTTCTGGTCTCAGCTGCTCTGACACTGTATCATCTGCAGGGAAAGGGAGATGATGAAGAGAAGTGTTGCAGCTGCTTGAGAAAAATGCTGGCTCTTGCTAATCAAAAAGGCTGGTACCATTGCAGGTATTAAAAGATAAAAAGATCCTTCTTTCAATGTGTTTTAAATATATAGACTTTGGGATTTCAGGCTTGTTTAGCTAGATCCTTAAAGGGATGAAGTAAAAATACAGCAGATTGAGGAGAAGCACAGAGAGCTGTTGGAGGGTGTTGACATTTTCTCTTTCTTTGGTTCAACAAATCTTTTGACCTAGAGGGCGTGCAGGAGGGTCTGTCTGTTTTCCCACACATCTAAAAAGAAAGCAGAGAAAGACATGGAATTCACTGTGAGTATTAATATTTGGATACTGCTGATCTACTGGGCTGCTTTAACTGAAGGACAGAAAACACTTTTCCTGTCTTCTGTTTAGAACTGCTCCCATGCAGTTACAAAGGACTGACGTACATGGAGCAGTCTCTAGCCAGGTTGCCACAGTGCTTGGCTGGATTCTGTTGTCCCTTAATGTACATGTCATTTCTTCTGTGTGGTTTAAGCTTCTTTAGGTCTGTAAATCTGCAGCATTTTTTATCACCTGGAATATCAGCTAACTGTTCACAGAAGTCAGGCCCAATGATCCAGATGTCTTTGCCCTTTCAATGGCAGCATCAACACTTCAGAACTTCCTGTATCTTAAAGGCACATCCCAGAGCCCCAGCATTTGATGTGGCCACCCTGTGTAGAGGAGGCACAAGATTCCACATTAGATAATATAAAAAACACTCAGCTCTTGAAGTTAATGAACCAAGTAAATGTTTCCCTATCTCTCTTTCGTTACTGCCCTGAAGAGTCCTTCAGGCTTAGGACTGTAGGGTGGCTACCTTCTGGGTAATCCAGCACATTAAAATAAACCACAGCAATGTGAAACCAATGTGGGTTTTAAGCCTTGTCACTAGAAATGGAGATTCTGGCTGTTAATGTTACACTAAGGACCTGTGTTTATGATTTATGATACTTTCTGCTCTTTTCCTTGTGCTTAGTCTTTCATGCAATTGCAAATTTTACAGCTGTTTGAATGATTGTCTTGTCTACTACAGAAGACTGCTATAAATTTTAATGAGTAACTCTGCACTAGTTCAACAAGACCCAGGTGAATGTCTTTTCATACAATGCTTGCTGGAGTCCAGCTCAACTGCTTTCTGGTTGTGGTGTTCACAGACAGTAGGTGTAAGCACCAGGGAGCTCCAGGTAATCTGAATGCTTGCCTTTGGGAAGAGGTGAACCAGGGAGAGTTGTTGAGATGTTCAGTATTGTTGGGTGTTCTGTTCACTCTGACCTGTGTGTCCAACCCACCACGCCCAGCAGTGAGATGATGGATCTTCTGGGAAATCTGCAAACCACTCCTGCAGCTCCTGAGCTTCTTATCTCCGAGGCACTGCTCTCTGTGTGTGGCTTTCAGCCGTGGGGTTTGCACGGTTGGGAAGACTGGTTGTTATTTCAGACTCTGCTTAGAAAATGATTAATTTAATTTTTGCATGTGTATTTGATCATAGATATAAATGTGTGTTAATAGTGCAAGTATGTATATCCATAACAAGTGTGCATTGATATTTAAGTCTGTAGCAGAATCCCCATTAATGAGTGGAGGAAATAGAGTGTAGACATTATTATTGCAAGAGCAGCTACAAATAATGTGTGGTGTGTATTTATAAAAGGAAGTTCTTTGTCCAGATGTCCCCCTGCACTCCTTAGGGAATGTTTCTGATTGCTCTCTGAAATTTATATTGCTTCAAATGAAATATATGATACAAAAACCCCCACCCCAGGGCCAGGAAAATTAGCAAAGGCACTTAAAGTGTACAACAGCATCACTTAACTGCTCTTGTTGAATTATGTTGTAAATGAGCCATCACAGAAGCCTCTCGGGATCTTCTGGTTGAACACTTCAATGTGAGGGAAAGCTGCTTTTCTTGGTGTTGTTTTAGAATTTATTTTTATATTTGCACCAAACATGAGAGGAAGGAAAAAACTAGTGTCACAACATTAGTCACATAAATCTGCCCCTGTAACACAATAATACCTTTATCTGCACCAGTGATGGATGTTGAATTTTGGTATAATTCTGAAAATTCATAGTGTTCATCAAAACTAATTGGGCTGATTTTCTCTGTGTTTTTTTTTACTTGATTTTTGCCACTTTATACTTGTAAAATATTCCCGAGGAATGTAAGTTCTAATTTGTTAAGGCTTTATACTCCCACTTTGCACAGGCATGAATAGCTGTAAAGGGAAAGAAATCAAGCCAAACTGAAACATAAGTTCCACATTTCCTAGGCATCAGACAAAAAAAGGCAAAATATTTTAAAACAATATTGTAACATAGGATTTCAACGTGAATGAGTTTCTCTGCTACTGATGTTTGTTGATGGTTAGATTTGTGGGCAGGAACAAATCAGAGAATTGGGCTGCCCAAAGACATTGTGTGCAGGAGATGCCCTTGAGTTGTTAACTCATGGTAGCTTGCAGGAAACAATTCCCAGAGCTCAAAGAGTAGTGGTTCTTTCATAACTTCATAAAATTTTCATATTGTTCTTTGGAACTACTTGGAAAATCTCTGCCTGTCATACAGCAAAATAAAAATGTTATCAGTAAATTTAAAAACTTTTAAAGTACTGTCTGATACAACATCATAAGATCACTTAATATAGATTTACCTGTTATGTAATTACAAAACATGGAAAAAAATTGAGTCCTATAAAGCACAGAGAGAGAAGTTGAGTGGATCAAAAAAAATTTTTTTGACTTCAACTTAATCTTACCATTGGTCTTTTCATGGCAGTGTTCAATTCAGACATTGCTGGCACCAAGTTTGAGTTTCAGGACGGTCCCAACTAATGTGGAAAAGAAAAATATCTCTTTGGTGCAAAATTTTCATTCAGCAGGAGTGAAAGACCAGGAAGGATGGAAGTTTGAAATAGTCATCCCATGACAGTTATTAGTATTTCAGTGAATTTTTCAATGGGCAAAAATATACGAGAGATTCTTTAAGGAATAAGTGAAAATCAGATTTGCCGTTTCTTGAAAATTGCTCGTTTGCTCTGCTGTGATGTTTCTCATACTGATGCCTCTTTTGTCATGTGGCCTGACTTCAGCAGCTTTTCACAGGTGCATATTTTAGTTTTCATTTGGTGGATACTGGGTTTCCTATTTCTTTCCCTTATTTTAATGAAAAGTGTCATCTCTTTCTCTCTCATCTGTTCCCAAAGAGAACAGAAGTTAAATAAGAACCGCCTCAAACTTCCTAACACAGAACTGTAACAGCAGCCATGCTTGAGTGAGACTAAGAATTTATAAAGTTTTCCATAAGATAGCATTACAGAGACTATGGTTTTTCTTTTTCTCAAAATATAAGCTAATGTTATTGTCTTGAATACAGAATTGCATCAATTAGAGATAAAGCTTGATTTATTACTGTATTCTACTATAAAATTTTATAGACCAAAAAATGAATTACACCAAATAACCAATGGGAAGCTGATGCAATCTAAGCCAAAGTAAAAAATCAACTTCATGAAAATAACCCACCACATTTTTCGTTGATTAGTGTAATTCATAGCTGTTGCCCAGGAAATGCTGCAGAAATTTGCATCAGGCAAGTGCTAATTTAAAAGGAAAGATCTCAAGCATGTACTTGGTATGGATAGTGAAATCTCCACGATTTTCTCCATTCCTGACTGGAAATCCGAGGTTAATTCAGAAGGAACTGAGGCCTGAGATTCTTGCTGTTACTTAGAGCTGTATCTGTCTTCTAAAACTTACATATAGCTTGTTTTCTTTGTATGTATGTGAATCTTCTAGTAGCAAAACACAGTTGCAGGCACACTCACTAATTTATACACAGGAGTTCTTGCCTTTCCAAAGGTAACTGTAATGCGAATTTTTCAAATTTTTCAAAATGCTGTCATTGAGTTTTGTGAGTGATGCATATGAATCTTATAAGCATATTACAGAGTTGGTAGCCAGCTTTAAGCTGTAAAGAAAATAGTTAAATCTTAATCAGCTAACATTGCTTACAAAAGTTTATTGCATTTGTGTTGTAATTAATGCTACATTTTACTTATTCCATGGTGTTTATTAACAAATATATGTCAAGAAAATGGAAAATATTGTTATTCAAAAAGGAACACTGTCACATTTGTGAAAACAGCCTGTTGCAGTGGTTCTCCAGATGTGCCTGGACACTGAACTAGTCAAAAGAATAGCCATCAGTATGCCTACTCATTTCTCATTTGCATACAATTTATATTTATAAGCAGTAATATGATTATAAAAGTCTGTTGGAAAAAGTAATTTACTTTTTTCCTTATGATTTCTCTGTCTAAGGCTGAAGAACACCCCTGGGGAGTGTAAATTTACTCATCTAACAATTTTTTTCCCCCAAGCACTCTTCTCCTATATTAACATCGATTCTAATAATTGTAGCAGTTCACAAGACCACAGTAGTGTGTTTTCCTTGCTGTTGGGAGTAGTAGAAAAATCCAGCAAACCTCAGGTTTTGGCTCAATTTCGAACACCACGGGCACAAATCAGTCGCAGACAGGATTGAGAAACGTCTATGGTGACATGGTTTCAGTGGCTTCTTATGTGAGCAGAATTCAGAAATTTAATTGGTTATGCAACCTATTACTGCAGCACTTCACATTGAGTGGCACTAAATAATTACACTGTAACTGCTGCACAACTGTTGTAATTTTTCATGCAGCTCTGTTACATGATAACACGATAACACGGATGCTAATGCTAGCGTTGGGTTAGGCAGCTAAAGAGGGGATTACAACCCAGAAGCGCTAATAGCATGTTGTTAGGAAACAGGATGCCAGGGAGTCATTATAAATGAGAGTAAAAGAATAAAATGAAAACTACAGTGGGAAGTCGGAGAAGATTTATTTAAGACAAACTGCAGGCAGAGGGTGTTGTGCTGTTTCTAGTGTATTTAAATCCTTGTTAAAGGGTATAGACTAAGAGGTCAAAAAATCATGATGATGTGAAAAGCAGTGGGAAGTGATGGGCTTTAGAGTAGTCACCTCATTTAATGACTGCAAGGTGTCTTCACATAATGCGTCTGCTGGGTTTGTGGAGTGTTTCTTTGGCATACTTCCATAGATATTTCTCTGAAAAAGAGTAAATTGGTATTCCTAAAAATACCAGAGGGTCTCCTGAGTAACATGAAAAGAAGAAAAGGGCTCCAGATGGTGGTGACAGGGATGAGATAGCAGACTCCTGCAGTTTTGTAACATCTGAGGCAAAGAAGGTCAAAAAAGTGGTGTAGTTCTGCATGGACAAAGGGCTTCTGTACCCAGAGCACTGTGACCTCTCCTTGGTAATTAAATTGGCTTCCTTGAAATGTTACACATACAAATGGCAGCATGCAGAGATTGGGATTTTCACAAGTACACTCCGAATGTGATAAGTTTCCTGCCACGCTATCATCACAGTGACATACACACAAGTGTCAGCAAGCTTGCTTTATTCTGCACCCATATGTGGCAGTGGGAACAGCACACAGATCTGAGGGGAGAGGACAGGCAGAGGGCTGAGAGGCAGCAGGGGCTGCTCCATGCAGAGCCCCAGGCTGAGCCAGAGACACCAGGGCAGATAAGGACAGGGGAGCCTTAAGGACCTGGGACACTTAGAGAGCAATGAGCGCCTGGGAGAGCAGTGCTCGTGCATGTGGGTGTTTGTGGCCAGAGACATTGTTGGGGAAGGACGAAGCCATACTTGCAGTCTAGCTCCTCTCTTGTACACTGTTGACTGAACTGCTGCTTTTGCTTATCTTCCCTCCCTTCAGAATACAAACATTTCTATATGAAATATCTAGACATCTTCAATTAACTGTTACACCAATAGCATCTGCTGATGTTGTACCAACCACAACATGCCTACATGTTCTACATCTTGCCTACATTTCAGGACTGAAAATGAGGATTTTAGCATTAGCTATACATGCAAACGAGTTTGTGTACACCAGTGTATGGATATTAGACTGTCTGCTCCTTTCTAGGTTAAACTATAAGAAATGTAGTAATGAATTGGCTTCTCAGTCCAAATTTCTGCTTATAGACAGAAAAACCTAAAAGAGACAAGGCATTTTAAAAAACTAAACTGAGCATTTGAGAAGTTTTTTCCGCACAAATTATGATATGCAGATGGGAGGCAGGGGGATCAAGTAAATTTTGGACTAATTATTGCACAGTAAATAGTAGGTGTTTCAAATACAGAGGCATGAATAGCTTTCTTATGAACAAGCAAATCAAAAAGTCTCTGATTAGAAAATAATTTTTCAAACACAATAATGTACTCAGTTTTTTGTTATTTTCCCTCCTGGAAGGAGGAAAATAACATCTGGTTCCCATTCATTTTGTCTGAAAAACATCAGGAATATTAAACCTGCTCTTTGCTAGTGAGGGTGTAGGTAACATGGCTATTATGATTTCTTACACTCAGTTAAATCTTTAATGAATATTTCCTCTCTGAAATACTAATTAATTGTTTTAATTGAGTTCAATGTTAATATTAATGGATCTGATTTCTTCTCAGCTTTTTTTTTCATGTTCGTGCCTCAGGGATTTTCACCTTTCTGCCAATTCTTACAGGTCTCTCTGCTCTTTCAATACCAAACATTGGGGCACAACCTCTCTATCTCCAGGAAACCCTCAGCCATTTGTCAGATGTAAAGAGGCAATGGACAAACCCAGTGGTTTCCATTTGAACCTGACCCTTTCCAAGCAGTGAGGCAGTTATGACCCGTTAATGCTGAGTTCCAGTGTGAAGCATTATTTATTTGGCCTAAGGGGAGCTTAGGGAATCTTGGAATAACTTAGGAAGTTGTTTTTAAAGCTGATTCTCTGAGAGAAAATCTCTAAATTCTGACATAAATGTGTTCTTCACAAGTTAATAATATGTGTGTGAAGAGTGTCCCTTCTCTGTATTGTATTTCAGCTGAAATACCTTCCTAATATTACTCTGGTAAAAGGGATTTTCCCACTTTCTCTTTTACTGATATGCTTTTGTGTTTCTGGGAGAACTTCAAGTCAGAGGTGCTTCTGGGATCAGGGATTGCTTTTGCTGTTCTTTCAAGACATTGACCTAGGATGGATTTGATCAAAGCCAAATATCAAGACCTCAGTAGAAGCAGATGATTTCACTTCAGGTTGACTGCTGCTCTGAGCATCACCCCAGGGCATCCAGGTGCTCTGCATGTTCTCCTTGTGATCATCTCTGCTGGCTGTGCAGATGTGGGGCAAATCAGATAGAAAATATCTATTTTCTGGTGCAGAGAAAAGAAAGGAGAAGAACTTAGGACAAGGTGGGGAAAAACAGGCTTTAAGGGCTATGCAAGGCAGGAGAAAGCTGAGACTGGATCACAAGGCAAGTTTTCTTCTGATGAAGTGAGGCTGAGACTGCAAATGGGAACCAGTGAGTGTGGAGGGTAAACTGGAACAAAAGGACATGGTCAGGAAGACTGTGAATGAAGGATAAATGAGAACAAGCAAGGAGCTAGTGAGCTGGGTAGAAGTTTATAAGCTGAAAACAATGGAGTGAGACAGGACTTCGGATAAATGGAGTGGTACCTGGGTGAAGAAGAAACCAGGAACTATGACAAGATACTGGGAGTCATCATAGGAAAGTAATGTCTTGCAAGGTGACATCCATTGTTTGTGAAGTTAAATTTGTTGTTCTTGTCACAAAAATGTTGAGATCAATTGTCAAAGCACTTGATGTCTTCCCTCCAGTGGCTGGTGAATAAAAAAGTCAGCCAATGTACTCTTTTTGTGGCTGTGCTCTCCCTGCACTGGGCTCAGTTTAGTGCTCCTGTGTTTCCATCCCCTGTCCTTTGAAAACTTTTGTTTCTTTCATGTGAACTTGCTTCCTAGGGAAACACAATTCAGACTTTTTCTACCTTTTGGTAGATGGAATTTGCAGATGTGACAGGTTGAACATATCTGTAATAACTACTAGATTAATCCACTCTTCTGCAGCACTCAGTGGTGACATTAGTTTAGCACTAGGCAGTATTTCTCCTGAAGTTGTATTTTGAACTCTCACTATTTGCTAGGGCTACTCTGCACAACAAAAAGGGAGCTCACACCTCTAAAAGTTGAGGACTCAACTAAGTCTAAATTAAGTCTAAATTTAGACTCTGAATTAATTGCTGGAAATGAGCCTGAGCTGACTCCTTTTGCACGAATGTGGAAATGGAGTGGTTCAAGTTCTGGGTCAGGCTGTGCTGCATTCCAGCAGCAAAGGGCTCTAAGGATGGGCATTGCTGAGGTTGCTGGGTTAGGCTAGTCCCAACTGGATTGGATGGGACCAGTGCTGTACAGTCTTCCTGACGTGACAGATTGTGCTGTGTGGTGTGGGTTCACTAGTGGGAGTCTGTGCAATTTCAGACAGCTTGGCACTGCACTCTTTCTGTGTATTAACATATATAAAAGTATGCAGCCCAAATCCTGCTTTTAATGTCAGCTCAACTTAGAGCAAGTTAACTGAGTAAATAAGAGTAGCTTTTTTTGTAACTGTCTTAGAATTTGGCTTCATAATGCTAACACTGTTTTCCTCCAAAGTACTTATTATATTAGAAAACACTTTAAGTATGTCAGCCAGCCCAAAGGCTGCAGCTGCAGTCTGATAATAAATACAAGCTAATGAACAGAATTTCTATCTGTAGCACATCTCTTTATTCCAATAGAACATAAACACATATCAAATAGGGCATAGGATCTCATTTTCTACACCAAGTGCTCCAATTTATTGGCTTCCTGAGGAGCTAATAAAAATGCTCCAAGACCACAGGGAACTTCTGCTTTGGAAGCATCTTAGAAAACACTAATGTGAGTAGTAGAATACAACAAAAAAATTAATAAAATTGCTGTATAAGTGAATAAGTAGCACCATAACATCCTTTAGGAGAAGAGGTTTTAGTGTTCAACGATGAAGGACTGTGAATGGTCTTTGGGATGCTCTCCTTAATGGAGAATGAGCATTTCACTTCTCATAACAGGACACTTCTGAAAGCAAAAGCACCTTTAGTGTTTCTGAAAGTCAGTTGTCAGAAACAGAAACCAAATAAAAGTAGCTGCCAAGAGCCAGGCTTAGTGACCTTTCATCTTCCACATTTTAGAATAATTGGATTTATAATAATTGTTTTGGTCTTGGCTAATATTATTACATGGTTCAAAAATACTTGCACAACATGTCAACAGATAATTCTTTCAGCAATAAATGTTACAGTGAAGTTGTTAAATCTGTCAAACTTGCTGAATAGTATAATTAAAATTAAAAATCATATGGTGTTCCACCAGTCTGACTGTCACCTGAATTTTGAGTTTTCAGTTTCAGATTGTATGCCATTTTTGCTGCTGCAGCTGTATGCCTGGCTTGATAATGCAGTGACAATCTAAGGCTTAAACTGTACATCCCCAAAGGAATCGAGCTGCTCTTATGTGTGTAAAATACTAAGGAGCAAAAATACTTCCTACACTACATTCCACTCTTTGGAAAGTCTTCATGAAAGTTTTGCTATCCTCCCCCTTCAACCAAAACCTTTGATGTGACACTGACACTGTGTTTGAGGGTGTCTTTCAGACAGGGATGAGTGCTTATGTGTTGCCAAAAATGAGCTACAACTGAGCCCAAAGCTGCTCTGACTGTGGCTCTGGGATGGACTTGTTGATTTGTGATAAGTAATCCTCTGAGGCTTCTGTGGTGACGGCAGCTATGTGTGTTCCTCTGTAGAATGCTAGAAAATTTGCTTGTGTTTCCTATGGGATATTGGAGGCTCAGCTGCAGTCGAACTTGTGACATTCTGACCTCAGCTTCACTGGCTGCACTGATGCTTGCCAGGATCCCTGGAGAAGGAGCCTGTGCTGACTCAGTGGGGCCGTGGCTGTGTTCTGTTTGTCCTTGTGCCAGACAGGTGAGCACAGAGTGGTCCAAAGAGCCTCTCAGATTGCTGGTGTGGCTCTGTCCCTGCTAAACTCTGGAGATAGTAGCCTGCAATGCATCTCAATCAGCTGAAAAGCTGAAGTTGGATGGCTTCCAAAGATGAACAGAAACATCCTATTGCTGCTTCCCCTTCTTTATCCCCAGAGACTTTTCAGGTGTTATTTGAAGCAGAGGAGCTCATGAGCTCATTGTCTCCATTGCCTGCTCTTTGCCTCCTGCAGGTTGACTCTTACAATTTCCCAGTGCAAGGGAATCCCTGCAGTTTCCTCCTCTGAAAATGGTGTGTGGGAATGCTAAAGAAATGAATGGCAAACAGAAATTATAGCTAATGGATCTTGTATGTGACAGGGCATAGTCCTGTGAACTATTCAGAGCCCTTATCTGTTGATGAAAGCCAACAGAATCTCCATGTTTTTCGGAAGTCCCAGAAGATGTGAGGCCAAGAATGCATGACTATTCTGGAAATGGATATCAGTGAAGTGGAGCACAGTGCCCAGAGATATCATGGTCATATTCCTCTCAGGATGTCACTCTTGGGTGATGCTCACATGGAGGATACTGCACCTTACTGGGCTTCTGCCTTCACCTTAGTCTGTGTTATCCAATTGCCCAGAAAACAAATAGCAGGTCTGAGTTCATTGCTAAAGAAATACTGTGGAGACAACCACTCAGAATAGCTCATAGGAAAAGAAAGTATGGCCACTGCATTCCTTAACCGTGTCTCTGGTCTTAACAAAATCTTGGCTGCTGCTACATACCAAAAAGAGTTTGAGTCTCATTCATCACTTCCTATTTGTCTTAAAGTGAATGCTGTAGCTGGGATCCGATTACCATGGCACAAAACCCTTTTGTGTTACTCTGCAGTGACACAGTTTTGCACCAAGATGTTATGGATCCTGTTTTCCCAAGAGCAGCCTTTGGCAGCTGGGATTTCAAAAGCTTTAGGATGCTTTCCAGCACAAATGGCATTTTCCTCAGCAGCCCTGCATCTTCCACAATCCAGGCAGTAGTGGTAGACCAGAGGCAGCTGTGGAAAAGCCCCTCCTCAGCTGAGGCAGCAGGGCATGCCCTGGTAGTGGGAAGAAGTGGCAGAGCTAATTCTTTTGTTCTGCATGCTCTTTTTACCAAGGTGGCTGAAGAAATGGTAGTAGTGTGTTTAGAAGATAGCTTTCACTATTTTTCTGTACATCCAACTCTTTTTGTAACTTTGTTGTTTAACTGTTTACAGATCAATTTACAGATCTGGAAAATAAGTTCCCAGATTGTTGCTTACATTACTTACATTGGTTTAATTCCCAATGTTCATTATGTGTAGTGTATAGTTGGTCACAGAAAGCAAAGGCTGTTATTTGCTTGATAGAATTGTCTTACAAGAAGGTTTGGTTTGCAAAAGGCCTTAAAGATCATCTGATTCCACCCTCCCTGCTATGGGCAGAGATACCTCCCAGGTATCTCTGACCAGGTTACACAGTGCCCCATCCAGCCTGGCCCTGAACACTTCCAGAGCTGGGGCATCCACAGTTTCTCTGAGTAGCCTGTGCTGAGGTGTCACCATCCTCATAGTAAAGAATCTAATCCAAACCTACTATTTTTCAGTTTGAAGCCATTATCCCCTATTCTCTCCTTGTGAAAAGTCCCACTCCAACATTTTTGTAGGTTCCCTTTGTGTTCTTTAAGGTGCTGTAAGATGTCCCTGGAGCCACATCTTCATCCTGAGCAACCCCAGCTCTCTCACCCTGTCTTCATAGGAGAGGAGCTTCAGCCCTCTGAGCATTTTCATGGCCCCTTCTGGACTTGCTTCAGCAGATCCACATCCCCCTTATGCCAGGGACCCCAGGGCTGGGTGCAATACTCAAGGTGGGGCTACACTGTGGGTGTGACTGCCCAGCCAATTCCTTACCCACCACCAGTGATCCATCCACCAAATCTGTGTCTCCAGTTTAGAGACAAGAATGTTGTGCAAAACGATGTCAAATGCTCTGCACATGTCTAGGCAGACGATGTCAGTTGCTCCTCCCTTACTCACCAACACCTAAATGAACACCAAATAACAATGAATAGCCATAAATGCTCTTATTTATGCATGAATTGTCTTTCTAGCATTCTAATATTAGCATTTGTATGAAGGAGAGTAATTCCCACAATATTGTGAAATGAAACTTTTGAACTGATATTTGTGTGTTGAATATGATGAGAATATTTAAACATCTGGTATTTGACTGAATATAAAGTAGAAGCACGCATTTGCTTTTATGATTTCATCAGAGAGAGCTTAGGGGGTGATTTTCAAAGACACTGAAGACAGAAGAACTAGCTGAGACTCAGAAGTTTTATGACAGGGAGCTGTGCTTGAGGAGACATGAATTCCAGTATGTTTTTGTACTGAATTGGAACAAAAAGCAATATTTCAAAATTTTCCACTCAAAAGAAAATGGGAAAACATGGTTTAAGTTTTCCTAAATGAAAGAGGTGTCATAACTTCTGACTCCTCGTTCTGTCCTGCTTCCTTGGGACACTCTGGGAAGCTCCCAACCTGTTGGAAGCAGCTGGGGAAGCTCCCTGAAGTGCCAAGGGTTGCTCAGGTTAGTGCCATGGTGGCTTGTCAGGCTCCAAAATGAGTGGCAGGAAATCAGGAAGCCCTGAATGTGTCAGCTGTGATTGGAGGGTTTCCAAGCATTATCCTGCTGGTTTGCTCTGACAGTCATTGTGGCAAGGTTGTTGTCCAGTGCAGATCTGGGAAGGTGGGTTTGCAGCAGCAAATCAGGCCAAGTGGAAGGCAACACAGTTGTGCTTCCAACAGGAATCTGCTTGTCTTGGGAAGATGTCACACCCTTTCTGACAGATATTCATACGTCACTATCCCCCGTATGCTGTTTCACCAAGAAATTCACCAGGTTTGAATTCACCTGTTGGAAAGACAATGAGGTTTGGATGCCAAATTGTTACAGTGTTTTGGAGAATTTCACTTGGAGTTAAAAATTACTCCATTAAAAATCATTTTGGGTAAGGAGTCTTCCCTTCCCTGCCCTATTACCTGACAGGGAAATGAACAATTTGGCTTGAATTGGTTTGTGGTATTGCTTTGTAGATTATCTATTCCCACTCTCACTTAATATACCCATAAGCTTTAAGATATTGTAGCTTGTACTTGTGAAAACATTTGGAAAATAATTTTTAAAAAGCTATGCCAGTTTGCACCTATTTGGGGTCTGTTTACTCATTTATTAGGGGATAAATACAGCCTTATGAAGTGTTGGCAGTGTTAAGGAGCAGCTAAAGCAAGCGTGATAGACAACATTTAGACAACCTGTAATCTAATTTCTTTTTTAAATGAATAGGAAAAAATATTTTATCCCATTGGGTGACATTGGGAACCAACTTGTCTATTGGTCAATGGTGTAAAAAGTAGCAATCCAGACTCCTGTGTTGGAACAGGGAAAAGGTATTCATTACAGAAAAATAACAAGGGCATGTGAGGGTTAAGCTGAAGAATGTACCAGCACAGTTCAGTAGAAAAAGGAAAGCACGCAGGGAAAGCTACTACTGACATTTGTTTCTTTCAAGTATTTTACCTTGAAAAGTGGAGCTATTTCTCATTTTTATTTTCTCATAAAATAGGCCAAACATTCAATGGAGAAGGAGAGTTGTTGGACTTGTTGTTTTAATAATGAACATATGCCTGCATGTGTGTGATTTCTTTTTTATGCTTTATAATTGGCATAAACTCCTCATGTGACAAGTCTTCAACTTTAACTACTGAACTTGTGCAGACATCAAAAGTCATTGTGGAATTTCAGACCTTTGATGTTTGTTTTAACAGCAGAGCTGATGGCTGCTAAGGAGTAGCTACCGGGAACAAACAGATTTTCTAGGTCTTGTCACACATAACTTATTTTCTCCCCATTTCTGACATTTTTCAAAGTTGCACAAATGTTCATGGTGCTTAGTTGTGTGTACTTCTGTAGTTTCTGATGTTCATAATAAGCATCTGGCCTGGAAACAAAAACATCTGATATTAAAACCAGCCAGTCCTGCCTTCCACCCCCAAGATTTCACAATATTGTGTAGTGACTTTTTTATAGCCATTTAGTCTTAATCTTGCATGTCCTATTTTGCCTAAGTTGTATCTTCCTAACACTGTAAGTTCTCATGGATGTGTATTTGCTTGCTTTTGCTTATATTAAACCCAACCCCTCCCTGCAAAAAAGAAACCCAAACCAAAATCCAAACCCAACAAACAAACCATATTTATTATCTGAAGTCTTGCAGACAGGCTTGGTCTCACTTTTTCCTCCCATTATAACTCAGTAATCCTGATTGCTATTTTAGTGCAAGTACAAGCAGATTCTATCACCTAAGAGCCTCCAATTCATGTGGCACTAACTCCACACAGCTCTGTAGTGTGCATAAACTGTTCTTGAGTAGCACTGTTAGGGAAGAGGAGTTACAGATGGCAGTGGAGGTGAAATTGCAAAAAGGAAGAAAAAAATAACGGGCCAAGAATGAGGGTGAAAGAAAAAAGGAGAACAAAAGAGGCAAGAAAACAGAATGGGAGAGAAGGATCCAGAGGTACAGAACTGGTTTTTTGTCCTTGCCTAGGCTGCTGTTTAAGTTGCTCTGGGTGGATCCAGCTGCTTTTGTGTAGCAGAGACTGCAAACAGAAATTCTGCTGAGTCCAGACAACCCTTTTGAGAAACAAAACAAAAGAAAGCTTCCTGTTATTCTAGAATCTTCGTCATAGGATGATCTCCTTCCACACTGTGGCTCTTGAGTGGGTTTCCTGGGAAAGGCCAGCCTAGCACTGCACACAAGACCCCCACACTCTGGGGATCTGAAATCTGGGCTGTGTGTGAGCCTCCTGAGGCATGGCCAGCCCTCCTGTCAGAACAGGCAGGATGCCTGTGACCCTGTGCTGATCTGCTCTGTGCCTGCAGTCTGCTGACCCAGGCCATGAACTTTCCCTGCTCGGGACTGCAGGCATGTCTGCTCAGTTCCCTTTCCCTTGCCTTTACACAGGCTTGGATTGTTTCTGTCAAAGACAGTGCTAAGCACCTTAGGAGATTTCTGTGCTTGTGCGTATTTAAGTAAGAGGATTAAAAACAATAGTTCAATGTCTGGGACACTCCCAAAACAGTGTCCTTATTTGGCTTCTTGCTGAGGTGTGAATACTTTTTTGATGATGGAAAGTAATTTTCATCAGTGTTTCTAAGAGGTTTTCAGGCTGAGACATGATTGTCAGACTTTTCTGAGTAAGGAATATGAGAACATGTTCCTGCAGCCTCATATATGAGCACCATGCACACACTGGTTCATTTCTGTAGCAAGAAGCCATCACTGCACAGCATCTTGAAGGCTTTTTTTTTCCAAGGAGCATCTGCAATCCGCTGGATTGAGCTGACTGCTGGTATTTGTGTTTGGCTTTAACAGATCTTTAAGTGCATGAACTGTTCTGTGTGTCCAGCAGCAACTGCTGATCATCTGCAGAGACTGTGAGCAGCAATTAACTGAGCTGATGGAAATTTTCAGCTAGATAGAGCCTGACTTCATAGCTGTTACAGTGATGTGTCTGTATCAGCAGTGATGGTATGAAGAGATTCCTTTGCAACCAGCCCATGTAATTTCATGAAGAATTAACAAATGCAGATATGTAACTATTCATGAGAGACACAGAAACATGTGAACAGCATTCACTTCACCAATTTCAGATAAAGTGGTTTATTTGCTTATCTCTGCTCATCTCCCCGGGTATCACAGATGCATGGAGCCTACTGTCTGAATCCAAGTTATTCTCTGGAACAACTGGCAGTATTTTCAATTGACTGTGCAATAAACTCAGCAATACAGGTGTTTCAGACAAAATGTAGCTCCCTAAGGACAAAACTCCACAAAAGGATTAAAAAAGGTCTGTAACCACGTTGCAGGGGTGAGGAGCAGCTGCAGGTGGGTTTTCCAGAGTTCAAAAAACCACCCTAAACACATGGTCCATCCTGACTAACACAACCCAGAGCAATGATATGTGGTCACCTATAATAACCAGGTATCAAATGGGATTAGCCTTTCAGGTGAGCAAGCCTTTAGCAGAGATTGAGCAGAGCTTTTGGGACCACAGCAAGGTACTTTGCCTCTCTGTTACAGAGCATGATGTCTCCAATTTATTCTGAGTTGTGGGTAGAAATGCTTACACAGCAGCTTCAGGAAAAGGAGGTGGAAGAGACACACCAAACAGTTATAGCCTGGTGGTAAAGATGCCTGCCGGCCAGGACAAATATATGGGTGTAAATTCTTCTTGGGATAAGATGCAAATTGGCTCAGGTGGAACAAGTCTAGTATAGTGGCTAGGTGACTTCTGGTTTGTTTGGGACTATTTCACAAAGTCAGGGCCTAAGCTTCCACTAGTTTGAAGGGGATGCATCCTTTTGAACAGCAGTTTAAGGTGTTAAATCACAAAATGCAAGTCTCCAAACTCCATGCTAGTTCCATGGAGTGCATAACTCTCATTTCTGTCTGATGTTCAGAAGCACCTCTGGCACTCACTGTTCTATGCCACCACAAAAGAACTCTGCTGCTGCCAGGTACCAGACATTTGTCTGGTGCTTGCACTTTGGCAGAAGTGAAGCATCTGATGATGTGCAAGAGCCCAGCTCACCTGCCTACTGAAAATTCAGCAAACTGAAGGCTCTGCACAAACTACAGTGGATCTGCAAAGAGTTACCCCTGGAATTGCATTGGGAAAGATGCATCCTCAGTGACACATGTGAGGGGAGACAAACTGCACAGCTGCTGCAAGCTCCAGAGGCAGGAGAGGAAAGTGGCAGTAAGGAGATCACCTGTTTAGTTTTCCTTGTAAATCTGTCCTGGATGGAGCCCTTGGCCTATGTTGCAAACTGTGAAATTGGATCCCAAGAGGGTTCAAAGTGTGTTGGCTCAGCTGCTCTGTCCAGCAGGCTTGAACCTATTTTGGTACAGGGAGGCTGAGGATCAGCAGTTTCTTTCCTCCCCTCTTTTCAGAACTCTCCTGCTTTATACTCCTTAGGTCAGAGAGAAAGACTGACTCTTGCTCTTCTCCAGATATTTTGTGTACTTATAGAGGAAGAGTGAGATCTGTTGTTCCAAAATAAATTTGCGCATTTTTGCACAAAAATACAGAAAATTATTTGCAGAATACAAAAAATACCATTTAAACCATGAAGTGAAATGTGAGGATTCCACCTAACCAGGGGCTGCTTACTCTAGTGTGCTCCTTCCCTCTCTTGAGCCGTAAGAGACACTGTGATATTGTGCTGATTTCCTTTTCTAGGGATAATATGGTTTTATGGTCATCCACTATGGTGCAAGTAGTACCCCAGTCAGCTCAGTCATCATTCATAAAAAGTACCTAAAGTAGGCTTTTGTTTTTATTGGTTTTAAAGGATAGAATTTGAGCTTCTGAATTTTGTTTTAATTTTTCACAATGAGTAATTAATACTTTTACCTACTGTTCAGTTCTTTTATGGAGTAAATAAACAGCTGGTTTAAATAATCACTATTCTGTTGAGCCTGGCAGAATCATGCCAGTGTAAACCATTGAACAAATTGGCCCTATTTGATTTTTTCAAGTATTCAAAAAAAATTTATTACACTCGCTGAAAAATAAATTAACAAGAGACTTAGTGCATATCCTTGAGGAGTCTACACATTACAAATCAGGTTCATAAACAAGTGAGATGTGGAGCAGAACAGAAAATTTGGCAGGAAACAGATTTTACTCTAAGCTGACAACTGCTCATATGGCAAACTGTAGAAAAAATCATTGCAAAATATATGTACCAGGTGTATGGATCCTTTAACAAGCAGAAGACACAACTCTTGATGGAATAATATGAACATGCTCATCACACAGCACAGGAAATCATATAGATTTGCTAAGATCCTTTCTGCAGGAAAAAAAATCACCAAAAGAAATATACACATGCAGAATGTTACTGTAGCAGGAATGATAAATTCTAGGACATTTCAGCTGCTAAAGACATTGCTTTGCTTATGGCAAGGGATTCCTTTCCAGCCAGCCAAAGCAGCAGGAGATGTACATGGCAAGAGGGAAGCTTGTACTGTGGGGCATAATCCACTTCAATACCTGGGACATGAATGTCCATGGTCCTGCTCACTCCAGACCCATTGCACTATTAGGTGCTTATCTCTGAAACATTCACTCTAAGTAGAAATTGGACCTTGCTAAAACAGAAACTGAATGCTTTCCTATTCCTGATCATTCATGTTTCATTATTCTGAATGTCAAAAAGCTTGCACCTTCCTTGTAGATAATGTGTATTTACCTTTAGCACAGTGTACAGTGAAGCCAGTAATCTGTGTCTTCAGTGCTGGAGTTAATGGATCCTGACAGAAGGGGTTTTCAGGGAGCTGGGACACGGCTAATGCTGTCATAATCCTTTTTTTCTTAAGCACTTAGGGTTTTGAGTCTTGAAATTGTATTTGAATGTGTATAAGTAAATCAAGATGGAGGAGAAGTTACACATCTTTAATTTTTACATCAGCAAATGGATGGGACTTGTAAGTTGAATACAACAGAGAGCATGTAACTGTTGGACTTAAGGAGTTAGAAAGCAATTTACAGTACTGAAACAATCTCAAGTATGCCAGCCTTCATATTTATTACTCTCTCTCCATCCCTTTTTCTTCCTACATGCAAGTAAAGAAAGCTGACCTGCCAGTGATATTACGGATGGTACTTTTCTTTACTAGACAAAGACTTAAAGTTGCTATGGAAATACACAAATATCACAGTTCATGCATTTATCAAAGGAGAATCATCATAATCACATAATATTTATAGAGTGCACACTGTCTCCTACATGCTTATTGCAAGACTCTTAATGGTGAGCAGAAAAATGAGCTGCACTATTTCATCAATGTCATGTCCATTGCTCAGTGCCTATGTGACCAATATCTCATTTTGATGGTGTTTAAGATGAAAATCACACTCCCCAAACACCAAATATGCAGGTATTATTTCAGTGTGATCACATTTTAGAAGGCCATGGCTTTCCAGAAAGCCCGCTCTCTGAGCTTTTTATATTTTTGCATGTTTTTTTTTTTTTTGTTAATGAATATTTCTTTGATTGAGTTTGATTTTATTCCCCATCCTTCTCCCTGTGTAAACACAGAAAGGGAGGCAGTGTTTTTTTTTTCCTGTGATAATTTGAGATGTAGTAGCTTGTTGCACCAGATGTTCTAGTGCTGCTGTAGAAACGCCCAGTGTCTTTATCTTTCTGCTTTCTAACTCTGGATCCCCTGTGATCTATAGAGGCTTCTGGGGCAATTGGGTGAGGTTAGATTAGAAACTGGTTCCCATATTTGTACATGTGGGTGCTGATGATCTAAAGATCCCCAAAGCTTTCTGTGTTTATGTAGCATGGATACAAACATGTCATCATCTCTTGCCTTGGTTCCAGTTCTCAGATTTATTTCTGACTGGCTTTTGCATGAGCTTTTCTGTCACGTATTTCAGTTTCGCAGATTACCGGCATCATCGGAGCAAATCATCTGAGCACTGAATGTGTAAGCAAAACTGAGATATCCAACATTTGTATAAAGGCAAATACATTAAAAAAAAAAAAAAGTCAAAATGAGCAAATCCTTAAGCAAAACTATTGAGTTGATAGCCTTGAAGAAAAAAAAAAGGCACAAATCTAAAATAGTTGTGAATTTGCAATGTAGGAATGGCACCAATCCAGAAATATATTGGGTATTTTGGTAGAGGAGATTTTAGTGCTATCATTTCAAATATTTGCTTTGTTTCACAGTGCTGTGTTTTCATTGGTATTCATGAAACTCTGAAGTTTGTTTGTGGTGTGATCAGAGCCCCAAACCCCTATTTTTGAGGTGACTACTCCTATGCCTATGCTGTCAGGAGTAAACTGAGAAGCCTGTCACATGAATGGAGAGAGAATATCAGAAGCAGGTGAATCAAGACACTTCTTTGTCATCCGATTTCCTAAGGAAATATGGCTTGCATGATTGTACTTTGTGATTAATTTCAGTTTTAAAGGGATGGGTTATCAGAAAAACATTATTCTCTCAAAACTCTGAGTAATAAATGAGAGGAGTATATATAAAGGAGATCCCATAATTCTTCCTGTACATTTTCTACCAATGCAGAAGGCTACATGCTGAGTTCACACATTATTTGGCATTAGTGTGTACATGGAAGGAGTACTTCATAAATGCCCCAGACTCTGAAAAATCTTCTGCCAGAGTTTGCAGGAGCCTGATTTTAGTAGTTCTGGTGTCAAGGTACTGTTTGCTTTTTCCCTTTGTTCCTCACCTGCAGAGAAAGTTTTCACTGAGTAGGTGATCAGTCCTAAAGAGCCAGTCTGGCAAGAGAAACAATCATGGTTAACTTATTTCATTCAATGAGATCAACAGGTGTGAGGCATGATAAATGGCACATTGCCAATAACAGCTGACCAAATTTCTATCAGATACAGGTCTTCAAACAATCATCCTGCCTTGCAGTCTGCTCTGGGGGTAGGAATTCTTAACACAATTGCTGGCCTCAGCTATAGGATTTTTGTCTTATTTTTAAATGCTATTGATCCATAATGTATGTAACAGTCTCTGGGGCCATTGAAGAAACCATGGAATTATAGAATTGTTTAGGTTGGAAAAGACCTCTAACATGCACTGTTTGTGGATTTAGTGTATATTTTTTTGGTAAGGATTACTCTTTTCTATACCCTTTTTTAGCCAAAGTGCTGTCTCCTCTTTTGCAGGTGGGTGATTGGCTTAGATACTGGTTGGACAGACAGGTGATGATACAATTAGTTGCAATTAAAAGACAAGATCTAATTTCACTGTGTAACTTAGCTACTTGTCTTTTCTTAATTAATTGTATTTTAGGGTAGACACACTATAATCAGTCTATTGTCACATGCCTGCTAATTTTGTAATTAATTATTATTGCTAGAGATGAGTGAATAATTTCTAAAAAATAACTTGATGACTTTTGTCTTTTTTCTATTCATTAATCCTGTACAAACATAATGGTTTTCTGAAATTGGCTTGTTATTTTACTGTTATTCACTGAGTTACTCTTCATCACTATCCAACATACAGTTCATCATAGCCTTTAAAGACTGAAATAAATTGCATTTTGGTCAGAATCAAATAAGCATGTTAGTTGTCAGCCCCCTTTTGTAACAGTATATTCCTTGCAATTCTGGTTTTGATGATGTTGTGGGGGTTTTTTCCAGTTTTTTTATTTTTTTTTTATGGTTATAGTCACTAGTGTGGCATTTACTTTGTATCAGTGTTCTCCCAACATTTAACTATTGTTATTTTTTTTT
This sequence comes from Onychostruthus taczanowskii, assembly GCF_017590055.1. NCBI lineage: Eukaryota > Metazoa > Chordata > Aves > Passeriformes > Passeridae > Onychostruthus > Onychostruthus taczanowskii. The sequence goes on from NW_024502014.1 coordinate 4,400,369, forward strand.
TTAATTTGGAACATTATTGCCTGCTAACTTGTTTGGTAGTACATCAAAGAGTGTAAGGTAAATGAAGCAAGAGGCTGGAGAGGTTTGTTTTGGAAGGCTGTAAGATCTGCAGTTTTGCTGCTGGATACCATCCCTATTAAATAGTTTGTGGAACCAGGCAGTGCAAATCCAGCTCTGCTATATCCTGACAGGAATGGCATCTGTGCACCCAAGCAGTGTTTCATGGTTTGAGGGGTTTTTGTAGGCTGCCTTGGTACTGCCTCCACTGAGGTAGTAATGCTGTGTTGTAGACATGTCCTTTTGTTTTGCTGTGCTTTTCCACTGTCAGTTCATCCCTCTTGAATTTCTGCTCTGCTTTCTTGGCAGAGTAAAGTAACTGGTAAGCTGGGCCCCACTCAGGCCAGGTTTGCATTCTGTGTTTGACTTGGGCCTGAATCAATGTTTATGTCGCCATTTACCAACCGTCCCCACTGTTAAACAAACAGTGTCATTGACCTCAGCCTGGTCAGTGACACTGAGGTTTCTCTTCTGAGAAGCAAAGATCCAGCTTTCCTGGACTTGAGGTGTGCTCAGATGCTTTGATGCAATGTCAACATAAGAATCTGCATTAATAGCAGAAAGCAGCAGCTGAGAGGTGGCACAGTCCAGCTCCTTGGTGCCTCTGAGCTCTTAGACAGTGGAAGGAAGGAAAGCACTCCCTCTGCCCTGCCATGGGCCACAGGAGTTTGGGCTGCCTCATACTGACTGCTCTGGAGCAGAGGAGGAGCACTCCTACTGCCAGCTGAGGAGTGGGTTGAGAAGTTTCCCTTTTCTGCCTCTGGGCTCTCAGTTGCCTTTTCTCAGCAGGGAGGCACACTGGTTGTGCTGACTTGGACTCAAGCAGCAATCAGTCAGGAGACTGGCCAGGCCAAAGCTCAGGCTTCAGGCCAAATACACAACTTAGACATGTCCTAAGAGATGGGAGTGAAAATGTGAGCCTGGATTTCACTGGCAGAACGCACAGAGTCATTCTACCCCCTGTATGCAATAACTCATTTTGGAGAAAGCTGTTTCTCTGTTGGACTGTGTCCTCCAGTGTGACATTCCTGGTGAGCCCCCAGCTCAGCCCTTGGGCTTGGTTGCCATAACCCTGTTTTGCTGCTGTTTGCCATTCCTAACTGATAATCTTCTGAGGTTTCCATTACTTCACACTCTCAATGGATGTCCAGAATCCAATTCAATTGTTTCGCATCTTTTTTGGTGTGTGCTTTCAGAGCCTGAGCTCCTGCGGCCTTGTCAGATAATGCTCCACCTCAGCAGCTGCCCTGAGGCTTTTCAGTTTCCAGGCTACCTATGCTATTTGTTTTTCTTGGTCTCCTTGTTCCCAGGCAGGCAGAGCTATTATGGACTTCTCTCAGGGAAAAGACCAAACCATTTGAATTTTCCTTTCCTTATCTCTAATGAGCTTCTCAGGGGTGAAATCAGATTGCTGTGTTAGGGCACAGAGTTTCTTACAAATGTCTTCAGCAACCATCCAATGGCACCAAATGTGTGCACTACTATATTTTACAGGACTGAATTTATTTTGGAGAATGAAGTTTGTTTTCTGACAAAATGGTGGTTGTTTTCAGCAAGGTGGATCCAACACAACTGCTTTGGGTGTAGCTAAGAAAGACATGAAATGAGGGGCCTCTACTCCCTCCTAATGTGGAACTAGGTATCACAGCACTGCTGCATGAGTGTTAGGGTAGGTTTGGATAAACATGACAGGGATCTGAAAATTTTCCAGAAAAAAGACTGCAGGTGAAACCCTTGCTTACCTTATTCTACTATGGAGACAAACTGGAGAGGCAATCTCATGCTCTGAGCTGAGTAAGAGAGAAGATTCACTCAATCCTTGGGAAGTGTGTGGTGGAGTTGAGAACATCCAGGCAGGATTTCACCTTCCCTGAGTAATTTTGTAGTGATTCTGAGGTGAAATTTTATTCACAGATTTCTGTCTTTCAAGTCTACATTTCCTCCTGCCATGTATGCTATACTTGAAATATACATATGGTATTTCATTACAGTTTTTATAATTAAAGGTTTTTCTTTTCCATTCTTTTTAAAGCAATCAGTGTTTCATGGGTCTGGAGCTCTTCTAACATCAACTTCATGCTAGTGTATCAGAATTCATTGCAGTGAAGTCCAAACTGCTCTTCCCTAGATAGTTAATTTATTTTCTAAGAGCACTTTCTTTGTATTAAGGTCCTTTTTTTCTTATGCCATCCATAGAGTAACTTCTCTTTTGCTATTGGAGCTTGCATGTGGATGGAGGATGGATTTTATAGAAGCATTTGTCTGTTTGCCAGCTCTATATTGGCCTGTTAAAATTAGTCAAGAAGGCCAAGGGCATCCTGGCCTGTAGCAGCAGCAGTGTGGCCAGTGGGGTCAGGGCAGTGACTGTCCCTCTGTGCTGGGCACTGGTGAGGCCACAACTCAAATCCTGTGCCCAGTTCAGGACTCCATAGCACAAGAAAGACATTGAGGGGCTGGGGAAGGGTCTGGAGCACAAGTCTGCTGGGGAGCAGCTGGGGGAACTGGGGGTATTTAGTCCAGAGAAAAGGAGGCTCAGAGGAGACCTTATTGCTCTCTACAGCTCCCTGCAAGGAGGCTGTAGCCAGGTGGGAGCTGGGCTCTTCTCCCAGGTAATGAATGACAGGACAAGAGGAAAGGGCCTTAAGTTGCAACAGGGGAAGTTTAGATTGGATGTTAGTAAACATTTCCTCACTGAAATGTGATCAGGCATCAGAACAGGCTGTCCATGGATGTGGTACTTGGGGATAGGCTTTAGAGGTGGACTTGGCAGTGTTGGGTTAACGGTTGGACTTGATCTTAGTGTCTTTTCCAACCTAAAAGTTTCTGTGACTCTGTAATTTAGCTAGGTATTGCTAAACTAGAACCCTTGATATGTCTTTTCTTTCTTTGTTATCGCAGGACCTTGCTTCTTCAGTATTGTGAAATAAAAAGCTCCCTTCTCAGAGGCACAGGGCGAGATGTTTCCTCCTGTGCTTACCCTCCCAGCTGTTCATGCTCTATCATGCACCTCCAATCAGTCCCTCTCTTGCTCCAGGGTCTTCCAGCCACTACTGACACCTTGGTGCTTTCCCTCAAAGATTCTCAAATTTTTCATGTCTTTGTATTGGACTGCAGCACGTAGGTTTTGACTGGATTTGATGCTGTTTCATACCCTTCCATGGTTACAGCTTTTCCAAGTGCAGTGATAGCTTCTGGCACTAAATATGAGGAGTATTTTGCCTTATGAATAGCTGGTAGTAATAATACTTCTCACTAGTAGTCCAGAGTAAAGCAATAACAAGCAGTCAGTTGTTTAAGCCATCATAAACCATTAGTCTTATTTTGCTTTAAAAATAATTTTCTCCAACTCAGGTTTGGCTCTTTCCTTTTTGTGTTATGCTATAATAAGTTTTTAAAATACTTTGATGGAAAGTTGCCTTAGACTTGTGCCACATTGCAATCTGGATAGAACACAAATGCAGGTTTTCAGTTTGTAAATCAAGATAATGGATGCAGGATAGTATGGTGTCACATTTTAGAAATTTATTAGTCTTTATAACCCATACCTATTTTGGTATTATTCATAAGTTTTTTGCAGGATATTTCTGTTTGGTTTCTGGCCTGGAAATGTTTCTGTGTTGACTTCAAACATTTAATTTGTCATGAAACTAAATGTTTCATTCCATCTTCCTATTGCTTTGCCCTTTTAAATTTTTTTTTTTTTGTTGTTAGAAAGGTCATTTGAAACAAAAAGCCTAAATGGTTTATTTTGTATTCCCTTTTTTACAGTTGGAAAAATTTGCTAAATTGAGTTTGCATTTAAAAACTTATTTTTGCAGTATACTATTTGCCAAAATAACCACGCTAGTCATCTTGGAATAATCTTTTGCTTACATTGGTATCTGTCAAAATTTTCAGTGGAAGATTTGCCATATGCCCTTTGCAATTAAAATAAGTGATGCACTGTCTTAAAAAAACCCTCACCAGCTAATAAATACCCCCTGCCCTCAAATCAACAAACAAAATCCCCACGTTTAATATGCTCTTTAATGTTTCAAATATTTAGGTACTACGATTGATACGTGCATAGAAAATTTTGAAGTCTGCTCTGTGGTAGGTGTTGGTGATCCTTAGAAACCTGACGGTGGCATGCTGACAAGCAAAACCTAGAGTGACTGTGGCACTTGAACTGAAATTTGCTCTGTAAATAACAACAAAAAGTTGTTTACATTGATATGCTAAGCCCAGAGAAACTGCTATGGACTGTGTCAGCAATCCCAATTTTTCCTTATTATGAAAGTGGCAATAAAAGGAAGAGATTAAATGCAAACAAAAAACTGAGAGGACTGTAGGGCTGACTGAAACGAACAAAATCTCATGGCTAGAATGTCATTATGCTGCAGCTTTGCCCCTGGACTAGAATTCAGGTGTTATTTCCTGCATGGCTGGGAAAGGTTTTTCCAGGCAATTCTTCCTGGAAGCAGGATGGGCTGAGCAGGAGGCACAATAGCTGCCTCCAGTGTGCTAGGTCTGGCTTTATTCACATTTATATTTAGTGTTTTGCTTCTTGGTAATTTAGGTTTAGTCATCTAATTTCACTTTTTTTTTTGTGTCTGGTAACACTCACCAAAAGGCTTTCCCATTCATGATACATGATATTCATGCACACACTTTATAATAAAGAGGAAGTTACGAAGGACTGTATCAAAAAGTCTATTCTTTAAAAAATGTGTTGAGTTACCATTTTTATCAAAAGCAGGTGTTAAGAGTTTGGTGAGAAAGCCTCCATTTTATGGTGATCACACAGGTTCTTCCTTGAAGGTCGAGGTTAGGATCCAGGTTTGCTTTAGTCAGCAGGAGCTTTCCAGTTGTGCCCTGGAGGTGCTTATGTGGATGTGACAAACTGCACCAAAGAGCTCCCTGTGTTATAAACTGTCTGCTGGCCCAAGCCAAAGGAGCACCTCTGCCATGGCAAAGAAAAAGGGATGTGCTGTAGAGCGGGAATGGGTGGATTAATGGACACCAGGAAGTTCATACTGAGACTCAGGAATGCCTGAGTGTGTGCCTCTCAGGATGTGGCAGCTGGGTGATAACATGTGCAGCTAAATCAGATTGCAGAGCTCGGCTTACCCAGCCCCGCTGCTTGAGCCAGGATTTGTTTCCGAGCTTGAGTCCCACGTCTGTGGGATTGTACCTGCCACCCCTAGGAACACACACACTCAAACTGAGTTGTTTTTTTTTTTAATGGAAGTGTATGGGAAATGTTTGGGTGTTGCCAAATGCTTCCTCCTTTACCAGAGACCCAACAGATACAGAAGCACATGCTTGCAAACACATTTCTTTTCATCATACAGGCTGCAGAAAAGAATATTTTTCTATTACTCAAAGTGTTTGTTTGCTACCTTTTCTCAACTGGAAGATTTAAGAAAGGGATATGAAATACCTGTAAAAACAGACACTGGCTGAGAACTATGTGATTTAGCTGAAGCTGAAAATACTTCTGTGCTAATGTTTGTGTGCTACCAGATGTACAGGTGACTCAAGTCTCTGTTGCTGATCAATAAGATGCTGATTAAACAAAAGGATTTCAAAATGGTTTCACCCTCCCAGGGTTAGAAGTGGGGCTGCCTTCATCTGTGCCTGAGACATGTGTGGTGTAAACCAGGTACAACAGCTCAAGAGGAGAGTGCAGACAACTAAAGGCAGAGAACTAAAAAAGCAGCAGTGGTCTGGTCTAAATGAGCTTTTCTTTATTTTTACATATCTCTTTTTGACAAGGTGTTTGTGGTTTTTTTTTTTTTCCTTGTATTTCATTATATTTTGAAAAGCTGTATTTTACTTGGAAACTGACTGCTAGCAGTTACCACTGGTACCATATCACTTTAGTTTTGTAAAGGTGTTACATGTAAAATATTGTACCATGGCTGCTATCAGAGGGGCTTTATAAACATAATGTGTAGTCAGATTTCTGGAGGTATTGTCTTATGGTTCCTATATGTATAGTTTTGTTCATATATAAGCATATATATTTATGTGTATATATTCATTAAGATATAAAAACACATATCTATGAACACATTCATTTTTGCATGAAATGCAGAATGGTAGCTTTTTGAAAAATGGCTCAGATGTAAGGTGCAATTTTTCACTTGTGTTCCTGGATGAGTCTGTATAATTGGCTTGTACATGTTTCTGAACTGGATGAAGCCTTTTGAGGTTTAACAAGATAAATACTAAAGAGCAAAATAGACACACAGCTATGCTCTGTTGTATGTGATAGTGTTCTTTGTTTGTGTAAGAGGTTTCTCTATCGAATAACAGGATTAGAAAGATCTGGTATATCATCAGTTGTTCAGGATCATAGAGTTAATTGATTCTGAGCCATTTATCATGAAACTCAGTGGGAATAAGACTGAACCTGATGAGAAGCATGATGAGTGGTGTTTTGAAATCTGCACAGCTAATTTGCAAGTTCTCAGTCTAACCAAGTAATCTGATTTTCAGAGGTAAGCAGCAGTGTCAGCTCACACCAAATGTAATGGGATCTCCAAATGAACTGGTACTTAACATATCTTTTACTTCAGTGGCTAAACAGAGATATGTGTGTTTAACAACAGCAGCCCTGAAGTTTGAGAATGATATTCACATGTGTTTGCTGCTTGATGACATTAATGGGATTATGAGGAAGGTGTCTGATAAACATCAAGATTTCTTAATAATAGAGATAGTAAGGGAGATTTTAGCATTTCTAATATTCTGAATTTGCTGTTTTGCTTGCCCTGAACTGCCCCAGACTGGCTCAGGAGTCACAACTTTCAACATTGTGATCCATTTGCATTGTATGGGCTCTTCAGTGCATGTGCCTCTCTGTGTGTACCTTCACTTAAAACCTGTTGGCCTGAGCGCTCTGTTGTGTGGTAGCAAATATGAGTTTCTCCCTCTTTGGCCTGAATTGAATGGCAGAAGTCACTCGTAGAAAGAAGGTTCTGAATAAAGGAGGCACAACTTCTTCCAAAGGCAGAAGATTGTGTTTAAGTAGGGCCATAATTTTCTTATAAGTTATCTGTAAGGACTAATGTTAGCACACAAGAACAAATCTTAAGGTTGGGGATCCTGGTAAAAGACAATTGTTTCCTTTATAGTCCAGAGTCAAGTGCAACAGCTTTTGAAAGAAACAGTTGAATTCTAATTAGTGCAGGGAGTTATTTTGTCATTTTCTCACTTCTTCCATGCACAGTTTAGGGGTTGTAGGTGCTCTGTGCAGCAGACTTGAATTTTGGACTAGGGTCTGAAAGGTAGTGGGTGACAACTGACATGGAAGCATTGATTGCTATTGTCGGTTCTAACCCTTCACATACACACCTTCACACATATTATATCTGCATTGCAGTCCCACAGACTTACACCTCTGATGTAAAATGTTAGGGGTTTTGTTAATATTTTAGCTATTTGCATTCATGCAGCATAACTCTGGAAGCCGTAATTGATCACCTATCTAACCTTATACTATTTTTTTTAGAGACACTCCTTGGAATCATGAATCTCAGGGACAGGGTAGTGTGTGCTCACTTGGATAATGTAACTGGGAAATAAGGAAAAGTCTGAGCACAGACAGTGCTAGTCTGGTGTGGGAGTTCTGGCACAGGCTTTGTGCTGCAGCCACTCAGTGCCCTGGCATGGGATCAGCACTTGAGCTCATGTCAGAGAGGCTGGCAAGTGATAAAGAAAAGGCTGATGTGAGGAACAGATACACCTCCCAGATTTGGGAGGCAAGCATTCCTTTGAGTTTGCTTAGAATCAAATGCTTTTGCAGCAGGTTTAGTTGAGTCACACCTCCCAAATATCCATCCAGCACTCTGCACATGGTTCAGAAAGCTCAGAAACCCACAAGTTATTGATATGCAGTTTATCCTGCTCAGTCTAATTAGCTGAGGCTGTGTGAAGTGCATTTGCTCAGGGAAAAATGTTTGTCAGGCTTGGACTTCCAGGTCTGTTGTTAGAAATGTGACCATGAGGAAATAATGGGAATGGCAACTTAATCTCATTGCATTGTTGGAACTCGGGGGTTTTTTTGAGTTTATTTGGAATCTGAAGATCCCATGCTTTTCCTCACAACTGCCAGTCCATTATTCTGTCAGTGATGCCCATTTAAAACACATGGTATAATCTTGGAAGCAATAATACCTTCTAGTCTACTGAATTTTTCTTCATGAAAATCGACCCCATGGAACAGAGGTCTATGTGGTCTCTAAGCCAAGATGATTCATTCTTATTTCAATTTTATTTTTAGTTTTATCATTTCCTAATTAAACTGCTGTACATTAATAGAAGTTAGAATTATTAAGGGTAAACTCCTTTTTCTGCTAGATTTTCTGAGTTATTGTACCGCCAAGGGACTTGAGGCATGAGAAATGGTCAATGCAATTCCAGTCACAACCTTAAGCGTTTGGATTTGTAATACCTCTGTTGTGAGTCAAATGTAAGAGTTTGTCACTTTTAGAAGACTTATCATTCACACCTCTGCAAAGAAAAATTGGTTAATCTGCTGAAAACTTATAATGTAAAGTTCTAAGTGTAGTCCAGCAGGACGTGAAAGAAACTCTGTGTAGACTCTCCAGCTTAGTCGTTTAAATGTATCCTAAGGAAAACTAATTGCTGGTCCTGTTCAGGGATATTTCAGCACCTGATACTGGGAAAAAAAAATTTCCCTCCAGTTAAACATATTGTAAAGCTAGAGGAAATAAAAAAATTATCTCTTCCCTTTTAGCAGGATATTTTTCTTTGACTTCTCAGAACTTATTCAAGCTCATATTCACAGGAATAATTTGTAGTCTTGTTGACAAGTCTGCCAGGAAATACCTTTATGTCATTAAAGGAAGGGGAAGAATGTGCTGCTTTGGTTTAAGACTGTTATTGCAAAAGTCCTGAATTTACGCTCCAGTATTTTTTTATCAGTTGTGTTTGAAGTGATGGGGTCTGGAGAGTAATGTTAACATGATTCAGAGAAAATTAATCGTTAGTCAGCACTTGTCTCTCATGTACTTGGGGTCATGGACTGTTCTAAACTAACTTTCTTCTTATTCAGTGATGCAGAAAGGAAGATTTAAAACCAGCAGGAGGGTAATAATAGTATGACAGGAAGGAAAAGGTCACTGGGAACAATATGAAAGCTGATTAATAGGATCATCCTCATAGGTGAATTAGAATTCTGCAAATGACTTTTCTATTTCTCATTCTTTCCCTACTCTGTTTCTGGAGCAATGCACCTGAACAGATGCATCTGAAAAATAAGCCTTAAAAGCCTTAAAGCCTGTAAGAACTTTTTCCATTAAATTTCCTTTGTATTTTTCTTTGAGCACTGGAGTGCACTAAACAAAATGGAGTTTCAAGCTGTGTATAGATTTTGAAGAAGAAACCAACAAAATACCCTGACACCAAAAATCCCCAGTAACATCCAAACTCTCATGTGCATCAAAGTGTGCTTGATCCAATGTGAGAAAAACTGCTCCTGCTGTTTAAAGGCCATGAAAAGTCATTCTCTTTAAGAACGACTTTTCATGGCCTTAAATATTAAGAAACAGCATTTCTTATGTCATGCTGCTCATGATATGCTTGATCTCAGTTAAGTGAGGTTTAGGATGCAGTTTGATGATAGTATGTCTGGGAGAGAATAAAATGCTAATAAGTAAATGGATAAAACCCATGAACCCGTGATGCAGTGCTGCTTCAAATAAGGTCTTTAGAAGGTTCTGAAGGTGGGATTTCTCTTCCTCACCTTTACTTATCTAAAAGCTGCTGTTCCTGGCTATTTTTACACAAGATTAAAACAGAAAAACACCTTCAAGATGCTTCTGTATTAAACTTGCCTTTTTGAGGTGTAAGTCTGCTGGCTTTAGAGGTACAACTGGGATGCAAACATCCTCTACAGGCTGGGCTATGGCAAAGTCTTCAGCTTCCTGCTCTGATCCCCACATTCTCCTGGTAGTGCAGAGCCAGAGCTGCTCCCCAATACATCCTGGTGAACCTGTAAACCTATCAGTTTCCAATGTGCTCTTCAGACAAAGCTTTTGATTTGAACTTTCCACATACTGGGAGAATGTATTGTGAATGTGATTCAGCTGTAAACTGGAGGACTAAGATCATAGAGCACTTCTTTGGTATTTTAGTTCTCTTTTGCTGATTGTTCTAAGGAAGTGAAATATGCACTGGTGAGATATTTTGTTGCACCATTGATTTAAGTTTTCACTCAATCTCTTTTCATGCCATGTTTGGTTAATTGCCTTCATTGTGTCCTCTTTTATCTGCTCCTTGACTGCTACCTGCCAAACAGGCTGAGGTCTCAGAAGATTCCTACAGGTAGATACAGTGTACATTGCAGGTACATATGCTTGATAGTTTTTTTTCAGTAGTGCTAAGTAAGGAACTGCAGATCTAAAGTTCCATTAAAGTGCAAAGTTTGCGTACGAATGGATTTTATTCAAGTAATTTTAGAAGTACTGTAATCAGACCCTTGAGGAAAAAGCAAGGGAAGAAACTTTGATCTTTCATGCTCTAATTCCATATTCTGACCTTCATGCACTGAAGTTTGGTTCTAAATGTCTTAATATTTCTCCCATTCATTTGCTCACTTTGGATCAGGTGTATTAGGCCTAGCAATTTGCATGAGATCTTGAGGTACTTGTCCTGTGAAAAATGTCTCCTGCGCTAGAAATATTTACTGTTTATGACAACTGCCATCTTCCACTCTGGAGAGCTGAATTGTCTATGATCTGAGGTCTCAAAAAGAATTTAACTTCTTTTTCTTGGTGGCAATAAATTAATTAGCCTTAGCAGAACAAATCAACTAATCGGATTTGTTTAGGTAACTTCTAGTAATAACTAGAAAAACTGATGAAAGGAAAAACTGATGGAATCCAATACATGAAGGTGATGCATTTTATCAATGTACAGAGATGTCTGTATTCATTAGGAGGTGGCACTTGTACTGTCAAAACAGTGAACAAGTTCTTGAACAGTTAATCCAGGATAACATTAGTAGTATGGTAGGAAGAAAAGACAAACACACAGTGAGACAACACTTCTTTTTAAATAGTATAAAGAAGGAGATGGGGGATGAAATCTGTATTCCATGAACTGAACTTGGAGCAGACCTGCTGCAGAGCTCCTCTGTGGCTTACGGGGGCTGGGAATTGACACCAGAGCTGGAAGCAGCATCAGAGCATCATCATCCCTTGTCCAGAGCCAGTCCCCATCTGGGTCACATCTTGTGAGATGACCAAGCAGGCAATGTGGTGAGAACGTGACTGTGATGTTTGGGTTGGTCTATCCTGTAGCTTTTCTGCATGGGGTTCTCTGAATGCACTTGGAGTAAATCTGAACCCAAATCAATTAACTCTGAATTTAAACACAGAAAAATGGATGTAATAATCAGCATTGGCACAGAGATCACAATGGCAGAAAACTGAGCCTAAAGATACTTACTGAAATACTTTTTGAAAAACATATTGCTCTCCTTTACAGATTCCTTTCCCTATTCCTCTCTTTTATGACTTTTCACAGCTAATAATTTAATTTTAATTTTGAGATTGGCAAAATTTCCAATTTTCCTTTCCACAGTTCAATGGAAAATGCTTATTTTAAATGCACATTAGAAGAGCTTGGTTCTGTGTTAAGGTATTAATTATCTTTGGTGCTCTCCACCTCCTTGTAACAAGAGAATAAGTCATCACGGCAGCTTGCCGTAGAATCACATTCAGCAAGGAACTACTTAATCTAAAAGACAGCACTGGCACAGGAACAAGTATATGGATTGATCATAAATGCATTTAGGCTGCAAATGAGAAAAAATATTTGCATGCATGCTTGAGCAATTCTCTGGGGGAAGAAAATGTAATTGTCCATAAAAGGTAAATTTTTGTTTTTGTGAAAAAAATTCCAAGACGTGGTGTGTGAAGACAAGTGGAAGTGGTGACCCTTGGAAAGTTTGTAGATCGTCTCTGGGGAACAGGCATGCCTAAAACAAACAAATGACACATTTGTGTCAAATACAAACGCACATCTTTCACTGTCCCCATTTTCCCAACCCACCTGCCCAAGACTGGAGCGAGATCTGTGGCAGTTCAGCTGCCATGTCATAGCAAAATGCACCATCTGTTAGCCAGAGAAAAATTATCCTGGCTTTTTATAAAATACACATAGCAATTAACTGCTGCTACCTTGATTTCCACTGGGAGCTCTGCATAAGCATAGGATGCCCCCCAGGCACTGGTGACTTATGCTCTGCAGTTTGCAGGCCTTGGGAATGCATCTGCACACAATTCATGTGTGAGGAGTGCTGGGTGGAGCTTTGGTCTGCATGGTAAGTTTGTGCATACAGAATGAAATATTTCAATCAGTTGTGTTGCTCCTTTTTGCTACCCCTTCCATCTGTGGTGGCTGACATGCACAGGAACCCTTGACAGGACAGTTTCTCAAATATATAGTTCTAAGCTGACTGTTAGAATTGTACCCAGCTCTGCAGGGAATAAATGGGTGTTGTAAAAGTCAATATGAATTTTACTTTGCCAATATACTAAGGAGGAGACTTTCAGGTATAGCTGTTATGCTGAGGAAGGCATGTGAAGAAAGCATCTGGAGAAAAAAAGGTGTGGAGAAGTCCTCTAGAAATTAGGATGAAGCATTCTGAGAACTGGCTCTTCAAATAGGAGTGTGCAGTAGGGACTGGATACCTTGAATTGTGCCTGGTTTTTGGAGATTGGTCTCCATGGAAAAGTAGCAACACAGCTAAACTCTTTTGAGATAACTGGAAAATTGGAATGTTCTAAATAGATTCCCAGCTGACAGCTTGATCTGTGACACTTAACTCAGAGAAGACTGGAAAGTTTTACATCAGTTGTACATCAGAAAGGATGTGGTGAGTGAAACACCTATACATGCCTTTAGGTGTTGATATATAGGATTTTATCAGATACGTGTTTGCTAAGGTTTGTTTCAGAAGTGTTAATAGACCTGTAATGTACATAGAAACAGGAGAGTCCCCACCTGTGTCCTGAAATTGACTGTGTAATTGTCCCTTAGACTCTGAATCTGAATTGAATTTTTTTAAGATCAGTTTTCAATTCATCAGAGCTTTTTTACCCAGCCTGTTCTTATGACTTCCAATAGCTTGGTGTAAAGTCAAAGCATGCAAGGCTGTTGTGCACTTGGTCAGCTGGTAATATTGTATATGCAAAATTCTTTGCTGGTATTTGTGCTGTTATAGAGGGTGAAATTTCATCACCCATGCCTCCACATTCAAAGCTACAAATAGCGTAACTCTCATAGAAGAAACTGTGGAACTATTTTGAAAAACTGAAGGAAGACACAATGGTGTCCACTGAAGCTCTGGAGGGGGGCATAGGGCTGTCATTTCAGTTATCTCTGAAATGCAATCTGTGTGCAGCGCTAAGCAACCATGAAAACTTCTTTTGCTGCAGAAAACTCATGTATGGGTACACATTTTTGCAAGACGAGAGTTTACTTAAGAACATTTCCTGATTGGTTAGAAGAAACAAGGCCGTCAAATCCACGCAGACAATTTATCTTTTCTGCTGCAGCATTAAAGATGGTGTGATACCTCTGGCAAACCCTGCAAGAGCTGGTGAAGAAAATCTAATAGTTTTCCACTGATTGGGACAGCAGTTTGCTGCCTATCCCTGCTCTTTAACGATGTTGAGAGGCTTGTAACAAGCCTGGACATCCTGTCTGAACTCATTCTTCTGATTAGTGGTAAATGATTCTGTAATAACGTTTCTCCAGGGGTGGTTGAATATTGGCAATGTTGCACTTCCCTGAGCTTGCTGTCTTTTCCTAGGGAACTAGTTAAGGGATACTTTTAAACAATTTCTAAAGCCTAAGTATCATATTCTTGCTAGGAGTAACAAACTCTGTTGTCATAGGAGCTGCCTTTTAATAAGGGAACATACTCTGTGTAAAGCACTAACTCCTTAGCATACAGTGCAGACTAATTATGACTGCTTCTTCATCCATGTACACAAAATATAACCTAGGCTTTGTCTGAGCCCGTGCCAATCCTGTGTCTAGAATAAAGAGCACTCAGGATTTACTTGTGTTTGCAATTTTGTATTGAGAAAACGTGCTGAACTCGTTACAAAAAGGAGGTTGCAGTTAAAATATTTTATAGTAAATTGTACATTCCAGCTAATAATTTCCATGGGGTGGATTGAACTCTGGATGCAACCAAGTTCCAGCAGGAAGGCCTGAGAGTACCCTGCCCTGGGTAGGGTCCTGTGAGGAGAGCCTTGTCTTGACAAGTCTGTAGGATGGGGAAAGATGAAATTTTCAATTCTCTTGCAGAACAGTTTTCTATTTGTCATCTGGATCCTGCCTGAGCATATGGACTCTGAAGTCAAAAGTAGTGATGCTGATAAATAAGAAAGGAACTGTTTCAGCCATGTCAAAACTACAAGGCTTGGGTTATGGATAGAGGCAGTTAGTGTTCACAAGAAAATTAGGTGCTTTCAGGATGAAGTGGTAGATGAGTAGAATATATTAGGTTCTGAAACTTGAGCTGAATTTTTAGACTTACTAAAAGGCACATCCTTATTACTTGAGAGTGCTACTTTCTGGCTCATTACCTTTTTAGTCCCAAACCTGACTACCTCCAGGAAAAGATTAAGGAGTAGTGCATGCATAGGGGTCTTACAAAAGGCTTTGTCTTAGAATAAAAGTCTTCTGTGCAGCTTGTCATTGAGAAAATGCAATCTGTAGCCTGATTTTACTGATTTAAATGGCTATGAAGGGAAGTGGGTTGTAATAATGTAGAAAAATACCTATCAATATTTTGCTTGGTGATTTATAATATTTATAATGTTTTTAAGGTGTTCTACGTGGAAGTTCTAACTGTCTTTAAGCTGATTGGATGGAAATTTCTTGTCTTCACAGGTTTCAGAGGAAAAGCAAAGCCATCCTGTTTTTTTCCACAGTGGGTGAGTTTTTGGAAAGTTGAAAAAAGTTTGCAAAAAAAGAAAATCTCTATGTAGTATTTGGAACCACTGTTGCCTTTGAAATTGAAGTTAATAGCAGTAAAAAACAATAATGAAAACCCCTCACATCTTCAATACTTAAATGAAGTATTTTCAAATGTGAAGTGCAAATGTTTTGATTGACCCAAGCTAAATACTTCTGTTTGAGGATTGAATTAAAGAAAGAAATGAAAAGTGTTTCACTGAAAGAGTTTGATGTTGTAACTTTTGCACAATTTGCTTAGGGAAATGTTTGTAAAAACTGAAAAATCGTGGCTGATCTGAACTCAGTTTCTAATTCCTAATCTTTATGAAAACATAATCAGAGGAACACTTGGCTTAATCAATTGTGGTGTGAAAATCTAAATGTTGCTAAAACTCAACACACTGGACAGCTCTAAAAACTTCTCCTGTAGTTTAATGTCTCAAAGAATCCTGATAAGAAAATATTCAGCAGCAGCTGCTGCTTTGGTGGTATCTTTATCTGTTAAAGATGTTGAGGGTTCTGCTTTGATGTGAGATAAGATTCTTAGCTCACTAAAAGCAAAGTGAAAACTGTTCATCTCTACACTGCATTGTAGAATATTTGTTCCTGGGTCTCATTCAGGGAATCAATTAAAAATGGCTGAAAATCAAGTAGACCAAAACTGTAAAGAAAGGCTCAGTGATCACCTCTTCAAAATCTGCAGAACAGATGCCCAGTTAATTTATCTTTTCATCTCTCCATGGAAGCTGATGGCCCTGTAGGTCAAGATGATTTTCATGGAAAAGGCCACGTTATACAGGGATGCATCTGACTGATTGTTATTTCCTACTCATCATTATCTGCATTTATTTATTATCTTTCCATAGACTTAAAGATTTTTGCAAATGTTAGTGTATCCAACTGTACACTGAAATATATAGCTGAGTAAATTACTGCTACAATGTTGAGGACCAATATGGGAAAGAAAGAAAGAAAGTAGATGACTGGATTAAAACTATGTAGGACATGAATTAAAGGCTGGAAAAATATGCAATTCTGACCACTAGTTTTGTCTGATAATTGCAACATTTTCTTTCCCTAGCATCCTTCATGAGATAAATTAATCTTGTAAATATTTTAAAGTTTTCTACTGTATTTTTTTTCTTCTTTTTAATAAAATAATTTTATGTCATATGCAATTTTCCCTATTGACTCCATGCATTGTTGTATAAAGATTTTCTAGTCCTATTCATTTGCATGATTTTTTAGGCCTTCTACTGCTGGTGTGAAATTTTTTCAAGTATGTTAAGAATTCTTTATTCTTTATGGACTTGTATGCATGGTTTCATTTGTCTCCAATCCTCTTCAAGTTCTCTTAATTAAAATTTGTTGTTCAGTTCTAAGACTTGACAAAGTAAAGCATATTTCTCTTTTTATGTGTGCACACATCAATTATTAAAGGAAATTAGGTGTATGCTGAGGCTAGAACCGACTTGGAGACCATTATGAATATTAAAAGAAAAATGACTGAAGGAAGGTAATGACAAATCTTCCCTTTTTTTGTCATATTACATACCCTTCCTTTCCTGTTTTTACTTCCCCTAAAAAAGTAACCTTTTCTTCTCTTTGTGTAACTCAAGAAATTCTGGAATTATTGATAGTAATAGGAAAAAGTGAAAAGGATAAATGAACAGAGTTTAACTTCTCTTCTCTGTAGAATGGTTTTCCCTGTATTTTTTTTCCAATAACAGCAAAAATATCTAATATTTTCATTTTTTTGGTGTTAGTTTCCATTATATTCCTTAAAGAACAACAGAAGGGGATAGCAGCATACACCAAGATTTCTCAGGCTGCGGTTTTTTTGAGTAATTTTTTTTGTGTGCAGTAATTTCTGGGGGGAATAGCAATAAATTGCTTAGTAAATATGGATGTTATTATCTTTTCACTGTTCATCAGTGATCAGTTTGGCTCCAAAGAATGCACATCTCATTTCTCAATAGCTAAAAATTCTTGGTTTGCTCTCAAATATCAGGCAATGTGTTTTAGTAGGCTGTAGAGATTGCTTTGTCTCATTTCTTTTGTACCAGAATGGTTTCAAACAGATTTATTAGTAAATTTGCTTACTGCTGCATTATCAGCTATATTTTGACGCAAGGAATTAGTGTAATAAGGTCTTACACATGCAGACTCCTTTTGTGGTTAAAATGTTCATGTTTTTGGTGGTTAGGGGTATGTCCATTTGGTTTATGTCTAAATCCTTTCCCTGATCGTCCTGCAAAGTGCTGAGCATTTCCCATTCAAAAATCAGGCCACATCTCAAAAGGTGTGCTCAAAGGAAGACACTTTTTGATGTTATGATAACAGAAGAATAAAAAATAAAGCAGCATGCTTAGGGAATTGGCTTGAAAGCAGAAGAAATCTGGGACTCACATGTCGTTATCATTTAGAATTTGGTGCTGTCTCTGAGGCCAAGTTCTTCCTGTCCCAAGACCCATCTTCAAGGTCATCCTGTCCTTGATCCCTCAGATTCAGCTGCCTGTATAAATGTCCTGGCCCTGCTGAGGGCAGTGAGAGCAGAGGCTCTGGTCTTAAACTCGGGCTGGGGGAGCATTGCTGGCATATTTGCATGTGAGCTTTGCTGTTTCCATCTGCAGAGAGAATTCCCCCACAGAGCACTGCTGGCCTGGCTGGATGCAAAGCTCTGCTCAAGCAATGAGCAGGAACGTCTCAGATCTTCGGTGCTGTTGGTGAAGTTAGGGAGATGTGGCTGAGGATCTGATTTTGGTGCCTGTTGCATGGCAGAAGACTTTGAAATGCTGATGTTCTTGAAACCCAGGCTAACTAATAGCCTAGGGTGCTCTTTGTCATGGGGCTGTTCACTGTGTTTTTGCCACTGGAGAAATTACAGTGATTTTCTGTGTCCAAGGAGCCCTGACTTTGTTGCAGCTGTTGTAGAAAGGAAGAAGGATTTTATCACAGGCTGGGCCATGTGTTTGCACAGCTGGTGCTTCTTCTGACTGTTGAGATGTAATCATATCTTCAGCTTCTACTTTGGTGGAGATGCAGAGTATGGGGAAATAGTTCTGGGTTTTGCATCTGTGGGGGATCTTTTGTGACCTGAAGTCAGTGATTGTTTGGAGGACTTGCTGGTAAAAATATCAGCAGTGGATCTTCATCGTAGGGAAGCAAACAAATCCTACTGGTGGCAGAGCATTGCAATGTAAGTTTAAAATTGTTATGTTCTTTATTTACACCAATCTCTTTTCAAATATATGCTTAGTAAAAGGAGGGAAGCAGGAAGTGATGCAGTAAATGAAGCCAAGGTATTTCACTTAGATAAAGAGATGTCATATTTTAGGGCAGATATTGACTTACATTTATTATGCTTCACTGACCTTGCTCCTTGATCACACCATCTGTGCTAATTGACACAAATATATTTCCTGTAAGTTAACTCAGAAAGCATTTGTCATGGCTAAGTTCATGGTAACACACAACAGTTGGTAGGAGTAGCAGCCTCCTGATTTCCACTTTGATAATGCAGTGACATTGCATGTATATTTAATAACAGAGTTTTGGTTCCTATCAAAAATAAATTTAGCAGATTTATTAGTTTGAAGAAGGATATTAAGTAATTTTCTTAGACTGCTCAGTACAAATCACTTGGAGGCTATGTAGAAGTCTCTCCTAGCACTGATAGCAACATGAAGAATCACACATTGTTTTGAAAAAGTGTTAAAATTCCCAGAAAATTCTGTGAATCTTTGGGTGAAGCAGTAAAAATATCTCGTATCTGTTAATCTTGTTCCCTCAGTTACCCTGCTGTAGCGAACTGTCGAAGGTTATGTAAGAACAAGGCAACTTTCCTTAAAAAGCCAGAACTTTCAGTGAACATGCTGGAGATCAGAGCTTGCCTACTGAATCAGCTCTTCCATCCAGGTTTTACAGCCTGTGCTTTTTTCTTCTTATTCATTGGCTCAATGGGGAAATAAAATGAAGAGAAAACAGCATCACCTCTTTGTGCTGAGTAGTTTCACAGTCCTGTCCATTTCTGGACAGTTTGGGTTTATTTTCTGGTTGCTCCTGCACCAGCTTTGCAAATGAAAGGTTTATTAAAACCAGTGGTGTAAACCTTTAGGGCAAACGGCCCAAGTGCAAATACGTTGCTACATTTTGACATCCCAAAGGTTTCTAATCACAACAGAATTGTGTTTTTTCTGGTTTAGTAGCGCACCTGTGCACAGCCCACCAATGGGGTCAGTCAGGGGGAAACCTGGATTTATTGTACTGTTGCACTCGTAAAAAAATCCAGTGTATTAGAAACCACCACTGCATTTCCACTTGCCTGAGCTACATTGTTCCAGAAAAGAGCAAGAGACAAGGGGACTTCTGTGTGTGTGTAAAATGTGGCAGGTTACAGCCATGTTTTCCTTGCAGGCATTTGCAGTGAAGATGAGCTGAGATTATCCATAAATCTCATTTCCCCTTGTCGCAGGCCATATCAAGAGCCTCCTAACAGGATTACAAGGACTTTGATCTGCCTCCTGTGCTGACTGCTGACCATGTGGCACTGCTGCATGGCAGGAGGGATAAAGGAAGCTGCTGTGCCTGGCACAGCTCATGCCTCTGGCCTTTCTGTCTCACAGTGGTGCTTTTACTTATCTTAGGTAACACTTCATGGGCAGAAAATTTGGCAGCTGACCTTTTTGTTGGCCAAACTCTTTCTTTCCCTATAAAGACCAGTTTCAATAATTTTTCTAAAAGGACACCAAGCTTGTCTTCCAGAGGAAACTCTCCAGCTTTAAGTGTCAGTTAAACAGTCCAGGTCAAGATGGTAAAATCTTCATCTAGCAGTTGCACTGAACATCCTCTGGAACAACATAATACCTTTAATCCCCAGTAGATGTTGACTTGCCCCTGTAAAAATCAGATTTCCTTCTCTTCATAAAACCTTTAACAAGCCTTAGTAAGTGTCTGATAATAAAAGTGTCCTGTCACCATAATGATACATTTTTGTCCAGATCAGAACCCCTTTAGTCCCTGTCAGTGGATATGAGAAAAAGCAGAGGCAGTCTTGGAGATCCACAACAGCACATGAGAGACAACTGATCATATTCACTATGGAATATGAGCAAAAATAGGTGTGAGTACTTGAGAAAAGTATTCATGAATAGTCAATGTGTGAGAAATAGAAGGAAACAAGGGGAAATTGCCTGGTGGTTGCCAGTGTCTAGTATCTTAGGAGTGAAATGATGTGGAGGAATACTCTGGAGAGGATGTCCATGCAGTGCAGACAGATTACCAACTTCAGCCAAAGCAGCCACTGCTTCTGCAGCAGTGCCACAGATTTGGGGTGTCATGGGAAGAGTCAGGCCCATGCTTGACCAGAGCACAGCCCTAGGTCCCATTACCAGATGTGGGGAGATGATACGGTGACTCAAAGACTTGTGTTGGTGCATTCACATTCTAATCCTCAACTCATTTTAATTGATTTTCTTCTTGTATTATCCCAGCTAGCTCTGGGATCTGCAACACCCCAGCCTGGGATGCTCCTGGGGACAACACTGAACTCAGGTCTTCATGTGTGACAGCCCAATGTCCCACCAGTCCCCAGCACACTGCTCCCCCCACCCAGGAGCTCTGTGATGGGTGGGCTTGTGAGGAGCTGGGGTGGGAGAGAGGCCTAACATCCATGCTAGGGATCTCTTTTGTAGAGGGGCTGTGAGCTTCAGGACTTTCATATTTCTGAGCTTTCATAACTTGGGATGAGCCAGAAGATAGTTGCAGCTCTCACTTAGATCATGCCAATAAATAAGAACGTTTTTATAAACAACAATCACATAAATTGTTTCAACATTTTTGAAAAAATAAGGGATAAAGAATAACATCCCTTGTTTGTTAAGCGTCAGTGATTTTATTTAGTTAGTACTGCTCAGTAATTATTTTAATTTTTCTTACAATGCTACAGAAATGCAATTTTTTGGGTTATTTTTATTCACATGACTTATGGCCAAGGACATCAGGATGTTTCTCTTATGGATATTTCTCTAACTCACCCTGTAAGTGAAGATTATTTCAAAAACTAATGTTAGATTGGTCCTATAGAAATCTTGGAAGTGTTTTACTCCTTGCAAGCAATTCAGTGGGGAGTAAAATGAGAGTTTAACAGGCCCTATATATTGATTTTATAATTTTTTATTGATGTAAATTAGGTATTTTCACTTTTCCCATTGAAACTTCACTACAAAGGGGGATCTGAACCTAAGGTTTTAAAAAGCCCCACTATAAAATTTGAATTTGTGTCTGATTTCAAAGGGGTTTTTTTTAAATTTAAAATTCAAATTTAAAATTCAAAATTTTGAATTAAAAGTTAAAGAATTTTTTTTCATATTTTACATACGTTATGTGCTAGAGGAAAATATTGTCCACAACCAAATATGTTAAATTATGGTAGTACTGTCTTTATGTACTCTGTTGAGCCCACTGTTGATGTTTTTTTATGCACAAACCATAACTTTTAACTATTAGCAGCTTAAAAAATTCATCTGTTTTCTAAAAATTAGCTCAATATTTATCACAGAGAATCTATCACTAAAGAGGCTGTGCTGTCACAAGAACTTGGAATGCATTAAAATGCAGTATAATCTAAAAGTTTGAAATATTACACTCTTATGCTTCTACTTCACTGCGTTTCTTGAGGAATTTAATGTGAAAAGTAGCCTTTAAGAACGGGAAAAGTTAATATTTCTGCTAAAAGGATGTTTTCTTAGGCTGTGCTGTTTTGCTCATTGTGCCATTAGCATATTAATAGCTATGTATTTTAAGAACAGTAAAATAATGTCTCTGTATGGTACAAGATAATGTGAGGAATTAAAAACAGTGGATTCTCTGTCCTCCTAGCTCTAGGTAGCTGTAGCATGTGACCTAATTTTTGGTCCATGGCTATAAAAATACCCCATCCTTAAAACATAGAGGTTACCTCAAGTAACCCATCCCTACACAGAGTTATATTGCTGGCTTTCCAAATCATACAAATTACTCTGAAGTGAAAACCGCAGTGGAAACAGTCCAAAATCACATTCTTGGCTCAGCTCATCATACCCTATGTTATTTGCCAGTTCCCTTTTCCATGAGCTTTTAGGATCATTTACAGCAATGTTTCTGTGTGTCACAATGAACACTCAAACCAATGTTATCTTCTCCACATTCATTAATTGCTGCTATCAAGAAGAAACAAATTATTGTAAATTAAATGGTACATATATAGCTTGATCTTCTTTTTTATGTTAAAAGATGGCAGGTTTTATTGTGTTTATATGCTCCTTGTAGTAAACATTATAGTTCAAAACTTGGAAAATAAATAAGGTAATCAAAAGATGGAAAACATTTTGGTGATATGCCATAAGCTGTCGTCTTGTTGCTCAGAGCTTCAGCCAATCACTCGTGAATTTCTGGGCTGTTAAAGTGCCTTTGGGGGGGTGTTTCTTGAAAAGGGATTTCAATGCAAGACAACATATAAATAATCAGAATGTTTGATCTGCACTGGGCGTGTTCCAGGAGAAGGAATTTCAGGGAAAAAGAGATGTAGTCCAAAATGTCCACATGCCTGTAGCACTGGGAGGTGGTGATTTTGGACTGCACATTCTGCAGTTTATGTTCCTCTGTTCAGTGCCCCATTAAGAAGACTGATTGCTCCATGATGACTTCGTTAGAAAAATCTAGCTCAGCACCCACTATTTTATAGGAGAAGGCCAAGGTGGACAAGAATTACTCTATAAAGAGGAGAGGAAGGGAACATATAAAAACATACCTGAATATCAAGGAGAAGCTTTCTGATATGTTCATTGAGAGGATCCATACTGCTTAACACACTTAGAAGAAGCTAAGGATCAGATTGTGATATCCTGCTGTACCTGACACATCCCATGAGTCTTCCAACAAAGCTATTAAAATCCAGTTGAATTACAAAAAGAGGATGTTATTGTGTAAAGGTAAGTGTATCATAATCTCACTATTAAATGGTAAATCCTCTGAAGAATTTTTCCTGGAGTACTTTGGAACAGATATGTTATTACTGTTGTTCACTATATCCAGACAAAGTAGGGCTGAATTATAAAGACAACGACTTCCCCCTGTAAAGGCAGGCAGCATAATTCCAGATCCTGAAAAATGAAGCAACTACATGTTTAATTCCTGTGTTTGAGTTCCTCTTTATTTCTGGAAGGACAGATTAGTTGGTGGTTTCAGCCTTGAGTGAGTGTATCAGCTTGCAGTGCAGTTTGTTCTGAGACTGCTTATTTTGAGACTAATGATCCATCAGTAGCTTCATGAATGGACTAAGACTATGCTGGCAAGTGCTGCCATGGCTCATCCCAGGCTTACTGCAGCCTTTTGGTATCAGCCACTTGTGGATATTTGTACTGCCACAAACATTTGGATGATGACTCCTCTTCACCATTTTTTAGTCTTGTGTGAATATGGTTATACATTCAGATGTAAAAATGATTTGCTATGAAATTATGAATTAAAGGATTTCAGATATGTAGCCTGGAAGAAAAAAATCCAAAAAATTATATGATATGAATGACCAGCATAAATAGGTTACACAGCATAAATAAAAAGTGGGGAAAAGTCCAAGTGAATATTTCACAAATTCTTTGCATGAAGTTCCCATAGCCCAGTGAAGTCAATGAGAGTTTGGGGCTTTGGCTCAGGCACTTCAATTGTCTGTCCTACAATTACAATAACAAACACAGCAGTAGTCTGTTTGCAAACAGCTGGTAATTGGAAAAAGGGCTGAAGTTGTCAGCAAATGTATTTGTCAGCACTGATTTGACCAGTTGTACACATTACCTTAAATGACATTTCTTCCCTTCCATGAGGAATGCGGAGTCTGTGTCCAACGAGTTTCCTCAGTGGCTGTCATGCAGTGAGCATGGCAATCTGTGGTGTCTACCCTTTGCATGTTAAATACCCTCCAGCACTTGCTGTTTATTATACAGGATAAATAGGCTGGTTTCCAATTCATTTGTCAAAAAACAGTCCTGATAACACAGTAGACATGTATGTGACAAGTGGATTTAGGGAGCTCTATCCAACTTCGGATTTGCTTATTGATAACAGTTAAATGTTCCCTTTTGGCAGGAGAATGGTGACACTTCTAGAAGAAAAATATACCTTCATCTAAGCTATGGTTTTGTTTTGTTTTTCGGGTTTCTTTTGGCTTAAGAAACATCCTAGTGCACAGTTCTCTAAAACAAATCAAGCCTGTGTAGCAGTCACCAATGCTTACAGAGGAGTTGGTTGCATTTCCTACTTTTTAACATCCTTTTTAGATGCTCATATATCTCCCCTGAAGTTATCTGCATTTCCAAAGGTCCCTCTGCCTGAGAACTGTGCTGAGTCCCTGGCTACAGCAGAGCCTCCTGTGTGATAGCACAGACGGCTCTTTTGCCTGTGTGATGTAAGTGCTGCTGTTCTTGCACTTTCTCACGTTTCCTTTTCAAGAGCCAGCAACTATCACATCAGCTCATGGCCCTCTCCTGTTTCCCACACTGTGTGTAGATACCTTCCTTTTTTTTCAAAATTTTATTTTAATTTTTTCTAAGAAAGTAGATGAAAAACACAAACTCCAGTCACCAGTCACATTTGTCAGCTCAGACAGCGTTATCATTCTGATCTGAAGTTTGTATGTTCTTTCTTATCTATGGTTTGTGGTTGCTCCACAGGTACTGATAGCAAATGGTCAGGGTTGACTTGCTGATAATCTCTTGGTTTTTGTGGTTTGTTTGTTGTTTTGGGGTTTTCTCCTCCCTATATTGACATCTACCCCTGTCCCTGTTGTCTTCTGTTCCTTTTGCCTGCTTGCTGTATTATCTCTGAGCGGGTGCCTCTACAGCCTGAACATTCTGTATGAAAAAATGTGTTGGTATGCTGTTCCTTCTAGAATTGCCTATTTCTTTCTGTGGCCTACTGATAGGAGTGAAGGCAGGGGTCACTGGTGGGTGCCTCAACCCTGGCCTGTGTCTCGTGCTTCTGTTACTCAGGCAGTTGTAAAATCAAATACAAATACATTCCAAATAAAATAGAAATACTATTGGTACTGTCATTGACATATGAAGAAAAAGCAAAGCATACAAGTGAATTAATGAAGTTTTTTGTGATGCAAAGAAATGGATGATACAAGAGCCGTTTTGTTGGAAATTATTGTTCCCTGTAGCAGAGGGAAAGGCAGAGAGCAAAAAGCTCTTATTTCTCCTAATCTTGGGCAGACACAGATTTGGTTAGATAGGAAAATAACAGGATGGAGAGAAGTTATGAGTCTTGCTACTCTCCACTGCACTGATAGTGTGAAAACATACCTAATAGGCTTCATGGGAGTGAATCCCCTCCTGTATTTCATACTTATTCTATTGTCACTTCTTGACTGTAGCAGCTACCATGGTTTATTGCATCCTCTTTGCTATTGTTCCCTTTCCCTGGCTTTTCAGATTGTGGCTATGCAGGTTGAAAGGGAATTTTGCCTTTACAGCATCCCTGTAATGGGTTGAATAATCTCAAAGCACTCAAGGAAGTAAATGTCCTACATTAATGTATAGGCAAGGTGTCTGTAAAAACATTACTGGTTTTGCAAGCATGAATTTTGCAGTCATCAGGTTAATCAGCAGTTGATGAAATCAAATGGAGAAGTGCAGAAATAACAGCAATTCATTATGATGCTTAACAATTAGGAAAATAGCCCATGGGATGCATATTTGATCAGTTGGGATGATGGCACTGTTGATGATACATTACTAGTCTAGTGGAAGGGAATTCTGTCTCTTTTGTTTCTTTTTCTGTGCACTTTGGTTCATGCTCTTTGCTTTGTTGTTTGTAGGCTTCTCTTTGGGCTGGTAAAGATGATATTTTACACTGGCAAATGTTTCATTATCTTCAGCCACCAAAGTGTGATTCAGAGCACAGCCTGGCTCACCACAAACACCCTTACCAGGATCCTTAAAAGGCAAATCCTAAAGTGGAAAATGGAAAACCTAGAGTCAAAATTCTCTCATCTCTACATGTCCCTTTATCAAAAAATGGAAGATGGTTGAATATTATTCTACCAGTAATCATCATGTTAAGGCTAGAAATATTCTATCCACAGGGAGCCAGTGGATACTATGTTTTTTAAAATATTCGATATGCATGATAAGACTTTCTTCTCTGTTGGCTTGCTAATCGTTTTGACTATTTCTTTTGAAGTAAGAAACAGATGGCAGCATTCACTGTAATAAGTGCAGAAAAACATGCCAGCCAATTAGGGATGTTTCAACTGACTGAAAACCTGGATCCTTTTCCAATATTTTGGTGATTTTTTCCTCCCTCTGTATGTCTAGAGGAAATTTTTATTTATCATTTGTTTAATAGAATAATAAAATTAGAGATTAGAGGAATCTTACATCATTAAATCTCTAGTAATGAACCTAAGAACAAAGAGCTGAAATAAAATTTATGGATTCTTTTGTTTTGTAGAGGTTTGTTATCTGCCAGAAGATAAAAAAACCCAAACAAACAAATCAAATAGACTTGTTAATGTGAACCCCACCCCTCACTTGAAGAGCCAGTATAAATTGTATCTGTATATGATTCTAAAATATTTACTATTTTTTCAAACTCTGTTTCATTCAAGAAATTAATTTTCAAATATTGTAGCATTTAAATACCTCTTTCATAAATTCTTAATGTTATATCCCTGAAATTGTGAGTCCAACTGTTCATTTCTCAGCAACATTTTGCAGGCAATATACACCCTTCTCACTTCCTCATCAGGGAAGGTTTCTGTCCTCTCATTTCCTAGCAAAATCAGGCAGAGCTTAAGGTATTTCAGATCCCTCAGAAAAAGAGATTCTTCTTTGTCTTGTGCTACGAAACTGAAATTAGAGGTCACTGCTGAAAATGCAGGTCACTACAGATCTGCTCCTTAAGCACCTGTTAATGCCTTTATCCCTTTATAGAATTCAGAATTATTGAGACTATAAAAAAAAGGGCATTTTGGCTTCTAATATGTATTTTAGTCCCTGGTGCTTTGATCATTTGTTCTTAGATATTTTGTAGTCCTGTCCTCATTTTTCCAGTTTCACTTCAGGAGTAAAACTATGCAGATTTCAGTGTTTCAGGATTTTCAGTCCAACTTCTATTTTTTTTTTAAATTGTATTCTACTGCTGTCAGTTACAACATTTATATTCTTAAGATTATGCCCTCTAAATGTCTACTTTAATACCATTATGTATATTTTTCTACTAATCTTTTGGAATCACTCTTCTTCAATGACTTCTCAATTGCAGTCAATGAGCTTCTAAGGATGTGACATAAAGCAAAACTGGTGCTACTTATTAGGGTCGATTTAGCCTATGAAAGATGAAATTCTGCTTCAGGCAGTAAAGCAATTTTCAAAGTAGCATATTGGCTTTTATCAGGTTTGGTCTGCTCTTCCTAAATGAAGATATTCAGTCTGTTTATGGGTGACTATGGTCACTCTGGGAAGCATTTGGTGGTAGTTAAGGGTAAAATACTGATTGTTCTTCAAAATTAGAAACAACTGGTAGCTCTGCAGTGATGATTTAAATTTCTTTTTAAAATTCTTTCAAACCACAAAGCTGTGTGTTGTTCGGTGGTTGAATGCATTTGAACTTATGGAACTTTTCATTTAATGTTGCTCTCCATTGTTTTTGGCTAAATCCCAAGTCTCACATCTTCTAGTTGCCGGATTCCTTTCTGCAAACTCCATCCTTTGCTGAAGCCTCAGTGTAACATGAGACCATCCCTGTTTCCCAGCAGGCAGCACTTTAAAGGTCTGCCTGGTGACCAGCTGCAAAGACAGGTGTTTTCTGCTCTTACTTTTTCTTCTCCCTTTATTTGGTCTTATGACTTCCTTAACAAACTGTCAATTCCTGGGTGAAATGAATGATTGAAATTTGTAAGCTTGGAAAAGCTCTGATTCAGACAGCATGGAGCTGGGGATTTTGATCTAAAGTTGAGTGTTCTTAACTGCTTGTTTGCCACATTTTCTTTGGGCTGGCAAGAGGCTGAGCCAGACTGGAAATGCAGCTCATAAGGAAAACTGCAGGGATCACAGGCATTGAACATTTATCTCAGAAGAGATTGGTTGAACTGAAGGACTGCAGAATTTGTCTAAGCATTGGCTAACCCAGTTACAGTGAGTTGTTAATTTAGTGGGATACAAAGGAATGCATGAATATGCAGTGCTTTGTTCTATGTTCCTTTCAAATCAAGGGTTTATTCTTTTGATTTGGCCATGGCTATGACTTGAGACTTTTTACCCTCAGGCTTCAGGACCTAAAATTTTGATTTAGGGTCTGGAAGCATCTTGGCAATGTTGATGCTGACTTTGGGATGAGCTGCTGTACCACAGCAGCTGTACTACAAGAATTAAGTCACACGACCTCTCTGTGGCCATGCACTGAGGCTGGCCCACAGAAGGGTATCTTTAAGTCCAAACAGCCATTTATCCTAGGCTTCACGTGCAGGAATGTGCTCTTGCACAGTAAGGTTTCATTTTGACTCTCTTATGCTGATATGCTGTTGGTTTCAGTGATGTTTCATCCAATACTCCTTTGCCTGTTATGTGCAGAATTCAGTTCTGATAGACATGGAAAGATCCTAACCTGTAGGGCCTGACATACTTTACTGAAGAAGAGACAGAGAGAAGGTAAAACTTTTGAGACATACCTAATAAGGTCTGCACCTTTTTTTCCTCCACTGGGAAGTCCTTGAAGAGGACTTGAAGCCTGGAATAGACTGGTAGAAATTTGTATAAATGGATTTGCCAGAAGGGTAGAAAGCTGTTTCATAGCTTGTGATTATGAAACATTTGGAAAACACAACAAAATTTCAAGTGTGTATGGCCACACTCTCTATAAAACAAACCCTGTGAACCTCCTACCCTGCTGTGTTGAGAATTGAAAGCAATGCCAATCTTAAGGATCAATTTTCATCTACTGCCTCCTTTTGTGCCTCTGATAGCATGAGAACAAGGGCATCATCAAAAAACAGTGGTGCTGATAAATTCATGTGTTCCCTGTAGGCACATCCTGTGCTGCACCCACTGTAATCCTGAGTTCTGCACTGAAAAAGGCCTGGTTTTGTTACAGATGCAAAGGTATTTACAGGTAAATCAGAACAGTCTCGTCTCTGAAAGACACAAGGATGTTTCTTTTTTTGGGAAGCCCCAAAAAAATTTAAGTATGCAATCTTCTCTAAAGTACCATCACAAAATGCGTTAGCTAGCAAAGGCAGCAATGTCAGAAATAGTGACAAGAAATAGATAGCTTCTGAGAAAGTGAAATGTGTTTAAGTTCTTTCAAGTAATAAGGGATTTGCTTTCAGCTCTGTGGGAAATACAAGACTTGTTAAACATCAGATATGAGCTTGAAGCTACAGTAGAATCTGTTTGCATTTCTGTATTTAGATTAAAAAAAAATTCCAGAGTTTGTAACTAGGGACTTCTATCATCTTGTTGTTGATGTGTGACACCTATATATAAACACAGGATCAGAAATGGAACTAAAAATGAATTTAGGTTCTGCAGATTGACAAGATACCATGCACCATCCAAGTTACAATATTTATTTATGTATGTTTTAAGTAGTAGCAGCAAAGGCAAGAGTATAAAAATTTGGATAACCCTCTTTAATAGCAGGCTAAGTTAAATTGAATCAAACTTGCAGTAGGCTGGTGAATATATCCACACAGTTACAGTGGCTCAGCCAATTTGCAGTATCTTGAATCCATTGCATCATCTGGCATGTGTAACTTTTTTGTTTTGGGTAGCAAGAAGCTGTTGGCTGTGCAAATCTCAATTTTCACAGACTGATGGTACTTCTGGACTTCTCTCTACAAAAGACAGAATATGATATTCCTTCATGAAGATCTTGGTCTATAAGGATACAGCTGTAGAATTAGCACTTATACTTGCTGCTTAAAAGGACCCATTTCTGCAAATCACATTCTGTTAGCTCTTTTCCAAGACAGCTCATCAACGTTTCTTGTGTTTTTCCACACAAACAATGCTACTCCAAATCTCAACCCTGTACTGCACAAAAGCTGTGCATTGAGCTGGCACCCCTTTCTTTTGAAAGCATTTGTAATTTCATTTTTGCACAGTGAGGAACACTCTGATATGAAAAACACCATCTTCTCCAAATGTAGTTCTCACCACAGCATAATAACTACAATCCCATAATCAGATTTATCATGTTTTAATTTGACCAGATATGTCAGTAGTTTAGAGGGGTTTGCACTAATAAATTGCTTTAGGCTAATGTGGAGTACCTTCAAATCATTGGAGATTTCATTGTGGAAAATGTTTTGCAAAGCTGCATATTCTAAATGGCTGCACTCCAGAGTCTGGAATTCAGATCTCATTTACTGTAAATGACTGGAAACCAGAAGATGTAGAAGTTTTGTTTAACATACTTAATAGAGTATAGGGAAAAAGGGGCTGATTTTTCAATTCCTGTGTAATGCAAATGGGTTTATTCAAGAAATTAGCTGTAAATAAAGGAAATACTTGTCAGATACTAATTAGGATAATGTGTATAATATTTGAAAGCAATACTGTGAGATTTGACATGTTCTCAAGTAGAGGATAGACAGCTCATTTTGTTGCTTCTGTGTCATTTGGCAATCCCTTTCAGGTGTGATTGCAGAAGGGCTCAGTGCTGGTCTGACACCTCAAGTTACAGAGGCCCAGTGGGAAGAGAGGAAGAGTTAAATGGGTGGTGAGTGCTTTTCAAAGCCCCACATATGGGCCCCTAATGGGAGTTGTGTGCCTGTGGGTGGGCTCTAGTCTAGGAGTTTAATGTTCAGCTGGCAATCGATGCTCATTATCCATGGTCCTCCCTATCCTAAGCCACCAACCTGGGAATCAAGCAAGGGCCTAAAAAAAGAAATTTGGAGTCTAAATATGGGCTCTTGTTTTCAAAACTATGTATTGACTTAGATAACATCTGTTTGAGTGGACTAATAGGCACTGTTTAGCTCTACACGCTTTCAGTATGCAATTAAAAATACAGTAGCTTCCATCCTAATTTTGGTAACTGACAGTTACAATTATGAACATTGAGAGGAATAATATTTTGCAGTAAAGAAGTTTTTCTTTATTGCTTTGGGGGAAGTTATTTATCCATCTGCTACATCCCGTAGCAGTCATTACTTCCCTCATTCATACAAAGGAGTTCCTTCCAGTTTTCTCCAAAGAAAAAGTTTCTATTTTGAGTAGAAAGAAAGCAGGCAAAATAGAGCAGAGAACAAATGATGTCTCTAAATATTAATGAAAGGCTTGTAGTAGGTCTTGCCAAATGTGGACTAATCAGGCTCTTGATGGGCCACATAGTTCCCATTGCCACAAGTAGTAGACCAAGAAACTTGGATTCTATTTCTGTCTTTGCCATTGACTGGCTGGTGTAACCCTTGGCCAGACATTTAATTCCCTTGTGGTTTTGTTTTCCCTGTTACACATAGCCTGTTTTGTCTGTTTGGTTTGTAAGATTGCCTGGACAAGGATTGTCTCTGGTGCTGTTTGTACAATGCCAAGCTGACAGGGCTTTAGTCTTGGCTGGACCTTTGACATGCTACCTGGGTATAAAATTATTGCCATGTTAGTGCAGTTATCAGTTATGCCAGTTTATGTTGCACTGACAGTTTTCTTCTTTGACTCTTGGTAGTGTAGGTGAAATCAGAAGAGATCTCTGTATATTCCCACAGCGGATATTGTTGAGCTATAGAAATAAAATAATCATAACAAAGAATTTGCTGGAGCCTTCTGTGCAATCCTGGCACTGTTTGAGTTGTAAAAACTCTTCCTTTCTTTGGGCTGAATCAGTTTTGGGATAGAGACTGTCATGCTTTGAATGGGAGCCACAGTCTCCACAAGATACCAAGTGGCTGTGGCAGGTCACATCCCTTGGGTTAAACATGTCTTTTCACAGCCATGGCACTTGCTGGCCCTGCAGGGATATCAAGGGCTGGGTGTGCTCAGACACTGAATTACCCTGGGTCTCACCCAGTTCTCCTCTGAGCACAAGAAGAATCCCACTCCCTTTGCGTGGGAATGTAAGGTGGGGGGTGTGGAGATAAACTAGATGTCACACTGTTAGATTGGCTACAGATGAGAGGTTTTTAGGATCAAAGACACTCATGGCAATTTTATGAATACAAATACAGTCAGAGGAATATTCCTAGAAAGACTCAATGTGCATAACTGTGTTCTAAGTGGCTTTGTCAATATGACTCTCAACTTTTCAAATATTGCCCTACACGTGACTGATTCCACAGGCCCTCTGAAATCAGCCCTGCTGGTACTCATGTGTACTGCTGTGCAGTGTGGCAACCAAACATGAATGCATCCTTTTGGGCTGTGAGCAGGAGATGTTCTTTTCTGTCCTGAGTCATGAACAGGCAGATCTCTTCACCCACTGTATTTTAAAGTGTGCCTTTGAGGGCTTTCAGAAAGGGGATGGGAATAAAACTTAACCCATAAACAGAAACCCCCAAAACTTTGGCCTAGGGGAGAAGCTGGCACTGTTTGTGAGTAGAAGATTCTGAGGTGTGACTTTAGAGATTGGAGCAATGTCTGTGGCATACTTTTCACCAAGGCAAGTGGTGAGCTGTTCTGGCGATAGCAGAAGCAGTTTCACAATACCCTTGGAATAGGAATAGCATGGAAGGGAGTAGTGTAGCAGGTAAGAAAATTCCCTTTGTTTTTAGGTAAGTCTCACTTTCATAAATATATTTTTTGGGCAGCTCAGAGCTTACACGTTAAATAAATTATCATGATGAGTTTGAAATGTTCCAGCAAACAGGTACCATGCACTATTGATAGGAACAGTTGTAATCTGGGGAGGAATGTGTTGTGACGAACACCCCATGTGTGGCGACACGAGGTTTGACTCCATTTCAGAAGGCTGATTTATTATCTTATGACATATAATAAAATACTACATAAAAACTATAATGAAAGAACAGAGAGAAAAGATGATCAGAAGGTTACAAAGAACAGGAATAGAAGAGAATAACAAAATCTCGTGACTCTGAGTCCCATGCAGCTGCATCTATGATTGGCTCTTAATTAGAAACAACCAACATGCACCAATCACAGATGCACCTGTTGCATTCCACAGCAGCAGATAGTTATTGTTTACATTTCTTTCCCGAGGCCCTCAGCTCCTCAGGAGGGGAAAAATCCTAGCAGAAGATTTTTCATAAAATATTATAGTGACAGTAATGGATGATGTCTGAGTAGGAAATTATTATGGTCATCTTTTGGAATATGTAAAATCAGGAAGTTTGAGAAATGCATATTTGTTCAAACTGTTACAAATGGTGGCTTTTGCTAAGTATGAGGCAATTCCTGTTGCTGAAATGAGTATTTCTACTTGAAGTTTTTCCACAGCAGTGTGGTGAATTAAATCTCTTATGGATTATATTGACTTAAATTACATGAATTTAGGTAAAAAATATAGGCCCTTGTTCCATAAAGTTTTGAAACCCCTTGTAGCACTCCATGAAATCCAACACCTATGCATGACACTTTCCCCTTTAACTCAGCAATGTGTGACTGCTGAGGACATGAATCTATGATCACCTGTTTGCTTATGATGATCTGGTTTGATTCTTCTTGGAGGTGTGTACAAAATGTTTCTTTTAGCTGGGATGGCCATGGTGTCCCACGTTTATACAGCACCCAAAACACTTGTTTCGTGGCTGGGCCTCTGAGGAGCTTGTGCCATTCAAAAAAGAAGGCGCAGTAAAGAAATAAATTGTTTTGTTGATGGATTTAGTGTGGCTTTCAGTGCATGCATACACTAAATGAGATCTGGGCAGAAGTTTGGTTCTCCGGTCTTACTGTTAATTTCCAAATGTGCCAAAAAAACTGCTTAGGGCTTGTCCTTGTAAGGTGCTGAGCACGTTTGGGAACCCCAGATGTTGCTCAACACTGAACACAGGTTCTTGTCTCTTAAAAGAAACAGTTGCACTTTAAACAGAGGCAGCTTGGAGTTCTCTGACATGGCAAATGTTTTGGAAGAGGCATAAATTACTGTTGGCTTTTGCAACACTGGGCTCTTTGGAAACATTCCCCTTGAATAATATTAAAAGCAATTCCAATTTATGTAATTTAGCTCATCCCTATCATCAGCACCAATAAAAAAAACCATTTACAGATTCCAGGCTCACCAGGACCTTTCCAAGAGCTGGCATACTCAGAGCCAAGTGACTTATAAACAATGACTATTGATCTCAACAAGTGTGTCTGTTCTTGCAGGGGGTTTGTGTGTGCTGAACTGGCACCAGAGGTGAAGAGCTTCAGTTGCTGTCATTATACCTTCATTGGTATCAATCAGAATCCCTACCAAAGTTGCACTGGCAGATAAAATCATGCATCTGAGAGGTTACCCAGGTATGATGTATTAATAGATATAAATTGTGCAGGAATTAAGCTGTATTTTAGCTTAAGGGTTGTGAAAGTATTAAGAGTTTTAACTGTATTTTTTTGGCCTCTATGTGCACCATGTTTCGTAGTGCTACTTATACCCTTAGAAGAATTGCCTTTGTGTTACTTGCATATCATAAGATTTGGATGTGAAGGGAACTATAACCATGATTTCACAAAGGTAACAAGGACCTTATTTTATAAGGTGTTACCTGTATGCAACACAGTCCCTACTACAGCCTGAGCTCATTCAACTCCATCTTGTACTCCTACTAAATTTCTGTGATCCTATGGCAGACTTCCTAGGCCATTTTTCAATCGTTATGCTATTCCAAAATATGTTCCACCTGGCTCACAACAGTGGTATGAGATGATGAGATGTCTTTAGTTTCCCTGTCAGGATAGAGGATACACCTAAGCCACACCATAAAAAGACTGCCTTTTTCTTATCTACTCCTAGTGCTTTTTCATTTGCATAATTGAAACCTGTTGGCTTTTGTACCAGTGGCCAACTTAAAAATATTAAATGTCCCATCTGCTTTCAGGCTGATAGCACATTCATCTTCTGTAGCAGAGCTGTCCCCTGGCCCTGTGTCTGTGTTGGCAGGTACAAACTCTTTGCAAGTGGCACCAGACCAGGTCTGGCCATGGCCTGGCCTGGGCTCGTTTTTGCACCTGCAGGCTGCTTGGAGGGCTATCCTCATTCCCCTCTGTCCTGTGTATTCCTTAAGGAATCTTGTCACATCCTTGATGACACATTCATGTCCACTCTTCATGGATTTCACTCAGGCTGCAGGAAAAGCATCTGTCAAATTGAAATAGCATATAAAGAGTTACTGTGAGGTCCTTTTGTGCTTTCTAAGTTCTTTTCCTGGATCCAAGTTATCTGCTCATCCCAACACACACTGGAGTTTGCTGCTCAGCTTTAGCTGAGAATGGCTGTTCTGCTTCCTTGTGCTTTTTGTTTATTTAGAACTTCGTTTATTAGTGCTTGTTGTTGTTGTTTCATTTCTGTGCAGTATGCAATACTCAGATGGCTGCAGTCCAAAGTACCAAGAACACTGCAGTGCCTCTGAATCAACCATTTCTCTGCATTGCTCTGTCGTGTGACTGGTTTCTCTTGCAGACATCCATCGCTTGCAGGTGGAGGGTGAACATCACTCAGTTGTCTGAATTAAGGGCCTAAAAAGTTTAGGGGATAGTGGAAGGCACTACAGAAGTATGTAAACACCCTCAAGATGTAAACTCAAAGTAATGTTCTCATTTTCTGAAAGCTGTGGCTTCTATGAAGCTTCAGAATCTCTGTTCTCCCAGGCAGAAGACAACAAATACATTTTTTACACTGAGCACCATGTGCTATATTCAGTGATGTTGTGCGGGGCTTTAAACTTCTTACAAGAGATCTGTTGCACTGTGTGAAACTGCTTGACTATCTGTAAAAAAACCTCCCCTGAACCCTTACTAGCCTTCTAGACTCTAGGAAACATCTTCCTTAAAGACAGCACTGGGAGAAGGAACAACTTCTACAACTATGGAGAAGGAAAAGAAAGGTACACAGCCTTTGTAATAACCATGCAATATTAATTAATCCTGCCTCAGAAGGGTAAAAAATTGCAAGTGAGAGGGGAACAAAGATGCTTGTTCTGGGTTTTTAAGTTGATATTTGCCCTTTTTGCATGTTTGCAGGATCACCATCTGCATAATTGAATTGGCAAATGCATAAAGCTGTAGTCAAAGCCTTTGTTTTGTATTGCACAATGAGATATTGTATTTCATTTCTCCTGTAAGATGCTTTATACTATTCCAGAGTGTCTTAGCCAGCTTTTTCTGGCTCAAAGCAAATACTTTTAATAACTGAGACTGACCAAAAGGAGCTGTCTTCTGTAGTTTAGGCATGAGGTATGATAGATCACTTTGTTACTGTCAAATAATGGATTTTTTTCACTCCATTGGCAACATGTTTCACTCTGGATCTTGCTATTCTGCTCTGCCTCTGCTGCCATTCACCAAGACAGAAAGAGTAGAGGGAAGAGGAATTTTGCCTTTAGATGTTCTGCTGAAGTCACTAATTTTTATTGAGAGGCAAAAAATGTTTGGTCCTATTTGGAAATTAGTTCTGCAAATTGACTGACACATTGCTGGAAGAATAAATAGTAAAATACAGGGTTGCTTGTCTATATCTGACAATGTGGATTTCTTGTGAAAAACTGAAGTACTGGATAGCACCCAAATGTAAAATCTTGTGCTGGCTAAAAACTGAAGTGTTCTTAAAATCAGCTTCATCTGATTTTTGGTTGTGGGCTGAAAGGGCTAGAAGTTCAGTCTCATTCCAACAATCACTTGGTGAGATTGCAACTCCTCACCTTTCTGGTGAAACCATCCTGTTGGATTAGGGCTTGATTATCTTTTCAAATCAGTTTTATGTGAGGAAAATACCACTGATTTAATCCAATGGTTCACCCAGAGGAATGTCCTGATTCTCCTCCTTTTCCTGCTCCCGCAGGCAGGTTTTATGTGAGCAGCTTTGAGAAGGACTCACACTGAGGGTCCCTGCAGTGTGTAATCCACAGGCCTGGAGGATTTTGTCAATAGGTCCTTCTTTCCCTAATTACCTGTTGCACAGTGTCATTCTGGGAGCAAAATGTCACTGGCTGATCCCTCTGCTGCCCCTCCTGCCCTGCTCCACACAGCCCTGCCATGCCAAGGGGCTGTGGCTGCACTGTCACTGCAGCTCTAGGGTCTTACCTTCTCGTTCAGGAGATTTTTCATTTGCATTCTGGATTAAATGTCCTGAGCAATGTCTTTGGGAACACGGGGCTTAGTGTGGTCATGGCTTTTTACTCGAGGTTTGTTTTGTAGGGTGTGTCTCCTCTGTGGCTAACGATGGGATGGCAGCAGTGGAGATGGAGCAGAACTGCACTAAACTGTCTGGGGGTGATGGCAGGGGTGTATGCCAGGGCACACAGGGATCACTGGGATTCTGCTAAAGTGGGACTTTGTTAGTCCCTCAGCCAGGGTTCTCTCACCTTGTCAACTTCTGTGCTGTCAGAGCTACAGTGTGATACGTGCTTGTGTTAATTGGCTGTGCTCCTGTTCCTGGGAGAACTCCAGCACCTCAGGCCATCAGAGCTCCCACCTGGAGATGCAGGCTCTTAGACCAACAAGCTGGGTGCTTACATGAGCAGGGCAGCACCCAGTACCTTTGGTTAGTCTGCTGATTACCAAAACCCCACTGTCAAGAAGGCTGAATAAGATTTTAAGACAGATTAGATCCAATTCATTTTATTTGGAAGTAATGCAATGCTGCTTTTTGGTAGCAATAGTCAGTTTCATGTAACTGTTTGGGAAGGACGGACTTGTCCTGATGGCAGCTGATGGCAGGTGTCACCAGTTCCAGAGTCTCTTGAACTCCAAAGCCAGGCTTGGACTACACCCCTCAAGTTGCTGAGAAAGTCTTGGATCCAAACATATCCCACAAAAGAAGTGCTTGAAGACTAGGATATCAATTTTCCAGTTCTGGCCTATTGCAAAGAAATTTTGTGATAAATCCAAAGCAGGAGTTGCTATACATTTTTTCAGATTCTGCTCAGACTGTATGCTTACATTACAGTGTGTCATTCTTCTAAATGGAAAGTCCACAATTCCACAATTTTTGGCTGTGTAAGCCACCTCCAGCTCTGTGCAACAGGATGGTGGGCTCTCTTTGGTGTGTTGATATGCACATATGGTACAGAGACAGTTGGTGAATTCTAAAGCAATGACCTTCAGGACTGACATTCTTCTATATTTTCATGATTTTGGCATGCTGTGGTGGGTTTGTTCATTCCTCTTTCATCTCCTCTGAGTGAAAAACTCTGCAGTCTTCCAGACAGTGTCTCTCTCTGTCTCTCTTTCTCTCACTCACTCCGACCATCTGTTCCCAGATTACAGATTTCTCTGCATGAGTACCAGGTAACAGACGTGACTTCGCCCAATAACTACAGCAAAAAAGGCTTTCACACACTCTCCACAATCTGTGAACATATGATCAGTCTAGGATAACATGTCGTGCCAAACACACGCCAGAGACATTTATATGCAGTAACAGAATGAACCCTGAAATCAGGTATTTGGCAACCCCAAACCTGACGTTTCCTCTGTGTGGTTTGAAAAGAGGCCTCTGTGCCCACAAGAAAGTCTGTGTTCCTGCTCTGGTGCCTTTTACTCAGGGGTAGAAGAATAAAATCCTTCTCTCAGGTTTTGCTTAAAGAGAAGCTGGTAATATCTCACTGCCCTGTGTCAATCCGTGAGGCTGGTGTGGGAATGAGGTCTCTGTTCTCTACTGGCAGCTCCATAATGAGCATTTGCCGAGTGGTGGGAGACATCAAAAAGGACATTTTATCCATCTTTTATCATCTTCTCTGGATTCCTGCTCATTCTGGGAGTAGGATATAGAGACAGACTGGTATCCTATACAGAAGTGTGTGTATGTAATAAATGTTCAATTGTATTCAATTAAGCACTCTTATCCCCTCTCCCATTGTCACATCAGCCCTCAAGGGACCCCAATGAGACTGAATATTAAAGCAGGGATTTTTTAACTTGAGGAAGCTGCTGCTCACTTACTCAATGGCCATTGAGCCCTGAATTGCCTGAACCCTGTACTGCTCTTTTAAAATTTATTTTCCTTAATGGTTGAAAAGTTAGGGAGCTGACTTGAAGCTGAGGAACCATGTGTGGGTTCCAAAGATGGATAAAGTACAAAGCAATGGTTTGTTGAGCTATGACATGATCCGTGGGCCAAGGTTAGTCTTTATCTCTGCTGCAGGGTATGTACTGCAACAGGTTCCAACAAACTGGTAATATATTTAGTTTTTGATAAGTAGATGTGTATGTTAAATGTCTCATGTTAATCTTGTCTACTCTGGTGACTTGAAATAATAAAAAGATCTTAAATTAGTAACCAAGGGAAACTGTTACAGAAGCTAGAAGGGAATTTGCTAGTAAATGTTCCTTTTAAATGTCTTTTACAATATTATATACTATCCCTTGTATTTCTGGTGAGAAAAGTAATTGGTCATTTGCTACACAGCACTACAGGAAAAAATACTCTCAGCAACTCAAGGCCTGAGTGCACAGAGTTTTCCCAAAAGTGAGAGAACTTGAGTAGATTGTTTCTGTTGTTGCTAGTGCACATAGACACAAAACTATAAAATAATGTTCAGAGAGTTGGATGCATATTATGTATTCATTTATTATTAACCTGTCTCATATGGCCCTGCATGAGTCTTGTTTTCCAAGAGCCAACATCCACTGTCATGGTTACAATGTGAAAAACAAGAGTGGTAGAACAGTATTTTGACAAGTCTCAGCTGGAAAAAGAATGCTTCCTCCTAAAGGTGGTGCAAACACAGAGCCCAGAGATGCTGTGAGTGTCTGATGGGTGGGATCCAGGACAAAAGACAGTGAGTGTGCACAATTTGCAAGCTGTTGTCCGAGCTATTGCTGTGTGCTTACCTGGGACTCCATACTTGCTGCTCTATGCTTAATTGAGGGGTGTGCAGCTTTTGGGATGAGTTTACATGTCTTCTGAATGTCTACAAATGTCTACCTACTTAACAGACATCATCATTTACTGTTCTGCTTTGGGTCTCACATACACAAATCTAATGAGACATTGTTGATGTTAAGGCTTCAGTTTATATTTCATAGTACAAGTGACTTTTATCATATGGTACAGAAGTTACCAGCAAGCTCCCAGTTAAAACACAACCTTGGTCTGATGCTTGACAGACACTTGCCACACTGAAACAGTTTCTCTTCTGTTTTTGCCCTGTTTGCTGAGCAGTTGTTTTTGAGCTAACAGCTCCTATTGGGTCCCAAAGAGGATTTCACACATGTAGGAGAGCAGTAGGAGATGCAGTAGGGTGATTAAGTGGAGGCTGACCTCACATTTCCTCATACTATTAAAATATTTTAGCCAGTCAGTACTGCTTGGGCTTCATTGAGAAATTGGAGAAGGCTGTTCTCAGAGCTGGGCTGTGTCTGTGGGGCTGTGTGATGATGTGAGTGCATTGGGTGTGCAGGGCTGAGCTTGGCACACGGTAGTGCCCTGTCTCTCCCTGGGGTATACCAAAAGAAGGGCTTTCTCCACTTCCCTCTCTTCAAAGCAGGCATTTTCCCAGGGAGTTCGGAATTGTTTCTAGAGCCTGGGGGTAAAAGAGCGTGTGTTTCTGGTACCCAGCACAGGAAACCTTGTCTATTCCAGGTTTTGTCTGAGGCAATTCTCTTGTGCAATCAGAGCAGCATACAGTTGCTGAGCACAAAGACACACTCAAATATTTGAGAGTGAAATGTAGTTATAGACTAATACAAAAGAGAAGATTTTCACTGTAAACAAATCATTCATTGCTATTCTTTCCTGAAGATTAGCTCTCAATTTGGAAGAAATCTCCATTTATCCAAGGCACCCTCCTGTCTCTGCATTGGAGAAAACAGGAAAAGCAGTTGTTTAAGCTATGGAATGGTAATATCTTTGTCAGAAGAATTGCTATGTTCTGAAAATCAAACTGATCTGGGTGTGATTACCTCTGTGAAGACGTTTATGTTTTCAGCATTAGGTAGAAGGTGTTAAATAAGTGTTGACTCAGGTTTCTGCCTTTTCTTTCTAATTTCCCACATCTTAATTCTTTACTTTGGGCAACTGCTTCTGAAACTTGAAACTAAATCTTCATTTTAATGTTCTTTTTTGTGCTTCTTTCACTGCTTCATCCACATCTTTCTGCTTTAATGCTACAATAATGTGTGGGAGGATTAGTTACACTGATTAAAAAAAATAAAAACTGGAGCAAGAATGAATTAATCTACAAGCCAGACACCTTCATTAAGCAAAGTAGGGAGAATAATATATATAATTAGCAAGGCTTCTGCTTACTGTATGCTCTAATGTAATATATTAGCCATCTCATTATTTTAAAATATTAATTGCTTTGAAATTGGTAGCTACTGTTGTTAATAGCCAATTAGGGCTACTCTTAAAAGGGACCTATTTACTGATAATAATTAAATCTTAGAAAATTGGGGTACTTAGCCACATTTGCTTTCATACTTTTTGTTTATTCCTTTTCAGAATCTCTAATTTATGTTTCTCCCTTTAAACAGAAGGGCAAAGAGAGACAAACCCATGTTCTGTAAAAGGTATTTACATTGGAAAGAATAGAGCAAAAGGCCTTTTATTTTTCTCCTCTTTATTAATATGAGTGTCCAAATACTCAGTAAAACACGTGGTGGAGTGGAAACCCATCTGTTTAGTGCTCTCTGCAGTGTTCTTTGCATTGTACCTGTGCTCCACAACAACATGATTGATGCCAGCACAGCCTCTGCCTTATTCCTGGAAGTATTTTTCTCATTTGATGGTTATGTTCTCAGAACAGAAAGCACTTTCCTGTTCAGCAAGCCCCAGTTCTGCAAAATCTGTTCTCTTGTTTCACTCAAAACTTTTGCATCCATTTTCTTCCATGGTAATTATAAATTGTTATTTATTATTACAATATAATAATAAATATATGTTATATGGTATGTTATTACATACAGCTTATTGCATGGTGGGTAGGGAGAAGGGTTAGAAAAAGCCATATTTTTTTGGCATTTGATTCTGCACAGAGAAAAGGATATACAGAAGTGCCCAACTGTGACTGAGAGCTTTGGCAGCTATGAAGGCTGTAGATAGTTTTCTGCTGTCATAGCTGGACATTTACAGAACCTACAGAGAGGACAGTGGCAGATATTCTTTGAATAACAGAAATATGGGTTGTTCTGTCATTTTTCCCTTGCTGGTGTGCTTGTCCTGAGCAGCAGGATGTGACATCTCCCTGAAACAAGGACATGATGGATACAGGAAATTCAGCACTTCTCCAGTCCTCCGTGTCAGTGGGATCCTAATTTACTATCTCCTATCAATAACTAGTCTGACTGAGATTTCTAAGGAAACTTAGAGAATTAGAGGCTGCTAATGAGCTTCCAACCTTCTTTAGACCTTTTTCAGCCCCCTTGCTCTCCTTTCCAATGGAAGTCACTGTCACACAGTCAGGAGTGGCTCTCAGGGTCCCCAGTGAGCAAATCAGACTCAGAAGAAACCCACCAGCAGCTGGTACTTCAGTGGCCCAGTCTTGCCTTGGTTAAAATAAGCCCAATCTGTTAAGCAGAGATGCTTCCACTTACATTTAGTCTGGTTGTGATCTATTGACTGTTGTCTGATTATGACTAAAATGAAAAGGAAAAC
This sequence comes from Onychostruthus taczanowskii, assembly GCF_017590055.1. Taxonomy (NCBI): domain Eukaryota; kingdom Metazoa; phylum Chordata; class Aves; order Passeriformes; family Passeridae; genus Onychostruthus; species Onychostruthus taczanowskii. Next base: position 4,443,143 of record NW_024502014.1, read on the forward strand.
TCTTCATACCAGGGCAGACTTTGATGGAACATGAGCTGTGCTTTACAAATCTATCAGAGGTCTTTGAAGAGGTCAATAAGAAAGTGCATAAGGGTGAGCTGCTTGTTATACTTGTATTTCTGAAAGGCTTTTCATGAAGTCCTGTGCCAAAGACTCTTAAGGGAAACAAAGAAAAAATGTAATGGATATCAGTAATGGAGTTCTGCATAACCTGTGCTGGCTCAGTCCTGGTAAACACACCATAAACTGCTGGGACAAGAAGGTAGACAGGTGAGACAGTTTGGGGACAATAGGAAATCAGCTATTCAGGGTAGTGAATATGAAGGCCACCTATCAGGAAGCATAGAAGTACCTCAGGAGATCATATGGGCAGACGAAATTTAATATGCATAAAGCTAGACTGAAGCATGTGGGAAAAAGCAATTCTAAATTCACATGCAAAATGATAGACTCTGATCTGACCCTTATGACTCAGGATCACAGTCCTGGGATTATAATAGTTTGTTCCATGAAAACATTGTCTCAATGCTGTGAGGCAGCCAAAATGTTAACCAAGTGTTAAATGAGGAAAAAACTAGAGAGCAGCTCTATGAGCCAGTGCTCATCCACGTGCTGAAGAGTGTACATAATTTCAGTCCTTTCACCTCAAATGGAATGTGGTACAATTGGGACGTGCTCACACAAGTCCAAGCAGGGTGGGGAATTATTTCCACAGTAAGAATGGCCTGTGGATGCTTGGGCTGTTCAGTTTAAAACTGTGACAGACTTACAAACTGAAGAGTACAATGGGCAAAACTGGGTCTTTACTGTCTCTTCTAATGCAAAAGAACCATTGAATGAAGGTTGTAGGAGCCAAGTTCAAAGGAAGCCAAATAAAGTTTGGTTTCTTCATGCAGCAGGCAGTAGATGTGTACCTTTTTGCAGAGGACGTGGGGGCTGCTCTAACTTTACTTGGATTCAAGGAGAGACTGCACAACCCTCTGGATGAGAAATTAAGAACTATTACATTGCAGAAACTGAAACCACTCAGAAAATCCCTGCAGCTAAAAATGGTTGTTCTGTGAGACAGCCTGTGGGAACTTCCGTACATGCATGCCTTCTTTCTGCTTTTCCCAGCTCAGCTCCTTGGAAACCCTGCTGGAGACAAACCTTGGCCTCAGTGGGCATTTGATGTGATCCACTGTGGCTCTCAATATTCTAACATTGGTCTTGTGCCTTGCTGGTGTCAGGAGAGGTTTGGGCTATGTCTGAATGGCTGGGGTAATGAGACACTTTTCTTTCTTTCCCATTATTGCATGCTGTGATAGATAATCTGTTGTTTAGCCAGCAGATGATCACCTGGTCCTTAACTGACCAAACCTGTCTTGCCAGAAAAAGCACAATTTTAAACTATGCTCTAAAAATGAGACACCTCTGCTGTATTGGGCAAAGCTGCAGCAAGTAGTTGTAACAGTTGACAGACCTGGGAGACCCAGAGTCTTATTAGATACCCCAGAACAAATAAAAAAGTCTTTCATATTGCCCATGAGGAAAGGCTGTCAGAAACTGTGATAGTATTTCCTTCATTGTGAATTTATTTCTCATATTTCATAGATAGACCAAAGCAGGACAAAAATCTGGCTTTTGCAGAAATGATGTTACAAAATAAGTTGCACAAAGCCATAGGAAGATGAGCTCTGATTACTCGTTCCTAATTTATAGCAATATACTGCTATAGCAGAATGAAAATGCACCTTAGTAAATTTGTACTTTTAAAGCACAAATCCAAAGGAAGGACAGTGCTGTACTCTCATTAACAGGTAATAAACTGTGTAAACTGTACCAATGGTGCAGGACCTGTGCAGGCAGTGATGGGAGCAGTGTCACTGTTGGGGCTCAGAGAAACCAGCCCTGATGAGGGTGTGCATTAGCAATAAATTAAAACTTGTTTTACAATCCAGAATGTTAACCTGGTATGAAATACCATGAAAAATACAGCTGTTATGTTCCATTGCATCATTCAATCAGTTTGGAATATTTGGGTAGATTTGGTATTTTTGACCAGGTAATGCAGAATTCATGTTTGTTAAATTCTTAATTTTTAGTGGTTTAAAAATCTGAACTGCAGCAATTTTAGTTATGTTGTAAATGTGAAGTCCATGGATAGAAATAGGGAAAGGCTTGTGAAGAGATGCTGGTTTTTATGGGGGGTGTTGAGAAATGTTTTGAAAAAAATGGACACTTGAATCATAAAACCCCACAATCAAGTAGAATGAAATTATTTGAATTTCTAAGTGTGATTCCTTACATCTTGAATACAGAAATGAAAATGTCTAAAACTTACCCAGCTGAAGAAAAAAAAAAAAAACCCAAACAACAAAAATAATTAAATTATACAAAATAAAGAAAAGCAACTTGATTTATAGCTCTCCAGTTGCAAAATATCTGTCTTGAAGGAAGACGAATCTACCATGATACAAAACACATTATTGGAGGGGTTGTTCCTTAAGAAAAGGCAGAGGGAACTTCCATTAGGTTCTGATCACCTTCGTGTTAGGAAAATTACAAATTACTGAGATATTTCATTAAAAAGAATTCTGTCACTTGAAACATTGATTTCTTGGCTAGTTCAAGGTTGTTCAGCTTTTGAGACAGAAGAAGTGACTACAATCATTTGCTCTGACCCTATGAATAAAATGGGTCATAGAAATCCACAAAATTATTTAAGCCACAAGCTGAAGTGTGGCTTTTGGAAAAGTGCCCAGTCCTGAAAAGTAAAGAGTGTCTCAAAATACCAATAAAATAATGTCTGGACAATATTTGACACTTATATTTAAGGTGTTAAGGAGAGGCTAAAATGTCTTGAAGAGGCCCAATGTATTCTTGTGGTTTTGGTTTTTCTTTTTTAATGGTGGTGTATTGGCTGTATATATCAGTTGGCTGTAGTTGATGTCAATAAAGTGTTACCATACAAGAAAAATGCAGGGAACATGACAAGCATCTTCCCAAAGTTTTCTTACCTCCTGCTTCCTCCACCTCCATGCCACCCCCACAATGTTACCTGGAGTTGCTTTGGCCCTAGCACCTTTTACCTTTTCTTTGAAATGTGATTATTTCCTTTTTTTAAGTGCAGGGACCCCCTGGAGAATGAACCTCAGACAATGCATCCCGAACTTGAAATCAGTTGTAGGGAAAGCTGGGACTCCCACAAAGTTCACTCCTGTGCTTAATTCAGAAGTCAAGAATGGATTTGACTAACTTAATAAAGGAGTTAAGGAAACTGAAATAGAATAGAGCTCTTATGAAACTCTTAAACAAAGGTTTACAAACTTTCTCCAGAGATAGAACTGAGGCAGGCACTGCAATCTTATAGGAGTTTGTTTATGAAATGGCTTAAGGGATAAAACTGTAAAAACAAATTACAAACTCCTTCCACTCATCCCCAAATTTCCATGTGAAAAGGTGCACTAATAATTACAGTTCCTTCTTCCTTAGTATGGTATTTATCTTCCTTGTTTAATGATTTCTTCCCCTATAAATTTGAATTTGGATATTAGTCTCTGTTAGGAAAATCCTGTACTGTAGTTATACCACCTCACAGGACAAATATTCATTCAAATAAAGACAAACAATTTTAAATGTCTTTGCTGTACTCTGTGCTTTGTACTTTGGAGGAAATCTAGAAGATTTTTCTAGATTTTGATCCTGTAACGGTCCATCTCCTGCCTTCCAGGCTTTCTTCAGTATGACATTTGGGCTTGCTTTTTCTCTTTCTTTCCCTGCCTTAGTACCCACCCTAACTCACTTTGTTAGACCTGCTAGGAAACAGGGGTATTACTATGCAAACAAAGTACTTGGAGAAAGAGTTCAAACTGAAAAAAAAAGGGGTATTACTGTGCAAACAAAGTACTTGGAGAAAGAGTTCAAACTGAAAAAAAAACCAAACACATTCCCCAAGCTACCTGTATCCAGTGAAACCAGTCATTTTTTACATAACTAGGATGGTGGAAACCACAAAACATTTCAGTTCCCATTCCACTCCAGCCCACAAACACACAGCTCAATGCAAGTCCTCTAGTGAATACAACTTACTCTCTTTGACTTCTACACATTCGAAAACATACTCTTAAATACCAAAATGAATAACCTTTCCAACCATCTTCACTGATAAAAAAAAACCACATATACCATTTGTATGTTCTCCTAGGAGAGAGAAACACCATTTCAGGAATCTACCTGCCTATAATTAGAAAAGATTGCTGGTGTCCAAGGTGGAGATAACAAGTAGAATAATGACATGCTATGTTGTGCTGAACTGAGGCTATGTGACAAGAACTTAAACCGTGATGGAGTGGCAAAACTCCTTTTCATGCTTATTGTTAATGAGGGTACAGCACTATGCTGAAATGGCTTACTCCTCTTTTGCATTGAAGTGAGGGGGCCACTAATTTAAGGTGCACCAATTCTCTTTAGAAGATGTTACTAATGTTCCTAATGTTTCCAGTTACTGAAATCCAGATTTTTATATTGTGCCTGCAGCTTGCTGTAGTAATTATAAATTGTACAGAGCTTCTTGGTCCAAAGTGTGTGTAAGCAATATCTGAGCAGCAGTCATCGTCCCTGTGCACGCTGGGTGAAGCAAAGCACCACAACTGGAGAAAGATCGCTCTGTGCTGGGGCTCCCACAGATCTGATCTCCCAGCTGAGTGTTCCTGGGTGGAAGGGCTCTTGCAGGAGCTCACTGGTGAGGATCCGTGTGGTGCTGTGTGTGCTTCCCTGTGTGGCACAGACAGGAATGGTGGTATGGCCATGCCTCTCAAACAAACACCACCCCCTCCATCCACCCAAACCCCCCCAGCACCAAACCTTGAGAGATGGCTCTTTCTGGCGTCTTGTGACTTACAGAGGTGGACAGTGCAGTGGCAGAGGATTGTTAGACAGCTCCTTCAGTTTTGCTTTCAATGCAAGCTCTCTGAAGGGCCCTGTGAATTACATGAGGATGGATCTTTTTAGGATACTATAGATATCAGGCAAGTTAACCCTGATTTATGTTGAAACAAGTGATTTCTCCTTTTCACAGTGTGCTGAGCTTGAATTTAATTTGCAGTGAGGCAAAAGTCCGTTCAGTAAGCCAGTCTTGCCTAGAGAGAATGTCTTAGCTTTTGTCACAAAACGGAATTTCCTGACCCATTACAGGGAAGGAAAATGCTGTTTGAAAAATTCAGCACTTGCTGAATTAAGAACTGACAGATCTCTCACCTATATGTTTCTTATTTGCTCCAAAGTCAGCCTTGGTTTGATTTGTATTTCCAAAAACATTTAGAGAGGGAAATAAAATGTAATTTGTGCATGTTACACATCTACAAGCATCCCCACGCAGAGAAATGTAAGTCCTTCAGCTCACCCAAAAGTAAGAAGAACCTTTCTGAAGACCTGATGTAGAGCTGTTTGCTGTCTGGTATGGCTCACTGAGGACACGGTCCTAGGCATGGCCCTGTTACACCTCTGTCATTCTTAGCAGTAATTACAGACGAGCTGGGAGCTGTGTGTAGGGAGTGGTGGTGTTTGTGAGTCAGACTTGAGGAATCAAACATTGCATTTTTGCAACAGTCTTCCTTGCTGCATTTATTGTCCATGCACAGGTCACCATGTAGCTGAAGCTGAATATTTAAGTGGGTTACATGTATTGTCACCTGTCCTGTGGCAGCTGCTCTGCAGTGAGAGGCTGTGAGGCCTTTCCTGGGGATGGAGGGATGAACCTCTGCACAGGCTGCATCCAAGAGAGCATGTACTACCCACTTCCAAACACACACCTTCTTTTCCTGACACTTAAGAGTGGTGAAGCCCATGTCCAAGTGTGCTATTTATTACCTAAAATTATATTCTAAGTGGCTTTTAAGCCTGTTGCCAGGCTTAAAATTACAAATGATCTTGGCACCTAGTGCATTATTAAAATGTTTTTTGTCTGTGAACAAAGCAAGCAGATTTCAAGTCAGCATCAAAGATGCATGATTTTGAGATACCAAATAGTTTTTTCATGGTCCTGCTGATGCAAGGGATCACATTTAGCCTGTGGAAAGATTAATATAGATATCATGTGACATCTTCTCTGTGACCACTGCTAAAGCACAGTGCTTTGTTGTGTCATCCCTCACCCATTTGTCAGCCATACCTAATTGATTAGGCTACTGTAACATTTTTATTCTGCACGTGAAGTTCCCTCCTCAGCAATCTCTCCCTCCCAAAATGTACATTCATCATTAATTACAAAATCAATGAGAGAGATGGTCTGGACATACACAATTGATAGCTTCCCTCTTCAGATTAGCATAAACTCCCAATTCATTACGTGGAGTGAATAATACAGTTGCTGCCACCATGAAAACAGGCAGGTCACCTGCTGTAAATTTCTTAATAAAACGTGGTGTCATGAGCCTTTTCATTTGCTGAGTGTTTACTGTGTGTTTGGAGGAGTCCATCTTCTTTCTGAGCCTCTCTCTTGGCAAAGAAACAAACATAAATTTAGACAAATAAATGCTTAAATGTTGAAAGACTGAGAAGTTCCATCTGAAAACTCCAGTGCTTAAAGTAAATCCTGCAGAGTGCTGACACTGCAACTGTGAATAAGATATTAAAAAAAGATTAAAGGATCAAAAAATTTGGTCCCTATAAACACAGTAATGCTTCTTGCATGAGAAAGGTGATGGGAATTTAGGCCGCAGTGTGCATACTTTCCTGTGTTTTAGCATATTAAAACATTGAAATCTCCCAGATTTTTTTTTTAATTTTTTCTTTCTCTGTACTATATTTGGATTAGAGTCTTCCACTCCCATTTTCTCAAAGAAAATATGCTTCCAGTCACATTTTCCAAAATAACCTCTGTAGTCTTTTGTAGCTACCCACTTATAACAGCACAAGTCAGGTCAATTATGAAATAGATGCAACATTTCCTGTAAAAGTCAGAAATGTAACCAACATTAAATAAGTATTCCTTTAATAGAAAGATAAAAGAATAATACCTTTTTTTTTTTTTAAGATGACAATTGATGCTCAGGCTCTGATATTGTTCTCCATGTTGTACCTTATCCCAGTAGCTTCACTAAAATTTATTGGACACCTTGGGGAATAGGGAGGTGGACAGCAAAGTCCTCATGTCATTGCCAGGACACTGGAACCTTTATGCTGAAAAAAACTTATTGCAAGGTCTACATATATGTGAAGCATGTATATCTTAAATTATAAGATAGGAAAGATGATGTAGCCATTTAAGTAAAGGGAATGTATGCTTGCAATTCCCATAAACATTAACAGAGATTTTATTGGAGTTTTAGGGGGAGTAAAACATCATTCCAAATTAATTGACTGCAAGAGAGCCATTCACCTCAGCAGGATTTGGACCAGGTTTCAAGTGATTTAGTGACTTTAATGGACTTTATTCTAGGGATTATAAAATCATGCCTTGTAATGTTTAAATTGGGATTATAAAAAAAGGTAGGAACTGAACTGAAGCATTATTAGAAAAATGTCATCTGTAATAAATAAATTAGGTACAATAGCTGAAGCAAGGCTAATGCTAGTATTTACAACAAAATTCAGGGCAGACTATGAATAAGAGTATTGATAATTGTCTTGTTATTAAATGGTAATGTATTTATCTATGTGTTAGAGATCAATGGAATATACAGATGGTAACAAACATGCCTTAAACCAGACATGTCTTTATCTAGTTTGGTGTGAACAGAAAGTTATGATCTGGTTTTATTAGTACTTCTGGATTGTCCCTTGAACTAATTTTGCAAAGCTCCCAATATGATTGCCATCCATGAGTTTTATTTAGATCTCAGTGAGGAAAATTACTGCAATCTTTTGCTCTTCAAATGTACATTCTGAGTCAGATATTCCTTTCCCAAAAGCTTTCCAATAGGATTCACTGGTAAAAATCCAATTGCAAAATCAAAGTCTTTGTCTGTTAAAATAGCGATGTCTTTCAGCACACAAAATAAGGGCAGAGTGCATGTAATGATTGAAGCCATACTTCCAGTGGTACTTCCCTGTCAAATATATATTTCTGTTATTTGTTTCAGTATTTCTCATGTTCCAAATCATGGGACTTTCCTGTATTTGTCAGCTCCTCAGTCATCTGGCAGGTTTTCCTAGCTGTTTTTTTCCAGTAACCAGAATTCAATGATATTACCAAAATCCTTTCCTTTGTCTGACTTCAAATAATTCTTGCACAGCCTCCTGGGGTGCTCTGCAAAGCTCAGCAGCCGTGTGTGACACCTTTCCTGCCTCACCCAAAGTGGATATGCACCTCTGTCACTGCAGCAGCACATGGAAAAGGGAAAGATGGATGAACCCCATCTAATTATTTCTACATGAATAAGGTTTTCTTAGCTAAGTAGAGGCCCTTTTCATGTGAAAAAATCCCTTGCAGACTATTGGCCTGTGCAACTACATTTGTGAAGCTTTCAAAAAGCACGTTATTGACTTGTTTGTGATGCATTGTTTCTACATTTTATTATATAAATATGTACTTAGGAGCTTTTATAAAATGCATATTATTGATCAAGTCCTATAAATATTTACTCAAAGTTTTAAAATTCCAATTATTTGACTTGAGTGCATGGCTATTCATTCTAAAAAAATGTAGTATATCTGTATTGGGAATTAAAACAAAACAAACGTTCACAGTTGCCTCAAAAAGCTGTTAACATTACTTTTGGAGTAATTTCAAACTTCACAAGTTATGTGTTTCTCTTGTAGTCTAATGACTTACAAAATTTTGTGTTTAAAATATGATTTTTTTTTTTAATAACAGGAAGAAAAAAAATTAAATATGTTTCAGTTCTAGAACTTGTTTTCTAAGTTTCAGCCCAGAGCAAAATTTTTACGGTTGAGTTACAAACCTCTGAAAATAGGGGTTTACAATGGAAATACTGACACCACTTTAACTATGGCAGCACTGGCAGAGCAGTGTAATATACACTAGAAATAGAAAGCAAGATTAGAGATGACATTTAGGACAGGAGGCCTTCTCCAGGCTGTGGGAAAAATAACTGTGGTCTATTTTTTTCCACAGCCTGAAAAAGGCCTCCTGGTCTAAGTGTCATCTCTAATCTTATTTCTCATTCATACCATGCATTTAACTGACTCCTTTTTTAATTATTATTGGCAGCAATTTGTTGCAGTTTTAAGTACCAAGCCATGTCCAAATCACAGCTTCCCTGGGCAGCCCATGTCAAGGTGCTGGGGAGGGTACCAGGGACACCGAGGGCTTTGCTGGTATTTCGGTCTCCGCGATGCGCAGTGCCACAGGTGGCTGTGGGAGCCAGCCCTGCTGCTCTGGGTCAGGCAGGGCAGAGCCCTCGCAGCTGTGCCAGAGCAGGGCACTGCAGCACTGAGCACGCTGCAAACTGCATGTTCTAAGGGCACAGTAAAGCCTGACAGTCAAATGCACTTCCCCTGGAGTGTCTGGGGCAGCAGCCAGGACTGGCAGGTACTCAGATGCAGTGACTTCCACCAGCACTTCTGGAGCAGGCCACATTTCCCACCACAATTTAGCCTTGATCCAGGGCCCTGAATACTCCAAAGTGACAATGTCCTGAACACTAAGAAATAATTGGGTTAGATGTGACTCTGGACTAGGCTGCCTCCACCACAAAGCCGTGGTGTTAATATTGTCAGGAAGATCCCTCTACCAGTGGGGTTCCCATGAAAGGAGGGACTTGGTACTGTCTCCAAAAGGTAGCTAAGCTCAAGGGATAAGTTTCAGATTTCTCCAGGTTAAACACACTCCTTTTTCCACACTTAGGCATCCTCCAACTCATAGCTGCTTCAGTTTTGTATTCACTGCATTAAATGATAACTCCCTGTATACATTTATGGCCTTTTAATACCTACTGTGCCGCAGCATTGCTTTGCAGTGGTCTTGCAATCTCCATTCCCAGTGTGGGGTAAAAAGGAGCAAAGGAAAGAAAATGCCACTTCAGAACAAATGCAATTGTAATTACTTCTTGCTCCCTCCAGAAGAATGCCAGTAGGAGATCCATATCCTGAGGGTGACCAGACAGACAGAATGCATCTATCCTGTCTATATTGCTTGAATGGTCAAGGTAGAAACTTATTCTACATTTGAACTGCATTTTCAGTACTCATTTGATCAATTCTTTTTATTGCTGTACTCACAGTAGACAAAGATACTGGCAGCTACTGCCCATTCTCCAAGAAATGTATCCTGCAAAGCAATAATAGAGGCAAATTTATTGCTGAAGCAATTGCCTAGTGAAGGTGTTTCATTCCAGCCCTGTGGAAGCTGGTATTAGTGCAGGGATAAACACGACCTGTTCTGTGTGTACATGTAAGTAGGTGTATAATTTTGTTTGTAAGCACAGTGTCTTCTTGGCAGGTACTCTGCAGCCAGCAATTGCCAGCTGCTAAATGTTCAAAGAAACATGATTTGAATTGCTCTCCACATTGGGAGAGTAGCCAGGAAAATGCATTTAATATAATCAGTGGATTCAATTCTGACAGCAGAGATGTAGAAAAATTTGTTTACCTGTGAACATCTTTTGGATTTTAATTTTCAGAAAAAGCAGATAATAATAACTATTCTCTCACATAAATCATATATCATAAAACCAGAAAAATTGAAATATGACTTATCTGGTGAAGCTGAGCTTTCATGTTCATTTTTCTACAAGATTTTGACATTGTTATTGGCCCAATACTTCATTCTACTTCATGTTGTTTATAGATCCAGGAAAATGTCATATAGTTTCTTTAATCCTTACAAAATATAAACACTCTTTTAAAAATGTTCTCTTCTGTGGTTAGATCTCTGACTGAGCAGTACTTTTTACACAAGCCAAATGCATGATATAGTCATTTGTCAAAAAGTAGCATGAAAATTTGAAATGTCATTAATTACTGAAGCTGCTGCAAAGGCTGATAACCACAGTATTTGTGCACGGGCAACCACTGGGACACAGAATGTTCTTCCAAAAGCACCTTCTTGGTCCTATAGGGCTGTGAGTGTGGCACATGAAGAAGGGGTGGATCAAAAGTCTCTGCTGGGAAACCAATTCCTGAACATGGAGTGCTGTTCCTGTCAGAACACTGTTACACCAGCTACTCTGTCTCACTTGTGACAGCCCCTAATCATATTTTTGGCCAGAAGAGCCAGGCTAGAAGTTTCTGAGACAATTCTCTACCCACAGAAACTGTGAGGAGTTAGCTTGAAGGAACTCTGTTACAACAGTGCAGTGGTGTGAGCTGGCACTGATGGCAATCTCACCTGGTCCAGCCCGGTGTGAACCACCATAACTCTGGCTTAAATCATTGAGTTTCCATGCAAAAACCAATTTCACTAAGAACACAGTATTGCTCCTTCTGTTACCCTGGCACAGCCTGTGTCCAGGTGATCCTATCCCACCCAAACTGAAACAAAAATTGGGGCTTGCTGTTTCATAAAGGGAAGGGGAAAGTATTTACAAAACAAAGCCGAAGGCTGGCAGGCATGGGCCTGCAGCTTTCAAGATCATTCAAGCCATGCATGTCCTTGACCCAGAAAAAAAACTATGTTCTCTTTCTAGGGATAGTAAGTGATCTTGGAAGGACTGTGTCATTGGGTCTACATGAAACCAACACTAAGTCTTCTGTTTTCTCTTGAAATATTTTGTGGATGATTCTGAACATATGTGGTACCACTGCTCCCCCCCATTATCAGAGAGCATATTAACTCTGAGCTGATAACATGCAAGGGAAGAGAGAACATGGCAAAATTTGCCTAGGTTTAGCACTAGCTCTGAATTTCCAGCACAGAAAAATTTAAAACTCATTGCTGGAAAATTAAGCAAAGCAAACCAGCCTCCTGGCACAATTTGCTGAAGCAAAAAGTTCTGAGCCTCACACAACTCTGGGTCCAGCTTATCCAATTCCAGCAAAACTGCATGGCTTCATGCTGCATTTCTTCGTCTGAAAGTCAGTATTGATATTTCTTGGGGGTTTATTTCCTTCTTGTGTTCCATAGAGATGTGACAATGAAAGCTTAGTTGAAGTGTGCATGCACAGCATGGGAGTTTTCTTCTCCCAACAGCAGGTCCTGTTCTTCATCACTTTGCTCATAGGAAGCATTAGAAAGAATGTTAAAATGCTCAATTGTGAAGATTTACAGCAACATTTTTCTATGATAACCTTATATTTATGCTAATTGGAAAGTACTTGGAGTATCATGCTGGTCTTATGGTACTACTATACATAATCCATTTTCGTTTTACAGCTTGGGAGGCACATTAGCTGGAGTTGACTGAACAGATTTTGCTAGGTGATAAAGATGTCTTCCTCTAGACTCACCTAGGTTGCTTCCCCTCCTTGATGAATCTTTTCCTTTGAGTCACTTTAGGGGCAGCACTGCTGGGAAGCAGCAGGAATCCTCCTGCAAGAGATGAGGATTCATGTCAGGATGGCACTGCTGTGGGTTCACACAGGTAACACTGTCCTTTTTTTTAATTATGTGGTTCCTTTGGATCAGGCTCCAAAGCTGACCATCAGCTCTCATTTCTAGGTGCCCTGACTCAAGTCTAAAGCTCCTGAGTGGCTGGAGTTGGCTCCTCAGTCCTTTACTTCACCCTCATTTTCTGTGCCCTACACATTCTCTACTCCACTTTGGAATAGGGATTTGAATCACAATTTCCCAGATGCCAGAGAGTGCCTTAGCCCCTACCAAATAGGTTTGCGGTACTCCTTTGTCTGGTTCAGGGACTGTTTTCTATTCAGAGCAGGCTGAAATGCCCTGGCAGGCAGAGAGCCTGGCTCTCAGTCCAGGACTGCCAGTTACCAGGTGCCCTGGGCACTCAGCTGGTGAGGATGCTCTTGCTCTGACTGAGAAGAATCTGCCAATCATTCTGAAATCCTCTCCCATTGCAGCAGATTTGTTACTCCATGAGAAAGTTGACAGTTCTTCTAAGAGAAGCCTCTTAGAAAAAGTACTGATGTGCCTAAAGCCTTTCTTCATTCACTGACATCTCATTTCTTTCTACTCTCTTTGGTATCCTTTTCTGGAAATCTAATCCTCTCACGTTCTTGGGGAAACCTGCCTTTGGCAAAGACATTTAATGATCCAGAGTTTCTGATGCTGACCCTAAATCAGTTTTTGCAAATATTGCTCATAAGCTTTCTTATCTTCTCTCGGTGCTGGTCATTGCAAACAGGACAGGTTTTCTCTTTGGTTTTAAGAAAAAGCCTCTCTGATTTGCAAGTTAAACTATTAAAAAATAAAACTAAAAGCTTTATACATACTGTCTTATAAAAACTCTTAACTATATCATGATTTTGCAATACTTTTGTCAGAATTAAGTTATAAATTCTTACATTGAAACGGCTGTTTTACAGAGAGAATATCACCTAAAAAAGACACTGTTAACTTATGGTAGCGGGTCAATGCCAATTCCTGCAGTCTGGTCCTAGTCTTTCTTTGAACATTTGTTAGGGAAAATATGTAAAATTGATTAATTTCTTAAGTATAATAATAGCAGCAATATTATACTGTAGTTAAGGTTATTTGCATAAGTTTAAAACACTTACAGAAGGCTCAACATTTGGTGCCTTAATACAGAAGTCTCTTCCCAGTAACAATTAGGGTTTGTGGTGCCTGCTGCAGTAGCTGCCACAGCCCTGAGGGTCTCAGTCCCCGTTTGCCAGGCACAGGGCACCATGCAGTGCCCCCACCTCGGCTGGGGTCAGTCTCAGGGTGTTGCCTGAACAGCTCAGAGCTCAGCTGTAACAAGGGGACAAGCAGGGTGACAGTGGCCTAATGTCTGCAAGAATTTGCACAGGGGGAACAGGGCAATGGTGAGAGCACAGAATAAATCAAAGTGTGAAAGCAACTGCAGTCAAACGTCACACCCAGGCACTCAGGGGCCAGGCATGCTGCTTGGAAATAGGTTGGGTTACCTGTCAGCATGGCATTTTCTTTCTGTTGCTGGAGAATAATGTTATCTGAGGATAAAACCTAAGGAACACAGATGGTTGTTATACAGATCTGACCCTCTAAACCCTTGTCATAGCAAATTATTCCATTGACGTAAATGGGATTACTCCTATGTAAAAGATCTCAGTTATATTAGCTAATTCTTCCATTATTGAAGTTATCTGTTGAATTCAGTTTTGTTGCTTTGTATGTGTTTGTGTATGTCTGCACATCTGTAATTAAATAACATTATCCATGGGACAAACTCTGTCATAGCCTAACAGTACTTCAGTCACAGACATTATGTAGGACTGTAGGATATAAATTCTCACTTTATGAGAAATTGGAAACATTATTTCTGCACTTTCTAAACACAGAGATATAAACCCTCATTTGACTTTGGAACTTTCTTGCTTGGAAACCATCAGCCCAGAGTCCAACACCTGTCTAAAGTCTAATGCTTCCTTTTGTAAAAACATAGACATTGAGGACTTGTGATTGTGGAGCAAGAGGAGTTTAAACTGTAAGGAAGAGTAAAACAGATTAAAATTTAGAATCAAGCCTTCTTTATTTTTACATATTGCGAATTACTTTATTTATGGTGCAAATCTCTCAGCATTTCTTGAAATACTGTTTGTTTAAATGTAAATAATTTTTTCAGCTGCTATTTCTGTTGTCAGACAAGCCTCTACACTCTGTGAATCTCTCATGAACAAGGCCTTACCCCATTCATTGTCTTAGGAAACAGTCCTGCTGGCTTCAGAAACATCAGAATAAGGTAAATTGCCCTCAGATGGGAATCTTGCAACCAAGAAATGGACTCAGTTGCTTAACTTTACCATGTACCTTGCAATGTCACTGTGCAGTTTGGTTAGAAAACGCTTCTCACTTTTTTTTTTGTCTGCTTAGAACAGAAGCCAAACCCTTTGAAAGCCCTTATATTCAGGAAAAAAATAAGGGAAAATATTGAATCCCTGCCCTCTTTCACTTTTGAGGGGAAAAAAATTACAATTTTTGCATAAAAGCCACACAATTCAGCTCTGAGCCTGGCAACTTTCAGTGATGTAGTAGTTGGGCATTATTTGGACCTTGCCATTTTCTGTCTAGTCAACTATTTTTAATTTGAGGATACCTTTGCCCCAGGAAAATCTGAAATGTTGGAGTAGAAACTAACCCTGGCTTGGGGTTTGAAGCCCTGGGTGACATGGCCACCCTTATTTTTTAAATCATGCTGGCATTACGGGACCGGGTAGTGGCAGACTGGTTGCACAGAAACCTGCCATTGTTTTTGAAAACTGGATTCCCTCTAATTAAAAACACACCGTGAATTCTCTTAAAGAAAAAAATATCATAGCATGGCTGATTTCTATTATAGCTGTCACTGTCACACCACGGATTCAGCTAACTGAACCATTTTTTATGAATAACACTTAGTTTGAATTCTGGCACTTTTAATTGAGTGAATATTTTTTCATTATTTTTCCAGGGATGGATTGCAATAAATCTGACCACAATATTTCTGACCCAAGTTTTTTTTAAAAAACAGAATCAATGTGATGACCTGTAAATGTTTTGCTTATTTTTATTCTATTTACTCCAGAATTCTCCTCTGGTAGGAGCATACTTCTTCACTAAAGGGTGGAAAACATAATGGTATTAGTCCTAGGTTCTCACACACAAAGGCGATGAGGAAAAAAACATGGAACCATTTTCACAAATAACAGACCAGCCCAGAGCTCTTCTTAAAAAACAATGCAAGGAGACTTTATACAGCTGTCCATGCAGAAAACAGACAATTCGTGTGGTTTAATATTTTTTCACAGAAACTTTTTTGCCTCTGCTATAATGGAGCATTCATCACTGCCCATTATTTGAAGAAGCTAATCCATAGAAATTGTTTGGAGCTGATTTTCTGGACTTTACCTGAATCTCACTACATGTCCATGTGACTTGTAGTGTTACAGACAGTGACTTGTCTGCTGACACCAGAGAAGAGCTCTGTATGTTAAAATGAGTGGGCCTGACAACATAAATGTTAATACAACAGTGCCAGTGAAACACAGTACAAGCTAATTCTGACATTCATTTCGGAAGCTGTAATTTAATTCACTCATAAATGAGCTTGGTACAAATATTAATTTGAAGTCGTTTATATTTCTTATCTGCTGGCTGAAGCTTGCAAACAATAGGGGAAAGGTCTTGCTATACTGCTACAAATAAGTAAACAGTCTTTTCTGCCAAGAAGACTCCAGTGTAAATGCAGAGTCAGGGAATAATTTTTTGCCTAATTTATCCTGCATATGGATACTTGGAAACTACAGATGCTACATAACGATCTCTATCTACAAATATTTCCCAAAGGACGAGAGAACTTCAATTGCACCTAGTTTATAATAAATCATTGCCATGGACTGCTGCTAGCCTGCATTAGAGAAGCACTGTGGACAGGGTGAGGTGTGGGTGAACAGTCTGGCTCAGCCTTAGGAGCACAATTCCCACCTGAGGTCAAAGCAAGGCAAGGTCAGAAGTTGGGAAGAGGACGTGAAGAGGGTACAGAAGAGAAAGAAAACCTCAGTCTATCAGAAAGCAGCTGCAAGAGCTCCTCTGTAAATATTTCCCTACCTTCCCTTCTCTCTTCCTCCCCCAGTGATTTCTCCCTCCATGCTTTGACCTGTTCCTGGGGCTGTTTTTCCTACTCTTCCATTATTCTGTATATACCACCAACCCCTATCCCAGAGATAGCAGGAGTGCAGGGAAAACAAGGCTGCAAAATGAACTCTCTGTATTTATATTGGTTTCCAGCTCCTTCTATGAACAGACATATGGTGTTAATCTAAACTGTCCTACACATTAGTGGGAGGGAAGTAGCACCCAGAGGATTATTACAACATTTTACCTGGCAGATGCCACCATATTTATTGATATGAACATTTCCTCCTTCCACATCAGCCACTGAAACCTCCCTCTGTGAAATTCTCTTTATTTTCAGCGTAGCCCTATTAAAATATTTTGTTAAACTCCATAAGTTTTACTGTGTCTAGAATGTACATTCATTATTCAGGAAAGTTATCACTAAAGTCAATAGAATTTTAAAGTAATGAATGATGTGCTTATTGTAGCTGGCTGGTTGAACACATTGCATTTTTATGAGTAATTTCTGTGGGCTCCATATATATGTGTCCATATGTATGTATATGTATGTATAAGTATATATATGCATATAGATTTGTACATTTGTGTATAGATGTATTCTTGATTTTGATCTTCAAGCCTGTGATTTTATATCAAATATTCCTGAAGAGAACACTAAAATCAATTAATAATGGTACATAAAAATGTTAAAAAAGAGGGTTAAAGTAAAGCATCATTGAATTAACTTCCAGATAATTCTGAAATTTGTAATAGTGTCAAGCCAAATCTGGAAAGCATTTATAAAATAATGCAGAATATATTTGAAAAAAAAAATAAAAATTAAAGTTTCCTTATTTGTCTTTTAAAAATAATATTTTACAATACATTTCCTACAGTTTTTATCAAATAACCAGAGCCAAGATAAATATGAATGAAACATGTCAAAGGCATCTTTTGAAAGGGCAAAGACTTTCAGCTTGGTTTTACTTTCACAGGGAAAAACTATATTCAGTTCCATCAAGCCCTGTGTTTTGAAATGTTTTGTGGTTCTGGCTTAATTCCAGAAAGGGGGAAAACTTCAAAGTTAAGGATCAAGCCTCCAATATGACAAAGTTGGGTAAAATTAAGGATGGTAACCTGTTGCGATAGACAGTAGGGAGGGAGTGATCTCTGACCCTGGATTTCCTTCCTTTTGCTCATATCATAACAAACCTCAAACACAGATGGATTTCTTTTGCTGTTGCAATAATATGTCTTTTTATTTTGGAAGCAAATAAAGTCTAGAATGTCTGCATATGTGTGTTGGTAATAAAATATTTCATGCCTCTGAGATAGCTACAAAACCTGACTCCCCTTTCCTGGGGAACTGTTCTGGGTTCTTTGTGCCTACAGGGCCTTGCAAACACCCTTTTCTTCCCTTTGGCCAGCATAGGAATGTGATCATAATATCCAGTGACACGCAGTACAGTAGCATGTTGTTCTACCTCTAACAGGACTGGTATTTGAGAAATGTCAATGTCCATACATGGAAACATCATTGATAGATCCATTGATAGAGCTTGAGAAATTGGGCAATGTTTTAGGTTCAAAGCCAATCACCTTTAGTGCAATTTTCTGCATCAAGGCATGTCAGCAGACATGCAGAAAAGATTGAGGGGTGTGTAGAAACCACACATGTTGCTACATCTTCTAGATTAAAAATTTTCCGTCTCCATCTGTTCCTTAAAGGAAAAGTTTGTGAGCATATTTTTTCCACAAAAAAAAAAAAAAAAAGTATCTGCTTTCTGTAGAAAATTAGAGCTATTCATCAGACAGCCAAACACCTGCAAGCCAGATATTTCTGGCTGAAAGTATTGATCCTCTCAGGAGGATGGGAGTTTGGTGCTTCATTTCCAGCTCTCTGTGAGGGGCTCACAAGTGCCACATTTCCAGTGTCTTGTGTGGCTGAGATTGAGTGGGACAGGAGCACATGTGGCAGCAGTGCTGCTGTGGAGCAGAATCTGGTGTGAGGTGATATCCCAGTCCACTCCTTCTGCAAGACTAGGATCTGCCTGCAAGCAAGCCAGAGCAGTGGGGGGATGCTCAAGGACCTTGGGCTGGAAAAAAGCTCCAAGCTTAGGTTAAGCAGGCACAGATTCTGATGCAGCACTGCAGAGAACAATTATATCTTCAAGTACTTAAACCTACCATTTGCATGGTTAATGTTTTTTATTATGTGTTTTCAGGTGGAACCTTTGTTATTTTACTGTTATAAAAACAAATATTTTCAGATTTTCCAATTAAAAACAGATCAATAAGCTCAACTAGTTTTTGGAAAGTAATGAGCCTCACTCTGCTCCATTAAACTCAGAGACATTAATTGGGCAGTAGATTACCAAGAACAGAAGCTTGGTAATGCTTGAATTTAGATTAGAAAGAAGTTTTTTACAACAAAGGTGGTAAAACACTGGCACGGGTTGCCCAGAGAGGTGCCCCATCACTGGAAACACTCAAGGTCAGGTTGGTTGGGGCTCTGAGAAGCTTGGTTTGTTGGAGAGGTCTCTGTGTATTGCAGAGTGTTGGAATAGATGGCCCTTAAAGGTCCCTTCCAGCCCAAATCACTCTCTGAGTCTATAGATTTTTGTTAATGGTTCCAACAACTTTTTTTTTTTTTTTTTTTTTTTTTTTTTTTTTTTTTTTTTTTAAATTTTTTTTTTTTTTTTGTTCAAACTGAGTTTTGACATACAGCTGGCAAAATAAAAAATCAAGAAAAGTATTATTTTTCTCAACCCAAAATATTTAGTTTTACTTCAAAAGAATGGCTTGATTTTTGGTTTCGGACTGTTTCATGTTTAAAAGCTTTTTTTCTTTCCATTTAAAATTTAGAACAATTTAAAAATGGACAGATTAAAAGCTTGTTTTGAAAGTTTTTGAAAGTGTTTTGGCAGTTCTAAAATGAATCACTCCATTTTGAAAGTACTAAAATGAAGTGCTTTGACATTTTAGATTTTTTTCTGCATTGTTTCATCTGGGACTATTTGCTAAATTCCATTCAAATTCATGAAGAGTCTCACTAACCCTGAAATTCATTTGTGTGGTGTATTTATTATTTGTCAGACAGCAGTGGTTCATTAAACTCTGCATCAGTTCAACCTTAAATAATGGGAGAGAATTCTTAATAAGGCCTTGTTCATATACAGCTACCATTCTCACTCCCCTTATAATTGCTGCCCTGAGGGGCACTCAGCTGTGCAGAGCCATGTTTGCTCCTCTGGGAGAAGAGGTGCCAAGACAGACCCCAGGCCCCTGAGCTGGTGTTGCTTCCTCCTCTCCACCCAGGAGAGTACTCCTTCCTGGAGTGCCCATATCAGCCTTACAGCTCGCACCAGTGTTTCTGTAGCCTCTTGCTAAGCTCTGCCTTCCTCCCATCAAAGGATGGCTCTTTGCTGCTCATGTCACTGTATGTGGTCACTGCACTTCTTATGCTTTATTACCTTCCCTCTCACCTTTTTACCATTAGTGAGGATTGGCCTGTTTTTACTCCAACTGGTTTAAATGTTTCTAAAAGCCGTTCACCTGCAGTAGCAGTCAACAGCTGGCATGCCAACATTTTTGTCTTTTCTGGCTGCTCAGCTTCAGCAGGGCTATTCACAGCTTGCACTTTGCTAAGGTCGTTGGTATCACCCTTACACATTTCCTGTATTACATGAGGATCAGGTTCCAGTAGCTAACAAGTCAAAAAATATTCCTGGGGGAGGAGAGGAACTAGGTAGATAAGTGTGTTCCACATGTGCATTTTATTTTGGGAATTGCTGCCTTCATCAAAGTGAGAAATAATTGTGATCAAACATGGGTCTGAAGCGTGGTACTCCAGATCACACAGAAATGCCTTTGTACTCTGAATGTTCCAGTCCAGCAAGGCCAGAGTATGATGGGACGTCAACTGCTGGCCACTGCTCAGTGCTGGATCTATAAAAATAGTCTCTGGGTCAAACTTTGCACTACTGTAATTGGGAATAGCTCCAGTAAAATCAGTATCTCCACATTTATTCTCTTGAAATTTAAAGCCAGGTTTGGCCCACTATGTGGACAGAGTCCAACTGGAAACTAGGGCCAGCCTGACTTATGGGAGAGGAGATGAGAACTGACTCTCCTGCAGTTAGTTAGCCTCAATCCTCACGTGTCTCCCAGATATAACTGTTCTGACCTCAGTGGAATTGATCCTAATTTATGCCACTGTAACTGAGATTGCAGTGTGCATTGTTTGAATTCTGTTGAGTGCGCCTTCTTCCAGATGGAAACTATTTGCAAACTATAACAGCCTCTTTCCTAAACTTGAGGCTTGCCATATCTGAAATTTTTGGTGGGGCAGGGGAGTGGAGAAAAGGATATAATGCCAACTTTGTGCTCAGTGCTACCTAGTGACATTAAATTCTGCAGTGTTCTATTAAATTATCAGTGCCTAATTAGGGGATTAGAACACGCCTATCCTCTCATCCTCATTACAGAATGTATAATGTTCCAAGATCACCCAAAAGTTGGGAGGTGGTAGCTTTAGGAAATTCAGAACAGCAGTGTGGTGATTCTGTGCAGGCCTTTTTTCTTATATAGGCGTTCCTGCTAATTGATTTTTCTTGCATCTGCAGCTTCTGTTTTTTCCAGCTTTACATATTGCTGAAGCATTTGATGAATGGGATGCTGTGCAGCTGAAAGATCACACGTCTCAAATGGCTCACTTGGCGTTCTCAGACTGAACTGACTGGCAGAGTTGCAGCTCTCTGACAAGGAGAATGGCTGCTTTTCTCTCAGAAGAGCACTGTAACTCTTAAATGCAATATAAAGGCAAGATATTATACACACATATGAGTGTGGCTGTCTGTATACACATGTATATGTGTGAGGATATGTGTGTTTTTGAAGTGAAAAGCCACTCTGTCTTCCTGTAATTGCACTGGAAATGTTCAGTTTGTCAGTGTGACTTTTTTCCCTGTTAGCAATGAAATTTGGCCAGGAGTCCTAGCATGCCATGAGAAACCAAGCCGTGACCACATTAAGCATGAATGGCAGGGCAAGGTTAAAGCCTGTAACACTATGCTGGGGTGACCTGTTGCAGAGTTAGAGGCTGAGGTGTGTGGCTGGGTCACATAACTATTTGCAAGTGAAGCACAAAATGAAGCTCAAAGCTGCTTTGACTATTTACTCTTTCAAGAGGCATTTAGTGAGTATTTTTTTATTTTGAAAGCATATTTAGAGAACTTCAGCTGCAGGGCTTGTAGCCAACATTCAGAAATCAAACCAGAATATTTCTTAATTTTACCTACAAGTACACTCATGGCATATTCCTGCTTTACTTTTCAATGATTTGAAAAGCTTTTCTATAAACTCCTGTACAAAGAGACTGCTGAGAAACATCTGACGAAGATGGAGATGTTCAGCTGCAGTGAAACAAAGCATGGGATCACCCAACCAGTAACAGGAGAAGGTTGGTGGACCTTTCCCATAATCAGCCCTGGAGTTGTTCTACTGAGCAGAAAGTTAGACATTCTCTTAAAGAAGAAAAAAGGGAGGTGCCAGGGAATTGTTTGCACCATCTATAAAATTTCTGTCCTAATCTGTCCCCTGAAATACTGAATTGAATGCAGATGGAAAAAAAACCAAAAAAACAACAAAAAAAAAACCAAGAACAAAAAAAAAAAAAAAAAAAAAAAGAACCAAAAAAACAAAAAAAACCCCACCAAAACAAAACAAACACATTTTTGATTTTGAAGCCTTCTTATTAATTTGTCTTTACCTTTTTTTAAAAAAAAATTATTTATTTTGCTTACTAGACCCTTTAGCCCAAGAGGTACATTTGAATGCAACTTTAAAGGGAATTTGGCTCAGTGCTGTAAGGCAGGCTAGGGAAGAGCCTGTTCTTAAAATAGACACAAAGCACAATGCATGAATTGGCTGCTGGGATCCCACTGAAGCACAACCTGAACTTTGCCTTGTGGAGTAGCAAACTTGAAGAGCACAATGAAATCTTTCACCAGAACCAGGGCTGCAAAGGATCTGCTGTGTCCCACCCTTCACAGCAGCAAACAGGCTCTGGTGAAGGTCACCCACCTACACCAGCTTTTCCTCTGTCGAAGACTGCACACCTTTGTGTGGAGTCACTTATGAGTTATATTTCTGTGAGGAGAAGACAATCTGGATTTTTCATGCCTCAGTTAAAACTATTCAAACTTCACTGGATATCACTAAAGCTGATAGAAAAATAACATTTTGTATTTGTAAGTTGTGGCTCACGCTTCAGGGTAAAGTTTGACTAGGTGTTTGGAAGGTTTGTACTACAACCTTGTTTAATAATATAATCCAGAGTTGGATGCTGGGACATAGGTAAGAGATTGATGGTGGCAGCCACTGCCCAGGGAAGTGCCACAGATCAGCAGATTCCTTCGGGAGCTGTGGATTGTCCCAACAGGAAAACCATCTCCTCCTCTAGTGCAGAGCATTACAGGATGCCAGTTCTTGCAAGAATTTCTGGATTAGCAGCACAGTGAAGCACTTTCTTAATCTAGAAAACTTATGCTGAGGATGTAAAAGGTCATTTAAGGACTGCCCCAGCATAGGCCCAGCCACATCTACTTCATTTCTGATTGATGTTAGTCCAGTCTGTTGTTAAAACCCTGGTGACAGAGCACCTCCACAGCTTCGCAAAGAGCAAGGGGCTGGTTCTTAGTATTACAAAGCTTTTCCTAATAATGTCCAGTACAATTCTTTCTTGTTGCCAATTATTCACTTCTTTTCTGCCAAGCTAATTCCTTCATTTTATACCAACCTTTTCTGTGTATGCAGATTGTTATATGAGGTAATTCTTCTTCACACTAATTATCTCTAATTATTCAATCTTACCTTTTAAGCTGTGTTTTCTAGATTTTTGGTTCTTCTCAGAGCTCTATCTAACAGCAATCTGTCCTGTCATTTAACAACTTTCTGGAATTCATGTGTTCAACCTGGACCCTGGTACTTTAGATGAAGCCTTACCCTGGTTATGGGCTACTGGTGGCTCTCTCAGTCCCTCTTGCAGGACTGCTTTCACCGGACATGCCAATGACTGTTTTCAACATTGAATTGTAAGTAGCTGAGGCTACTTATAATTAAATGAATTACTTGATATAATTAAATTAATTACTTGAGGCTGAACTGGTGCTAAGAGAAGCCAGACACTCATCTGGCATAAAATTGATTCTGTGTCTCAATGTCTCTAAATAATACTGACTTACATTATGTGAGCACAGTGAACAGGTTTACAAATGCCCTGGCATGACAGCACCTGTGGCTTCTGAGCTGTTTCACTACAGG
This sequence comes from Onychostruthus taczanowskii, assembly GCF_017590055.1. Lineage (NCBI taxonomy): Eukaryota > Metazoa > Chordata > Aves > Passeriformes > Passeridae > Onychostruthus > Onychostruthus taczanowskii. Next base: position 4,467,042 of record NW_024502014.1, read on the forward strand.
TGCTGCTTCTGCCAGCTGCATCTGTGTCTCAATCTGAAGCTGTTTCACTGTTGTGATGGGCATAAACCCCCAGTGCATGAATGATGCATGTTTGCATAATTAATACCAATTGTTTAACCAGAAGCATTTGCTGCATGAAGTGTTAAAATCATATTGCATCCAAATACTGCTGTGTTTTTCTGGTTTGTGGATACTAGTGTTTAAAACTTTAATCAAAATATTATAATTAATGATGTAAATTCTATTAAAATGTACAAGCAAAGTATTATATTCAAAATGCCATCAGCTCTGATCAACTCCAAAATTGAGAAACATGTTTGACTGATTTAAGGCATCACAAAATGATCATAATGTTATTGCAATTAACAATGTAATTAAGATTTACAGGTTGCATAATTCATTTCACATGTATAACAATTGAAGTTTAATTAATAAAACTTGTGTGCTAATTACCAGTATTTTCAGAATAAAAAATTGTTTCAGCAATAAAATTTGGATAATATATTTTGCCTTTCTTACCATTCTTTGCTGGATTATTATTCTGCTTCCATATTTTCAGATTTCCAGATCTTCTTTTTGGTTGTACTTTACTGTAGGGGAAAAGAATGAAGTTTTAAAAAATTGCAGACCTTTAGCTGATAAACCATAGTATTCCATTTAAAACTGTTCTTCTTTTACCCACAGTGGCCATTGTATTTGCTGCTGTATGTTCTTATCTACACCTTGGTCATATATTAATTAAGTCATTGTATAATAGAAAGGGCATGTTATATGCATGGATTTGTAAGCTTGAACAGATTTGGAGACTGCTGTGGTCTCATTTATGACAGTGTAACTCAGCTGGAGCCTTTCAAAATGGTATGGATCAAGCAATAATTCTTACTAGAGTATATTTTACTATAATCAGGCAACACCCTTTTCTGTTACTATTACTGAACACGTAGCGATAGCATGAAGCTGTGGAGCTCCATTGTTTTAATGATTTTCCAGTCTGATTTAAGAGTAGTGGTAGATCCCCTACCTTGATGTTATGATGAAAGAAGAAAGATTTGATAGATACTTACTCACAAGGGAGATTAACTGACTTAAAAATTGGTCCCTGTCTGATAGGTGATAGGGTAGATCCTTCCGTGTAATCAAAACAGATAAGAGATGGCAGTGATTATTGTAACTGCTGCATGGTCTCTCATACTGCTGTACCCAAAGTCCTTCAGTAGACTCACTCTTCTGAGCACTGTTACTGCTTTGCCCTGGCTTTGTTGCTAATACTCAATGCAAGAAAACAACACTGCAGGTGTCTTTCAACGTTGACATTTACTCATCGTCGTGGAACTTCTGCAGGTCGCACCTCACTGTGTGAGTGGTCTGAGGAACTGCTGGAAAAATAGATCTTTTTGTTGTTGTTGTTGAAGGAGTCCTTAATGCATAAAAGGACAGAGCTTACAGGATTGGGCTGTCAGACAGCAGCTCATGACTTGCATTATGTTATATTGACAATGTCTTGGCAAATAAGACGCTGACAAATTGTTTTGCAATGAAAGCATAAACTATACAGAATATTGTGCAAGGCAGAAAATATAAGGAGACACCCTCCAGTCTCCAAGGACTTGCATTTTTTTATTGCTTACCATAATTTTTCTAATATCTTTGCTGATGCAGTGTCTTATTTGGGAAGCAGGATTTTTTTCCCCTTCTGCCTCATGCAAAGCACCCATCAAGACTCTGAGCCCAACACCACTTGTGTTTGTCAGGGGATGCAAAGGGAGCCCAGACTGCTGTGTAACAGAGGCCAGGAACTTTTGTAGGGGCTAACATCAGAGACTGAAAGATTCTAGATGTTCAAAGAGACAATGTCAAGGAAGATTCAGGATAGACTTTAGGTCTACAGATTGCAAGTAGATACATTTTATCAGGATGTTATGGAAAATCCATCCTGGTCTTAACAAAAACTTAAAATTAAGAATAATAAATAAAATAACATCTCCTACAAAAACCCACCATCATTAAGTTAAAAGCAAAGGCAACATGCAAATTTGATTCACTGCTGAGAATCCAGAGGGTCTCTTGCAGGCCCTTCCACTACTGGTGCTGAATTTCTCACTTTTGGGTGGGCTCAGCATGATACTGATTTATGTTTGCTTCCCTTTGGTAGGAGTGGGGATCTAACTACTTTACAGTCCTGATACTCAACAATGTTCTGTCAATCTTGTATTTATGAAAATTTCAGACAAAGTGATGTTTAAAAAATATGCTTAGATTAAAACCACTAATTATTAGAATGGCTGAGTTTCAGAGTTCAGCCACTCTGGAAAGATGTTTTTAAAGAGACTAGGTATGTGGTACCAGTTTACTGTGCAGAGAAAGATGAATTTTTTTGATTTCTGTCTTTCAAAAACAAGCAGAAAATGGGGAAAATGTGTTTTCTTTAGCTTGTTAAAATCTGTAATTAATTAAGCTTTCCACTAAGATAACATATGAAAAACAGCGATTCCAGTGAAAAAGTAAATCTAGAAAGGCCTCAATTAGTGAAAAGGGAGACAAAGATGAAAGTTGCCTATAAATAAATGTTAAAATAGAAATCACAGTAACATAACACTATCTTTTCTGTCATATTTTCATGCTCTAATGAAGCCCTATTACATATTTCTGTGGCCCCCCTCTTTGATGAGCTCTTCAGTATTTCCTGCTGCAATAAGCAGTCATCTGAAATACCTGTGGGACTGGTCTCTCCCAAGACACCCAGTGTGGATTGTTCCCTAACTACTGATTTCTACCATTTCAATGGCACAAAGGATTCTGTGTTTTGACAGGGAAATCCTTATAACTCTAAAAATGAATTAAGTATTCAGCCAATCATAAAATGACATCATGAAAGCAGCTCTTTCGCTGATGCGGTGACTATAGAGTTGCTTGACATTATTCTGCTAACACAGTTTGACTGGATATATGTTTTGACATCCAGACAACAGGGACACTGATGGAAACTGATAGACCCAATGTCAAAAGAAGAAAAGCTGCAGGAGGACACCCAGAAAATTAATAGGTGGATTGCAAAAAACCCCTTTCCCAAAGGGCAAAGTCAATAAAGTGAGGACTGAATAAAACCCCCCAAAAACTGAAAGAAAAGGCACAGACAAACCAATTCTTACAAAAATAGCAAAAACATGCTGAGGGGAGTTTTGGAGCTTAGTAGATGCAAGCTGAGGAATAGTTAATTTGAACCTGAATAGTTGACATTCAATATTCATATTTTGGTTCTGTCACAGCCTTCAAAAATAACTATGTTGATACTTAGAGAACTTCCTTATTAAGCATCCTTTATCTTGTTCACACTTTTTGTCTTTTCCTTAATTTCCACCATAAGTATGTTCCAGAATACTGTGAACAAAATGCCATCCACAGGAGGATTAGCATTTTTAGGCATTTTTGGAGGGACATTTCAGTTTAGAAGCCAAGACCTTTTCTTCCATCAAGAGCCAGTTCTGCTTGCACATCTATAAAGTGTATTTATATATAATATTCAAAATCTCCAATATTAAAAAAAATAATCCAGTTTTGGAGTCAGCCAGAAACATACTCCTTCACATGTTTTGCCCATTCTGAACTGAGCATTTGTATCTATCATAGATTGCTCACTTTTCCCTGTCATTGAGTGACATATGTCATAGTTAAAGGACTTGTGACAGAGCTCCAGGGACAACTGTGTTAAATAATGCAGTGCCAAAATTCCAGTATTTGCACAGTCAACAAACTCCTCCAAGTAATGGAGTATTTTGGTCTGAGAATCATTTCTTAGTAATAGAATTGTTTCTTTAGTATTTTGGATGACTTGGTTTGATTGAACCTTCTTTGTAGGGTTGTTTTGGCTTGGTTTTTTGCACAGAACAATAGGAATGGCCGTTCTGGAGCAAGACAAAGGTCCATTTTACAAATGTGTGTCCTGTATCAAACAGTGGCCATCACTGGGGGCCTACAGGAGAGTTTAAGACAACAGGAAATATATACCAAGAAATGATTCTCAGATCAAAATACTGAAAATCAATAAAAAGGAAAAAATAAGTTTTGTGAAAGTAACTTTGCTTCATTTTCTGTAGTTTTTGGCTAGAACATTTCCATTGATAGAGTTGCTAAGTGCATTCTATTTACAAATATAAACACTTGATTTTGATCAGCAAAAATGCATCAGCACACTTGAACAGTGTCAATGATGACATAATTACACTCACAATTTCCTCTCTGTAATGATTTTTAAATGTCAGCAGTCATTTTTTGTCTAATTGTAGCCTGCATGTCAGCACTTCCTCTTAAAACAGCATGTTCCTCTCTGCTGGAATTTCACACCTCTCCACTCACTCACTTCACCAGTGAAGATAATGAAGATGATAAAGGGCTCCAGGGTATTTTCACTCATGTGCTGCTTTACCATTTAATAGCAAGCAGGCAGAATGAGCAACTTTTTTTTTTTTTTTTAAGTAGAGAATTTGATCAGTTAAACTATAAATTATTTGATTTCAATGAACAAATCAAAAAGTAGTTGTCATTTTTCAGACCCCCTGCTGGTGCTTTGCTAATAACCTCTTAAAACGCTGAGGCTTGTGATAAAATCATTTTCACACATGGAGACCTGAACTTACTCACTGGAGGAGAAGGCTGACCCTGCAGTGCCAGCACTTGATCACTTCAGTGTTTAACACAGTGCAGAGCAGGTGAGCTTGCTTTTCAAAGTCAGCCTGGTTAGAGATGTCATCACTACGTCTCTTGCTATGACCTAGAAAGTGACACTTCAAGTGCTATTTTGCACAGCTCCAGGCCCCAGAGCCTGCAGCATAACAGATAGGTGCTCCTCAGAGCTCTCTTCCTCCTCCCGCAGACCACAGACCACATCACCAAGTGTATGGAAGTGGATCTCTTGTGCAGTGAACTGGAAGTTCTGCACTGGGGTTAGCAGCAAACATTTTCCACTCATCTGAACATACCCTGGAATTGGAAACAGGGGCCAAGGAGGCCTTCAATCCAATTTGCTTATAACTCATCTTCAGCTCTCTTTGATGCTTAACTGTAGGGTTTAGGAGATTAAGCTTATAATTTACTGGCCCATTTAGTATCAGAACAGGTGAAAAGCCAGAAAGAATTCACACTGTGAAATGAAATAATGGAATAAGGTTGAGATGTCTGATAAAAAAAAGAATATGATTGAGTATCTCTAATTACAAATACACACATATAATGACATATCAACTAGTTATTTGTCCAAATAGGTCCCTGAAAGCTAGAAGAATGAAAAATAAATAAATTGAATAAACACAGATGAGAGGGTGGGAGTGTGGGAGTGTGTTTTCTACAGCCCATGATAACATTGATTATGTCCCTCTGTGACATTGCCATCACATGTGGCTCCTACATACCCAAATGTCTGTGTACACACAGGTGTGTGGGGACCATGCACAGATTTGTACAACACAAGTGCAGACCTGGGTCTCTTTGTGGTTTATGCTGTATTTTGTGCCCTACACACTGAACTTTCTTTTTTGGCTAAATTGGCGCCTCAGAAATCTTCTGGAGCTCTTGGAAAGGGCAGAGCTTTTTAACAACTGCATCCTATGCACTTGTGAGATGTGTGAATGCATAGAGACAATCAGAAAAGAGATGATTCTGGACCCCACTGCAGAGGGATGTCCCCAAGGAAACAAAGCAAACCAAAGACACCAAAAGCCAAGCAATCAAGAGCAAAACAAACCAGTCTTTGAGTACTCCTAGGACTCTGTGACTGCTCAAAACAGAAGAAAACCTGCCATGTGGAACATGGTGTGTGCAGCTACCTTGCCTGTGCCTGCTCTTGAGAGTACAGGAGTCAAAATCTAAAAATACTAAAAGCTGAAAGACTATGTATGAGATTAACCTAGAACAGAGGCACTGCTCTAGTACTTTCTTTCTCCCCTACCTCTTTCTTTCCCAATTTTATACCAAAGAGAAAAGTAGACAATATTTAAATTAGTTTTAAATTGGACTTAATATCTTGTAGGCAAGTCAGCTATAGTGGAGTGTTACCACAAAGCTCCCTATGAGCAGGCTGCACTTCTGTACACTGTACCACAGAAATTCCCAACACACCCTTGCCAGGTTGCTGAGCTAAAGGTAAATTGAGAAAAGGGAAAGCAAGGTAAGAGCCATTTCTGGAGTCTTCTGCAGATCCAGATCCTTGCTGGAGGCTGTGAAAAGGTTTTTCTTAAAGCTAATAAGGTAAAATGGCTACTTTGAAGAGCAGGTTCTTCTGTTTCCATAGAAAAGCAAAAATTGACGTATACCAGTCAGTTTGCCTCTTTGGGATTACCTGCAGAAGACAATCAAACCCCACACAGAGCTGGGTTAATGCTCAATTACCCTGGCCAGGAGGTGGTTTTTTTTGTTTGGGTTTTTGTTTGTTTTTGTTTGTGGGGTTGTTTTGTTTTGTTTGTTTGCTTGGTTTTGTTTTGTTTTGGGTGTTTGTTTGTTTTCTTTTTTAGCTTTTTTTTTTTTTTTTTGAGTTTATTGCTGAGTCTCTCTTTCAGCTGGAGTTGCAACTCCAGCTTTTTAATGAACTACCAATGGCAAATAGCATATTACACCCATCCACCCCCAGCATTTGAACATGAGGAAATAAGCAAAGGGAATGGGGAAATGCAGTTTTCTGTTTCAATGGATCAAAGGTATTGGAATATTGATGTTACACATGAGAATTGAGCTTATGTTTTACATTACAGTCAAGCATTCCTGTAGCTTCAGACAAATAAATAAAGGCTGCTGAGCGAACGACACACTGTTCAGTTAGTGTCTAACAGTGGTAGGTTCAGCCTGTAGGAGCACAGAAACATTCCCCATACTACCTGAAACAGGTTTATAGCCTTGGAAAAGAACACTGTCACAGATTGTGCAGCTTAGCAGATTATTCATGACTCAGTCACTGCATACAGAGCATTGATTTCTGCTGTGTCTGAGGGTGCTTGATATCTCTTAAAGTCATGCCAAAAGTATTGCAAGTTGGACTCTCAGAAAACAAGGCACATTAAGTTAGAGACCATGTCTGAAAACTTCAGTTGATTTGCTTCACATGAACTTGAATTGAACCTCAACCTTACAAAACAAGGCATATTAAAACATAAAGACAGCTGAATGGTAACCATGACAACACTACTTCCAAAAAACCCATAGGTATAGCCAACATTTATATATATATACTGCAAGGGATAATGCATTCTTTTGTACACTTATTAATACCAGTTCATGCTGTGTGCATGGCTTTTCCTCAGCAAAACTGTAAGGTACACAGGAATTTCCAGATATTAATTTACCTTTGATGTTTTTTGCTACTCTGATAAGGCCCATGCAAAGTGAAATTAGTCAAAATGTTCCAAGTTTTAGGCTTGGGTGCAATATGGTCTTAAAATATTGTCTCAATTTTAAAAGTCTGTCTTGTGGCAAAATCTGTGCTGCAACTATGTGTGGCATTTCTCTAAGCCATAATATTAGTTATAACATTTTAATTTATTTTATTTTTAATTGTGACAAAAAGATTGACTTTTTTTCATTGCTGTATTTTAGGACGATGAATGCAATTTTTTTGAATAGATTATTATGTTAAATGAACCTTTATTCCATCTAGATGTCTGCTATTTTTCAGTCTTTGAACTAAAGGACAATTCTTTAATTTGGGCTTTTGTCAGCACTGATGTAAAGTGCTTTATGTCTCATTTTTATAATCCATTTCATCCCAAATGGGGTGCATTTTTAATCCCCTTTTCTCTAACTAAATAGAGGAATACCTTTCCATCACTTTGGAGAGGAATATGTTTAGTTTATTTTGATATATCCTGGCAAGGGACATTTTCCTAAATGAGTATTTTCTAATCTGTAATTAGTATCACAAATACTTTTGCTGCCTGCACATTCTTCCAGTGAAAGGTTGTATAGAGCAGTCACTGCATTCTGCATGTCCTGTGGGACTCTGTGAGGAACTACACACTCCCCTTTCACACAGTGAACAAAAGCTAAATTCTTGCCTTCTTTTATTTCTTTCTTTTCCTTAGGTCTGAAATGCTAAAACTATAAGTGCAGTCCTGAGGGCTGAATACTGATGCTCAGACCTTCTTGGGTGGTATCAGGGTAAGGCTTGATGCAGGTCTGTGATTCATCTGCCATCTCTTCTTTTGCAATTACATTGCTTTTCTGACCTGTTATATATTTACTTCATAGCATAGATACAGTGTTTACTACTTCTCTGGGGACATAGTGAATTGCAAACACAGTGTCCTTTCCCCCAACAAGACCACAGCATAAATAGTTCAGTTGCTATCAACCAGGAGCACTACACATATGTAATTCTTTATGTATTTTTATATGTGTATATATTTTTATAGATATATAAGATGTAGAACATTGATAATGTCCTAACTAGCCCATTAACAAGTTGGGCATGTGTCTTTGGCATCAGTCACTTCTATTACACAGCACAAAGAAGAAATAGCAAAGTGCAAAATTCTTGTGCTAGTAATGCAAGTCATTCTTAGCTCATCTGTGACAAGCTATGTTAAAGTTTTGCTAACTAGAACTTCAATCATACCTTTTAATCCACTCTGTGCTTTGGAAATGAGACCTGGCTGGCATCTGGACTGTCCTCAATAGCTGTGCCTGCAGTCTCAGAACAGTGATTTCAGTGAGGTTTATCCATCCTGCAGGGAGAAACCTTAAATATAACCCAGTGTTTAATTTGTCTTGACTTTCCCTGTTGGCTTCTCCCAGGCTAAAGCCAGAGTGTAAGCTGACACATAAGGAGTATGGATAAAATGGGTGCCAGGATTTGACTGTAAACTGCTTCCCAAATTAGCACAATGGTATAGTTACTATTAAAACAAATTGCCCAGTTGTAAAGAGACCTCCAAAAGTTGAATTTGTAAAGCTCTGATGGTCTTAAGCACAGGGATCTACTTCATGTCTTTTCAAAATACAGAGCTTGAAAATGAAAATATTAATTGCCCTTTCCACTTGCCTATTCCAGGGTTCATGTAGTTTACATTTAATTAATTCTCAGATAAAAGGTCTGGTATAACCAGTTATGAGGGACAGTTGCAGTGATGGTGGCATCCACCTCCTGTTGAGATTTTTTTTCTAAACTTTCCTTAGTGTGTGAAACCTTGTTGTCCTCTAGGGACAGCAGGAATATGTAATCCAAAACATCCCATCTCCATCTGGATGTTCCCCTTCTTTCTTCATCCAGCTGTTATTGCATGCATGCTACTGTAAAGGTACCATGAGACAGGGCACAAATGCAGCTCATTAATTGTTCTAGGAATGAGGAATGAAAGAGCAGTGACACCCTGGAGGCATTAAGGACAGAAGAATCATGGCATGAGCAATAAAACTCCATCAATCCTCTTGATGCCACCCTCCTCTGACATTTCATTCACCCTGGGCGCTGCTCTCAGGACACGAGTTCCCACCATGGCAGCAGCCCATGCCCACTCCTGGCACCATGTCCCCTGCCATCAGCTTCTGTGACCAATGCCCACTAAGGCTGCTGGGCAGGCAGAAGCCCAGCCTGGAATCAGCCATAGCCCTGCTGCATCTTTGGGTGTCACCTGCACTAAACGAAATTGCAAGCAAGGCCCTTCCATAGCTATCCATTGACATACTTTCTTCTTTACTGCAGTTGGCCCAAGAAAACTTGACATTGAGAGCAAGGTTGGCTGGGACTGATGTTGTTGTGATGCTGTAAAATCTTTAGTGAAATGGGGTTTGTAGCTGCTAATACTCCCCCTCTCTTCCCAGGCAAGACAACACCACCCCACTGCAGAACCTGTGCTGAGTTACCAGCTCAGCTGTGTAGGGCACTGCCATGCAAAGCTCTGTGCTGAGCTGTGCTGCTCACAGTGCCACACCAACCTGTCTGGGACCTACTCTAATTGGGCTTGGGCAAAAATCCCAGCTCTCTGCAGTAAGATTTAAATTCTGGTTTGTAAAGCATATGGAGAAATATTCTGTCTCACAGTCCGCTGTGAAAAATTACTGCTTCCCCTAATGATTCAGGTCTTTAGGAGACAATCTACAAACTGACTTATTTCTCCTGTAAACAGGAAAAACACATCCCTTATTGCTGCAGAGGTTCCTAAATGAGGCACAGCTGGATGGCTGCCAGTAAAGCCTTAGTATAGTAGTTGGCTGGGGAACAAGGATGCCCTGGCAACCACATGTTTGTTAGTGAGGATGCTGCATAACTTTTAACAAATGGTTGTGAGCTAAGGTTGAGGGTGGGGGTGTGGTGAGGAGGGAGGTCTGCTTCCCAGAGATTTACACAGGAGCTGCTGCAGAGAAGGTAAGCACTCTCCATGGAAAGCAGTGCTGGAACAATGGAACCGTAGATGTTTAAGGATAGAGCCTTCATTCACCTTTTGCAGGTGTACTTAACTCTTTTTTCTATCTGCTAGAAGCTACTAATACGACAAGGTGCTTCATCATCACAGGACAGATCCAAGGGAAGATTACACAGGCTCATTTTGAAAATAACAAAAATTAAAGCTTAGAGAGAGGAAGGATGAAAAAGCTGGGTTATGAACTGTGATTGGTTTGGGCTGCACTAACATGTGCTTGATCCCTGATTTACTTTTGTAGCTTCAATCTCTTCCTTTGTGTAAGTAAGTGTGCATCAGTACACTACTAGTTAAGGAATAGTTATAATTTTGATGTAGGTACTGATGGTTTTTCTTGCTTTCCTAAAAAGCTAGGTCAGGTTCCTCCTTGTATACTGAGAAAGAAAGGTAAGTTCTTTTCAGAAAATTGCTACACATCATTTGTTGATCTCAGCTTGGGACAAAGGTCTCCAGGCTAAAGGTTTTCATGCTTTCATAAATCTAAACTTCTGAGGAAGACTTAGTGCACAGACTATCTCTTAAAGAAGTCTGCAGAGTACCATAGCAGTTGCAGCTATTAACTCAGGACTTGCAAGCATGTTCATTAATTATGTCTACTGTTGACAGCCCAAAACCTGCAGCAGCTCTTTGGGAGGGCAGCTGAGTTCCAGTGACCTTGCACAAGTGTTCAGCAGGTGGTTCCTCCTCCAAACCTTTGCACAACAGGAATGGTCACTGCTAAGGAACAGATGTGTTTAACATCACAGAAAGCTCCAGTTCATTGAGCTGGGGAACAAACTCAGGGGCATATCTCATGTATTTCACAAAGATGGTGTAAATCTTATTATTTGATAGTATTAGTGAATATTTACAAAGTATTTTAAATTCCCAGAGAAATCATTATGAAGTTGTTGTAGACATTATTATTCCCATTACTGTCAGGAACAATATTGTGTTTTATAATCTACACACATGCTAATATTGTTTTGTTTCTTAAGAGTACTTATGTGCTTTTTAAAATGTCCTGTATTGCTCTCTGTGTCCTCTGATCCACGGTAACTTCATAATGATATGAAACATTGACATTTGGGGATTGGTTTTTACTGTCTTTTTTCATACAGACTTCCGTGGAGGATTTGCTAATGGTATATGTGTGTGTTTAAATTAAACCCTTTAATGCTAGGGGAGGAGATCAGTTTGACACGGAATTCAGCAGCTGTTGTTTCTTTAAAGAGAAAAGGCCTGCTGGATTTAAGTGTGTTTGAGTATATCTGGTTGACTGAACAGTTTCCTCAAGGAAGTATTCATTCAGTCAATGTCCTGAAGGGTTAAGAAAACAGAAACCCATAGTGTTACTGAGTTGTTGTTATGTATGTTGCCAAGGGAACTGTAGCTGGAATGTTTAAATGTGTTGTTTCTCCCCAAACCCACAGGAGTGGAGCTTGAGTGCCTTGGTGTGCCCTAATCCTCACAATTAGTTTCTGTGTGGTGGTGTGGGGGCTTATGCGGCTGATCAGACTAAATACTTGTAGTGACACTGGGTAACATTCCCACCATGCTGGACAGAGTGACTTTAGCATCATACTCATCACTTAGGAGAATTACAACCAAAAGCAGAGAAGAGGGTCATTAAAAGTCTCCCTTTTTCCTTCTCCCTGAACCCTGTGGATTTCTTCTATGCATATTATAGAAATTAATGATCTCCATGGAGATCTCCTTAAGACTTTGGTAAGAGAAATCATGACATTGATTGATCTTGACTCAGATCTTCAGTATTGGTATTGTTTTGTCCCACATGGCATTTAATTTGCTTCACTGGTGTAAAGCAGGAAGAACCTTTGTTGCAAATGACCATTTCAATAGAAGAGGCAAAATTTAGCCTTGTTTCCATGTAAAGACCAGGCTCTTGCACTGCAACAGATCAGTCTGCAGATAGTCTAATCAAGCACTTCTTATTACCAAATAATTGCTAGTAAAAAAATACCTAAATGTATCTGTGGAGGTTAGCTGTGCTATAGATATTTCAAGAACCTGGGAAAAACCCTTCCAAAGCCTTCCAATGGGCCATCATTCCCAAATGTTTACCCTATTCTACTACCATGGTTTTTTCATAGCTGGTTGGCAGCACTCAGTTGAATTAAAAGTGGCTGAGCAGCATGCCATCCCTTGCTGAGTCAAACATTTTGCCAAGCACAAACTGACCCACACTTTGACTGATTTATGTATTTCTTCTGTGGTATACCAGAGGATTTGCATTTAGGGGAATGTTTTCACTTTTTGCTTGTACTCCCTCCTGTCACTCAACATAAGGTTTTTAATATGGTCCTCGATAATTCTGTCGTAATATTCTTTGAACCAAGTGTAGTTGCAGTAGATGTGGAAAACACAGATTACCTTCTCCTTGCAGCTGCCCCTCAAGTGCAAAAGCTCAATGCTTTCCCAAGGCACATTTTCTGAACACCTGATAATTCTTATTGCCTCCTAAGCAGGACCCAGAACCTGAGGTGCAGACATCCTGAGACAGAGGAAGGTCTCCAGCTGCTCAGTGTTAGGGCAGATTACATACCTTTTATCCACAAAAGTCCTGTGTACACATCTTGTTGTGATGTTTCCTTTTTCTTTTCTCACTATGAAACCATTGATCTACAGGCCAAGGGGCCTTTCTTTCTGCATCCAGATAAAACAGTGAGCTTAGGCGTTGTTGTGTCTCGGGGTCCTCATCCTCCAGTTGTCCACACTGGGAGTCACCTGAATGGGAAAACATTGAGAAAACTGGTTCACAGTCAGGTCTTCTACCAGTTGATTTAAAAACTTCTTTCAAGATCTTACATTTACAAAAGTTAGGAAAGCAGACACAGTTATAGCAAAATCCTGGGGAGTCAATGCTTCCCTCAGTGCTCAGAGGCCAAGTGTCCTATTTCCACTAGGATCAGAATAAGAGGACAGTGCTAAGACTTGGGAATGCTGACACCACACATTTCCCAGCTGGGATGAAATCTTGTGATTTTAAAAAAAAGGGCAAAGAAATAAAAGCCAAAGCTTGATCAGAGATTTCTGTGTCTCTTTAACTCCATGACTTTTGATATTGTGATGCTAAGAGAGACAACTCACAAGCATTAATTTTTTTGTTTATTTTATTATCTATTTTTATTTTCTGAAACTCCTGTACAAGTTAGTTTGATCAGGCACTTCTGTACAGTTCTGAAATTTTTATGTAGGGCAGCACTGAGGTGCATTGGCAGGAGCTGAATGTGGTTTGCCTACAATCTCATTGGCTCAAGTTTGTACTTCATCACCCAGATATACCTATATTTTTATTTAAAATAGTCTCTTAGAAATCTCTAGGTATTCTCAGGTCTTGTAAACTGAATGCAAAACAGAAGCTATGAGGTGAGCTGAGTTCAGTATGTAAAAGACAAAGAACCTATTAGAAACCCTATAAAAAACAATGTAACTAAAGCCCTGCACTCCTCAGAAGAGTTAATCCTGCAATGGGTGCTAAACTCCAGAACTCTAATGATGACGCACTCCTTACCTCTCTTCTTTGCCATTTGCAACCACAAGGTGAGGATGAGCAAAAATCTGACTTTTTCCTTTTATTAGATGCAGGCAACTTTTGTTTTGGCAGTGCTTCTTTTTGTCATTCATAGAGTTTGTTTTTTCTTGATTTTTTGGGCACTTTTTATTTCCTGTCAGAGTGTGGAGGAGAAAGCTGTTCTAGTCTGCAAGTTATGCACCCCTTACAGTGCCCCTTAGTTACATAGCACAAGGAAAAGAGAAACAGAATCCATGGCACCATGCAGAAATGCTGCACTATATAGTTTGCCCTGGTTAAACATTTCCAGAAAGGGAATAACACAACGCTGTGGAGCTCCTGAATGTCTTTTGGCCCTTGTGCTGCAGAGGTGAAGGCATTTAGGGTTAAACTGAAATGGTGCTGGATTCTGGGCAAATTGTTTTTCAGATCTGAGCTGCACAGATCAGAATTATTTCTTTTTCATATTACCACAACACTATCTCCTTCATACCTGAAATAAGTGGCAACTGGAGCCTTGAAAAGCAATGTGCAACAGCTGTGTGAGAATTTAATTTGATATAGCCACATGCCCCCATCTTCAGCCACCTTTTTTGATCTTTCTTCAAACAACTTATAATCTCTACAAAATAATGCTGACAGTCTTGTAAGTAAAGATTTTTTTTTTTGGTAGTATGTAATTCTGCCATTTTTTGCCTTGTCTTCCTTCTCCACATGCAGGGAGATGTCAAACTGGAAAGGAAAGAATGGTTATTTACATTTTTCAAAGCCTGCAAGAGAGAAGAGTTGCATTTTTTGATTGAATTTGGGATGGTCTAACTTTCTCTTCAGCACTTATCTTGTAATTCTCTTTATCTTGCTCTAAAACTTTTTGGTGAGAGAATGTGAACACTGAATCTAATCAGCTCCTTAGAGCTGCTGGGGTTTTCTAAATTCTCCCTCAGTGCATTCATGGCTAGTGGTGCCTAATGACAGAATGGATCAAACCATTAAAGATTAAAAGTGGCTTACATGAAATATGAATGTGCACCTTTAATTTGTGAATCTTGTGTCAGCTGCTTCTTCTTTGCTGCTAATATTTGAACCTTGCCCATTCCTACATTCCTATTCATATGCTTTAAAGATGCAAGATCAAACTCTTTATCTGTTTATACTTATGGTTGTCCTTTAAGCATTTAGACTTTAAAGCTGCAAGGACCGCTCAAAGCTAACTTTGTCTATCAGAGGCTGAGTCCATGCAAAATGCTGGATGGTAGAGCAGGTTCTGGTTGTGCTCAAAATCAACTGCAAGTGGGAGACAACAGGATTTTAACAATGTAAACAAGAAAAAAAGAGTCTATCCATTAAAAGGGTAGGTTGGAATTACATGGTAGCTGAGAACAAATTTCCACAGCAAATGTGCTATTAACAAACAGAAAAGCTCTTGCTGATTTGTAAATAATGCTATTGTAAACTCTGAATTAAGGTTTATCTGCTGTTCTACCTATTAATAATTTTATATTATGTTCAATTAATTAGTTATTGGAAAAACACTGAGGCCTGCAGTCATACAACACATCTAACCTTTCAGCACAGTCAGATGCTGGGGACACTGGCACACATCTGCCCTTTCTGCCAACAGAACAACAACAACCCCAGCAGAACCGTGGCCTTTGGTTAGCCCCTGCATTTTTACACTAGGATTTGTTCAGTTGATATAAAATGGTAACTCAGGCAGTCCAAGTCAACACTACGGGGGGCCTCTATAGGGGAAAACACAGCCCCTAAACAGGCTTCCAGAGTCCCCCCCTCAGGTTCCAAGAATGCGGTTTTAACCATCCCTAAGACGAACCCCCCACCAACTTTTACAGAGGCCACCCTCTGCTCACAAAACCTAGTCCCTTCCCTGAAGGCATTCAGGATCCTTTGAAATGGAAAATTTATGCTGTACTGAAATAGTTCATACTATAATAAACAACTAGTGCCATCATTCTGCTGGTATTCAGAGCGCAATTAAACCTGAACCTCGCGTGAGGACTCCATTTGGGGTGGAAGGTGGTGCTGTGGGGAGGACAGGCTGCTCACCCCAAGAGTCTTTCCTACTGCAGCAGGTTTTACTACTTGTCCTCCCCACCCCTGCAGTGAACAGCCCCCTTCTCCCTCCCCACATTTACACGAGGCACGGGGGCTTGTGGGGGATTATATAACTTACAGGTCAATTTGTTGTTTGGGCAGAAGAATGTGGTATGTTGGCCGAAGCTGTTTGTTTGCTTAAGTTCTCAGAGTTCAATGAGGTCATTTTCTCATCTTCCCTGTGTTTTCTGTATTTTCCACAGACCTGCCAGCCTCAAACAACACCCTCTTTCTTCGCATTAGAAATGGAAACACGTCCTCTGCAGGAATTTTCCACTTAATAGCTCCTGCTTTCCTACCGGGGGCCTCAGTGCACCACCACTGCAATGCTGTATTTCTTTCCACTGCAGTTTGACATTTTGCAGCCAGAACAACGAGCGGCATTCACTCCATCCTGATTTTTGAAAAACATATCTCTATAGGCCCACAGAACACACCCAGTGCAGCAATCACTAGGGGAAAATGGCAAGGGTATTTAAACATCATTACATGTCACTGAGACTATGACATTGTCTGGTAAAAATGCTCTTTTATACAGTTGCTTTCCCTTACTCCCCATTCCTCCCCCCTCCAACCCTTTATACACACACAGACACGAAACCTCTGCCCTGCTCTCCCACCACCAGCCACTCTCTTGTTCTACACTCCGTTGTAATTGTTTGTCTTTGTCAATTATTTCCTTTGCATAATATTTGCAAACTGTGTATCAGGTCCTGACACCGTGAGGAGCAGAAATGCACATTGCAGATAATCTGAGCAGTAAACAAGGAGCCTGCTTTAAAATGTGCTGAATGACCTGTCTGAAGGCAGCAATATTTGCAGATTGTTTACTGCTGAGATGCAGTGATGTCGCTGAAATGCAGCAGCTTGAAGATTGGAGCAAAATGGGATCTCAGACACTCGGTCAAGCACAACCTGTGATTTTTTATTTATTGTTTGTGTTCTGCTTTTTTTTTAAAGTTAGAGCTGTATTATAAATTATTAAAAGCTATTTTCTAAAAATCCCTTTGCTGTGTGTATGAAAAAAAAAATAATTCCTTTACAAGGGAAGAAATGAATGGAAGTAAACATGTTTATTGCTAGAAGGAAGGTTTCCCCTGTCTGCACAGTGGTAGAGTCTCAGACAGCAAGGTCCCAGTAGGTCAGACTGGCACATTGAATTGCGTATCAAATGAAACTGGTATTCTGGAAAAGGGCTGGAAAGAGGAAGAGGGGTGTTAGTGAGGAGGTTGCTCAGGCCAGGAGGGTGGGCCACTGAAAAACAACAAGTTAAAAAATAGGATTGATGATTTGCAGGACACCTAGGGTATTTCTTTCAGGGGGTATTACTTCCACTTTTAACCAGGAACAAGAGCTAGAAGAAAAAAAAGCGGCAGGAGCTGACAGCTTTGTGCTGATCAAAGGGACAGAGCATTGAACGCCTTCTTTTGCTAGCTATTTATTAGAGAGAGAGAAGGGCTCCTTTGCCATTCTACTTAGGAGAGAAGGGATTAAAGATCAAAAAAAAAAAAAAAGGAGGGGGACCGGCATGAGCTCTTTGTTCAGAAAATATTTCCCTCTATTTTTTTTTTTATTGTGTGCCATGCTGTCTACTACAAGACAAAAACACCATTTCTTCTTATAGCATGACTCCCTTTCTTTTCTCACTGACCAAAATTTCTAGTGATAAACAATTCCAGTAGCTTTTTTTTTTTTTTTTAATGTAAAAGAAGGCCCCCTTTGGGAAACTTAGTTAACTGTCTTTTAGCCTGATTAACCTAGGAAATAAAGTTTAAATGCACTGCTGGGATTCTATTAGGATCATCAGTTCATACAGATAACAGCAAAAGGTGTTAAAATGCACTTCACTGGTGCAAGTGATCTCATGTTGTAAAAATGATTATCCCCAGCAGAACAGGGAAGGATTAAGGGGCCATGTCTACATCTGGGAAACTCCATAAGTGTTTTATTAGCATTAGTACATGTATTAATCACACAGACACACAAAAAAGGCCCGTCAGGAAGGTGGCAAATGGCAGAGTGCATTAAACATACTCTTTTAAGTCAGTGGAATGTGAGCATCTTTATTCCTAGAATTGATATAAAGCTGTTAAGCAGCATGAATGAAGTTGGGGAAAGCCTTCTTGTATGACTGTGGATCATTGTGGATTACCTAAAAAGAGAGACTGCTTCTGAAGTAAGGCACTCCCATTGCAGAGCCTTTGAAGAAATGTGGGGTAAATTTGGTGTTCCAGCCTCAAAGCAGTTGAACTACACTGTGGATGTTTGATTGCAGTGACCTAACTGCTCATTTATATTCTGATTTCTGTTATGTAGATCAGAAAGGAAAAGTCTATGCATGTCCCATGCTTCTGCTCCATCCTCTGCTCCTTAGTTCAGGTTGCTGCTTCCCAGCATGAGTGAGAGTTGAGCTAAATGAACGTGCAAGCAAGGCTGAGGTAACACTGATAAAAACAAATGCTGTTGACCAGACACGTGAATAATTCAGAAGATGATCATCATGGGGTTTGAGATGAGCAGCATTTTCCACACTTTCATTCCATTTCCATTTGCAGCCCCTACACTTTGTTTTGTCTTGATAGCAACCACAAATAAAAAATGAAGCATTGCCAAATATGTGGTGATTTTACAGCCAGCTTTTTATGAGGCCTATTGCCAGCATTAGGTTAGCAAAACAGATACATGGTGATTATATTTAGGGTTCTTTTTGATCTCCAGCCTTCACCACCATGAAAACAAATGTAAGTCCTTTAGTAGAGATTAGGAATGCAAGTCTTGGAGGAAAAAAGGGCTCATGGTTTTTCTCTAGTCTCCTTTCAGCTCTACTATGTTGACTATCACCATACTAGAGCACCATCTAGGAAAGTCTCGATAAAAACTACTTTAGCACCATGATGGATGTGATAGTGAGACATATTATTGACTTCATTGCTAAAAATATTACAGTTATACATGTTGAAATCCTGTCAAGAAGTTGCCTCTTTCATTCCAATATTAAACACTTCTCTTTCAGTGGATATTTGGAATATTGTATATGTCTGTCACCACAGCAGTGACATTTGTTATTTTGTTCATCAAAATGTCACCTGCCTATCAAGACAGCTAAGATGAGTAGGACTGGGAAACTTTGTCGAATCATCATACACAGGCTTTTTTCTGCCAGCTGATGTATTACATGAGACACTTATAGTGATGTGGAATAGCAACAGAAGTGAGCTGCCTTGTCTGCAAAGTTAAAGAAATTCTCATTTGCCTAACAAGGATATTTTAGTAATTCCTTCACAGAATTAAGGGACAGATGGGCTATAAAACCAGTCAGTCCCTGATAGTACAGGGTTCTTAGAGTATATAGAGTTGCAAAGAACTTTGAGGAAGAAGGGGACTCTGAATATTAAGCATTTTGAGTGCTGTAGTATTTTCAGCATGCTTAGCTATCCTACTTGGCTGCCCTCAAAGCTTGAAAAAAAATTTAACTGAGGGTCTAGTGAGTAGCCAGGTGACAAAAGACACAGGAAAATAGGATTCTAGAAAAGTGGAAATCAACTTCTAAACAGGAAAACAAAGAAGAAATGAAAAACCAAGCCCATAAAAACACAGAGAGGGTTTTAGAAGTGACACCACTCTGACACAAGATCAACACAGTTTCAAGTATACTGTATTTCTCCACCCACCCCTCAGTAGATCTTAAATACCCTTCACTGCCTTGGAGTCAGATTTCAAGCCAAAATGTCTGTGTTACTAGTTTTGCAAGTGCTACCACTAATTGAAACCACATAATGTTGCAGATCTGAAATACGGCAGGCAGGGCATCCCTGCTGAAAAGCTACCCAGCAGGACAACCCCTTTGTTCTCTTTTAAAATAAACTAATTCAAGAGAAATGTTGTCTAAATCATTGCTTATAAATGTATACAGAATTTCCTCCCTGCTCCTCCCCCCACCACTCCCCCTTTTTCCTGATGAGTTATCAAAGGACTTTGCTATTATTGTAAACTGCAAAAATGGTTTTAATATGCACTCTTGTCATTTCTAGGTGTATAAATTTTGCCTTTACAGGGATTTTACATGGCACATATTGTGATCACCTGTGGGTAGGGTAGTTAATTAGCAGTCCAGGTCCTATTTCATTTAATTTATACTGGAGCAATCTAAGCTAGCAGAATGATTACAGCCACACTCGTAATTTAACTCTCTCCTTTCAAAGCTGTTTTAGTAATTATACTTGGGTTGTAAGTTTTCAGAAAGCTTTTAATGCAGTTGTTTTCTAGCCATGTAAGCTCCCTCCCTTCCCAGCTCCCCTCAATCCTGGCTTTTGTCCTCCTGGGTACTCTTGGCTGCATTCCATTAAGAAATTAGAAAGGATGCAGCTGTCATTATTTTGTCAATCGTAAAATCTAAGACATGGAAAAAGTCTTAGGAAGGCAGGGAGTCATGTAACTTCTATTGAGAAAACAGATTATTCCTCAATACTTCCAACAGTACCTTCGCTTGACCTAAAAGGAAACTTTTTATGTGGTGGACTTTTATGATGCAGGCTTGGATTTCCCAGTAGGTCACTGAGATGTGTGCACATAACCATCACTTTATACTTGGTTTGGAAATTCACAAAAGCCACCCTCAGCACTTCTTGGGGAACAACTCATTTAATAATTTCATTTTGAGCTCATCATCATTAAAAGTTTTGGATCTATAGCAATAATTTATCTACCTACATTAACACCCATAGCATAGACAATATGCCTGCAGCCCAGACCAAACCAAAGCATGTTTCTTGTCACAGTGATTGGAAAAACAATGGCATGCAACTGGTAATATGCATACAAGTTTTTCACTTGCAGCTTGGCAATGGCAGCCTTGCTCCCTGTGTGCCCTTTTAAAATTGATCCTATTTTACAGTGACTTTGAGATTCGGAAAGACTTTCAGGGATGGAAAGACCTTAAAAAATCCTGCTTTTGTTTTTCTCTCTGAATTGATAGAAGACAAAGAATTTCACCGTAATGTCAAAATTCCACAAAATAATGCAGTTTTGCCATTGGAATTTTCATTGTAAAGTAGCAGACAAATAGGTCAGTGTTTGCTTGTCAGTACAGTAAGAGAACTGGCCTTTACTGATGCTGCTAGCATTGCCAGTTAACCATATTCTCATCAGACATGTATCACCATTTGAAATGAAGTAACTTCATAAATTCCCATGAGTTTCTGTATGTCTGCTACAGATTATACACCAAAGATCAAACTTTTAACATCTGTTCATGCTGGAAAATATTTGTGTGTGTGTGTTTTCTTGGCTAAAAATTCTTATTTAAGTATGTCAAATAATTTGGTACTTATGAAAAATTCCTTCCTGACCAGTGTTCATCTTGTTTGTGTGTATGGAAGCACAAATCTCAACAGTTACATCACTTTTAACTTAAACAGCTGGTGGCAGACTAATTATTTATTTTCTTGAGTCCATGGCTTTTGGAGACACAGATTTCCAGTCCCCGGTTATTTTCCAAGTAGTGGGAAACCTTTTGTAAAATATGGCACTTCAAGAGGAGGAGGCAGGGCTTTTCGTTAGAATGAGAAAAGTGTCTGAGGATTGTGTTTGAAGAGACAATGTATGATTAATGATTCTCTATTCACTGGAAAACAGCAGCTCTTATTAAGTGAAATGAGAGTGCATCAGGGTAAAATGCAGCCTGACTGAAAAAAAGAACTGAGCCTAGGAAATCCAAGCATCGACCTATTTTTCTGGTTGATGAAAAATACACCCACACTTTGTTTTTCAAAGTGTGGATGTATTAGGCTTACATTTTCAGTGAGGAAGCCAGATATATTTTGTTACTTTCTCTCCACCATATAGATTGGTCCTGAACTCTGCCAAGGGTTGCATGTTGCTTGTCTGGGCTAATGAGTAAGTTATCAAAACACGAGATTTATGACAGCAGTCAAGGAATTAATGAGCAGAGTTCTGAGGGCTTAGGAAGCCTTTGCAAATCCCCAAAATAGAGAGAAATCTCTGCTTGAATCATCTTCTGTTGTGAGTTGGTATGGCATCTGCTGCTCCAAGTCTAAAAGTGGAATGAATAGACAAAGAGTTTCAGATGTACAAGCTATGCTTAATCACCAAATAATAACAAATAGGAACTCCCAACAGCCCTCTGTGAGATCACGTTCAAATTAGCTGCACATTCAAGTTTTAGAGAAACAATTTCCTCACTTCTATTTATGGGAAAACTGTAGTATATATACCAGCCACAGAACTTCAGTATGACATGACATGGATGATTTCCTAATTGACTCACTCTCTATATTGCTTCATGCACAGTCTTTTAGGAGTTTTTTGCAATGAAGCTCACTGTAAAGCTCTTCTCAAGAGCACCTTCTGGCCATCTTTTGGATGTGAAGAGCAAAAACATTGTCAGGCATTTCATGGTGCCTAAGAGAAATGTTATGTCTGTGAGCCTTTGTACATTAGTCCCTGCTATATCTATTTGCTTCCTGTGTGTTCATGTCAAACTGTGTCAGATGATGCAGAGTAGAGTTTGATTCCTACATAGTGGTTTTTTTTTTATACTGAAACTATCCCACTAGACACAGGCAAGTTATGAGTGTTATCAGAGGCTGTTAAGTGTGCTTAGTGGGTAAGCTGAATAGGGAAGTCAAGTTGCAGTTAATAATAATTCACATAAAACCCAGACAATGAGAACTCTTGTTTGAGTGGGAGAGTAGGGAAATCTTGGCCATAGACTCAGAGTATATCACTGTATCCCTGACTTTTTTTTTCTTTCATTCTTTCCTCCCTCACCAAAACTCCCTCTTGGTTTTTAAAACTCAGAGACTAGCAATCCAAAGTTTACTTTTCATCTGCTCCTTAATGTGCCTTTTCTCATTCTGGCAGCCATAAAATACTGCACTTTGCTGCATAAAGGATGAAGTGTTTTAAGAGTAGATTTCAAAGGTACTAGACACCTAAACAATACAGTTAGGCTCACAGCAGAATTTTTCAAAGGTAAAAGCAGAAGTGGGAACTATGTGCCCTTTTGCTTTTTTAGGTGCCCACAAAATTAAAAAGAAGGAAAACAAACCAACAAAAAAATCCTGCTCTATTTCCTCTTGAGGGTCACTGGTCCAAAACCCATTTACAGAGGAGCAGGGCTGAATCATTTAGGTTAAGAGGAAACTAGAATTGCAATGGGGAATAATGGAACATCTTTTAGTATTTCAGAAATATTGGGCCCATTAGAATTTTTGTGATGTTCTACAGAGCAAGATGTGTATCCTGTCCCCTGTGGTAGAACCCAGTCCAGCACAGATCCACAAGAGTGTATCTTAGACCCTCAGATTGCATTCTATTCATGACACACATTTACATTCTGGGTAATAATGAAAATAAAGCAACACTCCAAAAAATTCACACCAGCAGCAACTAATCTATTAATTCAAATAATGTTCTGTGAGTTGCTGTCTCAACTATCTCTGCCAGATAGTTTAACACCATTTTATGGGTCTCTCTTGCTGAAGCCAATCTATTTTGGATGAAGCTCTACCTTAGTCAAATAAAGAGCATTTGAACATTTACCAAATGTGTAGAGGAACAGGGTGCCTGCCTGCTTATCATCTTTAATACTGGTAGTCAGGTATTGAATACAGAGCCCTGGCCAGATAACCTGCCACTCAGAATCACCCATAACCTCATGTTAAAAGTTTCTCAAAAGTAGAAGGCTTAAGGAGAGTTTTCTTACAACATGGAAGGGTGGTGTGGATGTTCCTGTATTTTTCATTGCTGAAAAGAATAAATTTTTTTTCCAATTTCTTGCATGTATAAATCATGTCTCTGCATTTCCACTACTTGGCTTTAAACAAACACAAAAATAATACAAATTGATGCCTGAAAGGGAAAGAATATGTGTTTTAGAAGACTGAGTGAAAACAAATGTCAGTTTTGGGTTGACAGAAACTTTTCATTCCACCCAAAACCAATTGGTCACACAAGGCTAAATAAAAGGTGCTAGAACCAAACTATAAAAGCTGTTGCCAGAAGCAGAGCTGAATGTGAGTTACTCAGTGCTCTGAGGCTGTCTGCCTAGCTGTGGTTCAGTCACTAGAGAAGAAATACATATATTTTCAATTGACAGATAATAAAAACTTCCTTCCTTCCCCAACTTCACTGCAGGTGGCTTCTTCATCATACACTGTCCCACCCTCTCTTTCTGCTTTGAGCCACAATTAGCACATACTTTTAAAATAAAAATAAGCCTCTCCCCTCTGTTCTCCCAGCTGTGCTTCCCACCCCACCCAGATTCCCGTTATGAATCAAGACAAGTACATGTGTTTAAAATAACAAAAAATATGTCTTCCTTCCCTTCCCAGGCTTGCTGTCTTTTTCTACCCACCACCTCAATTACATGGAAATATTTCCTGGAGGGCTCCAGAGTTTCTGCTGAGTTGAAGGTGCCTCAATGATCTGATTTCTCCTTCAGTGTTTTTAGTGCACCACATGACCAGCATTGCCCAGCAACACTGGGAAATAAGTCTCTGTCGCACTTGTTTAAGACAGTCAGGCACCAAAGGACAAGGCAAGCTGGATGGAGGCTCAAAGACCAGAGGGGTGAAAGCTCTACTTCTCTCTGTGATTCCGCAGGGGTTCCCCTGCAGAGCTAATCTTGCTGACAAACAGGCCCTGCAGAAGCACTCTCAGTTTGAACATTAACCAGGGTGCAGAGCATGGATCTACAGAGAGGGGGGAGAATACCTTTGCTGGGCAGATTTGTATATATTCTGCTAGATGGATTAAAAAATAGGTGTCAAAGAAACTTACCCATGCCGCAGCCCCCTCACTATTCTGGCAGAAAATAAGAGGCTTTCCATAGGTTGACATGACATGTCCAGCCACTCTTCTCTCAGATGGAAGTATGTAGGTTGGTTGGAAATACCATATTTGTACCACGATGAGGATAGTTACATTCAACAGACTTCTCCATGCCCTCAGTTCCTATGGAGCACAATTGTATAAACACCTATTAAATACCTTAAAACACCCCAGAACAAGCTTATTTTTATTTAAAGGTTGTCAATAAAAATACTCTAGATATTTGAATAATATATGTTTTCTCAGAGAAGTTTTTATTCTGTTTTTGTTCAGTGTTTCATGTTTTCCAAGCCAAACACTATGGTACCACCTCTTGAAATCCAATCCATATTTTTCCAAACCAAATCCTGCTTCATGATTCTCATGATTCAGCCTTCAACATCTGAGCTTCCACTTAGCCTTCAGCTCACTGCTCCATGTAACCAACAAACTGAGTTTCCATCCTTGTCTTCTAGTGGCATCCTTAGGTTCCTGTGTTCTAGTGTAGCTCTGCTACAGATCAATAATGTTTGAGACAAGTTTGTTCCAAGATCCACAACTGGCATAGCTTGGACACCTCCCTGTAAAATTTTTCCCAATGAAAACCACGGAGGATGTTCTCAGTTGAAGTGACTTGCAAGAAGCTGCAAGGGTCCTGGTTGCTTTAAATAAGCTTGGCAGACAAATGCAGAAAAAGTTATTTTTTGCCTGCCTAACCCCTAGGATTGCACTCATAAGCAAGGGGCCATGGATGTTGGCTCAGTTTGCTACTGGCTGAAAGGGCATATTTTGTACAAAATTGTTAGAGTTTCACATTCTACAGTTGTCTTATCCCAGTATCTTGCACAGAATTTCAGGCCTGGCTGATGAATTTTCCAAAATGTCAAGTATGAGCCCTGTTGGCAGAGCAGAGCAGGTCCTGAACACTGCCAATCTCTCTGAGCCCTCAGGGTGAGTGGCCAAAGCAAGGGCCAGCTAATAGCCACCATGCACATGCCAAAACTGGACCCTTAGCCCATGGGATGGGCATCTGCCTGGCTTGCTCTGCCCAAGTTGAGCACATATACTCCAGGCATGTGCATCAGCTTTTTCTTTTTCAGAAAACACAGCCCAACTCAAAATGATTTTCTGTCACTAGGAAATATTCAGTTCAATTCTTACCATTAATTACAAATATTCATAAAGGCATTATCCAGAAAGCCAGAGGGGACATTTAAAGGACATCTCCTAGTGTGTACATCACCATTGTAATACCTGTTCTTGTTGCTCTGTGAGCAATTTATTTATTCAGGCTTCTAAATGCCGAAAAGGCCAGGACAATAAGCTTGCCATAGGTAGGCACCACCTCTGTATGTTGAACAATTCATGACTTGTTTCCCAGTTTTCCGTTATGGGATCTCGCATCCAGTCCACCAGTTTTTATGCCTCTACATGAACCAAACAGTTCATAAGGAAAAGAACAGTTTTGATCCTCAAAGAAAGGACAATGGATGATGTTTCTTCTCCAGAACATTTCTTGCCTATGGTGATTCAGGTTCCAGGGGAGTGAATTTGAGAATGTAGTTGTTCCCTTGAGGGCTTAGCCTCCTTCTCCAGCAGCCTTTGATGGAGAACAGCACACAGGTGTCTCCCCTGGCAGAGCTCTACCTGGCATGGGCCATGGCCAGTTTCAGAGCCAATCACTAT
Organism: Onychostruthus taczanowskii; assembly: GCF_017590055.1. NCBI lineage: Eukaryota > Metazoa > Chordata > Aves > Passeriformes > Passeridae > Onychostruthus > Onychostruthus taczanowskii. The sequence goes on from NW_024502014.1 coordinate 4,493,586, forward strand.
GGATGAAACACAGCCTCTTGTCATTAACAAGGCCAGAACGGGTCTCCAACCCACAGTACGGTTGTATTTTATCTTCATTGCCAATATGAGTTAAAACATGTTTTTAGTTTTCCCAAAGCAGCTTGGCTCCCCATGAGTGTCCCTCCCTGGAGGATGAGCTGTCTCTGTGAGGGTTGCCCCCCTTCCTGCCCCAGCTGCTGCCTGCCCTGGCCCTGCACATCGGCAGCTTGGAGACAGCGCTCAGCACCAAGCAGCAGCTGCTGCAGAGAGCAGCTTGGCAAGGGACATGTGGCCAGAGCATGGGAGGAAAGATGGGCTTGGATGCAGAGGGGGAAGGGGTTTTGGCTGTCTGTGGCAGTACAGGTACCATATGCTCAGGGTCAACCCTGAACAGCCTGGGTGGTTTGGAGCGAGGCAGTTAATAGATCCTTGACTGCAGCCAAAATGCTGCACTATTTGTACCAGAGTCAAACAGGCCTTGATCTTCCACAGCTCCTTTGGAAGGAAACTCTGTCCTGACCCTCCTAGGTAAGGTACAAGGTGATGCTCTTAAAGCAGAATGAGAGCCTGCCCAAACTATCTTCACCCTGATCTTGATGCTGTGAAGAAGCTTTGTTGGTAAGAGTGACCCATGAAAGGGCAGGATAAAGGATAGCAGGATTCCAAGCACTTGGTTAGGGTCTGCTGGGAGCAGGGAACCGAAAGTACTGCTGCCTTTCCTCTGGCTATCAGGCATGTCAGAATGAAAAGAGTGCAGTAAAAGCTTTGATAGTCCTGTAGACATGAGGCATGAACTGCACCAAAGGAGCACAAAGAAAACCACACAGTGCTTATGCCATATTTATGCCTGGTAAAAACACTTGTCAGAGAAGACACTTTTTTTTTTTTCTTTTTTTTTGCTTAAGAGTAGGGTTTGCCTGAATGAAATTAATTCTAGGCAGAGATTGTACCTTAGGAAGATAGAGTTTGGGGTAATAGATTTTTTTTTTATGCTTGGTTATTAATTTATTGTGTGAGCAATGCTCAAAACATGTTAAATTTTTCCCCCTGGGCTGCACAAGCATGCCCAGGGGGAAAAAAAATTAAAAAGTAAATTGAATCATTTACAGAGAACAGGATGGTGCAGACTTTCTGCTGGGGTAATCAGGGAGGGTAGAAAATAGTAATATCTCTGCATTATTAAGCTTTGGTGTGCTTGTCATAACCTTCCACTAGCTTTTGCATTCACTGACTAAAACCTGGCTACCAGATGGCATTATTTGGCTTTGCCTGTGCTTCTGAGACACCCTAGTATCATCCTGTATTCTATCCAGAACCCCTTGGTGTGTTGTTATACAGTAAGAAGAGTGAGTCTGGCACCTTTCATTAGCAAACCATGCAATAAATAGTACGAGATCCCCAGGATCAAGCTGGTGCTGTTTTAATGCTCATTTAAGTCTAGTGTTTTTCTGGCCAGTCTTCTCTGGATTTTAATTTATATCATAATTTCATACTTCTATTTCTGTTTCTGAAAACATCAGGAAAAGGAGGCATAAAAGCTTCAATCAATTAATTCCTCTCCCATTAGTTTTCTGTCTTTATAATTCTAATATCAGTATTGATTGCAGTTAACCCCTAAATTTACTGCTATAAATAAAAAGTAAATTGGCCCAAATATATTTCTCATCATCTTCCAAGTATTTATTTCCTACAGCGATTTTTGTTTCTCTGCCTCACTCCAGTGATGCCTATCAATATTTTTGGCTTTTAACACACATTTTATGAAATTATTCATTTCTGAAAACAGAATTTTTTCCCCTATTAAATCTCTATGAAGCAACTCATGAGGTTAGGAAGTTATGACATTTCATAATCAGTTGAGTAATCATCCTCACATATTACTGATAACTAAATTTTAGTTCTATTAATATTTTGCTTATAGTTTCTATTCTGTGAAGTTCGGGGCAAGCCTTTGTAGCATTGAGTGCTGCTGTGAGCTGTGTCTTTCATCTCCCAACTTGCTCAAGTGCCTGTGGTGGCTATCTCCAGCCTTAGGCACTGCAGAACTGTGTTCCATAGTTTATAGAGGCTTTGGGTTTTGTTTTTTTTTCCAAATCAGTTCTGAAGAGCAATCCCATTAAAGGCTAGCAAGCCCTTAACTATGAGGCTTTCTCTGTCAAGACTGGGATAAAAATCCCTATTGCAAAAAGATCTTTGGCCCTTCAGCCTCAGTTCTCTTAAGGAAACCAGTACAGATCATGCAAGACATGTGGTTCAGTACGGGATTAACTGAAGAATTCCTTTGGACCTGATGTTCTCCTGAGCTGCTTCTGGCTGTGGCCATGTAGATAAACCCTGGCCTCTCCTGTTCCTCCACACAAAACGAATTCCTTTGAAGTCAGACTTTGACCTTTTTGAACATGGGCTGCACTGACAAAGGGTGTGCATGGGGCATGGAGTCTGAATTAGGAGAACCCCTCAGTAGGATTCAATTAAGATTACATTGCAACTGCTTGCTAGTATCTGATTTTAAAGGTATAAAGGTATATATTGCTGAAGATACAAACCCCTCATTTAGAGCTAAGGGCTAAGAACATTTTCTTTTGGTGAACTTATTGCAGGCTTTACCACTGATGTCAGTGAGGCCAAGTTCCCACCTCTTTTTCAAGCAAGACTAACACAATGAGGCCAGGTGACTGGTAGAAATTATGCAAGAATTATAACTCCCAGGACAGAAAAACAGTAGGGTGTCATTTAAATCTTTGGTGTAACAGGATCAATGAGCTTCAATGCAGTTTTATGAGTATACATTTTTTATATGTGTCTCCCTTTTGAGGCAGAGCTAACATGTCCTTGGGAAGTGCTGCAAAGCTCCCACACCTCGTTATATAGGTGTATGTAAATATGTCATGCACAGTAAATACACTCGTAAAATTTTATTTTTGAAGCTGCCTTTTCAACCTCTTCTAATGTTAGCTCTGAGCAAACAGGCAAACAAAAGCCTCACAACCACACAGGGAGAAACAAGTTGTGAGTAGCATTTAAGCCACCTGTCTGGGAAATTGCTTTGGGCCCATTAATGTGCCAGCAATGGAAAGGTCTGAATGAAGATGCTGGCAAATGGGAATGGAGGGTCTATCCTAACACAGGGTACAGCTGTGTTCATATATTGACCATTTTACTCCTCTGTCAGTTTGAGTCCTGAGACTGCTGCTTGGGTTGGAAATGGCAGAGAGCAGCTGCGCAGGTCCTTTCAGCAAGCTGACCTGGGGACAAGGGCCTGAGCAGCCATTGGTGCTACAGGGAGTGATTAATGGACCTCTGATGAAGTGGCAGGAGCAAGGTGTGCTCAGCTTTTGGAGCAGAAAATGTGATGGCAGAAGAAGCTGGAGGAGGCCACTTGTTCCAACAGCTCTGGTGGTCTCATAAAGCCAGCAGCACACAGATGCACTTGGAGAGGGCACTGATTCCACACAGTGCCAGGAATCTGCACAAGAGAGACAATCAAGTATGTGGCCAGGAGAGCCCACATTCAGGCAACAAACAGGAGAGAAATCCAGGAACATTCTGAGTTCTGAGAAAGCTCTAATCTCATTTCTCATCTGGTGAGGAGTGGAATGTGCTAGCATATACCAGGATGAATGAATGGGTTAAGTTTCCCAGACAATTTCTAGAGAAAGGCTCCTCCTGAAGAATCCTGGACAGCTTTAAGTGGCAGGATGATATATCATCCATGGCATGATAACTTTGCAGTAAAAAGTGATGAATAAATCAGAGAGAGGGCACACTTGGCAAGCAGATCATCAAATATCAGAAGTCCTTCCCAATAAACAGACTGTCCCCAGTGGTGAAGTAAAAGAAATGGCCAAAAATTTTTGACTAAGTGCATTTCCTTAGATCATTCTCCACTATCATAGATTGAAAACTTCTGAAGAAGTACAAATTCAACAAGTTTATAATGTCAATATTCCTGTGGTGCAGATCACTTCCAAACAGAGAGACAAAAGGAAAAAACAGACTCCAAAAAAATGTGATCCCCTCCCTCCTCCTCCAATATTTAATACAGACAAATCCAGAATTTCTGTTTTGTGATATTTTCCGAAGATCATATTTTTGTGTGTTCTCGGGTGGAACAAAATGAATTTGAGATCTCTAATATTATCATAGAGTGTAATTGTTGTTCTAGGGCCAATTATTTAAGCAGACTTGAAGTTATAAGAAATACCCTTAGAAATGTAAAGAAAGAAAAGGGCATAGGAGCTGAGAAATCTGACTGTACATTTAATACAGGGGAATAATGGTAATCTCTTTGATTCCAAGGACAGTAGTGTTTTAAGGAAAAAACATAAGACCTTTGGAATGGAATAACCTAGAACAAGTGAGGGCACACCCAGAAAGCATCTAATAATATCACAGCAGAGAGATGGGGTATTTTTTTAAAAGTTGCCTTTATCTCTCTCCAAATAGCCTTGGAGATGCATAGCCCAACCCAGGAACTTTGAAAATATTAACACTTGTAAATAGCTGATAAATTCTGCAAAAGCCAATGTCTCTCCTAGCCTTGCAATAAATAGAGATCAGAATTTTTCAGATTAATAATTAGAGTTTGGCTGTGTAATGCTGAAAGCCAGAATTTTTTTAATGAAAAAAAGTGTAAGATGGTCCCTTTTAAACATTATCATATTTCTGAAAAGAACTTGCATGTTGTTTCTGCACCTCATGAAATCATTATTTCTGGAGAAGCTATCATCACCTAATTCACCAGCTGGCCAGCCTTTCAGTACTGGCTTCCCTTTAAAACAAGACATCAAAATCAGTGAAGAAAGTTGCAATGACTGTTGCTAGAATTTTCCAATATAAAAACAAAGAATTAATCAGAATGCAGAGTTCTACAAAACAGAGTAGGACAGAAGACAGGCTGGCTGCCTTTCTTTCAATGCTTATCCTGAAGCCTCTATATCAGCTAGAGAAGCTGCAAACCCTTTGGGAGCCAGGCTGTCTCTTGCTAATGTCGGTAAAGCCTTTGTCACATTTTCAGCTCTGTGTTACTATTAAAGCCAACTTGTAGATGCTAGTGTTGTACAGAAAATGAAATGTGCATTAAAAGGAACAGTATTGTGCAGCTCAAGCATGGTGCCTTATCTTCTTCATTCCATTGAGACAGTGTCTGTGTGCCTTGTTTGTACAGCGTGGAAAAATCCTGATCTACAGGTGAACAGTTGTTGCAATTGCCCCCATTGCAAAGGAAAGCATTTACTGAATATTCTTCAGAGGAAACAAACAGGGAGGCCCTAAAAACGTGTTGTACTCTACTGAGAGATAGACGAAGATATGCAGTATGAATTTATTTTTGTTAACAGTCAGAGAAATAATGCAAGTTATTTTAACTCGCCCTTGGAGTTACTGCTCTGAAGGAATGTGCTAAATGCTATGCATTTCTCATGTGTCTATTTGAATATGAAGATTCAACAGCATGAGGCTACATCTGTTCTAAAAAAAAAGATCAGTGCTTGGCATCTTGGTGTGCGCTGTGTACAATTCATTTGATTCCTTGCAATGCAGCTAAGATGTACATTTTTAATATTGGCTAGCAGTGCCTCCAGTTTTGGGTTGTTAGCCTAAATTGCCTTGCAGATGTTGGATGTTTTGGGAGTGAGAACTCTGTGCTGCTTTGAAAAGCCTTAAATGAAAAATCCAATATTATTTTGGGAGGCACTCAAGAATTATCAATTGCCTAAATACATGAATATTTCAAGTGCTCCTGAAGATAATAGTGCTTGAAAACCTCATGCAATAATATTCTGAGATGCTGTAGAGCTTACTTCTCATTATATCTCTTTGATCATTGATTAAATATTATTCACTACTCCTTCTACAATTCATGAGAGGCTCTACTAGACTTTAAAATATCTTGAATCTGGAGTTGCTTAGTCAGGTCAGAAGCCCTGTTGCTCAGTTTGAATATTTATCCAGTTCAGATTTTTTCAAAGGCAAAAAAGCAAGACAATGTTTTTTCCATGGCCTCAAATTTTGCAAGTCATTCCAATAATTTTAGGTAATGATACTGAAATAGTCTAAATAAGTGCCATAAGCAGTGCCTAGTATCACATAGAATTAAATTAGAGTGTACACAGATTTGAACCTGAAAACCTCACTTAATAAACAAACAAACAAAAAAATCAAATTCCCTAAGAGTTCAAATTTAACACAAAAAAACCCAAAGAAAGAGAGCAACAAATACTGACAACTGTATCCATGTCAAGCTATAATTTTCATAACTAGCTTAATTTTTGGGCTGCAAGAGATGCAATAACCAACTACTGCAACATCTGAGACTTTCACTGTTCAGCTACATTCATTTCACCCAGCATAAGTTATCCAAAAATGGCGTGTCTAAGCTGCATATCTATATTGCCTCTCTAGTCACTGCAATGAGAGACTGATATATCCAGAGATGTCTGAGAGAGGATGCAATGAATAGGCATTTGGAGGTGCTGGAGAGAAATGTCTTCCTAGATTTGCTAAAAAATGAAATGGAATATAATTCAGCTATTAAAGACAAGCAGCCACTTGGGAAGATCTGCATTTCTATCATGGTCTTACTGTTTCATTACGTTGGTTCTGCATGTGATCATTTCCATCTGGTAGAATCTGTGCTGCTGAACTGACCCCAACATGCAGAATTCTTGACTTTTAGAAGTCATTTGTGTTCAACTGTTTATAAAACAGGAGTTTCAAAGCTGTATCACAGAGAATTTGTGGAAACAAGATTTTATCCAGTACATGTGAGGAACTGCTTCATAAATGCTTGAATATGTAAAAAGGACTGTGTGACTTCTCAGATGAACAACAACTCAACAGCACAGCTTGACTTTCAAATATTCATAATCAACTCATTAAATAAAGAATGAATGGAAGAAAATTATGATCACAGATATTCCACAAACAGAAAAGAAAGTGAAATGACAGTTCTTATGTGTCCTCTGAATATTTTCATGAGGAAACTATATTAATATTTAATGCATGTATTACCTTTTTCAGCCAGCTCTAATTTAAGTGAATTTCATTCTCTGTGAAATGTCTGCTAATAGAATACTAATGCCACTAATAGTTGCTTGCCATACTTGGAGAGGCGGGAGTTAATATTACCGACGTCTGTGTCTAAAGATGTTATTCTTAACACTGAATTAGAGAATGTTGTAACCATGTAAATTTATAAACTAGCACAATAGAAATGGAAGCAGTGTGTCAGAGAGCTATTTAATCTATCTACATAAATACATAACCTCACAGATGGCAAACAACCCCAGATTTGAGAAACAGACTGTGAGCAATACTGATACTAGAGAAAAGCATGTCTCTCAAATGGCAAAAGCTGGGGTGTCTAACAGCAAAGTCAATACACCATGTTTCTAATTAGCCTGAATTGCCAAAGACATGCCTTGAACTGCCAGCTTCTCTTCCCAAGTCTGTGATCCTCTCTGTGGTGGAAGGCACCCTTCCCTCCCTCGGGACACTCCAGGCTGTGTCATCCATGGCTCCTGAGCAACACTGCCAAGGGTCTCCAGCCTGGTGAGCAGGGCTGGGGAACCTTCTTCAGCGTGGGCTATTCCTGAGGACACCCAGCTCTCCTCCTTTCAGGGCTGGCACTCCTGAGGCTTTGCTGACTCAGGCATCCAGGATTGATGGTAGAATGGGACCCTAGAAGCTTCAATGCTATCAACCATGTGCAACTCCCTCCACATGCAGCAGTGAGTCACTCCTAGCTCCAAATGGCTTTCTACAGGTAGGTTCAGTCCTTGAACTGGAAAGGAAAATCACGGTATGGATGACCAACACAAAGTTGCCAGAATCTGCACTAAAGCACAGAAAGGGGGTTTTGCAATTGACATGATCTACCATTCTCTCAAAGTTGTGCATTTCAGGGCGTGAATGAACTCAGGATGATGCTACATTTGGATTCCTTCATGTGGGAGTATACCCTTGGAAAGCAATAATCTCCATCTCAGAGGCAAGCATAAATGTTGCCTACAACTTGAATACTGGAGGATTTCAGCATTTTCTTAACTTCACCTTACTCTAATGCTATTCAAGCATGGGAATGTAAGAAGTCAATGCAGTGAGGGTTGATCCTGGTGCCTGAATATCAGATGGGATGACAGTACTAAACTTTCCTTTTGCTGCTATGTACAACTGATCCTAAATTTGAAGAGGAACTGGATTAGATACCAAGACACTTTTGTTTACATCAGGTTAGATTTACAGAAGGCACCTGTACAAATTCCACAGAACATTAGCACATCCTCAAGGTGTTTCCTCTCTTCCTCAGTCTAAACACTAGAAAACTGCTTTAGAATTGAGAGATGTATTTATAGTATTGCCCTGTTTAAGTATATCCACTTTACCTAGATCAGGTAAAATCCAGATATGAATATGAAATGTACTGAGAAAGTAAGTTACTAAACAGTTGTTTTGTTTTTCAAACTTATGGGAGGAACTGTCTGTGCATGGACCAGTTCCCACATCAGAGCATGACCATTCTGCCATGTAATAGGAAAGGTAGGACTGGAGTATCTCTCCAAAGATACAAGAGCTGGGACTGTTCAGCCTGAGAAGAGGAGGCTCAGGTGATCTGCATATCTGTAGGTATCTGAAGGGATGGTGCAAAGAAGGAAGAGCTGGTCTTTTTCAATGGCTCTGTCCATCTGGCTCAGTGGCCCTTCTTCATCAGGGACTTGGACCAGATGACCTCTGGAGATCTCCGCAAACAATAACTGCTCTGTGAGTGTGCGGTGCCGGCACAACATCCAGCAGAACCGGGATTGCCTGAAAGGGGCCTGAGTAAGCACAGAAATATGAAGCCCACTGCCAGACAGGCTTTCTGTCACAGGATTTGTCTCTGCAGCTTGGGAAGCTCACAACATTGGGGCTGAACTGCTGCCCACACCTGTCTGTCACTTTGGCAGGCCTTGCTTCCCCTGAGTAGACCCAAGTATTGGTGTTAAGAGTATGGGGGTCCATGTCTGACCCAGCAAGGGCAGCTGAGCATAGGGTGAGCCTGCTCGGGACAACCATCGCCTCCCAGTGCCTTCTGCCTCTTAGACAGATGCAAAGATGGAAATCTGATGGAGATTTAGATGAGGAAATGCTGGCGAGTGGGAAGTAGTTCTCTGGTACTTCCCAAATGCTCCTGCTGAGCAGCATTCTCTCAATAGCGTTCCCAGGCTACAAGAGGCATCAAGGTGGTCATTTCTCTCCTTCCAGAGCACTCTAGGGAAGCAGATGGCAGGATATTTGCAAGCAGCTTGCTGATACGTAGAGGAAGATCCAGCCCTCACAGGGCTTTTGGCAAAATCCCTCCTTGGCCCAGTATCTGGCAAAGATCTGACCCTCACCTGACATGCCAGCATTGAGATGGGAGTGGGCTCTTGCGAGACTCATTATTTGAGCCACATGGTGCTTGTGGAACTGGGATCCATTTCTGTGTTTTGTCCTATATTCCCATGAATATCACCTGTGCTGCTGGCACAGCATGACCAGGGCTGGTGCTGCAGCTGTATTGCAGGGCAGTGTCAGCTCCTTCCCCATGAGAGCTGAGTGGCAGCCCATGCCTGGGTCAGAGGGGTGTTTAGAGCCTGAATCAGTAATAGATCCTCACTGCAAAACTGGTGTTTAATGGCTTTGATCTGCTGCTTCTTGATTTTATCCCAGGTCCTCGATGGAAGTTCTCACGTGGAAGTGAGCCCTGCTAAACCATCCTGTCCATACCCAATGGGTGCTGGTGAGGGAAGGAGTACAAACATGGCTGGATAGCAGTGACAGATGTCCAGGCAGCGGGGTGGCAGCTGGCTGCTTGTGAGGGATTAATAGGAATGGCTGCAAGGAGATCTGAGGGCTTGTCACACTCATAGATGTAGGAAAGGTGAGGCTTTCTGCCCAATGCTTTGGTGGATAACACGGGGCACTTCATAGTGTTAGGTCATTGCCCATAAGATCTGAGCCTTTCTCTCCCCTCTTCTGGAGCACATGAAGTGCTCTGCTGCGAGCAGGAAAACAAGTTAGGTCATTAACCTTTCCCATGACCTTGACACAAATTCCAGTTTCCATTCACCAGCAGACCACCTACTTGAATGGGACCTGTCCTATCCCCTTTCTCACCATGCCTCACCCATTTCAAAGTGGCAAAAACGGAATAGAAAATCAAAGTTCAGATATAAAGAAAGATTTTTTTAATAGCAGAATCCTCTTGGGTCTTCTCTGTCTTCCTATTTTAAGGAAACTAAGTTATTTCATTCTAATTCTGATATTTAGCAATGTTGACAGCTCTAATACATTGTAGATGTTTCAGATCATATTGTTAAACTGGATCACTTTTACAATTTTATCTGAAAAAAGACAGATGCTATAAATTGTGAGGCTGATAGGTAATGACAATTGTGGCTGCATTTAAATGCAAAGTGCATTTCAATCCTTCTTGTGCTGCACTCTCTAGTAAGAGAGCACTCAAACATTTTTCCAGCAAGCATTGTATCTTAACAGCTTGTTTTATGGGCCACCTCTTGTGTCATGGGAGACCAACACAGATCACTTCTCCTCCCTTATGGTTAAATACCAGCAGTACAACAGCTACAGTGGTTTATATCAAGTTCTTTATTATAAAAAAAATGCATTTAAGTATGTCTTCTAAAGTTTATGGCTGTGCATGTACACAAGCATTCAAGTATGGCCACAGCTTTATAATAATTTAGACTGGGCCTGCAAGAACCAGAGCACAGGCAGCCATGCAGGCAGCAGCTTTTTGGAATCTTCTCAGTTGCAGTCTTCTGCAACTGAGACATCTCCTGCAGCTCCCCCACTAGCTCTAGTTCTAGGCTGAGAGTAGATAAATGTTTAGAGGATTTTTCCCAGGAATAGGTATAAAGCCAATGCTAATGAGGGGATAAAACCCATTTAGTTCCACTTCTTCCCCAGTGAAGCCATGCTTTTGTAGGTTTCCCCAGATATCACACCAATGACTGCTGCCTCACCAGAAAGACAGCATGAAAGGAAGTGTGGTGTAAGACCATTAATTGGTGAAAAAGAAAATTGTAGCTAATCATGATGCAGTTTAATCAGCAGAGGAGTAGGGTCCAACCCCATGTGCATAGACACAGCTTTCAACACACTTTAGACTACTAGTTGGTTTTGGATCACAATTTGCACGTGTGTGACAACCAAGAAAAGGTGTTTGCCAAAGCATTCATCTCAAGCCTAATTTGGTCTCCTGTAAGTCAGTAATGAATTCTTGAATTTCTGTCAAATGAAGCAAAGTTAAGCCAATGCTAAACAGTTTTTAAAACTCACCCAAAAATCTTGCCTAGTGATTCAATTCCTGTTAAGGATCTGCTTGCAAAAATTCACAAGTGATGCAGATACACAGTCTTTACGTGGGACTGCTCTCCCCACACAAACAGGGTGGAGTGGTTAATGAGCAGTTAGCCAAACTGACACATCCCTCATCCTTTTACAATTAGATATTCAAGTGTGAATTAAAGTGTGTGCTCAGCACAGGTATAAGCCATTACATATTTTTTGCAGAGGAAAAGAGGGTTAAAATAAATTTTTTTTTGTTATTAGGTAACTTTTCTTCCTTACAAAGACATCTTCTTCAGCTATGCAACCTTAAAGACAAAAGAAGGCTCTAGTTCACAGAAAAGCTATGTGCATTGTTTAAGATTATTCCAAAAGTTACTCAGTATTTTGTTGTTCTAAATAATTATGCCAGCTGCAAGCTATTAAGATAAAATATGTGGTCCTATCCCAAGAAGAAGGCTAGTGTCCCAAAAAGGGAGATGTGCTAAAGTCTACATCAGCTGAAATAGGGATTTTAGTTTTGCTGCTCAATTTTGTAAGGAAAGGGTCCATATACAGTCCTGGCAGAAAGACAGGTGAGGAAGGTTGATGCACACATGATCTGTCATGGGAATTTTGGATGAACTGCATGATTTTTTTTTTTTTAATTCTTTAAGTAACAGGAAAGAAAAAAACTTGCTTAGGAGGATGCTGGAAATCAGACAAGCAACATTTTACAGAAGGGTTGATGACTTTTCTAAATTAATTCAGTAGAAATCATCATAACTATTAATATTCAATACCTAAGTGAAAGATCTTTAGCAATAAACAGAGAATACAGAAGGAGGTACTTGTGTGTTTAAAGCAGAAATTACTTATCTGTCTGTAAGGCGTCCCTGGCAACCTGTGCACTACTCCTTGGAGGCCAAGGTTTCATTTTCTCATCTGTGAATCTACCCTGACATTTTCACACAAAGGAGAGCTGCATTTCTTGCTCAGTGTTTGAGCGCTTCCTCCCTCCTTGGCCCCGGGCTGGAGCTGGCTCTGCCTCACTGGCTCTCCAGACACACCAGAAGGAGGGCTCTGGTTTTAAGCTCCCAACCATTTTTCAATAAGCAGCAGAAGTTTGCTGCCATTCAACAAGAGTGCTTCCCTCAGCCTTCCCTTCTGCCACCACTGTGCCATGCATGCTTGTAAACATTTTCAATCATCATAGCTATAAAAAAGCAAAGCTTTATAGTAACAAAATACTTATTTGTCTCCTTAAGTGCTTGTCTGTAATTCAGTTTAATGATGCTGCACTTTCTTGTGGTCTTTCATTGCCTAGAGGGTACTTTGTATTGATTAAGTCATTGTGTAGGTCTCAGTAAAAAACAACCACATAAAATGCAGACTGGAAGAGGAAAATCCTTCTTCAGGTGGAAAATCTCGTATATCAGAGTAACGAAACCTTTGATTTGGAGAAGCATTTAGAAAAAAATATGAAAATAAAGAAATGTAGTGCTTAAATAGAAACCTTCGTGAAGAGGAAAGTGAAATACCCAGTCAGTCTTGAGCTTCTCTCTCCTTTCTTAAACTGGTCATTCTCATCACAGACCATGAAATACTTCTCTCTATGCACTGCGTCAAGTTCCAGTGAGAGATACAATTGTACTGGGTTTTCAAGGCCAGTTTTTCACAGCAGGGGAGCTACAGGGGCAGCTTCTGTGAGAAGCTGCTGGAAGCTCCCCCCATGTCCAGCAGAGCCAGTGCCAGCCAGCTTCAGGATGGACCTGGCATGGCCAAGGCCAAGCCAATCACAAGTGATGGTAACACCTCTGTGATAACACATTAGATGTAATTGTGGCCAGAGGAGAGCAGAGTGCTAATATGTGAGAGAAACAACTCTGCAGACCTCAAGATCAGTGCAGAAGGAGGGGCAGGAGATATTCCAGGCTCTGGAGCTGAGATTTCCCTGCAGCCCCAGGTGCAGCTCATGGTGAGGCAGCTGTGCCCCTGCAGCCCATGGAGGGCGCAGCTCCTGGAGGAGCCCCATGCTGGAGCAGGGACATGACTGAGAGGAGGCTGTGAACCCATGAGAGGCTTGTGCATGCTCCTGCCAGGGATCTGCAGAGCCATGGAGAGAGGGCTCACACTGGAACAGGTTTCCTGGTAGGAATTCCTGTGGGGGATCTAGGCTGGAGCAGGCTGCACCTGAAGGACTGAGCCCTATGGAAGGGTGACCCACATTGGAGCGGTTTGTGAAAACTGCTGCCCATGGGATGGACTCATAGTGGAAAAGTTCATGGAGAAATATCTCCTGGGGGAGAGACTCCATGCTGGAGCAGGGACTCTTCTCTCTGAGCACCAGCAGGAACAACAGGCAATGAACAGACCATAACACCCATTCCCTGTCTCCCTGTGCCACTATGGGAGGAGGCCGAGCTTGGGAAGGAGGTAGGGGTGAGGGAAGGTGTTTTGGTTTTTTTTTTTGTTAACACTGTCTTTCAAGTCCTTTACAGGACAATGCTCTCCACTAAAAATCAGTGGCAACTTCAGTTTTCCCTTTTTTGATGGTGATTCCTTGAAACAAGCTGCAACAGACAAATAAAAATATTCCTTAGACCATGTTGGTGTCCTCTTCTTATATCACTGTCAGCCCATAATTTTTCAATTTTTGCAAGTTAATGTAAAACATCAGCTTCTAGTGGTCTCTATGTTTTCCTCTCTGAAGCAGAAATTGTTTTGCAAGACACTATCCTATGTAGATACTCAGGAGCTGCTGAAATGTTCAGCTAAAAACTTCATCCTGCACGATGGCAGCATGTGGGTCTTAAACCTGGGCTTTGGGGTCTCTAGACTGAAATGCTAATGTAGAGCTACTCCCAAACTGAGTACTCGTTCTCAAGTGGGAACTAAAGCCTCCCTTTTCAATTCCATCTCTCTTTAATTTCCCTGTGTTCACACACTCTCGTGAGCAGCCTCAAAGCAGTAATAACCAAGGGACTTCCTAAGTATTTCTCACTAGAAAATGGCATTTTGTGCTGTTTTATAGCTCTCATGCTATTAACCACCTGATTGGCACAAACTGAAAAATGGAATTTAGGGTTGCTTTTGGATAAAGCCTAAGTTACTGATTCCTTAGGCACTAATGAGATGTATGTGCTTTTTGTGTAGCACACAGCTACAGACAAGCAAAGCTAATTTTTATGGCCATGCCATTTTATAACCAACATCCGTGTGCAACACTCATCATATGGTAATATTCATGAAGGACCAGAAAACAGGCAAAATAAGACCTACAATTCGAATGATGTTGGAAATAACTCTATAGATGGTTTCCCCAGAACAGTCATCTAGCACTAATTGCCTGAGCCATACAAGAGGAAATATAGTCTTGATTGAAGGCCTGGAATTCTCTGTTTCAGAAGACGCATGGCCTTGGAAACATATTTGTGTTCCTAACTGTAAGCATGAGAATAATCCCATTAGAGAGATTTTGTGACTGGTTTTATGCTTGAAGTTAAAATTGCAGTAAGTGTTTAGAGGATCTGTGCCTAAGGCACACGTCAATATTGAAAGAAAAAAGTGGTTAATACACATCAGATTTTCTTTTTTTTTTTTTTCCTAAAAATGGTACTGTTTTTTATCTTTTGCTGGAAATTGAAGGAATGGAAAACTCAGTTTTGTTTTTGATAAATAAATCATAATTCTTCTGAAGTTTTATTCTATTTTTTATACTTTTTTTTTTCAGTGAAATTGCTAGAACTGGGAATTTCTCGCCATGTATTTTTTTGTCATTTTCACAGAGACCTGATGAGGAGGAATAAGTGTTGGAAAAAATTGTTGCAGGCTGTTACATTAAAAAAATTAATTTCAGTAGCAGACTTTGCTTCTTTGTCAGCTATTTACAGACATCTAGGTCAAATATATTTATAATGAACAATTTAATCAATTAAAAAGATTCCTTAAATAAAAAGTACATTTGTAAGCATTCTAGAGTTTTTGAATTGTGTTTTTGAGAAGCATCGCTTCTATTCAAGCAATAGAAATAAACATAATATTAATATAAAAGTATCTCATGGAACATTAATACTACAGGACTGGTAATAGTGCTTGAAATAATTTATGGCAAATAAACAGCACTTCAGGCATTTTCTTTGGCAGTCTTTAACAAGCTATGAACTCCAGGTTTACTACAAGTCCTCACAGCTGATGTATAATACTACGTGGTGTTGTAGCTCATCCAGAGGAGAGTAAGAAGGTTTCCCCACTCCAGTCTCTTGAGCTGAATCACTGACTGACCCACAAGGCTGCTCTCTGGTGTATGTAGGTTTACTGAGGCATCAACAACCGTATAACCAAACATTCAGTGTGTTTTCCAGATTTTAAGAATGTAACCCTCTGTAATTTGAAGCTAAAAATCATAACCAAGATTAACATTTCACTCCAAAGGAGATAGCGTGGGTACATAAATTGACAAAAGAATTCAAATAATCCCATGTAACCTGTGTAGATAACTGAGACAGTAGACACAACTTCTCTGGTGACATTTTCTGTTCACACTTAGGACTTGGATCCTGTGCAGTACAAGAAATGCCATTTTCTTCACAGTGTCTGCCTCCTATGCAGGATTCACAGACTAAGTAATTACATTTTGCTGCCTGGTGCACTGCCTGGTGGTGGTGGCTGCTGAAAACAGCACATTATACTAAAAATATATCAGCCTGAGAGAGTAGCTACAGGATGTTTCCTAAAGCCTAGAGCAGAAGTGTATCTACAAGTAGAGTCATTTGGAAGATTTTCTTCATTCAGACTTCCAAAAGGGATAATCACAGCGTGGCAGATGGAAACACAATGTTGCAGGGGTAAAGGGAGGGTATATAACTTAGGTAACTTGGTAGTTTCACAACCCAGAAAAAGAAACAGCAATCCTATTGCAGAAGAACAAAGGAGAAGCTGAAAATTTGCATCTCTGTAATGCAAATCCATGACAATCCTGGTTTCTAGTCCTAAGTAATCAAGCTTTCATTGCAAACAACAATTTCTCTTACCTCCACTTAAAATAAATCCAGCCTGTAGGAAAAAGTGATAAAGAAACACTGAGAACAACATAATCAATTGGCCCAGAGGGATTATGTTACATTACAAACCTTTACTTTCTGTAAATGCTACCAGGGATCTGTTAAATACTCAGACCCCTCCCTTACATTCACAGGCACTATGAAATCTGAAACTCACACTACTCATAGAAATGAGTCTCTTTAGTCGTTGAAAAATTATTTTGAAACTGTACACCAATTGCTCTATTGTCATCTGGGAATGCCAGGGCCTTCATCTTAGCCTACATCCTACAGGCTCTACTCTTAAAGCAAGTCCACCTGAACTGGCTGTAACTTGCACAGGACTAGGGTTGTGGTAGGTCACAGCAGCACTGGGCCCACAGCCTGTTAATGAGGTTTCCATTGTAAGATGTCTTACTTTTAATGAGTAGGATTAACTGTGCTTTTTCCTGCCAAAAGTAAGCAAACATGGATTTCTGACACCAAGCAACCATGGCTACTGCAGATGGTATCCCTGACCTTGAAGGATGATCAGTGCTTCATCTGAGTGTCCCAGTCCACCCACAACCCATGGTGCCAGATGATTCCAGCTTGTCTTTGACTTAAGTGAAAGCTGTCAAGAGAAGAAGGCCTAAAGCTGAAGACAGCTGGTCCAAAGGGACTCCAACCCCTGCGTGAAAAATTAGTATCTGCCTAAATAATCTTCATTATAATGCTCCAGGAGAGTGAGAGGAATCCATGAACCTTGACATGCCTTCTGTGATAGAGACAGGACACATCTTTGCCTGCTCAGAATACCAAAGCAAGTTCTTCACACAATGTGCGACAGCACATAGGTGAAGTTCACAAGGATTCCAGTATGAGAATAATCCACCACGGGCTATAAAATTCATTGGTGTTGCTGTACCTCACAAAGTTCTTGATCTGTTTTTGAAGGCTGTCAGAATACATCACTGAAGTGTGCCTGTCTTGCTCTTAGTGGGGTTTTTGACCACTGTCAGGAATAGAAAATGAGCTAAAGAGACCTTTTGTCTGGTTCAGTACAGGTATTCTGATTCTCTTGTTATAAAAAAGATTATTTGAGTATGGTGTTTAGAAGCATCAATCATCAAAACTGTGTCTAAAATCAGTGGCAATTTTGGTGTTCAAATCATCAAAAAAACCAAGCTCTAAGTACTTTATTTATTGAGAATAACAACCAATGTCGAAATTAGCAACCATTCTGAATATTACCCCTGTACATGGGACAGCATTCTCCTGGCACAGTTCTACTTTCCAGGAGCACCTTTGGAATATCCCATAATTTCTGTTCATAGGAAAGCTAACTAAATGCAGACTTAAGTAGCACTGGCAGCTCCTGTGATGTTTCACAGACCTGACAGTATTTCATGTTCTCTTCAATGTCTAAAATCCTGGATTTATTATGAGAATTACAGATTAGATATTTGAAAAGGCAAGCTTCTGGTTCTGTCTGCAGAGAAAGCTTGAAAATCTGAACTTTAAACTCCATAATCACAAGACAGCCACTTCTGAAATCTTTCTGTTAAAAAAAAAAAAAAAAAAAAAGAAAAAAAAAGAAAAAAAAAAAAAGAAAAAAAACCCCTGCCACATACTTTTTGGGAGCCTGATTCAGAAACTGAATGCTTTGGTAATGTTTAACTTTAGCTTTGCATAATAGTCATGTTAATATCTAAATCTTGATGTTTACCATATGAAATTGGCAGGCTTACACATAATTTAGGGGCTTTAATTTCATGACTGATCAGTATGAGTTTGCAGAGGCCATAAACACAATTCTTTCCTCACACACTTTTTCTGGATCATGCCCCAGTTGTTGGATTTCCACATCTGAAATGAAGGAGACAAACATTTCTATTTAGCGCACATATGATTCATATTCAGAGTGTGCTGAAACTGACGGGCCTCTATCAGCACTGCTGGACTTCTGTATCAGCACTGCATTGAGAGCTCTGGCATTGGGTCCAGAGCAACGTGCATCTCTAGCTTCTCTAACTGAGGACAAATATTTTGTTTCTTCCAGATTAAAATATAAACTGTGGTTGACCCTTGCTGGCAGAAATGAGAAAAATGGATTTAGAAAGGAGAATACAGAGATTTAAACCTTGCTGAGTAGTTGCTCTCTTAGGTTTTATTCCATCTGCCCTGATGTTTGCTGTCTGTTCTCATTCTGTAGCTCCTTCTCAGCTGGCCATGGACAAATGGCAAAGTTGTCCCAGATCATGCACCTTTCTGTCAGGAGAGCAGCCAGTGCCTGGCACTGAATAACATCAGGAGCCTCTGTTCCAGGCCAGGCTTGCCTGATCTCCTGGGTTGGATTTACTCATAGTCCTCCTTAAGTCTGCTTCCTTGGATTGGCAGGGGGAGTGAGACAAGTACTGCAGAGTCTGCCCAGTAACCACCACTGAGTTAGAGTGCAGTTGTTAGGGCTGCAGACAGGAGTTTGTTGGATCCCTTTGTGATGCTCTGCTAAGGGTTTCTTCTGCCTCCCCATCTGCAGAACTCCTGCAGAACCTTACTTTCCCTGGAGCTCCCCAGCTATGCCCTGCTTTCCAGAGGCTGTGATGTTTAATATTTGTATTGCTGGAAGAGAAAGAGAAAAATTCCATGTCCTGCTTTCTTGAGATAGGAAGTAAATATAACCAAGCACTTTTTCTTTGACACTTGCTTAAGGCTACAGCAGAAGGGATGACATGAATATGATCCTCTGAGGACAGGAGTGGAGAGTGGTGCCTGGTGACCCTCCGGTATTTCATTTACCTGAAAAATTGCCTCTGGAAACAATACTGCATGTTGTTTTCTCTTCTGCTGAAAGCAGATGGCTTGCAAGGTTCTATCACAGGGGATTTGGCTGTAGAGTTCAACCAGCTGCATCCATACTTTTTGCAGGTAACAGAAATACAGCCTCCAAAGGGTGAATAATAAAGAAGACTGAAAATAAACCTAAGTGTTTGTGTTTTATAGCTTGAGCTGTGACAAGAAGGAGTTCCCCATGCTTGGTGCCTCTCTTGGAAGCTGAGTAACAAGAGGCAGTTCCTGATCACTGCAAGCCACCAGCTCCAGCTCTCAGCCACCACAACCCCTGGAAGCTGGCCATGCAGAGCTGAGACTATGCTGTGCTTCCCCACCTGCCCATGGTGGAGAAGAACTCTAGAACTTGCCTATTCTTCATCCCAAATACAGATTTTTTAGCAGACACCATGCAAAATTATTCTCTCACCAATATGCAAGTTTTTTCCTACCTTCCCCATCCAGAAAGATTTCAATAGATAATAATGACAGTTTTTCAGAATAAGAAAAGAAAGAAATGGCAGAATACTATTGAAACTCATCTCCAGCATGACTGAATGGTAGAATGTTTAGCTTTTGGTAACTGCTTATTGGTACATAAAAAGAGGCTTTGATCCAAAATATAGCCCTGTGTTATCCCCAGCAGAAAGTTAATATCCCATCTAATATTCACTTGTTTGTCATGGAAAAAATGAAAAAAGTCTGCACTGAACTTTCCTGTTTTAGGGAGACTGTAAAGCAAGACAGTGCAGTCTGCACAAATAGTTTTGGTGTTTTGTCACCAAAAATTTGAGAGGGTGGAGAAGGAAAAGGGTGGAGGAACCTCCTGATCCTCAAGTGCTCCTAGATACCAGAAGTTCCTGACAAACCCTAAATGGAGCTTAATAGGGAAGAACACAAAAAGCCTCTGTAAATAGGTGTAATTCATATTAAAAAAAAAAAAAAGAAATCTAGTAACTTCAAATGTCATGCTTTCTGAGATGTACAATGTCATGCTTTCTGAGATGTACAATACATAGTGACCAAAAGATTGTATGTTTATCCACACCCCAGCTAGCTAAAATTGAAGTGGGTTTGAAAAGATAGGTTATATAATAAAATAATTGAGAAATACTATTATAAACAACATCTGGTATTTGCATGCATAATAGAACGTTTGATTTACCAGTCCCACTCCCAACATCACTTCACACCTGCCCTTTCTTGAACATGAGGTTTACTTGTCTTTGGGGCTAGGGGAGAAATCTCCCAGCCCTGCAGATAACTTCATCAAAATTTTGCAACAGGCCCATTGCTATGAACCAGTTAAGAAGGTAATTCTAGAAGCCCAAGTTTGTTTCCGTAGCTACATAACATTACACAAACATTTTGGTTGCAATTTTGTGGCAATGGTTTCACAGTTATTTGATTAAACTGCAGGGCTGTTCTGCTTGGAGCCTGGGAGTGTCTGATATCAGTGAAAGCTCTTTAGAAGTGCTACAATTTAAAATTATAGCTTACTCTGTTTGAAGGGATATTTTTAGTCTATTTATTCAGAGTATAAATATAGTTCTGTACATCACTGGTTTAATGTCTCTCTTGCACTGGTCAGAAAGACACTTTACCCAGCACCAGACAAAGGTCAACAAATGGGTATCTTTTTTTTCCCCTTCCTTTCTTTTTTTGTAAAGCTGCATTAAGGGCTTTAGAAAGCAAAGCATCTTGTAAGCAAAGGCTGCACGTCTAACCCCTTTACTGCAGTGACCTACTTATAGGAAATACTCCTATTGAAAGGGCCTTTTTCCAAGACCTAGCATTTCAAACAAAAACATATCTACAATTAGCTGGAAAGAGTTTAAGGCATCCCTGAGCAAAAATAATCGAAAGAAGAAAAGGCGAGAGAAGGGAAATGGTGATGAATCACCACACAGTCAGAGGCAGTGATGTAGTGCATATTTCTATGAATGGCCATTCTCTGGCTTTATTATCAACAGCTCCATGAGTTTTTTATTTCTGATTATTTGTTTGGGTGTCAGGGGGACTTTTGTGCCTGAAAACCCCTGGAAACCAAAGTTTTATGTACATACAAAAGGCACAGTAGTGACAGTGGAGGCAGCCACATCTCTGCTCAGCTGTTGCCCTTGCCCTTGACCTAAAGGGACCCTCCTTTCCACACAACCACCCAGCAGCACATATTTGGTTTCTGTGTTAATGTAGTTCTGGGCTTTTCTTGAGCTGGGCTTGCCCATTGTGCTGAACTGTGACAAATTCTTCACAGAGCAGTAGGGTTGGGTTGATTTCAGGCTTGATGTCTGCTGGGGAAATGGGGGAAGAGGTAGAATTTCTTCTAATAATGGCCTCTCCTAAACATGTTGTCCTTCCAGCTGGAGCATACCTAAGTCTTACTGTAATTTACAGAACTGGGCACACAGAAAAGACCACAAAAGTAGGCTCTGCAGTTCACATCTCAGTGGAGTCCCCACCAGAAAAAATCCACAAGAGCAGATTCATTTTTGTGTGATGTTTCTCAGCATCTCATTTGGGAGGCACAAATTCTTAGCCTCTTTCATACCAGGAACTGGGCAATGACTTACGTGCAGGGGGGCAAACTCCTTTTGTGGAGTCAGAGAAGACAGTCAAGTTTTTTGAGGTGGATGCCAAGGAGAAAAGGAGCTTGTCTGTCCAGGATCTGAGGAAAGGCAGAGAGATTTCTGCATATGTAGAAAAAGGCTTGTGACCAGGAGGCACGACACAGGCACACAGATGTACACTGCCCTGAGAAACTTGTGTTATTTCTAAGGGCACATTTATCAAAGTATGTAATAGCTGGCCATAACCTGTTTTTAACACCTTTTCAAGATGTAATTTTTGAGATAATTTATTGTTGCTTACAATAAGTAAGCAATTTTTCTGAGATGGAGCAAGGTTTCAGTGAGGAATATTGTTCTCATGTCTTTTTTTCCTGTTTTGACTATATATAAGGAAGATTCCCCCCCCATTAGGAAGATGCTCCAGAGAGGCAGGAGACTTTGCAAGACATTTCAGTCCTGTTCACTGTAAGTCTAGGCATGTGTTATGATCCTTGTATGTCCCAGTTATTCACAAAAGGTGTCTGGTGAATCTCCCAGTCTCATCTGTGCAATCTGAGATTACATTCTTAACATAGTCTTTTACAGATTACATTCAATCTACCACACAGACAGTGGTGTCAATAAATAGCACAATTACAAAAAAGAAAATAAAATCTAATTAGTTGAATCCTCAACTCATTACCTGACTTCCCCCCGCCCCCCACCCCCCACTTTCTTTACTCTCCCCATTTCAGAAAATGGAGATTTCAACTTTCTCGGGACGATTAAAATGCAAGGAAGGCTGTGGAGCAGTGCTCTCCTCCCCAGGCTGCAGCGCAGGGGCTGCACTCGCCTGCTGTGTAGAATACATATCCACGCCAAGGGAGCTCCTCCCGCAGAACAAAGGTGGAATGCGCAGGCGGGAGCGGCCGGGGCACCGCCGAAAACCAGGGGCTGCTCCTGTGCGGCAGATGAAAGATAAATCCAGTCTCCATTGCAGGCAGAAGAATGGAGTGACGTAAGTGGTTTTCCTGCTGATTTTCATCCCACCCCAAAGAAACCTTTGGAAAAAATGCCCAAATGCTCAGCATACAGAATAAAAATTTTGGGGAATTTGCTTGAGATTCCAGTGAGGTACACTGGAGCCTGAGAACAGCACGGTAACTTCTGTGTTGGGTGTGTGGTTTCTATCCCCTGAGCACTCTAAATACAATTTGCAGTATCTGCAGGCTGGGACGGGACTCCCCTGAACACTGCAGTTCTCACCACAAAAAACCTGCGAGCTTCAATGTGCAAACAGCCCTTTCTAAATTCTGCTCATGAAAGCAGGGTGGGTTTCACTGTGATCTCAGCCACCAGCTATCCTTCTCCATTTCTTTGTGAATTATTATGGACAAAATAAGAAATATGTACTTTAATCTGGACTTTTACCATCTTTATGATCTACGTTGTTCAGCTGGAGAAGTAAAACTTGCTAGCTCCTTCCTCAAGTTAACGTATATTTTTTTAATTGCTGCTAATTTAAACACCAATTATCCATTATTATTTTATATACTTTGGAGTTTTAGGACTGCATACAGTAATCTCTAGCCTACTGCCCCTAGAAAAATGCCATTTCCTATTCATGGGGCAGAAATACAATAGACAGAAAACAACGTGATTTCTGCATAACACATCACCTACCCCACAGCAATGACTGCACCTGGAAAATGTTTATTATAGCCAGAAAGACAGCCCTCCCTGTAGATATTTTAGATGTGACTCATGATAATGACTAATAGAAAGTTACTTTACTCATAAATCTGCCTTGTCCCTAATCCATCTGTTATTCTTGTTCTTACAAAAGACAAAACAATTTAGCAGAATGTTTTTACACAGATATAATACATTTGCATGATTGACTCTCCATTGCTGCTGGAAAAGCAAGCCTTTATATCATGAGAATATAGTGAAGGAATTCCTTTCTGGATAACATTTTTGCAATGGCAGCACCAGGTGAGCCATCTAGAGGCAAAACCAAGATTTTCTTAAGAGGTCTCCACACTAGCAGTCTAATGAATTCCTCTCAAATAAATGTCCTCAAAAACTCTAAGCATCATGTGTACCAAGGGCTAAGATTGCCATCTGTTAAATTCATAAACCTCTTACATGCTTTAATTTCCTGCATGCTCATATCATGAGTTTAACAGTTTCCTCTGCTTTTAAAAATAATTTCTGAGTGGTTTGGATTGCTTTATGCTAATGTAGTATCAAGAAAAGCCTATTAATTATAATAAATAATATACCAATTAAAGGAGGGATTGTAGAGTTACAATAACTTGGAGTCTCTTCCTCCTCTTGACTCAGCATGACACTGGAAAATTCTCTTAACTGGAGTCAGTTTTACCACCCATAATGTACGGCTCATGATTTTACCAGCTTTGTAAAGCACTTTATGATCTTTGACTGAAATACTAAAACACTACAATAAAGATACATGCACAGTAAATACAATGCATAGCCACATTCTGCCTTTACTTCCCTCTTGCTTAATCCCATTAAAACCAGAACTACAAGGTGCATAAATCAGTGCAGAGCAAGCAGCCCTCTTTGCACTTAGCAGCAGCAGCATCACAACACATCTTATGAAATGGGGATAAAAGTCACCAATCTAAAACACAGCTGGGCTTATCTTAGAATAGGGGTGTACCTGGTGCACCCTGTGGGAGAGTTTAGGGCAGGTAGTAATCAAAGCTGATTTACTATTAAAATTGCTAAATTATTTTGAAAATGTTTCAATTCACACAAATGTTCCCAGTACCATCTAACTCTACTGAAATATGAGATATGTTTGACAGTGTTCTGGCTAAAGCAGTGCAGCCAAAAGCCTGACCTCTGCCACAGGACCAGCACTCAAGCTGATTACAGGGTGCAGGCTCAGCAGGGCTGCCCAGGCTGTCGAGGGGGAGGTGTAGCTTCAGCCCCAGGGACTCAGAGTCCCAAATCAAACTGAGACTATCCTGATTTAGAAATTGCTGGTGCCCAGTGCAGCCACTACTACACCAGATACTAAAAGTAGACACACATGCTCTGCCTTTGTACAGCAATTGCAATGGGAAGCAGAAGTGAAAAACCTCACTTAGTGGCTTTATTCCAAGCCCACACATGGGTAGCCCTGCTACACACAGAGTCATCCTTAGGGTCTGGAAGAGTCCTCTTTGGGCTACCAGCAAGGCCTCAATGACTGTGTTAAAAAAATCTGTATGAAACCTGGGATGTAATCTATCATTGAACTTTTCCTGGTAGTACAAAACATGAAACCTACAGCACGTGTCAGACTGGACACACATTGCCTTGAGTACTGCTGTGTGAGGCTGGTCTCCCAAGGGTGCAGGTTATCATGGCTGGGAGCTTTGGGAAGCAAGGAAGGATGAGAATAAGGAACAGGCTGGTGATCTCTTCCTTCCCCAAGTTCCCGGGCGTACCGGGATAGCCACTCTGGGAACACACTGTGTTCTTGTCAAAACAATAAACGGAGCAGATAGGGGCAAGGAGCCAGAGTAATGACTCTCACTGGGAGCTAGAATTAATCAGACAATGTCCTATACTCTAGACACATAAGCTTTTCATGTGGCATGGCACTAGGCAAGGAAAGGGGGTGGTGACGATGCACACACAAAGGTGAAAGTCGTTCTGTGAGAGCACATGGACTTCGGCCTGATTTTTTCCTGTACGAGCTGGTGTTTTACAGGGTCCTTTAGAGACAGAACTGACCAAGTTCACAATCTCAGTGTCTTGGCTATTGGGGTGAGGAGATTGACTCCCATGGCTGATCCTCTCTGTACCTCTGGATTTGGTGAGCTGTGGGCAGCCCACGCCCTGGTTCGCACCATGTTCCAGATGGGTGCTGCTCTCTTTTGTGCAAGGGTTGGACTCCAGTCTCCATTTGCTGCAGACAGCTGTGGTCTCTTGGGGCTTTCCTCTCTGACCTAACACCATAAACACTTCATAATATATTTGAACAGTTCTTCCACCTCTCTCTTTCAGGAATTACAGAGGATTTTGTTAACCATTTAAATAGTGCCAATAATTGCCTGATACCAGCTTCATAATAATAAAAGAATTCACTGATTTTTCACAGGTACTGGCAGGATAAGCCTCATGTATATATCACAGACACTTATTCAGACGAATAAATAAATTCCATCCTACAGCTGTTTCCTAGGTAACTGAACCAGGACTACAGATACAGACTGTGTAGCTTAGAGCTGAAAAAACAAAATGCAGCATTTCTTTCTGTCTCCAAACTTTTGCTTTTGTGGGACTGCAAATATAATGGAAATGTTTCAAAAATGACATATGTAACTGGAAAATATGCACCTATTCTCATATAGCCAAAACATGCAATTCTGAGTCCTGCAATATATCACTTCTCTAAACCAGTCGGAACAACCTTGTCTATTACTGGATTTCTGCCAGCGCCCAAAACCCCTGGGAAGCTGCAGGGAGCAGTCACCAGAAATTTTGTGGTTGTGTTTTTCAAATGTGAAATCCAGTCATCTTAGGCAAATAGGCTAAATGTGCAAGCTGAGAGGAAGTCAGCCCTGCACAAAGGACTGCTGAAATTTCTGGTGTCTTCCAGCAATGTAAGGGCTCCCTACCATTAACAAGGCAGAAAGTCCCAGTGGATGGTACCACCTTACAAGGTGTGAGCACCACACAGCAAGGTGTGAGTAAAATTGTTCCTCAGAGAAACTGCACCCCACAGATGTGCTGCACATCCTTCAATGCAATCAGATCCTTCAAAGTCCTGTTCCTCCTTATTTGTCCGTGAGTTACAGGGATTAAAAAAACCCAACAAAACTAAACACCCATACTCTTTGTCAGGGAAAGCAGCAGGTGTAACTTTGCAAAGGCATTTATTTTTTATACAAAGCTATGGAACAGTATTTCTGCTTTATGAATTAGCACATTTTTGTGGATGAGAATCACTCAAAATACCACTCTAATGACAACACCTGATAAATATGTAACTGAACTGTTTTGTTGGCTCTAGGACCACAGAAGGGCAAATATGTTTGATCATCATTAGAATGGAGGTGATCTAGTTTTCATCTCTTAAGTGAGCATGAAATACTCTGAAAAATCAATAAATGTGGTAATTTTAGTGTAAAAAATAAAAATAATAACTCCTTCAGTTGTTCTATTAAATATATTTTTTAAAGAACGAAAATGTGCATGCCAGCATGGGGGAAGGAAACTCTTTAAGGAGTGACACCAAGACAAACTCCAATTCCTGTATAAAAGGATCAGAAAATAATAAATACCAGTGGGAAAAAGCAAAGTCTTCTGCTTTCATGATGAGTTAAATGCAATTTTTAGAAAAGGAATTAGACCATGTTCCTATCCACCTCACCTGAGTCTCGAGTTCATAGACTGAACTTCAGGAAACATGACTTTTTGCTGAGTTAAATTTTTGGGGTCCTAAGGAAGCCAGTGGGGTTATATGAGGTCAAAGTCCATACAAAAATGGACTCAGCCAGTCCCTCTAGGAGTGTATAGACCCTACAGGGCCAGAGCCTATCTCTTCAGCAGTGATTTGAATGTGTTATGTTAAAGTCTATTGACTTCAGGGGATGAACTGTTAATGTATGCCTATGTAAGTGTATCTGGAGTTAGATCACCCACAGCTCTATCCATCCCTGCAGCTGTGAAGCAGAGTCAAATCCTGATGATATGGGTTCAGTGGTTCTGGTCCATTTCACTTCCATATGCAAATTCTTAATCTGCAGGGAAAAAAGTTCCCATCTTCTTTGCTTCCCATTTCAACTCAACAACTCTGAAAATTGCTTAATCTGCCCTTTTGCTGTTCATTAGCAAAGAGGACTTGTAATTGTAACTGTTCATGTACAGCTCCCAGTAAACCAAAGAAAACAATTTTTCACCTGTACTTCAAACAGAACATCCTTAGATGACTGGAAAAAAAGCTTAGTTTTCCTGTTAGTTGGCTGGTCAGAAGCAAGAATTAAAACTGAACAGAAAGCACACTTTATTGCCAAAATTCAGATTCCCTTTCAAAGCCACACACATTTGTCAAGCAAGAAGGCATTTAGTTGCTGTAGTCCCTTGCCTGAATGTACCTATTTTAAAATTTGATCACCTACATAAAACTAAGAATAGGATCATATCATTTCATTGGCTGCAAGTCATAACCTTTCCAGGTCCTGTGAATACATCAGGCAGTAAAACCCTGATGTTCCCATATATCACCTAGCTAGACACAACAGTCTCCTGGGGTGAAGCTGTTTAGTAAGCATAGCAGGTCCAGGATTTTGCAGCCCAGCCGGTTCAATCTTCCCCTGGGTAACAGGGAAGTGCTTGAGGGCCTGCCTAGGCACACAAATCACAAGAGTCTGGTGCTTTCTTTTTTGACACAGCTGGCCAGTCACCAGGACACAGCCTCCTGTTACCTGTTGCCCTGGCACTACAGATGCAAGGGTGCTTAAGTTACTCTGACTGGTTAAAAGGCTAGGGATGCCTCTCCTGAATAGAATGTCATTTGCCACAGAGAGCACCTGATGTGAACAGAGAGCAGCCTGCTAGGGGAGTGCAGATGATCTCCAGGTGGATTGTCTCACACTGAAATATGCCTCTGACTTCAGTTTTGCTTCTTTCTGCTGGACAGTCTTACTTACAAACAGTTCAAAAGCAACTTGCAGAATTAATACATCAGTGAATTACTAAATCTAGATAGTCTGAATGTGCAAATACAAAAGGGAATGTAAAAACAGACAAGAGAGCCCTGAGGAGTCAGAGTCAATGCCATGCTGATAATGAACTCCAAGAGAAGAATCTATTAATACTGCCTGATGAGCTTGCTCATCCACTTTATTGGAACACACAGCTAAATGTATAAGAAAGCTGTACCAGAGCTAAGCTTTAGAACAGAGATAAGGCCATGATCACAAGTAAAGCACACATACACCCACTGAATTTTGTAATGCAAACTGCATACAACTTACAGGGGAAAAAATGAAGAATATCCATGACTTGGTTTATATTCTCCACATAACCTTATTTCTTCCACAGCTGTAATTAATGTTACACTGCAGCACAACCAACTACCTCCCAATTTTACCAGACTGCTCCTATCTCTGGATTCATACTGGAAGCAACCGTTGTTTGAAGAAATCAAAACCAAAGAAGTTCACTGCTATCCAGAAGAGCTGATGGAAAGATCAAAGGCAGCTTAACCCAACCTCTCCCTTTAAGTAATACACAGCACTTGCAGAGGAAGAAGTTTCCCGTATTGTATACACTCTACTGTCTTTAGTACATCAGGATGTATTATAACATCAAGCTCAGTGCAGAGTCAAAAAGCATATAAGGAATTAAGGTTCATTCACACTCTCTCTTGATCAGCTCTATGAACCTGACAGGATTTTTGTCCTCTTGCATTTGGTTGCTTGTTAATTTTTTTCAGTCATTCTCTTCTGGCTCTCTTCTAACCTAGCAGAATTTTTTCTATGCAGTCTGACAGTGAATTGAAAATATGAATCAGAAGGAAGGAGTTTAGCTTTGTTAAGTTCACAAGCTGCACCTTTTATGCACACAGCACAAAATGTACACCATTTGAAAGGAAGCAAGCCCCAAGTTAACCTCAAATACTGTAATTATCAGTGTTGCTTTCTTTTTAATCTAGACTCCTAAGAAATCACTTCAATTACAGTTTTGTTATTATGGAAACCACTTAATACAAAACACCTCAGGTTATAAATGTTAATAGCAGATGAGCTTATGTGATCACAAAGTCTTGCAGTGATGGATCAATAGAGGGGTGGTGCAACTGGCAGGCAGCCATCAGCTCAGTAGTTTCTTCTTTATTTTAGAGCTATTTCTTGTAGAATATTCATATAAAATGAATATTCTACAAGAATTCATTAAATGAAAGATGTTTTTCTTAGGTTTGCTCAGTGAAGTTTTCCCTGACTGATATAAAATTGGTCACAAATACAAAAATACTCATAATTTCCCACTGCATAGCTAGAGCAAAATGTGCCCTTATTTCTCACTTCAGCATACCCTTTAACTTTGCAGGAATGACAGGCAGTTGGCACACACCACTTTTCTCAGGTGACTGTGCTTCTCTTTGGCTCCTTTCCTCCTTTTTTCTTGGTCTACTGCAAAGCCCACTATTAAGAAAAATTATACTTAAATGACCAGTGGCATTACCCAAACAGCCCTTACTTTGCTGAGAGTTCACTGAACCAGGCTTTCACATCTCTAAGGAAAAATAGTGGGATTTAGATACCACAAGCTCAATATCAACATTTTTCATATGAAAATAATAGAGAATGTTCTCTGGCTCCATTTCCACAGAGGCATTGCCTTTTTGGCATGCATAACTCAATACAATGAGCTATCTGTGCTTCTAGGGCCACCTCAGAGCAGGTACTCTGCTGGACTTGATGGTGTGTAGGCTTTCAGTTATAACTGAACTATGAAATGAAAAATAACAGCTAAACATTGGAGTCTGCTATAAATACAGTTTACTGGTAACACAGAACATTATACAGGCAGAACATCATTGTTACACTCACATGAACCATAGTATCCTAATTTTAACTTTGAAGTGTGAAAATAAAAAAAAACACTCAATGTTTGCTTCACAATGGCAAATCACACTTTGGCAGGATATGAATTACTTTTTTCTAGGCCAAATTCTTATTTTTCTGATATTCAAAAGTATCTTCATGCTATTATGGAGCTCAGCAAACATCCCATACACTCTGTAATGTTGCCAACACCTACTACTTCCTTTTACTGTTTGAAGATAGAGGAGAATATATTGGCACCATCTTGGCAAAGGAGGGAGCCTTCAGCAACCACACCAGAAACCTCTCCATCTCTAGACACATGTGCCCCAGGACTAGAAATGCTTTTTCTCCCTTACATTATATAATCATTAATAGCAATAATTTAATTGATTTATATTATAATGACAAGCAACCCTGACATCCAACCCACCAGGGAACTGCAGAAGCAATTAAAAATACAATCTTGCAGAAAGCATCATGAAACTGATACCATAAAATGAAATAAGTTATTAAACTTCCACTTAGAATTCTTACAAACCCATAAATATATAGTGAAGTATCTAAGTTTTTTCTCCCAAATGTAGATTCCTAGCACAGAAACATGTTGAAAAATAAGGTATATTGTGAGAAACAAGGGACACAGGCTTCACTTCAGAGGTCTGAATAACCCATTGCAAAATAAATGATGCAAAAATATCTCACATGCTAACAATAAGAAATTCTTTGCTCTTAGGGATGGCATATTCCCAAGATTTAGGATGCATGTTCTCACTTTAATTTTTTTTCAGAACCAGGGAGAATTGTATGGTAATTGCTGATTCTTCAATAAGAGTGCTAGCAATATTGTTAACTGACTTTCCCTCCCAATTTCAGTTGGTAATACAGTAATTTTTCCACCTCCAGGATTATATTACCTGCTAACACAACCCCAAATGGCTTGGAAAAGAAGGGAATTTTATTGCACTGCTTTAGGCCATGTCTACATTGGGTAGTTGTACCACTTTAACCATGGTTAGCTTACATTAAAGTAGCTGGTGTGTGCATCAGACTGGTTTTCAAAGTGATTTAGTACCTCAGGCTACGCTAAGCAGCCCTCCTTAGAGCAGACATTAATCCATTTTGCAGGAAGCCTGTTCCCTGTGGAGTTTGTACGGCCCTAGCTGCTCTGCTGCCACAAGTCCTTTACTTAGTAAACCTGTGCTAAGCTGCCTTGATATTTCCAGTGTGTTGATGCTGCCTTTGCTAGATGCATTTGCTGTTTAATTATCAGTAGCCCTACAGACATCAACACATCAAGCTTATCTGTCTGCTCTAGGACACATGTACCCCTCTGGGTCCCTTCATGGATCCGTGCTTAGTTCTCAGACCTGACTGCTCTTGCCAAAGACACTTAACTCAGCCTCACCACAGGAAGATATCCTGCAGTATAGATGTTTTCAGGGAAGGCAAAAGGCTGACCAAAGCGTCACTCAAGGCTGAGTTAAAGTACAGGACTCTGGTAAAAGTGCTGTAAAACTAGAAGCCATGATGGAAACATAAGTAGAGCTCCTAGACATGAAGTGACAATTTATTTTGCCCGCATAGACAAAGCCAAAAAACCAACAGGGTGCATAGTGTTTCTGTGCATTGTGATAAATACCCACAGTGGAAGTGGCAGGCTCTGAGGACTCACTGAGAGTGCCCAGCACCCCATGCATAGATGAGGTCTGACCTGGAAGCCACAGGGTGGTTGAAACTATGCAGATGGGATAGGGGCAAAGAGAGTCCAGGAATAGCAGCCACAATGGAAAACAACTCAACAGCCATCTTATCACCACTGCTGGGATTTGCCAGTAGGTATAATGTGCTATATTGTTACACAAGGGCCCTCAGGGTTTTCAAAGGGCTGGGGTTTTTTTACTAGGAGCTCAATTGAAGGAGATAGCCCCCTTCCATCTATCTGTTCAGCCCTCCTCACAAACACCTTTGTCGTTTAGTACATGACATTCACAGCTTTCCTGGGTCATGAGGAAACCCCTGGGTCATTCCTCCCAAATCCTATCCCCACATTAAACATTGATACTTTTAATTTCTGATTTAGGTTACATTTTTGTGTTCATATTTAGGGCTTCATCCTCTTCACACAACACACTCTCATGTCTCAAAGGGAGTGCAGCTGTGTGGAAGCCAGAGGGATAGGCAGGACTCAGCCCTTGCATTGCATCACCCTCAGTCCAAGCAGCTGGTGGTGAAGCCCCTGCTCTGCACAGCAACAGGGGAGTGAGTGGCCACAGAGAAGCTGCTGCACTGGGAGCAGCAACATATCCTGCCTTGAAGCATGCTGGTTTGGGACAGAAGGGGGAAGAAAGGAGAGCAGTCAGAATCTTTCCTGCACTCCACCATGCAGCAGAGTGAGGGTACAGAGAGTACATGCACCACATCAAATCTTGTCCTGAACTCAAACACCTCATGATGGCCTCTGGTCAAATGAGAAATGCAATCCCCGTGAGATGCTTCTCCTACTACCCTTGAGATTTTCAGAACTGGAAGAGCTTTTCAAGCTGAGGATTTGCTTCTTTGCCACAGTACTTTTTCACTGTGTCTTAATGTTTGAGCCGTATGCCATCCCTTCTCTTTCTCTCCATTTGGGACAAACAGGCCAAGGGCACATGGGATTTCTTGCACTCATAACTCAAGTAAAGAACTACCATAATTGTTACAGATGCTAAGTCTGCTGACAGTCGGCGGCTACATCCAGGAGGAACTGCTTCTGTTTTCACTAAGATCAACTATAGAATGTTTTCTGCAATTTCCTGTGTAAAGCCAGTGAATGAGGGGACCCTGCAAGCTTGCCACAGTGCAGTCTTGGGTGAATCCACTTTTGCTGAGGTGAATGCAGAACCAGGAAGCACTATTTATGTTTTTATGGCTGAGAAACAGAACTGACTTTCAGAGTTCAAACAAAAAATGGCCTGCAAAGACAGGTGAGCTATCAATAGCCCTTTACTAAAACTCTTAAATTCAGACTGCTTCAGTATTCAAATTTCAGAAATAGAGAAGGGCTCTTGCTTCTAACTTCAATTCTATTTCCAGAGGAAAAACTCTTTTCCTTTCCAAATACAACAAAAGATAGTAAATTTTATTTGTTCCTATCTTGTGTATGAATAAAGGAGGGCTATAATTTCTAGGGAAATGAAAATAATATATCACCATGTTGCCTTTGTACTCCACTTTTATGTTTCAAGTTCTTTCCTTTACTCTTGAATTGGCTATGAGCAAAAGGAGTGAGAAGAACTGCAAATATAGTCTTGAGACCTCTGTATGCAAAAGTATGAATCATGAGTGGTTCCTGGCTTATTTGGCTGTCTACAAGCATCTGGTGCCAGCTACCTATGCAGAGCAGCCTGCTGGGCTCCATACAACTTTTCCTGAAAGCTGCAGTTCTGCCTCAAGTCCTTCACTACATCTAAGAAGGCCCCCATCCTTAACACGCAAATATTTCAAACTGCAATGGATGTTTTCCTTTGTTCAAGACACCTAAATAAAGCCTGCTGCTGCTACTTTTAGTATTTTTAATTTCCAAGCCACAGTATTGGTAAATATGCAACAGAGACTCATATTTAACATTGTACATGTGAAAAACTTGTTCTGAACAGAGTCACAAAGTACATCTAAACACAAGTCCCCTCTACTCCAAGAGGCTCCCACTTCTGCTATGCATTTTGGTCCACATCATGAGGCAGCAGTAAAAAAATCAGGGCCTAACTGCTCATCTTTAATACTGTCTTTATGGGCGTAAGAAAAGGAAAAACACTGATTTTACATAAGAAATCAATTAAGCTTGTATCATGTTATTAAATGTGTTCCACATCTATCAATTTCAAAGCACAGAACTGCTCCAACTAGGGATAAAGTTCTGCAATCAAACATGGATCCCACTGAAATCAAGGGGTAAGACTGCCGCTAGACTTCAGCAAGCCTGGGCCTTGCTCTAGAGGAATTGTTAGGGCTGCAGTTTTTTATTTTGTTTCCCTAGGGGAATGAACTTTATGCAATCTTGTTTTGTGTATAAAGCATGTCAGTCTACCCCAGTAACTTTGTACCTACTGGAAATTTCAAAAGACAGGCCAAAGATACCAAGTTTTTTATGAATTCAGTAAAAATAAGAAGCTGGGTGGCAGAGAAAGACCCTATCAGCGCTCAGTGTAGGCAACATGGCAAAACAGCTCACAAATCTTTCCATCTCAGATAAAATAATTCACACAGAAGGAAAATGTAGAACACCAGACTTTAGTCCTTCAACCCCTGAGCAGCTCAATTTTCTTGCTTTTTTGAGAGTCTAAGCTCAAGATTCAGGATTAAAATCATTCAAGGTTTGGGGTGCCTTTTGTGTGGTTTTATTTCATCAGAGGTCAGAGCATGCCAGTGGCTGCACAAGTGAGCAGAGGTAACCAGAGTAAGCAGTGATCAAACATCATTCCTTCCATGACACCATCAGACTCTCAAATATCCTGCCTGCAGAAATAAAAGTGATTTGATAGAACACCTTGATGAGAAGGGTATTGCAAAAGCTGAATGATCCTGCCTTTATCTCCTCTCTGATCCTTGTGGAGTCACAATCCATTACATTAAACCATTCTTATATTTGCATCTCTGGGATTTTCCCTGGTAAGTCAAGAAGAACTTCCTTCTTAAATATTGTTTTATGGATATTTTTTAGATAAACACAGTAGCCAGTTTCAGCTGTATTCCAGTGATAAAGACATATTCCTAGGGGAAGACTTGTCAACTTATAGCCATGACTGTGGGTTTTCTGCAAGTTTTTTTTAGGCTGAGACAACCATGGGGCTTTTCTTTGTCTCCTTGGGCCAAACTCACCATGGAAATCCCACGTAACTTAGGAATTCAGTGCCCAGGAAAATTTTAATCTATTAATTTTTGGATAGACTGGAATTGTAAAAGACCCAGAATTATGACAACCCTACAGCAGAAGGTCTGTGAACTTTTACTTTATTTTCTGCTGTGCTTCACTCACACTTGAAGAGTCAATAATCTGTGTTGAGGCAAATGGCCTCTTCTGGGCTATACTTATGATTTTATTAGAAAAATAGTATTCTAAAAGTGTTCATTTAAATTCATAGATACTAAAAAATCACAAAAAAACCTATTTGACACTGAAAAATTACACCACACACATTTTTCTGAATAAAGGAGATGGTATTCTACAGACAAATAGATAATTTATTCTGGATTGTACCCTGTGATAGGAGTGTTTTGACAGTCATTTCTTTGTGTAAAAATTGGTGGGTTTTTTTCAGGCTATACTATAGTTCTAGGACACTTGCATACTGAAAATGAATCTTTGTTAGTGTGCCTAATCTAATAAATATAAGAAATATTCCTGAATGAGCAAGCCCAGAACAAAGAATTAGATTCATCAGTAACATTAAAAAAAATCTGATTTTTTGTACTATGACACAGTTTCTTGAAGATACTACCTCACTTTGACAATTTCCACTGACTTCAGGTGAATTTATACATAAATCAACACACATGCACATATATATTTGAGTGTGCACACATGCACATATACAGCCGTGAAGTCTTTACTGCATTACAGTCTGAAGATTTTTGCTTTATCTCTAGTTGCTTCAAGATGTCTTTCCTTTTTAAGGGTTCACATTTAAATCTACAGGCAGTTTTCCCTTATTTATTTCTTCTAAGGTCCAGTGCTCTACTTCTGACAAACATTACGCAGTTGCTAGTCTCAACAAGAGTTATATCTTTAATATCTATAAAGGTGTCTTCTATTATTGTGAAGCAAGCAGTTTTCTTACTGGATTGTATAAAGTAATCCAGTACTTGAGAACAATATTACTTTAAAAAGTGGAACAGCTATTTCCTGCCAGATGCCAGAAAATGCAAGAAAAGAGGATATAGAAAATATATTATGATCAGACTTTGTCATTTAAGATTTGAAGCTAGATTTTAATCTTACTCTGGGAAGAGAAATTGTGATTGCAGCATATACACAGTAATTGAAGCCATGTTATTCTAATAATGTTAAGTGAGAAGTTGCTGATATCACAATATGATCAACTATGGTTATTAGGGAATGTTCTGAAACAACTCAAATGTTACCAACAGAGCATCACTGTAACTCAGCCTTCCAGAGACAATTTATATTGGTTGTAACTGCTAGTCCTTAAACACTCTCCATGTTCACTGTGAGGCAGGATAACAGTGAAACAGAAAAGGTCTGGGTGATATGACAGCTGCAGCAAGACACAAGATTCCCACAAGAATAATTTTCTACATTGTAGTTGAAATATTTTAACAGAAGTGCAATAGCTGATCAAGGAGGCTTGCAGTGCTCATGGGTTCAGAGAGGACATTCAGGGTCCTTGTATCATCATACACAAACAAGGACTCATGAGTACACTGTAGCCAACTTTGAGTTTAAATGAATTCCAGATCTTAAATTATTACAACAACCAAGCTTCTTGCATTAACTGTTTTCACCTTATACCCTGATAGTTCTTCATGCCTACTTGTTTTATGAGCTTTGTGTTTTATCACCTATGTGATTATATACTTTTTAAATTATAAGTAGTTATACACCATGTAAGTGTATAGCACATATAGCACAATTATTATAAAATACTTGGCCTCGTGTGTGTATAGTTTTGTATCATATAGAAGAGAAATTATTGAGAGATTGTTGTAAGAAAGCATAAGAAAATGTACAGCTCTCTTGCATGAAGCCTTGGCACTCAAATTTTCAAGTGGAGGATCCAAACACAGCAAGACAGGTTGGTCAGTTGCTTCCAAGCCCTTTTACTCAGAGAAAGGATCTGACAGTCAAGGGCTCCAACCTGAGCTTATAAAAATACAAAACACAACTTGATTTTTTTCTACTGGGAAAAAAAATATTTTTTTCTACAAGGAAATTATTGCAGGAATCATTATATAGATGACATGACCATGTAGATCCCACACATAACACTGGAAGATTAAAGTTTCACAAAAGTGAGAGCCTTCAATGTCTGACTTTTATTGTGTTTCTTAAGCTTCTCTGAAAAAGTTCTGCCTTTCTAAAGGCTGGGGCTGTTATGTTATTTCTAAAGATTTCAGCAGGGCCAGAGTTTCACACCAGCTCTTACTCTGAAGTAAACGTGCAGCCTCAACCACAGGCAAGAGCAGTTGCAGTGATTTCTGTGATATTGTGTCACGCTGTATGTCAGAGGCTACTCTAGATGGCCAGAGTGGACCCTTGTGGCCTTAGGCAACAATCAAGATTCACATGCCAAAAACATCATCTGTAAAAGACAAGACCTTTGCAAAATCAAATCTCATGGATTTATGCACATACCTAAGTGCTCTGCAAATTCCAGCTATTTTACATTCTTATTTTAATATCAGATTGTTGTTGGCTGGAGTGCTTAGTAATTGTGGTTGCTTGCTTTGTTACAGGAATATGTGACAGCAATCAGGCATGCCATTTGAAGAATTCACTGTGCCCATTAGAAAAACCAGTGTCATTAAAAACTTTGCACAAGGTTTTAGTGGAGCATCCCAGGGCTGCTGATTGGGAAGAGTGGCTCTCCTACATAGCTTACTCTTTTTTTTTTAGTCTCTTGCCTGGTTTGATGTTACCACAGACCAGGCCTTGCCCCAGGGGAGCATAACAAGCTGACAGGAGCTGTGCCACAAAACAAAGCTGGATTTTGCTTCCCCACACAAGACAAAGTGCCTCTGTGGTCGCACAGCCCTGGGCTACCTCTGTGGAACTGTGGTGTTGGAGATGCTTGTGTAGGAAAAAGGCTTATTCTAGAAATCAGGTCAAGATGGGTTCTGAACAGTTCACATTCATCGATCAACAAAAATTTTTTCTCTTTGTCAGGCAGCCATGAAGTAGGATTTTGCAGGAAGGAGGTGACAATATATCTGGAACTGCCCAATACCGCCCCATTTCCCATACTCAGAGGCCAGGTATCAATGTGGTCTTAGCTCTGCCCTGCTTCTTGCATGAGCCATAGGACTTCTCTGCTGTAACTACAGCTCCTTGCTTACAACTGGAGCTCTCTACCCTTGGCGGGATCAAGAGCTCTGGTCTCACATTATAAATGGTGTGATGAATACCAGGATGTTAAAGACTCAAAGATAAAGCTGGCCCCAGAAATGCATTGCACACTGTTAACTACTTGTGAACACAGAAGGCTCTAAGCTCCCCTCAATGATTTCACATGTAATTTTTGCATCATGTGCTCAGGGACAATTTGGCAATGTATAAACTGTGGTTGTAAGATGCCTTTTTTACTTTATTCATTTGAGGGTTTTTTTGTTTTTTTTTGGTTTTTTTTTGTTTTTTTTAATTAGTGTTCAGACCTTTGCCATTATTTCACCATGGAAGCATTTTACATAGAAACACACAACCTTATATCTGGGGCTTTGAATTTGCATAATTCCAATAAAAAAATTACAAAAACCAAAATGTGAGCAAAAGATTAAATAAACTCTTGCTTTGGGCTTCACTCATGGTAGGTTTGAACAATCTTCACTGAAGAACACAAAACCAAGTTCTCCTTTTCCTGTTGAAACACACGGGATTTGTTCGTGCACGACAAATACAGTGTTTAACTGGGAGCTTGTTGGTTGCCTTGCACAAGTGGGCACAAAGTCTTTTGCATAGCTCCACAATATATTTTATTTAATTCAATGTTTTATTGTTTGCATAGTAGAATAGGTAAAATGAATTTGTGAATTCTAGATAGAATAACTGTTATTTTACTTATGAAATTCTACTTCCACTCATGTTTGGAGTGTGCCCCCCAAAAAGTTGAGAGATTTTAGTATAAAATGAGCCTTCAATCAGGCAACTGTTTGTAAGTAAAAGAGCCAAATATTGTCCAGGAAACAAAATATATATGAGAGTGTGATTCAGACTGAAATAAAACCTTTCACTTGTCATCAGAAGGGGAAAAAACTAAACAGTGCTAAATACAATCACTGTAAAGAAGGTTAACACTTCACCAGAGTATATTTTCTGCTCAGGTACTCTAGAGCAGCTTGTTCACTCTCTTAGCCTTGTACTATTTCCTCTGGGTGCTGCCCTGAGAACTTGTAACATTCAAGAGCGGACCTGGCACAGTTTTCATATGCCAAGTGCTACTTTCAAAGCAATCATTGCTGCTTTCAACTTGTAGCTGGTGTGCACAAAGAGATGGATATTACATTCAGAAGAGAATGGAATAATGTTATGGATATATAAACAATATATGAGTATCTTAGACCTCTGTGCATGTAAGAAATTTTTATTTGAATGACAAATTTTTATTTGAATAAAATTGATTTTTATTTGAATCAACCTTCAGCATGGCCATCCATCTCTCAGAACATTTCCTAATTAATTGGTTTGACTAAACCTTAGAAATTGGACCTTTATCTTAAGAAATAAAATAGAACATTATTCAGCCCAAATATTTATTACACAGAGTATATATTAAGAAGTATGGCTAAGCACTGATTTACAAGTCTCAAGAAGACAATGCTCCAAAATATTTTTTTCCAAAATAGAATGGCTTTAGAAGTTATAACTTTGCTGACAGAGGTTAATTTTTCTATTTAAAAGAAGTATTTTCATCTTAGCATCTATATTCACTTCAGTCTTGCCTGATTTACAAGCAGCTGCTGACAGAGTTATACATAAATAAGCATGGGCCAAAACTGGAATAAATTTTTAAACCTAGATTGCTTGATGGTTAAATGGCATTAACATGGCCCAAGCGAAAATGGACTGTGCAACTGAAAATTTTGGTGGTGATAAGCTATAGGGTTGGGTTTTTTTTCCAAAATACCTTTTCAATAGTTATTTGTAAAACATCCTCATAAAAAAACCCCAGAATGTACTTTGTTATAATGTAGTTATTTAAAAATCTTCATACTAAGGACCTCTTTGGTTTTCTCAGCATCTCAGGCAGGAATTTTCACTTACAACTTGCTTGAACTTTTACAGCTTACATAAAACACCACCAAAAGAGGAAAATGCACAATTCTCTCAGCTGCACAAGTATAAAGCAAGAGTAGGGATGCTGACTGCAGTACATGAAAATAGGTGTTTTCAAGTACATTAGAGGAAATGTTATGCCTGATAAGCTTAGACTTTACCTCTGAATTCATTAAGGGACCAAGTATGTCTCATAGAGGCTTAAGTGGTCAAAAGAGAGGCAGGGGAAGACTGCCAGAAGGGAAGTACCTTATTCCTGCAAAGAGCATGCTTTCCCCTGGGACCCTGAGAAGGGGGAGCCAGGAAAATGCTTTTGCTACACTCACTATCATAGGAGAGATTACTTTAATCCTTTAGAGTTTGAGAATGGAAGGGGAAGAGAAGGGCTCTGTGTGCCTTCTCTCCAGTTGAATGCTCAATAATAGACCTCAGCTGAGATAAAAAGTAGCTTGAGTCAGCTTTATTGAAAATCATTTAGTTCCCAGTACCAACACATCAACTTTACAAGGCAGGCTTCAGCTGGCATCTTATATGTTGAAGGTATCATACTGTCTTTTAACTATTAAAGCTAATCACATCTTTTAATGAATTCTTCCATTATTTTAATCTCTTCTAGGGAGATGAACTCATTTTTATGTACTTGGTATTTATAGTTCCTGTTCCGGATTACTCCAGACTTGTGAAGTGAGCAGCATCACTAGTACCAGTCAACAAGGGCTGCTGCAAACACTCCTCCCTAACATTTGCAAAGCTGTAAAGATAAAAGAGTAAATCTAGTCCTGGCTAGTCCTACTAGGCTAAGTATCTTGCTGAAGGACCTGGTCCACTACCATGAACCTGATCCACTGAGGATGCAGCAAAATCTAAGTTACTGACAGCATCAGTCTAAGCACCTTTAGAGATGGACAGTTGAAGTTAACACAAGGAAACTGGTGTTTTTCAGCTTTTCTGAAAGGCTGAATCCACCATGTCTGTGTTTCTTAAGCAAGCTGGGATCACTTCTCAAGAAGAGCTGTATGCATGTCACAGCTCTGCTCTTCAATAAGCATCCTTGTTCTTAACCTGAAGTCACTTGCAGCCATTTTGATGGCCAAATTCAAGTAGATCAATTTACATCCTTAAAGCAACATACAAAAAGTCTCCTGACTCATAAATGTTCCTTCCAACAGGGTTGCATTAGCAGGAAAATACAGAGCAGCTATAGATGTTTTTATTTGCTGAATGAGATTTAATAAAACCTAACCAAGAGTTCTCTCTGTATCATGGACATTGACTAGGCATTCAATACTATGACTTTTATTTTTTACACTGCACAGATCATCCTGAGAGGAGAGAATTCAGCTGGGGTAGAAGCACATCCCAATCCCAGAGCTAGGCTCTTTTATAAGTATCATTGCATCATTGCTCTGCAGAAATTTTCTCGTGAGAAGAGCAGCACATGCCAGGGCACTGTCCTGGCTCAGTCCTTTGGAAAAGCTGCTTGCTGCATCACACCTTGCTAGTGCTCAGGAGACTGAGTGCCACCAGCCTTTGACCTCCTGCCAAGTGCTTGTGGCTCAGAAAAGAGAACAGCGAGGAAAAGAAGGGTGTCTTTGAGCCACATATGCCAGGAGTTGGTGTCTGCACCCAGCCCTGCAGCACTGCTGTGCAGCCTGGCAGCAAAGAGCCACCGCCCACTCTGAATTCATGAATGCAACTATTTCCTCCCGAGTTAAATTGCATTGACTACATCTTTGTTAGGGAGGTATCTTCCCCTGCCTAAAGCCATAGCTCAAAGAAGGTTTTTCCCATTGCAAAATTTAGGATTAAAAGCAGATACTGCTATGTTTCCACCTTCACAAATCAAGATGATTAGTCATTAGATTCTTGTTTCACTAGAAATAAGATATGATAGTTACAAGAAAACATTAACATGGGTAATACTTTGATTACTTGCCAATTAGTTAACTGCTTAAGCTGTGTGGAGAAACCATGGAAAACTGACAGTTGGTAACACAATGCAGATGTATATGCTGGCAGAAAAATTAAAGAAATTAGACCTTGATAAAGCTGATGACTTTCTAATTTCAGTCTTCATGGGGGTATTAAACAGACAGAGCTCCATCTGCTGAAAATTCACTTCCTAGGAGCAAAATCACAAATTCCAAGTGATCACAGGGGAAATATTATTCTGCTACTGGACATTTGACAGTGTTAAAATATCATGATCATTTTGGTGATCCTATTTACAGTGCTTTGATGGAGCATCTGAGGAGATTTAATCTTTGTTATGTGTCCAAGAGGTTGAAAAAACAATAAGGAACTAAATTAGTTAACATACTAATGCCACATGCAAGAGTCGAGAGTGTTTTTTACACAGGGTTATTACACTACTCAAGTTTAAGAGTCACTGGGAAAATGGCAGGTCAAGGCCTCATCTAATGGTATTCTTGAAACTGCAAGAAACATTAAGGGCTCTAAAAGAAACTGAACTGCTAGTGGATCTATGCAAAATCCTCTCAGAAACTGAAATATTCAAGAG
This sequence comes from Onychostruthus taczanowskii, assembly GCF_017590055.1. Lineage (NCBI taxonomy): Eukaryota > Metazoa > Chordata > Aves > Passeriformes > Passeridae > Onychostruthus > Onychostruthus taczanowskii. The sequence continues at coordinate 4,536,377 of NW_024502014.1, forward strand.
TAAGAAAAGTTACTCTACATAATAAAAGTGCAGGTATCAAACTGACTGAGAAACACAAAGAATTTCATTATATCATATAAAAGCAAAAAAGTAGCAAGAAAAAAATCAAAGTAGAATTGCATATGCAAGGCAAATAACCCTAATTCATTGTTGCTTAATTAGATAGAACATGAAAATTACATTGGATTCTATATAAATAGTTATGTGGAAAGTGCATCTTGATGCTCAGCAGCCCTCATGAAGGCAAAAAATGTGAAAGCACAATTAGAAGTGTAATGAACCTAAACAGAAAATGCCATTGCATTGCTCTGATAATCTATGGCACAGCCACTCCTTGAGACTTTGTTTAGTTAGTCTTCTCACCTCAGAAGAGGGGAAAAAGACTTAAACAGGAGTGATGAAGATGATCTTAGAAACCTGTAACAGCTTCCATGTGGAGACAGATCAAACCATTCAGCATTCTGGTGAAAGAGCTGGAAGAACGTACAACAAACATAGCAGGACTTTTAAATATGAGTGGTAGGTAAAATTAACACTGATATCAGGAGTTAGTAATGAAAATACTCAGTGGCAAACTCAGAAATAAAACCAAAGGGAGTACTTTTTCCATGATTATGTGTAGCTGGTTGCAAAACACTATCAGAAGCATTGAATGCCAACAGAGAAACAGGCAAACATTAACATCTATACAATTTAAACAAGTTCATAGAAAAGAAAACACAAGGAGCTGCTAAAAACATCAGTGCAAATACAGCCTTAGTGTTAAAAAGATTAGAGATTATCCAGAACTAATGTCTACACCAAGAATCATATGCTTGCCCTTATTTATATTCCTTGCCTCAGCATGTGCTGCTGTCTGCTGTCAAAGGCAAGATATTAGTTCAGAGGGACCGTTAACCAAATCCAGTAGGGCTGTTTTGGATTCAGGCAGGTCAAAGTGATGTATGACGTAGGTCTTCTAAGTCTTTAACATGCATAGCTAATTTAGTATTATTCAAATGGCAACAGAACAGATTCACAGAAAAAAAAAAAATTGACACCATCCCAGGTTAAAATATAACTAAAAAAATCATAATAGATTTAAGATGATCTTAAGAAAACAGATTGCAAAAGAGAGATGTTTTGAACACTATCAAGTTTTTCCCCAAGAGTCTATGCAATTCAGATTCTTGGAGGCACCAAAGTTCATTCTGTACCTCCATGTAACAAAAGGAATCCACATTCAGGCATTTGACTTGGAACACTCCTAAGCACCAGGGTGCTCTTTTTCTCCTAGACCAACCAGAGGATACACCAACATCTATCCCAGCTGTCTGCCAACAGCAGGGAGTTGAAGGAGTGCCACACATCTTTCAGGATGCACAAACTCTTCTGCTGCTTAAACAGCAAAGTAGAGGAATTCCTCAGCAAGAAAGTGCTCCATTTGTCCAAGGAATTGACTTTGAAGATAGTGATGCTATCTTCAAAGGTATCAGGCACTCATGTCCTAGCAGACAAACTGCAAATACAGGACTGGTTTCATACACAAACAGGACATGTTTCATCCCTGAGTAGCCAGCGCTGGTCAGCAGAAGACAGGAATCCAAGATGTGATTAGATGTTGCCTGGACTTTCTTGGTACATTCTCCACCCCTTGCACAAGCTACAGGGACACCAGCCCAAGTTACCTGTAAGGATGTAACTCGAGCACTCAGCATGCCAAAGGAGGAGAATAAAGTAGGAAAATATAAAGTCAGGTAAGTGGAATTGTCTCTCTTAAGAGTTTGTGCTTTTGGACAGTTTCTCTGTGGTATGTCCAAGTGCAGCAGACCAACAGAATAATCTCCCTTTGTAAATTGCTCAAAATAGGACAGCCCTTGATACTGAATCAGTTGCTTTAATAAGAGATGTTGCTGCTCTGCACAAACTGCTTTGTTTCAAATCTGAAATCAATAATAGTCAATCTCTTCATATTTCCTTGGGGCAATTTTGTCTCCTTCATTAAGGAATAGAACGAGCAATCAAAACATAACTGATCAAAACTCTGATTTTCACAAGGGTTTGAATGTAAGGAGGCCAATCAAGAGTAAGACACTTCCATTTTGTCCTAAAGTACTGACTGCTACATCCTCAATGAAAGTGACTAAAAGTATATGATTTATGTAGCTTCCTTGGTTAACAAAAAGATGGTATCTTCTCAGTCTTTTTCACTTTTGGGCTCTTCATTTTTTAATGTTTTCAGAGTAATTGACCTCTCCTCTGATCATTGTCAGCTAGCCAATCTTTTTCATCCTACTCTCAAGTTCTATAACAATTTGTAACCATGCTACTGTTTTTTATAATTTTTGCTGCTAAGCAACAAATGCCTTCTATTACAGTAAGTCACCTGTACAAGCAATACACATATCAGACTTCTGTTTTCCATTTCCAACTCAACTTCTTTCTCTCCTGTGGGCCTATTCTCACAGCGCACTTTATGAGCTGGAAGCCTGATGTTTGAACTAGGTATACTGATGTAGATGAATTGGAACAATGACATCACCCTTCTCCTGAAAGTGTTTTAATGGTATTTAATTTTTTTCCCTGTGTTCAAATTTCCTTTAAAAACAGACTCAAAAAATGAATGCAAGAATTAAGTTTTTTTCAAGTGTATTGTCTTCAACTTCATTTTCAATTTGTTTTACAGAATGTGTTTGCCAGCTGTTCTTTTATTGTTTTCATACTTCTCTATATCCAACTTTCTAGTTAAATACTTACAATTTGGCCCAAATTCCTCTCCCTAATGTGCATGATCGGAAGTCGCAAGCATATCCAAGAGCTGGAACTGGCTCTAGCTATTCACCCACAGCCTGTCATACCTTTCAGTATTTTTTTACTCTGTTTCATTTTACTTAAATGAGCTAAGCCATTTTACTGAGGCAGCTTTTAACAGACAAGTGTGTGTAACTAACAGCACCTTCACTGAATTTAAAATTACCCAGATATTATGTTTTAAAATTTAGTGTGAAGTAGGTTATTTTAACACAATATTCCTGACAGTTGAACAGAATCCAGTTCTACTCACAAATTGGTGCAATTTTAAATATCACTTCAATTAGGAAGCCCGATCACATGAATTATAGATTAAATTGGTTAGAAACCTTATATGTTACAATACTTATTTGCCAGAAATTATAGCATATAGATGATATTATTACATTCCCCTCATCTTGCAGCTTTGGAATATATTTCCAGGCATTTCTAGTACCTCACTCTATATAAACAGATGGAAATCTTTTAGACAAGCATGGAGTTAGCTTGCCTGTATATAAGATAAGATACAACTGCTAATTAATGAAATGCAGAAGTTTGAATCTTAATAACAAAGTATTTTTACTTTGAGAGGCAAGGTTTATACACTTTGCCATTGTTTTACCATTTATTTTAGAAGTTGACAACAACTACTTCAGAAAACAGAGCATTTTAAGTTTTCACACACTAGGACATTTTACTAAACTAGAGGTTAAGGGAGAAGATAGTCCTAAAGAAACATTTCTTAGATCAGATGATTTATTTATGCAATTAAAAACTTACAGTAGGCTTTCAGCAAAGCCCACCATGTTCTACCAGCACTAAGCTTGTGCTTCGGCTTTGTTCCACACCTAGTTATAGCAAGCACCTGCTGCTTCAGCAAGGTTGAACTCTCAGTGCCTGTAAGTTCTGGCCCTTGCAGTAAGTTTTAGACATGAAGTGGCTGTAAGGACTTAAGAATGAGTCAATCACAGTGAGTTACTGCTGCTGTCAAAACCATCCATCACTGTGTCTAAAGATTCCCATAGTTGGCTGCGAAACTTGTAGATACCTTGTAACATGAATGCTATTGCAACTGTACTCAGTTATATCAACAGATGTTTTAGTAGAGAGAGGATGCTGAAAGAAAATATCCCAGCTGGCTTAACTTCAACATGCAGAAAAATACTTGGACTCCTTGGAAATACTTAGATGATAACATGACATTCGACACATCCACAATGGACATTACAATGTAACAGAAGGGAATGGGGTTGATTTGACATTATTTGTTTCAGATAACAGGTGCTATGGGCAGAGGAGAAGCAGTAGATGTCATGCCCTGACTTTAGTAAGGATTTTGAAATGGTTTGAAAATCATATCCAGAGAGCAGCTGTCAGCTGTTCTCTGTCAGGAAAGAAGAGTTCTGCACTGGCTCTGATACCACCCACTCTCTATGGTTGTAGGATGGTCAAAGTTAATTTGAATTCTAGACAAGAACAAAAAAGTAAATCCACACATACAAGTCAGTAGGTAAAGAGTATTTTTCATAAAAAAAAAAAATTAACAATATAGGATTGTGCATGTAGCTTATCCATAAAGCAGGATCAGGGAATTGCAGGTAATTGCAAGCACAACTTCCATAAAACAGTCACTTTGCTCTATTGATCTTGTACATGTCACAGAATAAGGGTTACCTCCACTGTGGCCACCAGACTATAGAATAATCAGCTAGAGCAGGGGAAAGAAATGGTTCTTGGTTTTCAGACCATATTTACACGCCATCCCAAACAGTCAAAAGTTTTCTTTGGAAGTTACCTCCATTACCCCTTTACTTTTACAGAATTTTCAATGGCAGTTTTTTTCAGTTCATAGTGTATACCTGTTCAACTCTCAATTAATCTAAATAAATATGCATTATTATTATAATTATATTTTTGATAACTGCTCTGTTTAAAGTGACAGCTGAAGACTTTAATTCTCACTAAATTTCTACATAATGATAAAACCCCCTAGCCTTCTCTGTCAAAAGACCAGCTGCCTCATCCTTCTTCTGCAGAGATAAAACTAACATGCTGCTCCTGGCTCCAGTGATGGCAAGGCTGTATTTCTAGAAATTGTTCCTTAAACTAGATTGCATTACATTTCACTTCAGTCCTTATTTTGTCAGATGCTAAAATAACCCATAAATTTGGTCTTTTAAGGTGCTAAGCAAACTCATGAATTTGGATTTTTTTCTTTAAAGTGGGTACTGATCTCCATTATGACAGAATTATGACCGTAACAAGAGGTAATATAATTATCTGCTTGACAGCCATGTGGGAAGAGGAAAATGTAACTGTTCCTCCCTCCCCATCTCTCCAGAAAGCAGGAAATGAAGTGACTATGTATGTAATTGTGGCACCAAGGATCATATACCCACTAAGCACAATTTTTTATTTAATAACTAATCATCATCAAATAACATTTATGGTGTTATTTTTTCTTGAATAATGCCTCACACCTTCCTTCACTCTAACATTGCTAACCTGCCCTGTCTGGCTGCACTGGATGTTGTAGAAACTCACTACAAGGAGTCATTTGTCCTCCAAATGTGTAACGCAACAGTCAGCATCATTAAACACACTTGTGACCGAATGTCTTCTGAGAACTATTATACACAGATTTTTTCCATCTATAAGAATGAGCTTAATAAAAGTTATTAGAAAAAGAAAGACTGAATAATTTCTTGTTCTAGAAATAGAACATTTATTCCAAATGTTCTATTTACATCCTGTTTACCTCAAATTCCACAACAATGCTTTGTTTGCCTCAGTCTGGATTGTATTTCTGAGCATTTGTCACTATCTGCAGGTAACCATTTTGGTTACATGAAAAGAAAGTCCGCATTAGCCAGCTTTTCAAACACTATTTCAATCCTTTAAGTTGTTAACATTTTTGCAATGCTTTACCAGGATTTAAAAAGAAAATAGGAGAGAAACTACACTATTAAAGATGTTGTCAATGAAAAGTTTAAGGCTACCATGTGAGTATTTTAAAAGCACACAGCCACCTGGACATTCTTCTGACTTACTGATCATTTCCTTCCTAGGACAAAGGAGCTCATCCACAGTAAAATTCCTTTTCTGGCTGTCCCTATAGGCAACTTTAGCAGGTCAAAACTACACCTTAGAATGCTGCCACAAGCCATGACTTGTAGCCTAGTGCAGGGTTTAGTAACAAGAGCTAATTAGGAAAGCTGTCTTTTGCAATGCTGGTTTCCATTCTCAAAGGCCACTTTCCATCATGGAATAAATGAGCCAACTGCAGCCCAGTCCAAGAATATTCTATGCTTTTCAATAAAAATGCCCAGGCCAACATTCTAAAACTGCTGCAGGAATTGATCCCCATTCCTAAGCTTTTCAAGAACATTTGAACACCATCTATCAATGCAGTCATTGCTTCTAAATTAGTTACAGAAACTCTCACAATGGTTCTTAAACGAAATGAAAGAAAACTGTACTAGGAATGCACTCAGAATTGGCCTTGAATAGATGTTAATTGGTCTCAGCTTTGATTGAGATGAGCTTCAGACTACAGAACATCCTTAAAATTTATTTAGAAGTAAATTTTTACCCTTTTTTATAAAACCAAGCCAAGTAACAAAGGGAACCATATTAGGGGCTACTTACACCTGCAACAGTCAGGACAAGAGCAGTTCAAACACCCTTAGGCTCTCACAGACACGATGTATTGGTCAAGAACTACCACGCACAATCACATCATCCCACCCGTGGTACTGGGGCTGCCCTTCTGGGTTTGTCCAGGGTAGGATAAAGCTTTCCCTGTTCAGCAGTGCAAGCTGAGCACAATGCAGGCAGTGACAGGGACTCATCCAGCCTGTGCAGAAGTCCGGCAGCAAGGGAAGTCCTCAAGCCACAAAAAAAGCCCTGCCTCACTCTGAACTTTGTTTGCTCGCAGCCATGGCCCAAGATACCAAGGTCTGTCCCTACTACATGCTGCAGAAGGGCTCACAATCAGCCCCCAGGAATGGGGCAAGCAGGGACAGCAGCAGACACAAACAGGCCTGGCAACCCCATTCCTGCCTCCTCTACTGCCCAGCCCTGGGCTCCACCTTGCAGATACCACAGAAAAAAGGGAGCAAACCCTGACAGGGTCCAGAACACTCACTAATATCAACCTGCTGAGAAAGGACAGCTGGGCCCACACCAGCTTTCCAGGGAAGGCTGTTTAAATCTACCCTTATAAAAACATGGACTGAGATTGTTCTGTATGACCATCCTACATGTAGCTATTAAATACACAGCTAAGCTAGTCACAAATTAAACCAGAGCACATGACTCCTGCTGAATAGACTACAATAATTTTAGTGAAACAAATATATATTTTTGGTGGAAGCTGACAACAAGGATGTGTTGAATTACTAGGATTTGATGGTTTTCAGAGGAATCTAGTCAGTTTTAAAATATGTTCTCAGATTTTACTATAGAGACAGTTTAACCTTGACAGATCCCAAGATAATGATCTTTTAAGGGCATTATGTACTTAGCTGACACAAATAGCATATTTTAATTACAGTTAATAAGAGTCAGATTTTGTTTTGAATTCCATGATGTCAAACCTGGCATGCTCCTTTAAGGAGTTTGTATAAAGAGCACAAAAGTTTTTTTTCCTGTAACTCATCTCGACTTTTTTTGCTCATGTCAGTTTGACCTTGAGGAGAACATGGTGTCCTTTGAGGTCCTTTTTAAAGGGAAAAGTCCCACGCAGGGCCAACAATTCTTTCCCTAAAGAGACCTCTGTATCTTTAGCTGGTGAAAGCTGCTGGTCTACCACTGAGAGGCAGTATCCCTTGTCCTCTTTGTTTACAAAAAATACAGATACAACTGAGCTCTGATTCCAGAAGTATTCACCACCAGTACAGGAACTTTTTGTACCAGTGTTAAGAGTCTGCTGAAATAGGGTGTTAAACATAGAGCAGACCTGTACAAGCTTATATAAGGTCTGATCTTAGTTATTTAGACAGGATAAGAAACAAGGCTCCTGCAAGTAACTAGACAATGTGAATAACCCAATTGATTGCAGTAAGCATATTTATATATCACCCATTATTAAAGTGTCTGCAAATTTGGGCTATTACCCTATCAATTGTAACTATGTCAGTTAATTTATTACATTTGCCTGCCTGTAACATCTGGTGTTTTTTACCGATATCACGAGCTGTCCTTCAGATTCCATCAGCCTGTAATAGTTTTGCAGCTAGCTGTAAATATGCCAGCAGCCTTACTAGGATTTCACTAGATAGTTCGGTGGAATTAAGCAAACAAGGCTGATAACAGAGATTTTCCTACCATTGCTGTTCTAATGGATTGGGATTGACTACAAGGAGGCATTTAAAAAATCCACAAGGCTAAGTTTTTCCTACACACAGTGCCAGTCAAGTGCTTGTGGACAATAATTTCTTCGCCTGATCCATAAAGTGTGCCTACAAAATTCCCTGAGCTCAATAGGGATGTAAATTGAAGATAGATTTATACCTCCAAATAATTCTGATGGCAGCAACTTTGTTACAGAGTGTAAGGCAAAAAGGGACTGTTAAGAAGCATAGTCTGGTCACCTGCATAACACAGGCCAGTGAACCTCACCCAATAATTTATGCTTCAAGACCATAATTTGCTTTTGAGTTAGAGCATCTCTTTTAGAAAGATCTTCATTCGTACACTAAATGGAGGTGATATTATTACCTGTCTAGGTAAACTGTTCCAGTGATGAATAACCCTTACTGATAAGAGACTGCCTTATCTCTGGTCTGAATTTACATAGCTTCACTTCTCATGATTAGATTTCTCTGTCTTTTGCAGCTGAATATAAAAGCTCTCTATAATTTTTCCCTACAAAGACACTTGACCACTGTTAAGTAGCATCTTAACCTTTACTTGGAGAAGTTAATGGACCAAGTAGACATCTTTCAATACACAGCACGTCCTTATAGCCTAATTAATTTTGTAGTTCTCTGCATTTACTCTCATTTTTAATGCATCCTTTCTGAAACTTCATACCAAAAGGGGCCACATAATATCTACACCACCAAGATTTTCTCTTACTTTTGTATTTAGTGAGCAAACCCTCAGAACCCTCTGTCCTCATCAAACCATGAAAAATTACTAACAGAGAAGCTTTGTAACAGAGTAATTGAAAACACATAGGCAATTAAACATGCCTATAGATATCTTAGAACATAATTCCCACTGACAAGATGAAAATACCTGATGTAGTACAACTCTAATATGGGACATGACTCAGGATTCAGTTTGTTATCAAACAAAAATTTCTTGTAACTACCATTAACAGAAGCAAGAACAACTTCAAGTATTTTTAGAACATCCAATTTTATCTAAACTTCATATTTGGGTGCGTCATTTTTAGCTTTATTCTGCATTTTACGTCTGAGAACCTTAGAAAAATCCCCTTAAAAACAAAACCACAAACTTTTGTCATTTTGTTAATCCACTCTTACAAAGTCAGTTTTGAGAAGAAAGAAGTTGTTTGCCAGTAAAGTCTGTATTGTTGGAAAATAAATAAATATAAACAAGTAATTAGTTCTACTTGATGCTGTTTAGCAGTGGCATACAGTTAAAAAAGCCCTAAAACTTCTGAAAGCCTATGCGTGGGAACAAGCACTCTAAAGAGCACCCACTAACCCATTCCTTTGCTCGAGCCAGGATTTCTTCTGTATCTATGTCAAATTGTCTCCCAGGAAACTGAAGAAAGCAGTCCCTTCTCAACTCCCCACAGATTTGTGTACCCTATTTCCATTTTTTCTCCTCTCTGGTTCTTTTGGGGAGCCCAGTGATTTCTCTTCAGCTGTTTATACAGTGTGTGCCTATACTTGCAGTTATTTATATATACACATATATGTGGAAGTAATCCAGCTGAGCTGGCTTTTGCTGTTTTAAATGGGGAGGATTGGCTATGCAGAAAGCTTTCCTCTGGCCTGTGCATCAGTTCACTGCCTAGGCCAAGCCAGTTATTACACACAGCAACACTGCATGAGGCTCAGGGATCACTGAAAATTAGTTGCATGCATGAATCATTTCACAGAAGTAGGGAGACAAATCAACTCAAATTTTATAAAATATTTATTCTGACTGGTTAAAAACTATTTGAGACTTAGCTCTTTTTCACAGTTTGTAACTTAGACTTCAGGATCCAAGGTGAAAGCTTTAAGAAAAAAAACCCAAAACAGCTAGCACTAGAAAATCACTGAAGAGAAACTAAAGACATATTACAGCTGTGACACTCTTTCTGAATACCTTGGCTATCCAGATTCCTATTATACCCTGAACAGCTCTATCTTTTTAACTGCTTTACAGTCTTCATATAATATTACATGCCAGATGCATGGCCACCCAAGATGGTTACTGCTTTTATTGATAAGGCAATTACTAGAGCAAATGGGGTTAGGGGATTTCTGTTCTAAAACTGAAACAATATGAGATCAAGATCCAGGGCAAGTAAGTTCAAGGCTGTCATTAAAAATATGCATGACTTAATTACTAGCATTTACAGTTAGAAGTTAGGCACTCTGTGAAGATGGTATGTTTAATGAAACCTATGCCTCAGGCACCAGAGTTGGCAAGGCACTTTTTCATATTTCATGCACTGCACAATTACCACAGCTTTTGGGTTTCTGCTTTGGAGAGATACAGGGCAAAGCCCTGCTCTAGTAGGTGCCTCTGCCTTTCTCAAATACAGTTTCAGCACTGCTACTGGCAGCCCATTAGACATCTAGGGGAGGCTGTGATAGACCAGAACAAAAGAGACCTGACCCTACTCCCCAGCTGAGCAGGCCCTCTCAGCTCTGGGTGAAGAAACATAAGCATAAAAGTTACCCTGAAGGCCAGCACAGCACTAGGAACTGTGGTAGCAGCTAAATCATTAGCTGTTAGAGGTCTCCTTTCCATCATTCTTCTGCTATATTGTTAATTTCTCCCCTGTAGTTTTGAGCTTCATTTAACATTCACATTTCTTGGTGTCTTACACATTCATGCACAAAAAAAAATAAAGTAACATAGCCATATAAACCCCAAAATTGGGCAATTTCTACACGTTTTGAAATAAAAAGGCCAAACTCATCAATACAATTTTGTTCTTGGGACTAGAGGAGACCTACACCTGTTAGCAAGAGCAAATTTGTTCCTTGGTTGCTTCCTCCAAAATTTCTGTACAATTTCTTTTTAAAAAAAGAGCTTGTCTCATTAATATATACTGTGGGAAGCTGTATGGCAGCAACCAGAAAGAGCCATTGTTATGTTAAACTGGAAAAAATTAAGTCACTTTTAGTGTTTTCTAATGCTATAAATAATTAAGGCTTTACCTTAAAGTAATGCTTCCTCCAGATGCAACAGGGAAACCACCAGAAATCTGACTCATTACTGTGAGTTATAAATCACAGATTAAGTCTTGATGAAAGGAGCCACGGAACAGCCCACACAGCTGAGAGATATTTGATGGTATAAACAGCCATAACATTAGTAATTCCCTTCAACTTGATAAACTGAAGGGAATTTTTTCTGAATTACCATATTATACTCACGAGGTTAAGTAATGAAGGTTTCATTAGATTCATAGAATTATTTAGGTTGGAAAAAATCTTAGGATCATCAAGTCTAACTGTTAACATAGGACTGCCAAGTCCACCACTAAACCACATCCCAAAGTGCCACAGCTAAATGTCTTAATTACCTCCAGGGATAGGGACTCCACCACATCCCTAGGCAGCCTATTCTAGAGTTTAACTACCCTTCCCGAAAGGAAATTTTTCCTAATACCCAATCCAAACCTCCCCTGGTGCAACCTGAGGCCATTTCCTGTTGTTCTACCACTAGTTAAGGGGGAGAAGAGACTGATTCCCTTCTCACCTCTCTTTGGTAGCTGTAGACAGCTCCATGCTTCCTTCTATCCTCTATTTCTCCAGATCCCTCAGCTGCTCCTCATCAGGTTCATGCTCCAGACTCTTCCCCTGCTCCCTCACCTTTCTCTGGACATTCTCCCTCAAACACAGATATCCTGCCCTCAGCTTACCTGTAGTAAACCTTGTTCTATTTGAGACTTACAATTTCAGAGCTTATGTCTATTAATAATAAATAATTTTAAGGTTTCAGAGATGCTCTTATTTTTGAAACACTTCAGAATGCTCTTTAGAGTAAGTTTGTTAGTAGGTCAACACTATTTTTTTAAACTTTTTTCCTTTTCAAGAACAGTATTTTTTTTTTACACCTGTGATATATGTTTTTAAATGGACACACCTCAACCAAGAGCTGATGGCTTTAAAATCCTTTGCACTCTGAACTGAGTATGGAGGGATATAAAGCAAAATAAGCCAGAAACAACAAGAAATCTACAAAAAACACCCAATTCAATGTCTTTCCAGGAAGTATGGACAGTAATGGTAAAATTTGTTTCCCTAGGAGACGTCAATGTCACTGGTATTCCAAGCAAAAGACATTAAGATGTTTCTTACATGTGCCTCTCAATGAATACTAAATCCAAAGTATGGATATATATAATACTAGCTTTTAGATAGGAGGAGACCTTGAAAGGTCTCTGACTTACCTTTACTCACAGCTTTCCAGGTACTCTAGGACAAGTCTCCTTTGTTCTGGAAATAATTACTTGGTTCTCAGGCCACAACTGCTGCCCTCTCTAAAAGGGAAAAGATGTCTTAGTAACGAAGAGGAGATTTTTAACTTACCACATTTAAGAGAAGCACACCTATGATATTCTTCTAAACTACACAACAAAACTTTCCCAGACCTCCTCATCTCCCACATTGGCTACACTCTCACTCCAAGCCAAAAGCAGCCCCAGCTACTCCCAGAGCTCATTTTGTGCAGTGCCTGGGTGAAAGGAACGCTCCCAGAACAGCCGAGTGACTCCCAGAACAGCTGAATCTCATCACCCTTAACGAGCATAACTTCAGGGGGCTCCAAAGTGGACACAGGTGCAGAGGTTGGCACTTTTATCACAGCTGGGTGTGGTTAATTTAAGTGACAAACTGTAGATACACTTAAAGAAATGTTGCACATGATACAAAGCTTTTCACTTCATCACAGACAAAGCTGACTTTGACTCTGATACCTCCAGTTGTACTTGAGAGCTGTTTTATCTGGCAGAACATTTCACAGGTGCAATGTTTTGCACTGTAGTCAGCAGGATTGCATGACTCCTTGGATAATTAGTGAGAGGTGTTTTAGCAGGCCCAAACAAGGACCCAGGAAACTTAATACCTTCCAAGAAACTTCTTATTCATCTCCTAAGGATTATATACCAGAGCAAGGAGTGGTTGACCATGAGCAGAAACACCTGCCAACTGCCATTGTGAGGTTTCTGCAGAGCCAAATTAGAGACATACACAGTTAAAGTTAATTTCATTAGATTTTGGTGTTCAGAAAAGAATCATATGGGAAAAAATACTGGATTAAGAAGAGACAAATCATAAAGATGATACTATTGGCACTTTCCAGGCATACTTTGGATATTCATATAGTCATATGCAAAAGTTAGAAATCATTGTAATATACACGGTGCTTCTAGTAGGCATTGGTTAAACTATTAGGAGTTTTGAGAGAAGAATACTTCAGGTCATTACTTCTATAGTACTCTTTGTCATTGTTCAGCTCCAGTATGATTGTGCCAGAAATTGACTGAGGGACCTGTTGGAAAACAACAACCAATGTCAAGGAAAAGGGGGAAAAAAACCCCAAATCTTTGTAAAAGGTATGCAAGCAGTTAAGGACTGTTCTAACAAACCTCACTAGTTTCATATTGCCCAATAACCTCCTTCTTTCAATTACAGCCTCTGTCAACCTGCAGGGCTTTGGCATGGGCAGAGCATAGAGTGAGAAATCAATTCTGGACTTAGGAGGATAGAAACACACTCTCCCTCATTTCAGGATGGCCGCCTCTGACCTGTTCCACCTCAGGTTTTTGATGAAGCGGTCCAGACCAGTTTAGTTTGTGCCACCTGCTGAAGGCTCCATATTAGAGAGTCAGCATTTGTAGGAAGAGGTAATAGCCTTTATTAGAAGAACAGGGGAAAAAAAGAAAGCTGGGAAATGCAGAGTAAATGGCAGGCACTCAACCTGTCAGCCCATGGTAGACCATGCAAAACACAATGTCATACATGAAGATAGGCTGAGCGCCTGGAAATACATCTTTTGCAAGAATATAAATCTAATAAAAATGACTAATTCTGCCCACAGATCCTGCCTGTCTAATTCTCTTAGGCTATCATGGCTTCAGAAAAGATCCTACAAACATCTGGGAGCCACTGCTGGCAGGGACCGGTGAGTTCCAGCAAAACTGTTCCCTGCCAGGCCACCCTCTCATTTCCCAGCCAAAAATAAAAAGATGTGCTCCCTGGAAGAGTACTCTGAAGGGAGGCTAGCCATCATGTTTACCACAATTAAAGAGCAGGCTTGTAAAAAGTATGCTCTGGGATTATAAAAAAACAACCTTGCTACATCTATGTCTCTAGTTCAAAGATGCCAATCCTGCCTCCCTTTGCTGGAATAAGACTGATTTAGACCACAAGATACAGATTGTTACAGAAAAATTGCCAACTTCAGGACAAAGGGACAACAAAATATTCCTTTTAAAGAGGCAGGTAGAGCTTTCAGAGAAATGAATCAACCTTTCCCATTCACCCCTGACCTTTTACAGTATGTGAAAAGTCAGTCAATTAAAGAAAAAAAGAAACTTAAAAGACAAAAAAACCCCACTTTTCTTTTTCTTTTTTTTGACTAAACACCACAGCTGGATTTACTGAAATTATATTTGAAACCACTGGAAAATTGCTAGGGTGATAAAACAGCTTGTACCATAACCACCACTTTCATTCTGCTCTGTGGTTTAAAAATGCATCTGATTTACTGTCTAGCTTTTCTTGTCTGAAAAACGTAGCTATACAATCCTTAGTGGTTAAAACTATGGCTGAGTCATTCTACTTTGCCACAACAGACTTATCCTTCAGGAAGCTCCCACCACGCTGTCTGGGGAGTGATTGGACATGCTTTGGCTTCTGCACAACCATCCCATGGAAGGACACCATGTATATTTCCAAAGCTTGAAACTGTACAGGGAGTTCTCTGGAAACTAGAGACTAAAGAAAAGACTAAAAAATGTGTGCAAGGAGTGTCTAAACACAGTAATGGGAAATGCAGAAAATATTCCCCAGTTGTTAGACTCTTCCCATCAAAGACATCAGAGAGTGATCTGGACAACAGACTGCTTCCTGCACGCCTCAGCTCCTCAATCGGAAGCTCTCACAGAGAGAGGATTCACTGGCTGATTGTTCACATGGGAAGGAAGAACAGATGCAAGAGAGCAAGACTGGGAGAAACGAGAAGTGAAGACAAGATCAAAGGAGATTAAATGGGTTGGAGTAAGGTGGAGAGGCAGAAAGTCTGCCAAATAAACCCCCTATAAGAAGAGCACTTTTAATTGTGTTCCACTTTTCTGCTCACCAATACTGCCTGATCATCCCATGCAAATCCAGTAGATTCTGTTACTTCCCCCTTTTCTGTCAACACAAGATAGAAAAATGCCACTGGTGGGGGAAGTATGGCCCAATAGACTCGCCAGGTTTTCATTGTGTTTGCCACCCAAGAATGAAGATCCTGCTTTCCTCCCATGAGCAGGAATTTCTCCCTTCCCCAGCAAATTTTATAAGTCTGCCCCAAAAGTCAGCATCCCCCTCACTAACTTCTTGGCACTAATTGGTTTATTATGGGAGAAGATGCTAAACAGGTGTTGATAGTCAGGCAAAAGAAAACAACCAAATCAAACTAAATATTTAAAACAACCCTGTGATAAAGCCTGTGCTTTGGCTTTCATATCTCCACAGTAATCATAGCAGATCTTACTGAAAGTAGAGGTTCAGATATGATACAGTCTTAAATAATCAGAGGCAAAAAAATTTAGCAGGCTGTGTTGTCAGCTCATAAGACATTACATTAAATGCAACATGTTTACTACAGCCCTCAAAGGTACATTAAGTAAAAAGGTCTATTTTTTTACTCTGCAAAACTTATCCCAAGTTTATTTCATTTCACTTGGGAGTCTGGGTTGCACTGGATTTAAGTGACTTCTTTCTCATCTGTGCTCAGTGAAGGAGGGAGTTAGAGCCTGTGCAAAAGAAAAGCCAGGTTTATTTATTTAGTAGCATGTTCTCACTGCATATTGGGATCTCAGAGTGCACAGATGCTTCGTGGCTGGGTAAAGCTACTCTCAGCAGGTGGATGTAGATGATTCCAGGGGCTCCTGGAAGGTAAAATTTGTGTAGCACAGGAAAGGAAAGAAGCCTGGGACTCTGTGCTGGCACAGCAGTGTAGCAGCACTAACAGCCAGGGTTTAAATGCAATTTAAACACAACATCTTGTCCTGGGCCAAAATTGTGCAGAAGTGACGTGGAGAAATTTTTCACTTCGTGACTGCCCCCTGAACAATACAAGCGACAGAAAATATAACCAAAAAGAACTGCTCCAAAATACTGATAATGCCTTAAGCATCTGTCATCTCCAAACACAAAGCCCAACCTTTATCACAGCATAAGTCTGCAGATTCTTTGTTAGCATAAAAATCAAAAGATGAGGTAATTTTTTTCCTAAGTAAACTTTTAACAAAAATTTATCACCAGTATTTTTGTTTCCAAGTGCAGGCAGCACCCGTGGTTACATTGGATACTTTTGTGGCTAACCCTGGTAAATGCTGCAGTTCTAATAGCAGGTTCCATAAACAGCACACACAATTGTGAAAGACTTTTCCCAAATATTTTTCTAATAGCACCTTTTTTATCCTGAAGACCACAGGTGACTGGAGCACTTTGTTTTTAGCTCCATGATGTAAGTGTTGGTCAAGGGCTGATAGGAAAAGTGCCAGGTAACCAACCTTGCCAGGGAGGGGCTTCTCTGTCACGCTCAGATTTTTCCCCTGGATTTTGAAAACTCTCAGAGTATGCAAGTTGAAACATGAAAATGTCATATTATATTTTTTTTAAACCAAAATAGAGATGTTGTTTTCTATTCTAGATGTGTATTAGGCTGTCAGATATCCACCCATAAGATATAATAGCAGCACTACATGCAGTCTGTTATTACAATCTAAAGATTGTACTGTCATGACAATATGAAGGCAGCACACTTGGTTAGACACAAAGTCTTAATGCTATCATTTCCTGATTTTTGAGTGCATAATGATGCATTGAAATTTTCTTAATGCAGAATTTTTAGTTAGCATCTTTTTAAGCCTTAGTATTCTGTGAATGTAGTCATTCCAGCATAACACTGATAATATTTTAGATTCTTTGAATTTATAAATATTCAGGCTTACATAGGTAAAGAAAAGACTAGCTCCTCACTTTTTCTCTTCCCTCATGTACTCTTCAAAATACTTTATTAACAGCACATATAAGAATAGGCATTTATAATAGAAAAAAACCGGCCTTGATAAAAGTTAAGTGTACACAAGAAGAAACATTCAGTAAGTCCCTAAGGAACTCAATAGTTTCATCTACAATAAATATTTTTCAGGAAAAATCTAACTCTATTTTCTTTGTTGCAGTTCATATTCAGTTTTGTTCCTGTGAGCCAGGTGGTACATAAAGATGCGAAAATCAGATTTTTCAGATAAGCCACAAAATAATAGGGCTCTGGCAGATGGATTATCACAAACCCAGGAAAAAGACTACTCAGAAAAAAAAGACTCAGAACTAAACTGCTGATTATTTTTGAGATCTGATGCCAGGGTAATATTGGTATTCAACTATCCTCTGGAGCTCAGGAATCCACGTGTACTCTGGGATCAATCAGGTCTAGTATAATTAAAAGCAAACTGTGGAAGGCATCCAAAGCAGGCCTCAGTTGCTGTAGACTTTTCTTGGACCAGATTTCTGCTCTGTACCCATCAGCTTCATGAAGCTTCTATGAAAATTTGACTGTGATATCAAATCCATCCCAACATTTAATCTGTGGAAATTGAGTGCATCCTAAAGCTCAAGCAAAGAGGTGCAATGCCACCATTTCTCAGAAATTGAGACTTTGGCTTTGTAGTACCACTTTTGCAGAGCAGGTTTAACAAAACTGCTAAGGGGAAGTGTAAGCAAATGCAGTTCTTCATCATCCTAACACAAACACATACCCATCAAAACTATATATGTATATATAAATATATACACAACTATTTTTATGAATCTGACATAATTTAACAAAACTTCAGTTTCTGAAGCAAGTCAGTGTTCAGTGTTCCATAAATAGCAATAACCAGACTAAACTGCCTGGAAAAGTCTCCAGATCAGCAAACCTCCTCCCACCCGCAGATTTTTTGGTCATTCTTGGATTGCTGGGATTTAGGTATTGGTTCTGTTTCACCAACTAAAATTTCTGATGGTTAGGCTACATATTGCTGAGGACTGAAAATTAAATAAGAAAAGGTAGTTTTTGTTAACCGTGACAAAATTTCAGTAAAATTGTAACCAAAAATAAAAGCTTCACACATATCTCACTTTCATAATTTCCTTTTGTATTTTTGATATTCCTCAGTCATTTAATAGGTGTTAGACTTACAATGATCTGGAAGATTTTGAGGAAGTAAACTCTCCTGTGACCCACACAGTAAATGTAATTGCATATAATTTTTCTCTCTCTCTTTTTTTTTTTAATGTGCTATGTTCATCTTTAACAGAAAACTAGTAAAACTTAAAGAATACTTATCCACTTTGTGAAGGCTCACAAAATTGATCACTATTTTAAAATCACTATGTGTTTTTTTATTTTTCTTAAAATGCATCTTTGTTGAGTAATAATATCTGCCTTGCAACCTTAAAGTATTTTAGTGGTAATATTTAGTGCATTTTATATAAAAATATCATTGTATCTACAGCTTCATGTGGTCTCTGTAAAACTCAATGATCTTAAGGAAAGGGATTAGTAGATTGAATTTTGTATTGATTTTTTTTTAATTACACTGTTAAACTTTTTCTTTTTTTTTTTCCTGAGGACACATATAGTTCACCCAACTTGCCTTAGTTTATTTCCATACATGTCCTCACATTTGCTCTGTTGCATAAAAAATGACTGCACATATTTGTGTGACTTATAGCCCACAAAGATAAGAAATTACTTTTGTCCAATTCTTGAAATTACAGTATTGGTTAGAATGATGCAATACTTGATTACCTGTTTGTATATTAGATGTTAAAAATTCATTAACAAATACAGAAATAGTTATACAATAGAGCATGAAGTTTCTGCACCTTTTTCCTAATTAACTAGCAGCTTCTAAAATTAAGCAGAAAAATTTATATGAGCCATGTCTTAGCTCAAAATTAAATTTTTTAATGATTTTTTAATTTTAAATTGCAGTATCCTAAGACTCTGCTCCTAGTCATTCAGAAGAGAGTTTCCATTAGATCCAGTGCTGTATGAAAATTTTAAACCACAGTAGCATAGGTAAAAGGAAGTAATTTGGTGACTGAATTTGTGTTTAAACAGATTCATTCATTAATCCTTTTAATTTGAGATTAAAATTCTCTGCATTATGAGAACCAAATCTTGAAAGCTCTGCCCTCAGGAATTCATCTACTCCCCTCCTTTTCTTAATCCCTTAGTATGCTGAAAAGAAAGAGAGAGGGGAGGTGAAATAACAAGCCTGAAAATAGGATATAATACCCTTATGGTAAGGGAAGAATAAAAACAAGGAGAACACTACTAGTCAGGGATATCTTTCACTGCAGGAACATAAAACCCCCTAACTGAAAGAGAGAACATGAAGAGAGGTTGATGTTGACAAAGAAAAGGTGGTGGCATTGTATCCCATATTTTGTCCTCCCTGAAACAGTGCCTTCAACAGATATTTTCAGAGAAGACATTGGCTGGCCACAGACTTCACTCAAGATGAGATTTTCCTGTTTCTCCAAGAACATTGGGAAATCTTTCCCAATAAATACATAGCCACGATTTACATTAATTTGCTTAAGGCAGAATTTACTATTTCCAGAGAAAAATATTATAAAATTCAATGTAAAATAACTGCTTGACACGAATCTCCAATCCAAATTACGCTCAAAAAAAAAAAAAAAAAAGACAATTGGATTCTTCCTTCTCAAAGATGCTCACCAGATCCAGAGTAGCTCCTTACGTGCTTGCAGTGCTCCGTGGCTTTGTCCACAACCTAGAGATAAGAGATGAGAACAATATCTAGTCACATCTTAAGTCTCCATGAAATCAGGAAAGCTCACGTTCTTATTGTAATTTCTGTTTTGAAGCATCAGCCCAAGTGTTACTACTGAGAAAGGTGCAGGGTGTTTTGTCAGCACAGAATTCCATGACTCAAGCACAGACTGTCCAGTAACCAGGCATGGACAAACCAACAGGACAGCAACACTGGATTAGTTTTGAGTGTTTGCATTTGAAACATTTCAGGAAGAATGAAAAATCATTTATTTCGGCACGTTTAAATAATAGTTTTCCAGGTGCTGAATGAAAAAGTAGAACGCCATCTTGTTATATCTTTGTGACTAATAAAATTGGACAAAACATTCTTCTAAATATTGTATAGTAATCTGACAACAAGTATAAAGGAAGTGAAAGGGTTTTGATTTCAAACAATAGAATTTAAGCAAGCTCAAGTTTAAATGCCTTGATGTTAACACTTGAAACTATTCAACTCAAAGTACTTTTGGCAGATGGAACTCTTTATTTAATAGCAAAACCCAACATGATTAATCTTGGATTTAAGTGTTATTTAACTCCAAAGTGTTTAAAATGCTGAAGTCAAATATTGTAACCATAGCTAATCTAAAAACAAATGAGGATATTGCAATATGGTTCAAGCCAAGGAGGGAAGCGGAATGCTAAACAACATCTGGGAGCAGAACAGCCATTTAAAGAAGCAGATTTTCTAAAGGAGACTAGCTAGGCAAGATAAACAAGTACATTCACCTGCAACAGAATAACGGAGTTCTACACAGTACCCAGTGTGTCAAATACTGTAAGTGAGGGGCAAGAGACAAAATCCCCTTCAGAGCTGTGATCTACAGTCAAATACAAACGTTGAAATGATAATTAATATTTGTTTCAAGCTCTTGATATCATCCTAGTGCATCGTGGGCTACATAAACTGCAATACTCTCTCTAAAAGTGTCTAAAAGCAGAATAAAGGATTGTCAGCTACACATCTTTTTTTTTTTCTTCTTGCACAACCTGGATGGAAATAGATGTGCTTCCTTTTTCTCCTGATGGGAAAAGTTATTGCTACAAAGTACCAATATACTCTACTGAAATAGAAATACTGCTTAAGAAATCATTATTTTAGTCAATCACCAAAATTTTTCATTTAAAATTGCAGGCAGATCAAACTCATACCTGCTGGGCAGGAGAGCAGGCACACTTAGACAAATGTGTACGTGCCATAATTCTTCCTGAACTTCTCAAGCAGAGTTTGAGCTGTTATTGAGGTCCAAGGACTTCTTATTCATTTGGAAAGTGTCAGGTAAGTATCAGTTCCAATGAATCAATGAAATTAATCCCAGAATAGGGAGCAAATCAAAAAGACCAAAAAGGATCAAGACCTTTAAATCAAGGTATTTTAGATAAAAAGTACACATATTCATATTAATACCTTGCCATTCATGGAGAGAAGAGCATTGTTATTAAGATGGTGCATGCTGTTTTCATAACTATCATTGGCAGAAACATTCAGGCTGCGCCATTTAATTTAATTTTATTTTTTTTTTTTACTGTACCAGATGGAGTGCTGGTGTCACTGTCCAGTTCTTTTCTTCTCTCATATCTTAACAGTATCTTTAGATATCATGAATGCTAAAATCACTGTTAGGAGGAAATGGGATTGAATATAACAAATTTCTTCCCACCTCCAAGAAGGAAATTTCTATGGAAAGAAAAGTAGGGGAGTGATACATAATGAGAAAGGTGACAGAAGTCAAAGGAAGATAAACCAGAGGAAAGATAAGGAGGAAAAAACAGGGATAAGTGGAAAAAACAGGGATTGATTAACAAGAGTCATTTCACTAGACAGCTGTCAGATTTGAATACAGTACTGACTGTGAAGTTCCACTAGAGATTACAGCCCTTGTAGGCAGCCTCCTTCATCCTGAAACATTGACAATCCTGTGTCCAGGATTGGACAATCAGAGCTGCACCTGCCCTAGGCACAATGCTCCATCTCACCACAAAACACTCCCTGTGTGTTGCTTCAAAATCCCCATGCAATGTTGGACAAAAATCCAGTGAATGTCTTCACTAGAATAGCTGAGAAAAATCACATGCATTCCTTCAAAAGAGTACAGAGTTTTGAAAGATTTCTTCCTTCTAGGAGGGGCAAAAAACTTAGAAATGTGGCTTTTCCTCCTTTATTGACAAGGAATTCTAGGAAAAAAGGGGACTGTTTTGGAAGAATAATAATGAATTTTCCTGCTGTCTATATGAAAGGATCTTGGGAATTTCACAGGAATAAAATTGACCTGAACACAGCCTAGGCTGACAGAGAGAATCCAAGCTCCCAGAAGTTTTTTACCTCCCTTAGCTGACTGCTTCAATGGCAGTGAGACTGCAGAGCACTCAGCATCTTCATCTCCCTGTAAGATATCCACAGGAAAAGAGTGTCTCAGTTTCATTTTCTCTCTTCAGGCAAAGTTTTCCTGAGGGGAAAATATTTTCTTTCCTACAAAACCATATTTTTTGCATGGAAAAAAAATAGGTCATTTCACCCAAAGAGGCATTTCATTTCAGAGAATTTCCATGACAGAAGAGATCCATATGATTTTATCATCTGAAAAAATTGATTTCACAGTAAATTATTTTAAAATATTTGCTGGGAACAGATTATTAGCTCTTGGGAAATCAAGAGCTTTTCTATTTAGATCTTCAAAACTTAAGTTTTAAATAAATCTAACCTCTTCCAAAGGAATAACTCTTAAAAATAGGTTTCCTCTTTTTTTGAAGTTACTGTTCTTTCCCATCTCTAATGTTTCTTCCAATACCCCAGTACAACGGGATAGTCAAAAAATCCTCAAGTTCATATGGTGAAGTGCTCTCAGTGTCTTAAAATGCAGAGATATTTTGATTGTCTCTTGTGATTCCTGGGAAAGATTCAAGTCATCAGCTGGCAGATTCAGTTACTGAGCACACAGAGTCAGTGAAATCTCACATCTCAGGCATGACACAAGAACTGGGAAGGACAAAGTAATTTAAGATTAGATGGGACCTCCACCCTTCAGAGGTTCACACGGTACAAGAAGCAGCATAACCACATAAACCCCCTGTACCCTCCTCACATCACGTGGTGAATCAAGTTCAAGAGGCCTCTAACTTTAATAACTCTGCCTTCTTGCTCCATCTTACCAAATTGATCCTTTGATCTCCATGCACCAAACCAAAGTCTTTGTTCTCACACAATGCATCCCTTCCCAAAACCTGGCTGGAACCTCAGGGGCCCAGACTATTTTTTGAGACTCCCTGTTATCTATTGCAGTCATTTGGCCAGCACGTTCAAGAACTACAATTAACACCTAAAACAAGCTTTGTGTCAGTGTTGGTTTGGGCCATTATTATTCCTTCATTCTCTTTTAGATCTGTTCTTGAAGAGGAAAAAGATGAACAGAAGTCCAGTGCTGCCTTGTAAGAATTCTGGCAGAGAGGTGTGAGTTAAAGTCCTGGTAACTAGAAACTCTCACACCCATAATGATCCTCAAGGTACTTAGGGCTTAGCTAGCAATGCCTTTAAATATCAGCTTCATACAAACCATCAATTGAGTAATAGATCTCTGGATATATGTGCACCTGGAAAATTTTAACAACTCTCACACATGATGCATTTTGAAGCTGAAATTTGCTTTGTGGAGGAAACTTCATTCTCTAAGGTAAGGAGCATTGCAGACCCAGCTGAGGTACTGCAGACAGGATGAATTCAGCCTGTTCAAGTCAAAAAGAATTGCTCACACAGTATGTTCAGGAATGACGAGATAGTCACACAATAAATGGGGTAACCATGAATGTAGATCATTGGAATGTGATGCCAAGTGACTGTTGCTAGTTCTGTGACAATTTATGACACACTTAACCTGTCTCAGACCCAGAGGCCTGTAAACTCCTTGCAAAGCTGGTTTCTGCATTACTTTTTGCAATAGCACAATGGGTGATGAATATTTGCTCATGTTTACAGCAGAACCTGCACCCATATTCTCACTCACATACACTTGGGGTAAATCCACAGCATCCAACTTGGTATTCAAATACAGAATTTACCAGACTTCAGAACCAATGGGTATGTAAAATGTAAATAAAACCAGCAGTATTTTGCTTTGTTGTAGACATCACTCCTTTCGAACTTCAATTGTACTTCTGTTATTTCAAATTTTTTTTTCTTGCCATGAAATATAATATTTTTTTTGTTATAATTTTTGGAGATACTGTGTGTATATTGCATTTTAATTACAGTTTCAAGGTACTTGCTAACCTACAATTAGCACAATGTTAAGCTGAAGGGCTGCCTTGGTTGGGTCCAAAATAACCTAGTAATTTTCTCCTTATTCTCAGCTTTCTAAGCTTTAAGGCTCCAGATTGTTTGATTCCCATTTGGATTTTTAGCCCATCGTGAACTTGACACAGTTGCTAAGATACATATCAGTCTGCACCGTGTTGATACAATATTATTTAAACACTTTAAAGGGCAGCCTAACAGTTCTCTGTAAACACAAAACTCTACCATAAACTGTTCTCCGCAGAAGCAAGCAGCCTGACACAAAAATTAAACCCAGGGTATTTCAGAGATTACTGTGGAAGCACTCATGAGCACCTGCCCACCACCACGGCAGTCGTGGCCACCCTGGTCCGGCTTCAATGAACACACAGGTCCTTTGGCCAATGCCTGCAGCAGCCACAGCCTCAGCTCGCTGTCGTGCCAGGCTCCTCTGCTGCTGCTGCTGGCACAAGTGTGCAGGGCGTTTGATTTGATGGTGGCAGCCCAGGGCCAACGGCTGTTTCCAGGCCTACCGCAGTACCCTGCCCGAAATCAATCTGACCAGGAGCCCTGCTCATGACCAAAGGTCTTGACACACTGCAAAATGTTAAAATAAAAAAAAAAATAAAATAAAATTAGAAGCTTACCCCTTTACAAAGAAGGGCCAGAGAGTCAGTCGGCAGAAAATACAGGCCAAAGTCATGATGCTGCTCCAGTAACTGATGTTTGTATTCCACGTTACTTTGTTAGCTTGAACAACAACTGTCAGGAAAAATGGTTAAAGCCTTTCTCAGATGATGCTAAAAAGTCTTCCCTGAAACACAAAGGAACCCTTTCCCAGAGCTAAGCCTTGATGTCGATGTTTTCTCGGCGGTCTCTGGCGCTCGGCCTGTGAGCCGTGTCCCCTGACGGGACGGCCAAGGCCGCTTCCCTCCGAGGTGGGCCGTGAGGGGAGCGTCTGCCAGCGCCCTGGCACATGCAGTAACACAGCACAACCTCACAGCAACAGCTTCATCTTAACCCCTGGGGCACAACCTGACATCTCCCATGACATTTCCAACCCTCTGAAGATAGTCAGGAACATTTTATGTAAATATTTCTGTCGGGACCCAAGACCCAGAGATCACGTCTCATGCTGTGTGTTTACACCATTGTCCTTGTGCAATCATCCGCCGCACCATGTTTGCACTGGCAATAATGGGCCAAGTTTTCAAAACCAGAGAAAACTTTCCTAAAGCTCTATATTGTTTTCTGAGTAAAAATATTTGTATCTACACTATACCTTGATTCCACAGTATCACAGTCTTGAGGACAGTTTCACGAGAGCCATGTATCAATATGGGTGATGGAGGGGCAAAAAACACCTGAAAATTCTTTCCCACTTAGTTAATCCCTACTGGGTTTATTTTTTTTTTTTTTTTTATTTAAACTAATTAATCTGAATATCTTGGGTCAGCCTTAAATTTTAACAGTGTCTTTGGTTGTTTTCCTGTACTACAGGTACAATAGTGGTAAATGTTCACCTTCTCCCTTCTAGTTTTACTTCCTCCACTAAAGCATATTCAGTCTGTTCATTATTTCACATTTTTTGGGTCTGGCTACAAACTCTTCAGTATCATGACTTCTCTCTTCTATGGTGGCTCAAATTGCTGCATCAGCTTTTCTTCTGCCCGATTTTGTCCTTTTCTAAATATTCCTGTTAATCACTTCAACTATTAAGTTTCCAATTATAAAATGAGTAAAAGCAGAACAGGAGGGGTGCAGGTAACAATCCAAATCTTCTGCAAAGTCCAAAGCAACAGAGCTTTCTCTTGAAGAAAAATGATTTCTACCTTACAGAATTGGCCAGAACACACAGCATTTCTTTTTTTGCCTCAGTTTTTAGTCACATCATTTTGTGTGGTCACAGAGACAACCACTTCTCATGAATCTGAGGGCTTGTTTTAGGGTTTTCTTGATATTCATGTCGGCCTTTGACATGATGCCCACAGCCAGCTCTTCTGAAAGACCACACTGTGGCCACTGTCCTGGTGTTTATGTGTCAATGTCCTGCACTCCTGATTCAAATCATCATTTTTCAGATTTTTTTGTTTTGTGGATCATGTAATCATTTTTCAAGTTGTTTCCAAAAGAAACAAGGTTTCTAGTCTTTCCTGTTCCAAGGTCCTAAACTTGAGTAACAGCACCAAAAATGGTTATTTTTTCTTCAATTTTTTATGAATATGTTAAACCTGCTTAATGGTAAAAATCATTCCAAAATGGAAGAAAAACCCCAACATTACACTAGCAAAATTAATCTTAGGGCACACCAACATTCAAAAAATGCTTCATATTTTTAAACAAAACTAGAATTTTAACATATTTTTCTATTAAAATAAAAGTCTCTAGGAAAAAATACTTCAATTTCAAATTTTCTAATCAACTGTACTTCCTGTTCTTTACATTTATCTTTCTGATTTGTCCTACCATTTATAATACACAAAGAAGTTTGTTCCTCTTTCTCCTGTGAAAATGGAAAGCAATCCGATTAATATTTTCCCCAAAGCTGGGCCTGAGTGTTGCAGTAATGTGAGACCACAATTTGCCATGCTACTGCTAATCCTGCCACACAGACAGATGTGAACATCCTTCCTGCACAGCCATCAGAGAGTACCAGCCTGAAAGTCACCTTCAAGCACACAGTGAGTGTTCTGGGCCACCAGTCCAAGAGATGGAGTCAATTCCTTACACTCTCCACATGCTTAGCAGAAGAAGAGAGAACAGAAATTATTCTTTAGTCCTACTCTGATCCCATGAAATTTGGAAACCCAAGTAACTGAAGGCTTGTGAAGATACAAGATATTCCAGTTAGCACATTCTAGGATTTGTGTCATATTATTTCATGTTTGGGAGTAAATATTTTCACTAATTTTAAAACAAAAACAAACCAAAGCATGGGTTTAAGATAGAATCCTTGGACTGTCTGTTTTAAGATCCGTGCTTGGATGAATACTGTACTAAGCTTACTTTTTTCACTCCAAATTCAAAACTGCTAAGTGTCCCCACATGTTCTTAGGCCACAGTGACAGTCTCTAGTTAGGACTTATGAGGACGGCTATAATGTAAGAAAAATCAATATTGTTATTTTAAAGTGTTCAGCCATGAAAGAACAATCAACGGTTGAAAAGACCAGGAACAATCGATTTCAATGAGCAGTTCATACTGGGTAACAAGACAGCACAGAGATAGATAAAGATTGACTGATAGGAGAGAATATTTAAAGCATTAATTAGATACACTAGAGCTTAATGCCCCTCAGAAGAGTTTTTAAAAGAAGACACCATCTTAAAGTTTCACATTCTATTGCAGAATTACATCCATCAAATAGCACTTGACAACTGTGACATTGAAAACTCTTTTCTTTTAAAACAATAATAATTTGTTAAGCTAAAGCATCCACTGCTGTTTGAATTCTGTGGCAGCATATAATGTCATTTCTTAAACTCTCTAGAGGAAAGTTCCTCACATGTCTAAGTAAATAACTGCCACAATCTATGGCAAAGTAAATGACATCTTCAGATTGGGATTCCAAGCTGGAGCTGTCATAACATAGTAAGAGACTGTCTTAATGTGATGGCCCTGAATGCCAAACTGGCACATGACCTGGTTTTCTTGTTCTTCTGTTGGAGCACTTGGAGTCAGGTACCCATTTTGGTTTTAAGGTGTACATATATACATGAATGGGTATATGATATGCTCATTCCTTGTCATAGAAAACTAATTTATCCCTTATTTCAAAGGTTTATGGGAGAGTGTTGGGAGAATAAAAACAAGACTTACTACTCCAAAACCCAGCACAAAAGACCCACAGCAAACCAGTTAATAGCAGGATTGTGGAGAGCATCTGAATCTTTGACAGTATCAGACAGCCACTAACAGTCTACCCAAAGATAAATCAAAGTTGTATAAAATATTTTTGGTCCAGAGTAAAACTGAGTACATGCCTATGCTAGAACAGCAGTAAATGTACCATGAATTATTCTTCTTGGCTGCATTATCTGGTGCTCTTCAGTCAAGATAAAGTTTGAAGGACAAAGAACACTTTACCACAAACAAAAATCCAAGTCAGCATTTTGTCCAATTTCCTATTAATTTGTCAAGGAAACAGTATAAAACTTTCCTAAAACATGCCTTGAACTAGCAGAATATGTACACTAAGTGCTATGTTTCACCACCGTGAGACACTAAACAATCTTTCCCTTCCTTAAACCTACTAACCTCACTTGGCAGAACTCTCATTTATCTTGTGGACATACTGAGAAAGAAATACCTGAGTGAAAAGCACTACGTATTCATTCTTTGTCAGAGAGGGAAGGACAGAAAGGTGATTTATATGTTGTAGAACCCTGTTAACATCAGCAATAGTATCTCTGGGGAAATTAAATAGGCAGTAAGAAAACTTTCTTATGGAAGCAAACAAAGTATGAACTCAAATTTGCTTTTCTATTGGATTAAAACTTGTCAGAACTGGAAATTTATTTGTGCTTGAATTTCTGAAACAGATGGAAAATAAAAGAATATGAAATTTTGGCAAAAATAAAAAAAAAAAATGAGAATCAGACATGTTACTTAGTTCATTTCAAACCCTGCTATTATGAAGGGCTTTCAGCATTTCTTTCAGCCATTGATTCAGAGTATTAATTCAGACAGTGCACTGGAGATTTGTACTTCTGTGTGTGTCTACAAAAATAGACATAAGTGATGAAACAGAGAGGAGCTTCCCAGGATAAATGAAACAGCAGCCAAAGTACAAGGAAAAACTCATGATAACTGGTCAAATTCACTGCTCCTGTCAGTCCACAGCAGTAAATCCCAGGCACAAATGCTGGCAGGATCATTCCAGCACCCTGTTTGCAAGGGCTCGCAGCAATGTCCTGGTCACACCTGAAGGCACACCCACAGGGGTGGGCAGTGCCAGGGCTGCCCCGATGACAAGCCTGGCTGGGTTTTCCCTCAAAGGCCTTTCTGTAGGTCTGCAAACCCCAGGGAGTGTTGCCAGGTGCACTGCAAAGGGCATTGAGTGGCTCAGGTGAGCTTAAATGACCCTTTCAGGTGCTGATTTTTAATCCTTTGTCCCTGTGTGCAGTACTGCAGGTTTTCCCCTGCTGGCTGCTGCTGCACAAGGAGTAGAAATCTGTTTTTTATTGAGGCTGATGGCATTGCTTGCAACCTTGTGTACCCTGAATAGGTTGGATCCTCGTTAGTTTCAGAATTTATCCTCTTATTTGGAAGTACCACCAAATTAGATGCCTTTTAGGAAGCTAGGCCAGATGTTCTGTCACCATGGCCAGGGATGGCCAAAGCCTGGGGGAGAAGTCTTACCCATGGTGAGTGTGGAAATTGCAAGCGGCACAGTTCAGAGAATAAAGGAACACTCTCAGGTAGTGCCTAGTCCATGAAACACAGACCCCAGGGAGTAACTTATCCTGTCAGCTGATTCCATCTACAACATGTGCCACCACATCCCACACACAGAGGAAGAGCCAGGGAAAGAAGGTGTGGGCTTCTTGGATGGGCCGCATAGTTCAGCAGAAACTGAGACAAAATTCTCAAATGAGTGTAAAAACCAGGCAGAAATTGAATGTCATTGCCTGCTTGGCCAAGGACATCCTAGCCTCTTTGAACTTAATAAATAAACACACAAGCCATTCAGTTGTTGTGTTTACAAGAACAGTAAAAAAGCCCTGAAGAACTTGGGAAAGAATAGAGCTCTTTGGTAGGAGTTGGATTCCACAGGAGTTAATTTGAATTTCCCCAGCCAGCTGGAGCCTGGGGAAAGCTGATTTTCCATTGCCCTACACCTTGTAGAATCATTTACACTTCTCAAGTGGATATAAAACCACGCTACAGACACTAACAACACCATTTAACACCCACTTTGCGGAGGTGTTAACGTCCAAAGAAAGTATAAGGTCATGGAGAGCAGGACCGAGGGATTCAATGGGGAGCTGAGGAAGTGCGGGCTGCGCTCTCCCCCCGGGCTGACACTCGAGCAGCTTTCCCTGCTTCCCGAACACGGCAAGCTGCCATGATCCCCTAGAACCGGCCACTGGAGGCTCCTCCTGGTGGGTGTCACTTGTGCGAGGGAAAGGGACCCTGCCTGGCTCCCTGCAGGGTCGCTGTGACTGGCCTTGCTGCCCCAGGACACCCTCATGACCGAGGCTGAAGCTCAGTGTTTCCCACCACATTCCTCTTTCCCCAGCCCTCTGTAAAACTTGCTATGTATAAACCAAGAACAGCGTTGATTAATGCTACCTTCTAAAATAAAATCATTGGTGGTTCATCCTCCTGCTCTCCTTGTATGTTTTCATGAGGGTTAAGAGAGCACAGAGCTGGCTTAGAAGAGGGGAGGTAGAGAACATTAATGGGGAAAAAAAAAATGACAGGAACTCTTGTATCTACAAATATATTTCCCAAAGCACACCATGAAAGAAAGGATTGAGACAGAAAGAGAGGAGGAGACAAAAGAAGATGAAAATATACCACAGGTGGGGAAAACACTGAAACCACCAACCATCCTGGTGCCAAAAATCATTTAAAAGGTGACAGATGTGTAACCTTGTTTTAAAGGGAAAAAAAAAGCACCATAAAAGAGATGTTGGCAGGTTTAGAAAATAAATGCGAAATATGTTCAGTCTTGCCTTTGAGCAGTGTTTCTTTTCAGTTGTCTTCTGGTTTTGTAAATTTTATTTGGTTTCCTGCAGTTCCCTTGCCAGATCTGTGAGTGCTGGCCATAGATCTGAGAGATGTTGGCCCATCTTCCCTCTAAGGGCTGCTTGACTTCCCTGCTGTGCCCAGGGCAGGTTACTTGTTCCCCAGCAAGACAAGCCCCTCTGTGCTTTAATTGCTTCTCAGCCACTCTGGCACCAGCTGAGGTCACTCCGAGTGACTGCAGGGGACAAACAGCAACAACTCCAGCCAGCGGTATTGTGATGGCTTTCAAAATGCAAAAGGAGCAGAGACCCAAGACAGAGCACTGCAGGCACCTTTCCACTTCTAAATAAACTTAGAGAAAATACAAGTGTAAAAGTCAACTGTTGCTTTTTATGGTCTTGTCTCCTTTTAATTTAAACCTCTTCTGTTTAAAAAACAGGGGTATATAAAAAGTGTTTCTGCGCTGGCAAAGAAAGAGAATGCACATATTTCAAATAGGAAAATGTCTGATTTTGCCCCATATTTATGCTCCCTGAAGCATTTGGCAATGCTTCCATTTAATTCCTTCTCTGTTCAGGTGCTGCTGTGGTCAGGTCGGAAGTGGTCATGCATGTCATGCTGGGTAAGGTGAATGTTGGAAGTCACCATTGCAAGCCCTTAGAAATGAGCTAGGATACAGGACTTTGTGAACCACACTGCCAAAGAGCACAGACATGAATCTGACAAATGGGCAAATTATTTTTTCCTCTTTTAGGGCTGGAGAAATCCCTGTAAAACAGTGTTACTTTCTAGTCATCCATATGGGGTCTTCATACAAAACATAGAGC
The DNA here is from genome assembly GCF_017590055.1 of Onychostruthus taczanowskii. Classification (NCBI taxonomy): domain Eukaryota; kingdom Metazoa; phylum Chordata; class Aves; order Passeriformes; family Passeridae; genus Onychostruthus; species Onychostruthus taczanowskii. The sequence goes on from NW_024502014.1 coordinate 4,568,183, forward strand.
CAGTGAGAAAATGTTGGAGTGCTTCAGAGGATGGGTCACTCTGAACATCTGTGTCAGGGGCTGGGGAGAGGAAGAGGAGCATGAATGGGTAACAAAGCTCTTTGTCCTGTAGGACAAAGTTCTTTGTCCTATGGGCCCGTCAATGGAATTGCAGCTCAGGAGAGAGGCTGTGTCTTGGGGAAAGCAGGTGACTCCTGGGGTAGGGAAGCACTTGGAAAGCACCTTCTGGATCATTTGCAATATGTCCCAGAACAGATCCTGCTAAGACAACCAAAAGCTTCCCCCTGCCCCCATGCACTCCTGCATGCAGATTTCTACAGACTTTTTTTGCACATTAGACGCAGCATTTTTTCATGGAAGGTGAGAAATTTGGTCTCAGTGCCACGGCAAGAGCTTTACTGTTTCTTACTGGCTTATTAACTACTTGCTTACTTGGTCTTGGAAACCTTTTTAAATTGCAAAATGCCTTCTTAAAAATATTAGGAGGGATGTCTTCTTAAAAAAGTTGTGGAATTCCTCTGTGAGTGCTGGGTTTTACATCCTAATGGAACTAAAGATTTTGTCTGGAAACAGGAAGATTATGCTTACTTTTGAGCAGATTTTTTAGAGCTTTATGGAGAGTGTGATAGGTCCCTCTCACATTTGGGGATATTCTGCAAATGGAGATCTTTGAAGGGAGTGTCTTTGAAGTGAGCATCTGCCATTCCAAACTGTGAAAGGTGCTTAGACAAAAATTTATCTGCTCTTCAGAGAAATCTTATCCTAAGGATTTAGTTGAGGATGGCACTCATGGCATTAGATGCAATGAGGCATGACTTGCAAATACTAACCTCTTAAAGCAATTAATTCATTTCCTCCAACAAATGGTACGATTAAAAATGTGCCTAGGGAATGCTATAAATATGCATCTATGACTTGACTTTTCTTCCCAGGAATCTCTGGCTATTCCCCAGTGAATAACTTGTCTCTAAACTTAAACTATCAAATAAAAATGAACAGCCAAGTATTTTAAACTATTGCTTTTTATTATAATTACACCGGAGCACAAATAAATAAGCACTAAATTATTGTAAAATATTGTCAATGCACTAAAGAAAGCAGAATTGATCTTCAAACAACATCTTATTACTTCAGAAGTATCAAAGTACATTTAATTACATCTTACCTAAAAAAATCAAGTACAAAAATGAAAAGAAAATTAATATGTATTTATACTGTGTATATAGAAACGGCTAATAATATATGATTACAGTTAGCCTCTAGCTACTCCTTAGTCCTACACAATCTCAGGCACATACCTGACAATTTCTAATGAAATATAAAAAAAAGCAACATGACATTCAGTTTCAAGATATTGGTAAATGTATTACATTGGAATGAACACAGAATGATTTCATTTTATTTAAAAACCCTGTCATTTAAAAACATAGTGCCATTGTCCACTTAAAAATAAACAACCCAAACCAAAAAACCCCATACTATTTTATACCATTTGCTTTAATTTGTCAAAAGGAGCGATAAAGTAGACATACATTGGCTAATATACGTAAACACATTTTTAGTGCAAGAATAACAAGACCTGTGACTTTACTGTGCTTTCTTGAAATCACAGTGCACCTTACACAAATTGCTACACTATAATGTTTAACTTCAGGAGTTTAAAGCAAAATAAGTGCATACCAAACAATTTCATATATACAGTCTCCATAAGTGTGTGTATATATGTGATCTGTATGTATATACAGATTGCATATTTATACAGACTACAGCTTTAATGACCGTGTGTAACCAAGCACTGTCATTCACCCTGTGACACAGAAGCTGCTGAGACAAGAGGTGATGTAGGAGATGTGTGACAGCATTGTGATGGCAGCTCTCGGCAGGACGATGTGCCTTTTACTCGAGCCATGGGGTGGGCCAGCAGTCACGGGACAGGGCAGTGGCTGTGTCCTGCTCTGGCTCTGTCCCTGACCTTTGGAAACTGTTCTGCCTGAGCCTCACGTCCCTCTTCAGTAAAACGGCTCTTGCAAGCATGAGGTTTACTTCACATTTCTAAAGTGCTTTGAAGGTAAGTGCTAAGTTATGTTTTACTTTTTCATGTTGTCGCACTTTAAAAAAAAAGCCATTGTTTCCATGGGATACAATGGAGGTCTGGAAGCACGTGGGCAGTTATTTAGGAAGGACAACATAAACAGTGTTGAGCAATAAAAGCAAAACAAGGAGTTTGCAGTGGGCTAAGTGTACAAGCAACTCTGCTCTAGGACAAGAACGCTTCAATTCCCTGATCATTATTCCTATTACATCTCGATATGGAAAGGACACGATATGAACAAACACTAGCAAGGACAGAACCGTTCACACTGACACTGCCTTCCCCTGGCAGGTGTGCCCAGGGTCTGCACTGCCAGCGATGCTCCGGCAGCGCGCCTTTAAAGGAGCTGCTCCAGGAGGACACCAGCGAGGACAAGGACTGGCAGAGCTGACTGAACGCCTGCTTGCGTTTTGTCACCAGTGACTTTGTGCAGCTGGGGAAAAGGGCTGAGCTAAGTATTTCACATATGGATATGGGAAATTCTTCTCCTGCCACATTACAAGGAAGACAAACCATGAACACTTGCTGAATAATGAACCCTGTTAGCTCAACAGATTTCTCATGACCAAGAAGTCGTCTTCTTTCCAGCAGATTCTGGAACTTTCCGAGATCTCTGCAGTTTTTCTTCTGCCATTTTCTTTCTTTAAAAAAGAGAGAATAAGCAGAATAAACAGTTGGTGTCTTTTGGATGCAACGTGTTCAAAGATTCCCTCACAGCCTCCGGGATTTTTCATGTCTTCTGTCATTTTGGCTGGGAGGGGGTCTTCAAATCTGCATTTCAACTCTGTACCTATTCCAGCCTTTGTATATTCCTAACACATCAATATTTAATGTATGCAGATATATGTATGCACACATCTATGGGTATATATAGATACATGCATATATACATGTATATGTGTGTACACATATGCATATATACATATACAGTAATGCTAATATACATACACACATATAAACACACACTTCATCTTTTACAGAAATCTCAGTTTGGACATCAAAATATACATCAGTTAATTAGTTATAAAATATTTAAAAACTTTATTTCAGAGGCTGAAAAGAAACTACTACTGATAAAACATTACTGAAACTCAAACTTTAGCAATATAGATTACAAAAACCTTCTAAAATTTATTATTTTTGGTCTTTTTTGATCAGCAATTACAGCTGTGGCAATGCTGTCAATATAATTTTAAAGAAAAGCCAATATAACAAGAAGTTTCAAACAACACACCTTTTCTTCTTGGTGAATATAACATTAAAATGATTGTTTTAAAGAGGGAATTTTGTACTACCAAACTTCAGACACGTAGATAGAAATTTTAATACACAAAATATATGCCATAGATCTTTTTTTCCCCCCTAGTCCACCACAGAACAATTCTCCCTCGTCCTCAACAGATCCTTTTGGAAGATATTTCACCTCACAGATTTCACCCTCATAATCAGTATAAGCCATCCTTTTCTCCCGTTAAAACCAGGAGGTCATAATTCTTTGGTCATGACATAATATTCTGTTAAAATGGATGTAATATAATACAGGATTGCAAGCCAATTCCAGAAGCAGCCAGGAAGAAGAAACGGCATAGCCGGGAGAATGCGTTACGTGGGCTTCTTCTTCAAAATGGCATGAAATCAAGAGGGATTTCCCAACAGCCTTTCAAGGGGTCTGAAATCTGAAATCCAGCCCACAGAAACAACATGAGGAAATCTGACACGGCGTAAGTAAGGATGTGCTGCTGGATTTAAAAATAATAAACATGTAAACATATTTTGTCGCCTTTATTTTCTGGACCATCGGTAAATGTGGACGGGGACGGCGGCTGCAGTGGCACTGCCTCACCCCGCTGAGCCACCGGCTCTCTCTGCCAAGGGCTGCACAACGCTTAGTCACAGTGAACCATGGTCTCTGCTAATCAATGGAACGTCTTCAAGGAAGAGATTCTGTTGCAGGCCGTGCTGCAGAAAATTTAGTTCCTTGGCCAAATCATTTTAGTAAATGGTTCATATAGAACCAAGGACAATTAATCTGGTTACCGTTATGGGAAAACAGATGCAGAACAATTAATATTTTAAATGCAACTTGGGCACCCGCACTGAGCACTTGTACTTTCAGTGCTTGCAGGTTTGCTGTTTCCCACCAGAACTCTCTCCTTTGTCCATCCCACCCCCCCAGCTAAGGACACCTAACAAGTACGACTCTAGCTATCTTCTACAGCCCTAGCACCGAGTTGTTTTGTACATTGTCCTCTCCAACAACACGTACAACCACATGCTTTTGTACAGAGGCCACATCTAGGCAGGTCAGAGAAATAAAACAGTGGCGGCAGGGGCGGGGGTGAACAGTAGAATAGAACATAGAAAATAGGTAATAAAACAGTGTAACAGTAACATTATATAGTAAAATTCTCCATAAATTTTTGAATTTATATATATATATTTATATATTTAAACAGTGTATTTGTTTGGGTGTTTTCAATATATTGGTCAAATATTTACATTTTGATATCTTCTGGATCCAAAAAAATCCTGGATAAATATGTATGCCTTAATCCAGTTGGAAACTTAAATATCTCTCTTGATTGACAGGTGAGCACTGTACTGGTGTGTTTTTTCCTAGGAAGTTCACCACCTGCAGGTAAGTCTTAGGTTAGAGCCTTTGCCTTTTAAAGAAAGCAGGCTACCTGTGCTTGGTGCCACACAGTGGAGAGGGCATCCTCCACAAGCCTGTCAAATTGCAGTGTCCCAGAAAACAGTCTGTTGTTTGGAATAAGGAGGAGGGCTGTATTTCTTGGTCCCAGCATTCTTTTTCCAACTCGGCAAAATAGGCATGCTGTCCTGTTTGCAGAGTCCTTTCTCTGATTTCTGTCGAGCTTTGATCTCTTTGCAGAGGCAACGCTTTTTTTCAATCATGTCCAGCATCGTATGGTCCCCTTGCAACCACTGCATGCACGTCACCTATTGGGGGAGGTGGATGGAGGAAGAAAAAAAAAAGAGGGAAAAAACATACAAATAACTGTCTTGGTCATAGATTAAATATGCTTTTTCTTTGAAAAGTTAACTTACTCTTATTTGAAACACTCTAATTTTACGAATAAAGATATCAATGCCAACAACAGAAACAGAGCTAGTCTTTACTTCTAACTACTTCTTTAAGAAAAAAAAGGGTAATAGAAGATCCCAGTTTTAACTTCTCCAGAGCACTAAAACCTAATAAAGATAAATGGTTTTGGCAATCTAGCAATGGTTGGATTTTAAATGGAAGAATAGATCTTAAAAAGGCACATGGATCTTAACAACATCCTTAAGTTGTGGAAATAAAAAATTCTACACACTGGAACCCACGTTTTATATTGCTTTCCAAATCCAATCTGTCACATTAAAAGCAGGGTGTTAACATTTCTGAGTATCAAGCTAAATATAACTGTTAAATTTTGTTAAAATGATTTAATGAACTCCATGCAAATTATATGGATTAACCTATCCTACTCTGTGATATTTCATTAACTGGAAGGCACAAGAGTTAAGAAACCCCATGTTTTCATGCATGTGGAATACTGGAGAATGTGATCCTGATCCAAAAGGGGAGGTTAGCATATGTTTAGCTGTAAGTACATGCCACAGCCCCTCTGAAGCTGAGAATGTGACTTCATTTGAGTTCAGCGGGGAGTTCACAATTGAAAATGTGTCTTCAGAGGCTTTAGACTGGAAGAGAAATCACTAATAATAAATTCCTCTGAAAGGGCTCATTGGTTTTGGACATCACTGTATACCTGCAGCTCAGAGAACTTCCTCTGAACACTTACTTTGCAAATGTGAAGTGATGTCTTGAAAGTCCCCACATTTTTTCCCAAGAGTTAAGGATTTGTGTGTAAGTAAATGCACACGGTACATTCACAGGGGCTGTCCAGGTACACCTCTGCTATTGTAATGAGAATGAACATGTACAGCAATACTTTGGTACAATTTGTGTTCGTAAAGGAAATGTGTATTTATTATTAAGGGTATTTGAATACATTTAATAATGCATATACCTTTCATTCACAAGTCTTAGAATGCCAAGCATGGGCATACACCAAGACCCTAGAACTGGGGCCTGATTTGCCTAGAATCCCCTATAGAATCCCCTATAGATGCAGCTTTTTTGGATCTCAGTAGTTTTTTGGTCAGCTTGAAGCCTATTTAGCATTTATAATAGATTATAATAGATCAAGCAAATGTTCAGATTCATAGCAGAAAACAAAGCAAAAAGAATAAATTTAAGAAAGCCTACCAAAAAAAGTAATAAAAAATAATGTGTTCAAACAGAAAAAAAAAATTAGAGTACAGAAATGTCAATTTTTTTGTAAAAAAAAAAAAGGGGCAAAAGAGGTTAAAAGACTTTTATCACAAAACCACGCTTACCTTATACACTAGATAGTACTGTGAGTAAAACAGGTTTAAACCATAATATGGATTTTGTCCATTAATGTTCTTATGAATTTTGAATTACCCTTATCTGCAATGTGTCCTCCTAAACAGCTGAGCCATTTTTTCTGGAATTCTGCTGTGCCTGCTCTTTTAATTGAATCTTATCTTTCATTTCCGGCATGATCTAATGCTTACTGTGGTGCAGGTGGGCATGAGGCACAGCATCTGCCATGGCCATGAGATTTCTCTCTTTGGGTGCCCAGGCTTGGTCCAAAACTCCCTTTCTGAGCTGGAGATGCTCCCCTCCCACCCCTTGGCTCCACTGCACAGATCTTTGGAGAGGCTCTGCCTGACCCAGCTTTCCTCTGCTCACCAGTGTTGGGTCAGTACTTACACAGCAGTGTCTTCAGCTTGGCTGGGTCCTCCTCCGTGGGGAAGGACAGGGACACAGTCTGCACACAATTCATTACACAAATATTCACCAGCACAGCGGCTTCTGCGCCAGGCTTGACGACAACAGCGCTTGAGCATGGATTTCCTCTCGTAGGCACCGGGAAATACCTTCTCTTTTACAGCCTTTCACGTCCCAGGCAGAGCGTGTGCCGGTGCCAATCCCGCAGCACGCGGTGCGCTCCAGCCACCGAGCGTCACCAAGCAGCACCCGTGACAGCCCCGTGAGAGTGTCACAGCCGCGCCTCCCCGCTCACCACCGTGCCACACACAGTGCCGTGCCAACACCGTGCCCCGTGGTGCCCATCTCCTGCCCTCAAGGAGGTGTTCAGGGGGACAGAAGCATTTTGACATGCTGAGTCCTAAAATGCCAGTTGCAGCTTCCCAAAGATAGAAATGGAGTTGTAGAAAGTATCAGTTACACAGACACTCTGCCACCCCCTGCAAAACAGCACCTAAAATATACTCAGGAGTAGGCAGCTCCAAAATCCTTTTTTCATACTGGCCATCGTATTTTGTTACGGTTAGTGAAATTTACTGTGAAGAATTTGAATTTTCCCACTTTCCCAGATACAGATTTTCAAGTCTACTTGGGATTTTTTAATGCTATTTTTGTTTGATGGCTAAGTCCTTCCTATCAGTACACCTATGTTAGGTGTACTGTCCACTTGGCACAATCCTCCTGTGGAACTGCATTGAGTAATGGTGTGTGTAGGGGAAACATGTAGAACTGGGATGGGCAAAGTTGTTTGCTAAAATACACCAAGTCAACACATACAATGTTGAAAGGCCTGGGGGGAAAAAAAAGCTTTAATATTAAAATAAGCCTAAATACTAAAGGTTTGTTTTTTTGTGATTTTTTTAAAATAGTTTTGCCCAGTTGTTTAGTATTTAAGTGCAACAAAATAAAAATATTAGGAACAAAGTTTGATGGCCAGTGGAAGCTGCGGGACAGACCTCAGAGAAAATCCTCACTGCAGATCAATGAACTACAGAAATGATAATAACCATGTTGATGATATGAAGTCCCAGAGTGTTAATTAAATTTTCAGACAAATAAAACTGAGGCTCACACAGTCCAGGACTCAACCCAGCTGTTAATCACAGTAAAAACCCTTGATGACTTCAGTAGGGCTACTAAGGTGTTTAAAGCCAATGTGTTTAACACTGCAGACTTAGGCCTAATCCTCCCAGTGACTGAACTGATGGCACTCACACTTAGTTCTAGCACTAATTTTTCTCACCTCCTCCCTCCTTTCTGGCTTTAGCATGCTCCTCTGGCCATGCACCAGGCTGTTAATATCCCTGCTACATCATAGCAAGGAATTTGTTCAGTGTGAGAGGCACAAAAAATAATGATGTTACAACCTGATTTATGGAAAAAAAAGTAGAGCATTCAAAACATTTTACAGATATACAGCTCTCCTGGGAAAGATCCCAGCATGCTTGAGGAATGGTGCACATACTGCAGCATGTCAGAGCTTGGCTGCACATGTGAATGTACACAGACAGGCACAAAATCAGCACTGGAGGTAACAGCCACCAAGACAGAGCACAGGAGAGGAAAACTTGGTTCTGACCAAAGAATCTTGGCCCAAAGCCTGTTTTTATTGAAGAGGGAAGAAAGAGCTAGAAACAAAAGTTAGGATTGCAAGAAGGGACCTCCTGGAGATTCCAGGATATGTGTCAGGTACTACATCCCATAATATCCTTTGGATTACAAAATTTGCTGATTGCACATCATTTTTGGTTTTGATGGAATTTTTACTCATTAGATTATTCAAAGTATAAGACACCTTTATAAAATTTTTATTTTAAATCAGATAGAGAAAGAGAGTGAAGAAAAACACCAGGCAAAGGCCCAGAAGTTTGGACATTCATCAAGAAGGTGTTGGAGGTAGGCTGAATTCCTTGCTCTTAAGCAGACAGTAAAAGCTGTGTGATGACTGGATGTGTAGGAAGCATACAGGAATAGAGGGTGGTTGGATAAATTCTCTCACCTGAATGTGACTGAGTGCAAGAGTAAACCAGGATGTCTGACAAGTTCTTGGTAAACACACTCACCCTTTGATTAGTCATCAGTCTCTATTTTTCCTTCAAAAATCTTCTTCAAAGCAAATGCTTGTACCAAACTTGAACATCAACAACAACAGGTAAGAAACTCCTGCTATACAAAACTGAGCTTTTCCATACAGTTTAATCACCAACTTTGCTATCTTTAGAAGAAACAAGTCTATGTTGCCACCTTACTTTAACTATTTTCTCTCAGTTTTCTGATATTTTTTATTCCCAAAACATTGGAAGTAAATATTATTAAGATCTTTTTTGTACTCTTGGGTTCTATGTTGGTAGTGCCATGGAACAAGAAGTAATAAACCCATCTTCAACTAAGATAAAAAACTTCACATATCCTCAAAACAATGCAAAATTAAAATCTTTCAAAGTAAAAAAAAGATCCCTTCTGGTGTGTGTTTTAATGCTTTATTTTGCTTTGACCTTTTGAAGGTCAAAGAAACAAGCTAGACAAAGTAGTTCCCTCTTCTGCAAAGTGAAACGGTACAGTTTTGTGTGTGCCTACATTAGCAGTGGGCCTGATCTCATATCTCATCTGTTTGAAATTTCATACTATTCCAGAAAGATAATTAGCAGTCCCAATGGTTTCCAAATACATGTATTGCTTAAATTAGATTGCCCTGAGCTAGACCACAGAGCTGTCTTGGAGCAGAGGTTTGATGGGCAGAACGTGTCCAGTTCAATCGCTCTTAGAGGCCAGGACTAGAAGCTAGAGGTCAGTACATGCCATAGCTCTCTGCCACATCAGAATTTACTGGGAAAAGCACATAATCCCAGGGAAAACTCAGAACAGGCTTTGGGGAACAGACAGTGACTCACACTGCCAGGAAGCCCCTGGTGTCACAGAGGACTATTTCTGTTTTCTCTTGCCCTGGCCCTGGGCACCCCCGCCCCTGACTGCCGGCCGCTGCTGGCCCTTGCTGTGTCATGACACACTGCACCAGCATTTCCACTAAAGTGCTCAAAACAGCAGTGTTTGCAGCAAGAAAGAGGAATGTAAATGAACATGGTTCTTTCTTTGTTCATAACCAAGGGTAGTTTGGTTTGACAGAGTCATAGTTACAGATAGAAAAAGAATAAAATATTTTCCAAAGATACCATTAAGCAGCTACTGATGGACACAACTTTACACACAGGTTAGCTGTGTTCACCAGGTGTAGAAAATATCTTGTATCTTTTTGTGGATGAATATCCACACTATGAGGTCAGACTCTTGGGCTCTTCAGGAACTGGACTATTGCTATAAGGAGCACTGGGCAAAGTGCATCAGGACAGGCCCCAAGCAGGGCTGTGCAAGTTCCTGAGCACATGAACGACACTGAAAAAAGACATTGTGATACCTGTAAGTTACATACAAACCAAATGATCCCATGTAACATAGACTTTCCAAATGAAAAACATGATGGCTGTAAAAAGAAAAATCCATGAACAGAACTAGAAGTATAGAGTGAAACATCCTCAGCACCAGGCCTGGGACTCTCTTAGCTGTGAAAAATTTTACTTATTCATGTGTTACATAAATAGCTACATAAATACATGGATGCATAATGCTGCCTCTTAGTAAAAAGACATTTTGTGCTACATAAGTCCCACACATATCCCCTTGTCTCGAGCCAAGCCCTAGGTAACCTTAGCCCCGAACACTGGGTAGGCAGGAGACAAGAGGAGAGCAAGTGCCAGGAGCAACTCTGCTCCCCAAAGTCAAGCCACTGGCGTGAAGTGTGGTAGGAGGATAAAGCCATGCTGATTCCCAGTGCTAAGAGGTGTTTCAGGAATCCTGTCATTGAAGGTAGTTATGATTTTTCATGAGTGCCCGTGAAAATATGTGCTGCTAAAAATGCCACGTGGGAAAAGAAGTACCGTAAATATTGTACACAGGTCTATTAGTAGTCACTAAGTTCAAAAATGTTGACAACTTTCATTCATTTTAAAGGAACCCTTTCTAATATTTGATGTGACCACACGATCATGCTCTGGACACATCTAAGCAGGGTGTTCTTTTATAGCGTATGAATTTTAATGACCTAAAAAAATATTTTCTACTATAGTTTACATGAGAGCTTTAGACAACAGCATCTGTTGTCCCTTCATCTATTTCTCCTCATGACATCCTACCTGTTAAATTCTTTGCTTGCCTTGTTTTAATGCTGTTGGCTTATTTGATGTGAAATTGGAAGCTCTGGGCAATAGAAGACCCCCCATGATTCTGTTGTGCTTTCATAATTTTTTCCTACTAGCGCAGGTCCCCACTTCTTGTGCTGAAATTCCACAGGTTATGGGCCTCAGGAAGATGCTGTTTGCCTCTGGCCCTTGTGAGCATCTCCCTTTCCTGCTGGATGAGAAGAGGGGCTGACTCTTGAAGAATAGGGAAAAACTACATTATACACCATGGCTGTTGTATAAAGATATAATTTTCCTTGTCAGAACTGCACAGCATAGATAAAAGCCCAATAGTCGAAGTGGGGCTATAGCAAAGTGATCTTAAGCTAACACAAAATACAATGAAATAAAAAAAAGGCAACAGGAGGAGTCCCCTGGCTCTGTAAGCAAAGTGGTCTCTAACAGTGCAGTCTGTGTGCAGTGCTACACATCATTCAGCAGAGCCAAGCATGCTGGTTTGTTTTGGCAGGTTGCAGAAAGTGAAGAAGAAAGTCTTTCTGAAAGCCACTTACCATCCTCTGGGAGGAAAAGGTACTCCCTCCCTCATGCCTGTTCTCAGACAGGAGTTTCCAAACTCTGTTTCCCACTGAAACTCTTGACGGCACTTTCTCTGGTGCAGATGGCTCCCAGCCCCCTGGCTGGGTAAGGTAATTCCACTGGGAAGGTGTGAAATCCCACTCCTAGAAGGCAGTCCTGTGCCCCGGGGCCAACGCTGGAGGGCTAAATTAAGCAGCAACAGTGACTTGGCTATCTGATACTCGGCTTGACGTGCAGGTCCTCTTAGCACATGTTCACAAAAGGGGAGTTGTCCAAGGCAGGAAGGAGTTCAGCCAGAATCAGGTTTCAGAAAATCTGAGCAGAGAGATCCTCACCCATTTGAAGCCAACAGGAATTTACTGTCTGACCTCATGGGTCCAAGAATTTGACTATAGTTTGCTTAAACAAACAGTAAAAATAACCTCAATAAAAACGATTTTAAAATACTTCAGAAGAGCACTTGGAAAATTATGTTGGGCAAGATTTCCTTTGCTAACTGTGAGCTATAGCCATTGCATTGCTGTTGAATGTTACTTCCAATGCCTGCAAAAGTCCATAAGTCAGGATGGAACTACAGGCTAAATTTGCAGTCATTCCCCTCTCTCTGACAGAGGCACTCTGGAGGAATATTGCCAGGAAAGACAGCATAATTTGGCCCAGGATAGTTACTTGCTCATACAGCTTGGTACTGCTAGCTCATTCTCCTGTTACTGTCAAATTCAAAACAACAGTTGATTATTAATACAAAGGTGATTAAAAGTAACAGTCTGTTCAGGAACACGCAGGATGTGCAAGGTGAGCCGTGAAAGCAGACACTCTCCATGCAGTTTGGAGTGCCTGGGAAGGCTGCCTGGGGACAGTGGGCAGCAGAACTACAAATTCCTCCCTAGGAGAGTCTCAAGTGTTTTCTAGAAGCTTTCCCCTGACACCAGCAGCCACATTAGAAGGATCCTGTGCATTTACGTAGTAGCATCACAAGCACAAGTGCACACACAAGGTGTTAAACACTACACAATCTGCCCTTTCTGACCGTTCACAAATTCTTCTTTTCAAGGGACACAAGATCAGTCTCTATTTTCCCTCCAAGAACATGGGAAAGAATTTCCCCATCACACTAGTTTTTATTTCAACAAAATTTGTAGGAGTGAACACTGTAATCTTACCCTGTACATATTTAACATTAAAAGCATTCACTGGTGCCTGCTATTTCGACCTATGAAACAGCATATGCAACACATTTTAGGGCTCTTATAACATTTGTATTGCTGTGTTTAAGGTTTTGATTTACATTATTCCGAATTTCTAAACTCCTGGAATTTATGATTTATTTCAAATGATACTGCTACAGCAAATAAATGAAAACAAGAGTCCCTACAAAAACTGTAAAACTAGAGTCCCTGGAAGAACTGCACTATCACTCAATGTAATTACATGATGCAGTGCTGTAAAAAAAACTCTGGACGCCTTTTTTCAAACTTACAAGTCACTAAAAGACTTGACTACATTTGTGTGCTCTATGGCCTGACTAATCCACCCCTTCAAAATGACTGACAAGATTATTTGGAACTCCAGGAACTCCCAAAGATTCAAGATTATGAGCAATTAATACTGATCCTAAAATTAAATCAACAAACTATTAGTAAACCTTCAGCACCTCTGGTTCCAGACCTCCAGTTTCATGATTCATTGCTTTCAATTACTAAATGTCGCAGTTACTTTACTCAGAACCAGTCCTGCACATACTCCTATCCCTCAAGTTTTCCAGTAGCCCTTAGATTATTGCTGAGGCTACTAATAAAGCAAATTTTTGGTGACAAATTCACTGTTCTGCTTTCCATTTTCATACTGGCACTCAGTCTAGCTACAGATCTTTCTGACCCTGCATTATTATCTTATTTGGAAACATAATCTTTTCATTTAAGCTTTTTTTTTTTTAACACCAAAGAACTCCCCAAAATGTACTGCTTGATTACACTCTGTAGATGCTTTTGGAAGAAGAGCCTGTAAATTAACTGATATTGGGGGCACTGTGGAAAGTTATCTCATGCATCTCAGTGGATCATCACAAAGTGCATTCCTATTGAGATCACTCATTAAAAATCAAAACTTCATCTATGCCTTTGCTAAGGAATAAATGTAGAACTCAAGCAACCCACCTACTTCCTGTCATTCGCTGTAAAATAGAAAGGAAAATACAATATTGTATTAGGTCAGTCACAGGAGGGGCAAAGGACAGGCACTTTGCTCGAGTTCAGTGATACAGAGAGCTCCTCATTTTGCAGTGCAGCAGCTGCAGGGTAACACTCTCATGTCCCAGATTTCTTTGGGGGGTTACTAACCCGTTCTCTCCAGCATTTCCCCTTGCTGGAAGGTGCTGCTCTGGGCCATGTGTGCCACAGCTGCTCATGAACCAGACTCCACACAGCAGGGTGGTTTGTGCTGTGACCCCAATGGCCACTGCAGCTGGGTGGCAGTGACCACAGCACAACCCACCTGCAGCTGGTGTTTTTTACTCTCAGTCGTGGCAGCTTTGAAAAGCTACAAGACTGTAAATCTCATGCAGAGATGAACAGCCCCTCCCCACTGCACTGAGCCCCCCACTGCTGTGGGCAAGGTCCTGTCCTCCTCTGCATCCACAGAGTCCCTGTGGGCTGCCAAAGCTCTCATGTACAAGGGAGCTGGAGGCAGCAGGGTGCATGCTCTGGATACTGCTTGGACCAAGAAGGGCCCAAAAATTGAGAATGGAAGAATGAAAGTGAACAGAAACAAGACCATAACTTTGGAAGACCTAAGAACTGCAAGAAAAAAGACATTGAAACCTGTCTTAAAGTTACAAAAATGTGACATGTGGGGACATCAAAAATTCCATTAGTTTCCCCATTTTATTGGACCTCATTGTTTCCAAACTATTAAAAAGCACATGACCCTCAGCACTATTTATACTGAAGTCAGTATTTGAACCCAAGATTTAACTAACTTTTATTGCTGCAACAGATGAAGAATTTCACCACACCAGTTTACCAGCAAAGCTCCTAAGTCCTTATATTTCTCTAGTACTTTCAAGAAAATGGCCAAAAATAATTTTAAAATTAAAGAAATATAAAATTAGCAAAATAATGTATGGAGGGAAAATGCCTCAGTACTGAAAGCTGCTTTACTTTCAAGTTGCTTTACTTACAAGAAAATTTGAAATATGCTCTTACATTTCTCCATTTTTGATAGTGAAACTGAATCATTTTCTTAGAGTAAATGCCATTTCTCAAATATTGTACTGATTGTATGGAGGGAAAAATGTTCAGGAAGACAGGACTAAAAGCCAACACCAAATGTTTAGAGTTGATCATACTCTTGTAGGTAGTCACAACTTCCTTTTAAAATGTGTAAAAGCATTTTTCAAAGATAGATATCTTCATTAATAATTTATTTCTAACTCCAATTTGAAGTGCAGTTAAACAACAGTTGCTAAAGTTATAAACTACACAGGGAGTTTCCGAAGAACACAAAGTTGTAAGAGCCTGCCTCAATATGAGATACCACATCTGATGTTGCCTCACAGGAACATCATGCAGTCTGATTTATATCAGGAATGGTTAAACTATACAGTAGCCAAATCTAATATAGACATGATTTTTCCTGGCACACAGGATGGCTGAGATACAGCAAGAGATTCAGCCTGGTATCTGTGTGCTTTAGAAAATGGGATTCATTGAGTTCAGAGATTCCCTGTACCTTGCTTCTGTTTTCTGTTTAAAAGGAATCTCTGAAGGGATGGTGCTGGCTGACAGAGTGTGTGAATCAGCTCTAACACAATAAACCAGAGCAGCAGCTCCTCAGCCATGAAGTGACCTGGCAAACTCAGCTTAGCTTATGCCAGCAGCATGGCTGTGCTCAAATTCAGATCTCTAGAGCAGGAAGGAAATTTAAATATCCAGCTCAAAAGGAATGGCTAATGACAATGCAGGACAAAGAAAACATTGAGCTTCTTGTTAACCTATAGACACATATCACCTGTAACATAAGGAAACTCAAACAGTAAAAATGTGCTGCTTTTCTCTCATTGTGTTTTAAAGTTTGGTGCCAAGAACCATGATCTGACCAATGTCAATTTTAAAAGTGCACATTGCTGTTGTCTTTTCTCATTCTTATTTTGTCCTGTTGTGAATTATACAACTCTGATCAGAAACACCAGATAGCAAATGTGCTTTTCCAGACTGTAAAAAAAGAGAAGGGCCAAGAGAATCCAAGAGTCCACTAACTCCCACTGACTTGTAAAGGCTTAAGACTAGCCCACTGGCCCATAAACTCCTATCTCACTTAGTGGAATATGTCCTTTCTCCACCTTATGTTTTGTTGAGGAAAAGCATTCCTTGGACATTCTAGTTACAGCTTAGGAGTAAAATGGGAATTTGCTGTTGATGTGTGTGATGTCAGAATTTAACCCTATAACTTTGAATTAAAAATGAAAAGGATTTCCTATTATGCAATTTTAGTTGGGGTGAAGGGTATTCCTTACAGTGCATCCATCACCCTACAAGATTCTCAGTATTTCCTGCATAAAGACCTGTTTTCTGAGATTGTTCTGAGTAGCTGCTGCCACTCTGTTACAGCAACTTATTGCACACTGAAACTGATCCAGCTGGGCAGGCTAGTACAATGATAAAATTAACTGTAAAGGGAGAAAATTTATCACTCACAGGTCTCATAGAGAAACACAGATGATTATCATTTAAGCTTCAATTCAATGGATAACGTAAACACACGCTCAACTGGAAAAAGTGTATCAGTCACCCTCCTGACTAACAGAAATACTTTGCTATTTAAGATAAGCCAGTTCTTTGCTGCCTCAAGGTGAGATAACTGAGCCTACATACAGTTGTGTGGTGATTCATTTTACAAAGGGCTAATAAATGATAGTTAGCTGTTTTAATAAATGCTTAATCAATTGGCAATTATATGTTACTGTGAACTCCAAAGGGTAAGAGTCTGACAAATAATCTGCAATGCTCCTGTAAAATCCACCTATAAGGTTGGGTATTTTTATCCATTCCTAATGCTCACCTGAACCAGAGAATCTTTCTTTCCAGCCTAAGGCCCTTCTATATCCAGTGTCTATTCCTGTAAGGTGTTATGGATGTGAGTCACCCTTAGACTGACAGCAATTCCCTCATGTGAATAGAGCTGGGATCTGCAGCACAAGAGTCCCGCTGGTTTAGGGCATTTCTAAACCTTGGAGCACTTGATCTGCATAAGATACAGACAGCCAAAACTACATAGACTGAGCTGTTTCCAAATATTTTTCACCTACAGAAAACTGTCAGGAGAAACACCAATATATTTCCCATTTTGGATCTGAAAAACTGGTAACCTTAAAAATTAGCAAAAAGAATAATCTTTTAAAGTTCTCATTTAAAATACATGATGTTTTTATTTTCATTGTTTTAACAAGACAAAATGAGAATAAAAGTAGGCTATCAAAAGTGGGTGCTGGCATTCATACTTTTGTTTTTTAAATTGACATACACATAATGTATATGAATAGCCACACTTTTCTAGTGAAAGACTATGAACAAACACACGTACATATACAGAGATAGAGAAACGTCCTATACATACATACATGAGTGAATATACATATTTATGTGCATACAGTATACAGACGAGATACTATACAGGTACAGTCAGTGCAATATACTGTATAAGGCTATACAAACACCGAGAGGGTCTGGTGGGGTGGTGACAGCCATGAGAACAAAACCTGGATGGTTGTGACTCAACGCAGACGGTGGGGACAACCTGGCTGCTGTGTCGTGTTCTATGCATCAGGCACACGCAGTTCCAACAGAAACATGGTACAGTACACTCAGCTCAAAAAAAGGAGGACGAGTGGGAGTGTGTGGAGGAAACTGAAATGCGTATGAGCAGACAAATAAGCTTGTTCTACCTAGGATACAGAATGTTTGGTTCATTTACAGAGAATGCCTATATATAAACCCATGCTTTCATGAATTCATGCCATTTTTTATTTCTATCTTTTCCTTTAAGAATATTACAAAATTCTTGCCCTGAGTTAAACATAAATACACACAGAAAAGGGGGTTGGGAAAAAGGAAATTGCATGCTTCTGGGTTTTTTTAAAATAAAATTTTAACCAAGGCACAATGTCTTCAAGAGTGGTTCAAGACCATTTGAAATAAACTTAGCAAGTGCTATTGTTCTGGGACTGTGGCAAAACTAATTGTTTGCATACAAAAGTCTCAGAACAACTTTTGAAGTGAATCTACAAGTTTTAGAAGAGAACAAGTAAATTTATTACATATGCCTTAAAGAGATTCCCTGAAGAGGAAGGAATGCTACCAATGCTACCAAATTAAATTATTTTATAGGCAACTTATTGATGTTTGGACTGAAATTATTTCCCACAAATGACATATATTTGTTTAGCATTGGCTGTTACCTATTTTTAGTAGAACCATGTACAGTGCTGTAAGAGCAGCTAAAAATGAGATTAAGAACTTGCAGCTAATTTTCAGTTTCTGTGTTAGGCCGTACACACAGTGGTCTCACTGATTCAGCAAGCTGCAAGAATCACAGCTCAGGCACAGCTGATCAATGGTGGCATGACACTTTCAAGGCTGTATCTCTCTCTGTCACTGACCAGCATGAGTGTCTTACTGGAAATATTAGTTACTAGTTCCTGTGGATCCCACTCTGTGCACCCATGCCCAAATCTGACTCTCAAAAGAAAGGCTGCAGAGGCAATGCTTGGCTGTTGCCCCCACATTCAAGCACTCAGACTCCAGAGACACACAGTTGGCATCAACTTCCAGGTGCTCAGAGGCACTGCACTCAAATTCCAGGGGCTCTGGATGGCACCTCAAATTCCAGGGAATAACCACCTCCATTGTGCTGCATTGGCTGCAACATCTGTCCCCATAAATCTCTCTGTTGAGCTGACTGTTTTTCAAAGTGTTGGAACATACAATCTCAACTCTATCAAAACCAGGCACAACATAGCAACCTCCTGAAACCTCTGACCACACAGGTGAGATCTTCTCATATCTGTCCTGTGCCTGTTCAAGAAACTGTAACTCCCAATCTGAGAAACAACTAGGTAAGGACAGTAAAAAAATGTTAAGCATGAAAGCGAAAACTTCATAAATGCCGTGTTATTTCATCCTTTGTCAGAATATCATTGCATTTGAAAGGTTTCAGCAATTTCTGTCACGGAGCTCACCTCTTTCTGTTTTCTGCTGACAAGCTTACAAAGTTAGTGCAAGAATAAGGTATCAGGGTAAAGGAATTGAATACTCTTTCTTCTCCTCTCTTCCATCACACCTGAAATAGTGGCAGCCACGCGGGCACTCGATGGCGAGGCAGGATGACAGACTGAGGTGCGGTGCTCAGACCGGTGACTCTGTTCCTACATCTGACACCCTCTTGCTGTGGGATTACTTTTTCTACAGCTGACCTGCTTTCACCCATTACTTCCTCCTGCTGACACATTTATTTTATGCCTAAACCCCATGCTATGACCTGAATGGAGAGGAAGAGTCACCAAAGCCAGGCTGGGCTTTAGCACCTACGGTGACAGTAGTGCCTGCTCAGATCCACCTGCGCCTGCTGTCCCCTCGGCCATGGGACAGAGGCTGCTCCAGCAGGGTGGGGCCACACCTAAACCAGAGTCCTGGCAAAGCAATGCACTGGCCTGCTTCTGCTGCATGACCAACCCAGCTGAGTGATGAAAAAAAGATGTTGGGACAGCAATAGCAGGCTTGTCTGCCAGCAAAAGACAGCTTTGACATATTTTCTTCTCATGCAATCAGTCAGGTGTGCCTTGGAGGAGGGGGATAATGGATGTGACAATTCCATCTACTTCAAAGTTTGCATTTTATTTTCCTTTTTTTTTTTTTTTAATTTCGCTTTTTTCATAAGCATTCTCTATTTGCAATTTGATATTTAGGAACCATTTGCACTGCTCTGGACCCATGCACTGATTAGGTAAAACCAGATTCAAGCTGAAACTCAACACAATGCAATGTGGAGCCTTCCCCAAAGCATTAACATTCTTGTTGTTGCTCTCATCCAAAATGTTGACAGCATATTTGGCTAGACTGTCGACAGCAGAATTTTGCTTTCATGTGTGCAAGAGATTTGTCTCTGCAGGAAAAACCCGGAACTGTGGAAAGTTATCCAACCGCTCCCTCTTGTGGGCACAGGGCTCTGCTGCACTTTAGGAGGGCGCACATCACGTAAATCCAAAATCCGACAGATTCTTAGGAGAGCAAAGTCCCCAGAGGGCTGTGTGACACTGCAGGACACAGCTCATGCCTCATGCCCTGGCTCTTCCTTCAAGGTGGCAGTCAGTCAGTCAGTCAGTCAGGGTGATGGATGCCTGACTCTCATGGACATTCTGTCTGAACAAGAAAGAAATATCCTATGGCTCTGGATTCAGGTTTTTAAATACTCTCAGGCCACACACACTGGTCAAATGCAGACATCATCTCAAGCCAAAATTGGCCCCTGTTCCATTAGTGACATGCCTGTGCCATGGGCTTCTCTCTGCACCCCACTGTGGGTTCTTCCATGCCTGTCCTTCCTCCCAGGTAGGACCCAGAGGATTTCCTTTCTCCCTGCCATTTGAAAAACCAGTGTCCACAAGATTCAGTCTACACCTATATTCCTTTTTCCTGACACTAAAGATTTCTCCATGACAGGGCCATTTGAGAGAGAGACATAATTTTTAAAGTGTTACGAATAAAATATACCTGGTTTTCCACTTTTAGACATTCAAATGTATTTAACTGCATCAGTGACACATAAACAATGTAAAATCACTGCCACAGACACAGTAGATTGCACCCCAAATAGTTTTTTTTTGCACTTTCTAATTTCACAAAAACCTTAATTGAGCATAATACCATTACCAATATACTTCCATCTGCAACCTCTTACTTTCTCACCTATTACACTGAATTTATGAATCCTTGGGGCAGGAACAGTCTTTGTTCCATGTCCCAAATAACAAATAACTACAACTCTTGGACACCACCACAGTCAATATTGTGGTAGATCCTAGTGGCCAACACTACGCAGGTTTTGTATCCAGTGACAATCCCAAGCCTTATTAAATGTGATGGCTAAACATAAGGAGTAATTAAGTTCCTTTAAGCAAATATCTTCTCAGGCAAAAATAGAAGCTACCATCCAAAGCAATAAATAGTGTATAGAAAGTCCAGACCAAAGCCCCATGGGGCTCTGATTACAGAGCAAGCAGCATGGGGCTGTTCCCACACTGTGGACACATATTCTGGATGAAGAAAAAGATCAAGTATCAAAAAGGAGCAACCATAACCTTGGCTCCAGGAGCACAGAGACAGACATCTCAGAGGCATGCACTGGCTCGAGAGGAACACTTGGCACGTACACACAGGGGGAGGAAACGGATTGCCCACTGTCCCATGAATTGTTTAGCATATTTTGCTATTCTATGTCCAAAATACACAAGAGACTTTCAGAACTTTTGAAAATTAAAGGAGAAAAGAGGGACAGAGAAAATTATAAGAGTGGCAATTAGCACAGTAGTTAGATATTGCCTTTGAATAGGAATCTGGGACTGGATGTCCCCTGAGATCTTTAACCAGCAGCTCACGGGGATGATTTTTCCCTTTGGTCCAGAGGGCAAGGATGACAGAAGTTGATTCTTTCTTTGCAAATCCTTGTGCATGATAAGAGCCAAAATAGCAGAATTACTGGAGTCTGATGCTAGTTCTAGGTTGAGATTCATCAAGGAGTGCATGTAGCACAGATTGACAGTACTGAGAGCTGACATGGGTCCGTGCTGTGTAACACACACAAATCCTCTCACGAGCACAATGTATTTTATTACTAACATTTCTCTCATAATCAAACTGGATGAAGGACTACTTCAGTGAACAGAGCTCTCCATCTACCTGCAATGACTGTATTTCTTTCATATAGTGGAAGCTAAAAGAAAGACCGCTGTGATCAGGTACGGAACAGTGGATCTTGATTTATAGGTGCTCATTTCTCAGCAGCAGAATTCATCAACTGCAGAATCAGTAACCCAGCTCTGCTACTGTGCCCCACAACTGCAGGGTGTTTGCTGACTCCTTGAACCCTTGTATACTATTGCTGGGAAAAAATGGCAACTTTAAGCTGAGAATAATGGAAGAGCACAGATGCTTTGTTTATGCTCACAGAGTATTCACTTTCAGATGCACATTTGCCAACTAAAGCATGATAATGTCAATTCATTGGGGGAAGTACTGTGTCTAGGTGCCTTCAAAAATAATTATAGCCATAATGGTAACAATTTGCATTCCCAGCATTCATTAATTACAGGGTGACCACAATGTTTACAAGGCATACAAAGACTATAATATGTTTTGTATTCACAACTAAAGCTAGAGACATTACAAGCTGGGCTTGTGATTTTTTACTGACCCGATACAGAGGGAATTTAGGCATGAGACAAATATGTAGCTGTGTGCTGAAGAGTACTCATACTTGTCAAAAGTTAATTCCAAATTATTAAAGTTTTGTGCATTTTTTACAATGAGCTTTTACTGCACTTAAACAGCAAGGTATTGCTCGACTCATGCATATGAAAAGCAGCTAAAATACGTCTCAGCTTCTTTGTGGTACTTCCCTTCCATCATGATTTTGTTTAAAAATTAGAATAGGTGTTTGGGATTTTTTAGCTGGAGTACAAAATTAAATAATAGTTGCCCTGAAGGTCTTACATCAATTTTAATGCTAGATTTTTTTTTTTTTTTCCACAAAACAACAGGTGCATTTCATTTTGGTTGCATTTCAGTTAGCATCTAAATACTGAGTCTTAAATAAAATATTATCTTAATTGTTGTGTGGAGGAGTAGGGATTTAACAGCCGAGGCTGGAACAAGCCTCCTCCTTTTCTCTTTCTCTCCTTCCCTCCCTCCCTCTGGGGCAGGGCAGGAGTGGGTGGGGCAGCCCCAGTGAAGCCTCTGCTTCCCCTGCAGATGCAGGCTGTGGGACAGGGATGTGGGACAGGGATGTGGGACAGAGATGTGGGACGGGCTGGCCCAATGGTGTGTGCTGGGTCCTACTCCCCCTCAGCCCAGAGCTGAGCCCACCAGCCCTCAGTGGGATGGGGGTCCAGCCTCAGCAGCCCCCTGCTTTTCCTCCCGAGCTCTGGGGTAAATAAAGCTTTTCCTAATCCCCTTGGGTTAGCCAAGCTGTCCATTCTGAACAGTTGCTAAAGTGCATTTTCACCCAGGCCGCCTCTGGCACAGACCCAGGCGATCCCAAGGGGCTTCCCTCCTGTCCTTGCTCACGCACCCTGGGGTGCACTACCCCTGTCCCCAGCCAAGGGGACACGGACACAAAGACAAACCCCTCAAGCTCTGTATTCAAAGTAGAAAATCTGCTTCTTACTTCTCTACCGACATTGCTATGTTGGAAAACTGTGCTGGGACACTCCTGGTCTCTGCCCCCGGCTTTGTGAACCTTGGATTTCCATGTGTGTACTGCAGCTCTCTCGGCCTGCCAGCCCCAGGCACCAGCCTCCCCCAGCACTTGGTTATTCTACAAGTCTTTTTTATTTTTTCTACCTAGATATGAAGCCAACTTGTATCTAAAATTCATGTCTATCAAAGACACATTCTCATTCAAACTATTGATGGATTCACTTCATTTGGTGTAAGACAATGGTCAAGTACACTCTTGGGACTCCTTTCCCCTTTGCTATATTATATTTATACAGATCATAAGTGAGAGCTGTCCTGAATTCTGCAGGGTAATGGTTAGTTTGTCCATCTTGTGCCTTCTGTTGTGTTTACCAATATGGTCATGTGGGGAAAATAAAATGCTCCCTCAGCTTGCAGAGAGCTCAGGCAGATACCAGGCAATTAATGAACTGAGCAGCAATTTTTCTAAAATAAGCCACAAAGAGTTTCAGTGTTAATGCTGATATATGCTGATATGTTTTCTAGCTTTTTCTTCATTCCTTCAATGCACGTTGAGACTCCTTAATTCATAGCCATCAATGTATTTTCATTCCCTCCTCTGAGTTATTCCTTCTAATCTCAGCATGGCTTCTGAATTTTACTTTGATCATTTCTGTAAAGTTTAAATCTTCTTTCCTTGCTTAAATTGGAGCTAGATACCACTGCCTGGTCCCCCAAAAAATACACCAAGCCTTAAGAGGCATACAAACCCTCAGAATTAAGCTAACATATCTTGAGGAGGCAACAGGAAAGGACAGTGCTGTCTGGCCATTGAAAAGCAAGAAACTAACAGGCAGCATGAAGAGAGGCTGCACATTTGCAGATAAGGAACACACTTTTGTGGAAATCTATCTGAAAATAGGTTCTGCTTTGCAGGAAAGATAAAATATGAAACTCTAGCTATCAGTAGTTTTGTTTTCAAAGAGTGTGGCTTTCTTCAGACCATCTATCTTAAAAACATGCACTGCTGTGCTGCTGTGCAGCCTAGTACATGGGATTTTCCAATCACTCTCTACAAATTAATGAAAACAAACCTCACGTTGCAAAGTTCATTAGCAGAAAAAAAAATCCCAAGGTATTTATGTGATTTTTTTTTTCTTAAAATGGAAATCAGTGGGATTTTTCTCTGCTGAAGACTGTTTCAGAGAGGCATGGCAGTGATACAGGGAGGATTTTATGTACATTAAAACTCTGGATGCAAGATGTTCTGCTCTCCAGCAGAGGGACTTCCACAGCCTGCTTGAAACCTTTTCTGCTTTTGTGACAGACATGCTCAGTGCACACCTACCCTGTGTGCCACAGGGATATCTGAGCTCATCGATGGAATGCAATCCTTTGTTACGCCGAGGTGAAGATGTGGAGAACGATAGGATGGCAGGGAAACATCATTGCATAGCAGTGATACCTATGACTCCAAATCCTGCTTGCTTTCATACAAGTGGACAGCTTTGCTCACTGTGGCTGTACCGTGGCAGGACTGAGCATTTTCCTCTGCAGGGTGAAACCCTTGACCATGCCTGCTACAGAAATCTTAGGCGCTAGCACAGAGTTTCCAGCAAAATGGGTGAGGAGTTATTTACTGGGGCAACTGTGGACTTTGTTTATTGTACTTTATAAACCCCTCAAAGTGGTTAAATTCTACTGTTCTCTGTCCACTAGATGGTTACAAAAGATAGTTACTTGTTTGCATTTCCATATAAAGCCCAAATACAGATGGACTTTTACTATCTGTAATGTTATTCACACACTTCTTTTCTAAGATATAACTTGCTTTACATTCTATAACATTTCTCCATTCCTTGTATCTTTTTGTGAACAATGTCGTACCTTTATAGAATGAGAATCACTTAGGCTGAAAAATGCCTTTAACCCAGCACTGAAAAGCCCCCTACTAAACCACTTCCCCAGGTGCCACATCTGCATGTCTTTTAAATACCTCCAAGGATTGTAGAATGGACTCTTCCACTTCCCAGGGCAGCCTGTTCTGCTGCTTGACAGCTCTTTCCGTGAAGAAATTTTTGTCTAATATAAGTACATGGTATCCTACTGTGTGAGCCTAAGTGTTAAAGAAGGTCACTGACCATTACCCTCTGTATTATGGGGCCTTCATTCTGCTCCCTGTGTCCATCTTCCAGCTCAGGGGGTGGTACCTGGAGAACAGCTGGTCCTACTATTGGACACTGAGGCAAAGAAGGCATTAAGTACCTCAGCTTCTTCCTCATCTTTTGTCATTATATTCTCTCTACCATCCAAAAAGAGGATGGAGAGTCTCCTTAGACTTCTTTTGACTGCTAATGTATCTAGAGAAACATTTTTTATTGTCTTTTATGACAGTAGACAGATTAAGTGCTAGTCAGGATTTGGCCCTTCTAATTTTCTCCCTCCATAACCTCATGACACCCTTGTCCTCCTGAGTTGCCTGTCCCTTCTTCCAACTTTCATAAACTCTCTCTTTTCCTGAGTCCCAGCAAAAGCCTGTTCAGTCAATCATCTTCCCTGCTGGTTTGTCTTTTGGCACTTGAGGTTGGCCTGCTTCTGCATGCTTAACATTTCCTTCTTTCTTTCCTTCCTTTCTTCTTTTCTTTCTTTACAAGACAATGCATCCTATCTAGAATACTTCTCTGCTACTCATACCCCTCTCTGTAGGATATTTTTATTTGGATATGCATTTCGGAAATACAGCTTTGTGGCACTTTTGTTGCTCAAAAATATTCTATGCTCCTGCCATTATTACAGTTCCAAGCCCCCCACCTGACTTCCTCTGCTACTCCCTTAATTTCTTAAACTTTGTCCTTTTATAATCAATAACTTCATTTCCAGGATAAACTTATGTTTATCTTTCAGTTTAAATAGAGACAATTCGTGACTTCATCCAAAGTTGCTTTGTGCAACCAAAGCTTTCCAAATGTCCTCACCATTTCCCAGAGCTAAGGACAGAAGACAGGCTCTTAGTCTGGCTCAGCATTTTGGTAAATGCTGGCTGCCCCTACACTACAGAATTTTTAGTGTTCTGCATCAGAGACCAGCCACATAATCAATCTCTGCTCATAAGCCATTTCTTCTTATGTTTAGGTGGTCCCTCTACTGCTCCCCATCAATATACCATAGATATATTTGGTGAATAGTAACTGATTAATCTTCACCATTCCACCAATAAGCAAGCAAGAAATAAGAAAATAAGGCATAGGGGAGTTAAATGACAATAGATACATAATTACCTAATGTATGGTTGGAATTATAATATAGGTTTCCTTAGATCAGATCTATTTTTAATTATTAAGCATAGTCACCACTTCTTTGAACAATTGTATTAAAAATGGTGGGTTATGAGAACTCAGCTGCAAATTTGTCTTTTTTTTTTTTTTTTTTTTTTTTTTTTTTTTTTTTTTTTTTTTTTTTTTTTCAAATTAAGCATTTTGAAAACCACAAGTCTGGGATCCACGAAGATTTGAGAAAACCAATTAACAGTAATCTGCCCTTTCCCAGATCCTATATTCCTGTTTGAATGCTAGCTGTGCCCATCTGATCAACAAAGAGGGGAATAACATAATACATCACCTTAATCTTTTGGAAAGTCTAATTTGCTCATTATGATATTATGACATAAGGAAAGCAGTATCAATAAAATCAATAGCCACAGCACACAAAAACAGATACCCTGTATGCCACAATCCAGCAGACTGAGCATGGGCTAAGAGCCCAGCTGTTGGAAACACATTTCACCCGTCATCCATTATTTGCACATTAAGATAGAATAGGTGTTGAAAGAACAATCAATGTTTGTATCTTTATGGAGATAAGACTTTTGTCATTCCTCTGAAATCAGGGTCAAAATCACACCTTTGAAAGTTATGCTATCATAGTAAATGGCAACATATAGATGGGCAGTAAGAGATTGTCAGCTGGAAGGGAAGACTTCGGGAGAGAAAGCTTGTACTAGTTTTTCTTGTTTTTCATGAAGTCATGACCGTACCATACATTATTCAATTAACAAGATCACCCTCCTACAGTCACTTGAAAATTCCTCTTATCATCTTTGTTCCTTTCTTCTGTATGAATTGAGGTGGATTTTTCCCACCACAGTTTCAGTGAACCCTGGCTGCAGCTTCTAAGAGGCTCATTATCTCTTCTATCACATCAGCTTCTGCTTTCAAGGCTTATTGTTTAGTTCTTAGTATAAACTGACAGGCTAAAATCCCTTCAAAACACCCAAGGTGCCTTTGCCACTGAGTAAACAGCAAAGCATCAGGAGTGCCGTAAAACCCATTTAATCAAAAATATATACTACATGAACACTGGGACACTGAAAACCTTTGGAAGTACAATTACCCTAATTTCTTCCAAAGATGAAGAACACTTGATATGTTATTTAAATGGGCCATCATTTTGAATCTCCATTATAGATTTGATTTTTTTCTGTAAAATATGCTTTAGAAATGTGCAGGTTTCTCTCAGTCTTCATGTCTGGCAGCACTCAGAAGTAATACAATCAAATCAGTTCATGCAGGTTACAGAGCTGTAACCTGTACAGATTTGGCTATCCAAATATAATCTTCTTAACAAGTTGCTGGCTGTCTGGAGTAAGTAAATCAACCTTACTCTTGTGGTCTTTGCTTTGTTCAAGACATTATTGGAGCAACTCACCAAGATGCAAACACAAATATGTGATTATTGCAAAGCACTCCTCAGGGAGATTTCCACTCCAACCTCAGTTACATTCAATAGTATTTTGGGGACTAACTCCCTGAAAGCCAGACAAAAATTCTCCATCAAAATAAGGGTGCCTGTGTGTGCATACACATATGCATGTGCACCTAAATCCATCTGTGCTCCTGCCTCCTTGTGCACATACACCCCACACGTGCACACCAGTGATGCAGTGCCACAGTGCTTTGACAGAAGCCATTCACATGATGTTTAAGCAAAACCTCTTCTTTCAATTGCTACTCTCAGCTAGTTCTGTCAAACTAATAATACAGGTCTGTGCAACAAAATGTTACAATATCAGTATTAGCATATAAAATAAAGGTAAGTATAGGTTTCCCATGTCTTTATTTCTTTTCCATTTTCTCTCTATTGGAGAAACTTGCCAAAGCCAAACACTTTCATTTTTTTCCTATGTGGCAGTTTTGTTTCTGATGATGACAAAATAAGTATCTCTGTTTAAGATAAAAGGAGATGTTGCTCCTTTGATTTGTTTTTTTTTTTTTTTTTTAATTCCTAAAAATGTACAATAACTATAACTACAGTGGACTATTTAATAGTCCTGTAAGCATTACACGGTCTATCGCTGAAGAGAGTCTAGCTGCCTCAACTAAACAAAATCACTTGCTGTAAGAGCATTTTTCAGGACAGTGATAAATCACAGTGTAATATAATCATGCATTAAGCTCCAACCAGATGTGAGACTGGCACAAATATTAAAGTACAACTGGGGAAGTCAAGTATGTACAAGTCATTGACAACATTGGTGTAAGTGCTCTAGACAAGACATTTAAAAGAAATTTACATAAAAACATAGATTAAATTTATCAAAGTTTGATAAATTTTAAGACAGTAAAAAAGTACAGAAAGCATGAAAAAATAAAAAACCCAGCCAGTTCATACTGTACAGTTTTACTACATTTATATTACAGAATGAAGACAGAAAAAAGATACAAGGAATTAAGAGCAAAGAAAATTCTGCTGGCTGTGGCCAGCGGAATTTCATTGCCAATGAGAGATGCGCACACACAGATGCACGCACACGCACAGAAAACAAAGACATAAACCAAAAGAACCATTTACTGTAACAAGTGACAGACAGAGAGGTGGGAACATTTGGCATGTTGCAGCACATGGAGTCATTCCCGATTGGCTAACGATGGTACCTGGCTCGGCTGGAGGTCGCCGGGCTGCCTGAGCGGCGCCACCGACGGAGGAGGCACTCCTGACGTGGATGCGGAGCGGCCCAGCCGGCAGCTGGACTTGGACTCTGGAAAGGGAGAGAGAGAAACTCCAGTGAGCAGGAGCAGGTACTGCTGCAGCAAGCTGAAACACTGTGGATCCAGGATTCCCTTGGAATGGAGACTCCAGCCTTGGTAACAAGTTAAAGTCTTGGACATATGGCTGAATCATGAGCGGAAGTTGAGATCAGAAGAGGGATTCAGGCAGGACTCATGCCATGTCCTGGCCTCTTTGCTCGGGCATCTCTGAAGGATAGAGCATAAAACAGCAGACAGGAAGAATACAAAAGAAGCATTCCTGTTTCCCCACTCCCCTGCTCTCCAGCATCTTTTCTACTCCTCATGTACCACAGCAGTGATTAAGGGAGGTACAGAAACTTCTTGTTTCACCTCTTCATCCCAGAGCTGAGAGACATGACAGCCCAAAGACTGACTGTGCTGAAGGAAAGCATGAAATGCCAAAAAATGAAGGAGGAGGTATGTAAAAGTGGTGAAGATACTCTCACACTTGGGGATTTGGAATGACACCAAAAATACTTGGGAATCTCATGTCATTGGCAATGAAGGAAGAAGAAGAGACAAATCAAAACATCAGCAGTGGCAAAGTCAGTTGCCCACAATCAAGATGATAGCAGAAGCAATGTTTGCCTTGAGAGAAAGCTCAATTTCAGAGAAGAACTTCACAAAAATGACACAGTTATTTGATTTTCCTTCTGCTGCTTTATATGGAATAATTTCTGAGAAGGTTCCCCACTGATTTCCAGCACAGGTTACTATTGTACACACTGACACGAGGTGACCATGCATTTCAGGAGGCCTGGAGGAAATTGTTTATATCTAAGTCATGCTGACACCCATGTACTACCCCAGCATTCAGCTGGTCTGGGAGAAAATGTCTTTTCCTAAAAAAGGGATCTGCCTGTTTCTGACCAGGAAATTTTTTAGTCCTTACATTTCCTTTATATGGCTGAGGAAGCACCTCTCATTCTGTGGCTCTGCTCAGATCAATGTGTTCATTCTCCTCATGTTTCATAAACCTTCTTCCCAAACCTGCACCTGCTTTTTACATTCAGTGGGCAAACACTGAAAACATTTGGACTCACCAGACAGATTTGGTACAATAACAGAGTCTCACTCTTCACATTGGCAGTGCTGCTTTACCATGAAGAACAAGTAATTACAATGTCATGCTTCATTACAATTTAAAGAATTGTGAGTTTTTTAAATAAGGTTTGAAGAATTCCTCCTATTCAATTCTATGTTTTCAAGAAGAAAGAAAGGACCTATGCCTCATGCAGTTGTGGTTTAGCAAGTTTGTCTCTGAAGCACATCTTTTGCCTGTGTCTGTCTGAAATTTATTTTGTCATGCCTCATTTATACAGCTGCTTTTTCTGCATTTGTTTTACACTGATTTCTCTATTTCCTGTGGATCTCTCATATCACCACTGGCCACTGGCTGGGCCACAGCTTGAAAGGAAGAAAATGCCTATTGCCAGCATGACCTTTAAGTCACTTGGCACACCTTGGAAACTTGAGGACAGCTGGCACATTACTCCACATACCAGCAACATGCTGAAATGGATTCTTCCACTCTCACTGATGCTTTCTCATTGTCACCTTCTATGCTTATTTTCTTCAGATATTTCAGAATTCAATAGGGCGTAGAGGAGAGCTATCCACTTATGCTGGAGCACTTAGACCAATGAAAGCATCTGTATGGGTGAATATTCATAAACTAAATATTAATATGTTAGTTAACATCCAGCTGGCTGAGCAGCAAAAATATTTATGCTGCTAGCTGAATGCATTATTCAATTCACTCTCTCCTAGGCAGTCTGTAAACACACCACGAGTCAGCACAGCCATAGGCGCACAGAAAGGAGCAGACTGGCCTCCTCCATAACCTTGCTTTTGTACACAGTCTGCTGGTTTGCTTTTTTTGGACTTGGGCAGTTACTCTGAAGGTTGATTAGATTTGTTTTTGCTCTGATTTTACGCAGTCTGTGTGCCAGATTTCTGACCGTTCCTTTCAGTAATACAGATATAATAATGTATCTCATTATTATATCTCATCTCTCATCTCCTGGAATTCTGCTGGGGTTTCAGAAAGGACAAGAACTGTGTTTTTTCAGTTGTTTTTCTCTACTGCTAAGTAAAGATTCTGTTTCTGCTGTGACAAGCAGAATCAGACACTCAGCACATAAAAAAACTCCAAGACACTGTCTGACTATACTTCTGAATTATTTTCTTTGCTTTAGGAAAGCAGAAAGAAGTGTCATAATTTCCAATTTGGATCTATGAGCAGCAGCAAGAGATTACCATTTCCTTGCCAAAGAGACTCCTTTCATCTGGCATCAAAGAAATAAAACCTATCACACACAGATGAAGTATTAGTTCCTTTATCTCCCTGTAATATATGTTCCAGTATTAAGGAAACTATTGTGATTTCCATGGTGATCCTCACCAAAAGGTGCTTCAGACATGGCTCCATCTAGCTTTTTTTGTCTCAGTGGCAATATTTTTAGACCAAATAAATACTGTATTCTACTGTAAATAGTGATCTGAGTAACAGCACACCACTTTGGGGGAAAAATAGACCACAAAAGGTCTGTTCTTTAAGTGCTGCACAACTCACTGCTCTGTATTCCGCAGCATGTTATTTTTTAGCTATGGGCAGCTTATTCTCTCTGCTGGGACTCTATGGGTTGTCCTATTTGCTGCCAAGGATCTTAAAGGAAAAACTACTGCTAGCAAATATCAGGGATGGTTTCTAGCATTTAGAAATTCATGTTTATCTCTTGTGGATGATACTGAGACAACTCAGTATTAACATCTGAAATGAGTAGTCTTGGACTTGAGAAGTCCCCTTAGTGACAGTAATTCATGGTGTGGAGCTGAGTTCTATCAGCCATCCTGACAGACAAAGGGGAAGGCTTTGTAGGCCAGGGCATGCAGGGCATGTGAGCAGCCTTTGGAGATGCCATCAATGGGCAGCATGAGGTCCGAATTCAGCAGATTCTTGGGGGTAGCCAGAAGGCTCTGAAATATTATGCAGAAAAATGTTCATGAGATTCACTTGGTGTATTTGGAAATTTAGCGGTATTATTTTGCGCAGCTTCAAATGTCACATCTCTCACAGTGACATGGTACGAAAAATGCACTGCAGGTTTCTGGGAGCCAGGTGGATCGTAGTGCCAGGGTGGCACAATGGGCCAGTGGGCCTCAGTCCCCTCTTATGGCACCCACAGTGGCCACAGCACTGAGACAGTGGGACCACAGCCCCCTGACACCAAACCCACAGACAAAATCAGTGGCAATAGGCCAAGCATCACTGCACTCTTGGGTTTAAACTCCGTTTTGACAGCACCAGGAGGGTTAGACACGGAACCAGGCAAGCATTTACTTCCAAAGGGCAGCATTAAGGATGAGAATTTCAAGAGAGACTGTGCAGCACAGAAATACAGGCTTTCCAAACACAAAGAGGATTGCCTTAAAGTTGTGTATTTAATTATGTGTCTAAGCACTCATATAAATGGCTGGTTTTCAAAAACTGCAGGGGCTGCCAGCATGACTAAAGATGTAGAAGCTTGGTTGATTGTATTTGGGACATGGGGTGTCGTAGGATTTTCCTCAATAATGCCCAGTGCTGAAATGCCACAAGATTTTATGGAAATATTTTCAATCAGTTTTATACCAACATGCTACGGCTTTATATATTTTCCAGGAGTACAACAACTCTTCACGATTTTTATTTTTGGATCTTAATGGGAAGAGTTCTTTATTCATCCAAGGAAGCCTTCATTCTGCCTATCCTAATCTTAATTCAAAAAAATGCTCTGGCTGTCACTTACATTGGAGAAGCTTCTTATCCTGTCACAGTCTCTTCTTTGCACATGAAAAGAGAAATATTGCTTATTTGCTACAGCTGCCAAGAAATGCGTTTTGAATTAAACAAGGCAATGTGACAGGCTGGGAGCAATCACATAAAAAATAAAAAAAGGAGAAAAAGAAGAGAAAAAAAGCATATATACTGGAAAAATACATCACACCAAGTGTCTTCATACTGGCCTAAAAAGAGATGAGTAAGCTGAAATAAAACTTGAAGTTATGAAACATTATGGTGCAATAAACTATGTAGTAATATGCTATCTAAACAAAGCATTCAGTACTTTGCTATTGGCAGAAGCCAATTAGTTCTAAAATATCACAGCAGCACATCAAACTCAACAGTTTTCACAAGGGGAGCACTGAACCTGTGGAGCTCAATGTTGCCAGATATCCATAGGTCAAAAGTTTAGCAACTCTCAAACCCAAGTCAGGTAGTGAGCAAAACCATGTCTGAAAAGGACCCCCCTGTTTAGGTTTAGGGGATATTTGGCCCAAAGTGAAAAGCTGTTAGTGGAATATACTTTGTATCCTGAAATATGGGTGTTTATTTTCTTTGAAAAGCTTTTGTTATAGGATTTGGCTGTGTTTGTTTGCTATTTCCTGGCTTCTTTGAAATACAAGTATGTGTTTGGTATCTTTGTTCAGGTTTTTTGTGTGTGTTTTTCTTACACCAAGGCAATATTTTTACTCCAGCCAGAATTGGTGTGATCCCACATCCTGGAGGTCTCACAGCAGGACCATGGGCACTGGTGGGATGCCCTCAGTGTGCAGCTCGCGGTGCTGCTCATTTCATTGCAGGTGACAGGCACTGCTCAGGGGAGCTTGTGAGCAGAGAACAGAGTGACCAGTGCAGGCAGGGTCTGGGCCACTTGGCCAGTAACCAAAAACCCCAGCGTTAAGTTGCCTTCATGTGGAAAATCCTTGTGGGTTTAGGAGCACAGTGATACTGCTCTGAGGAGAAAATGTAGGGGTTTGTGGCAAAGACCTGGCTGGCAGGAACTGACTTTTTGCTGCTATTCCCTTCTTACACCAATGGAAGCATCTTGTGCCTTAGGCTTACCAGGCTTTGCCCCATTCCCAAATAGATGAACTTAAAATATTCATTGCTTTTGGGAATCAACAATGTAATTCCAATTAAGGGTGGGTATTTCCCCCCTTCCTGATTACCTACAATCTTTTCAGATGGAATATTTATGGCTGGCTGAGTGACAAGCTGGTGGCAATTCAAAACCAGGATGCAACCGTTTCTGAGATTTTAAAGGCAGGGCAGTGCCTGTCTCCAGCAGCAGGTGGCAATGTAAAATGCTTCTCCGTTGCTGTTAGGAAAAAAGCAGCAACATTCCAGAAAATACTCTTCAAGTCTCCTGGAGTGAAGTTATACAGATTCTGTTTTACAGATTGTGTTTGGCTGTTCATTATAATTGCACTGACTTTCCTAAAAGTCAGCATGCCCCTAAATCACACTGCTTTCCATAAGAAATTATAGGATGCCAAGAAACAGAAAGTGCCCTTGACAAATTCTGTCACAGAACAATCAGGCATTAGAGACAGTGATAACTGTGTGCAGCTGACAGCCCAGGCTCTTTGAACAAAATGGACAGAAAGCTCAAGATTGTGTTTGGAGATGGCTCATTCTCCCTCTGATCCTACTAGCAGTTTCAGAGCTGGGGAGAACCCACTGAAAATCAGTGTTCTCACTCAGGTATTTGCCCAGGCCTCCCCAGTTCCCAGCTCATCTGTGCTGGAGCAGAGCTGCCTGATGAGCACATGTGGGAAATCCATTCCACCCTTTCTCTTCTGCAGCAGAGCAATTCAACCCCATTAAAAAAAATTATTTCAATATTTCCCTAACAAATGCCTGTACCAGTGTGAACTAGGAGGCAGGTACCAAACTGTGGTGTTTCAAGCACATGTCTGCACAAAAAAAAAAAAAAAATAGCCTTTTTTTCTGTTATGTATGATGTTGCAAAGAGAGCAGCAGCAGTGATGACTGTACTGGGAACTACCTAGATTTTATTTGAGGTAAATCTAAGTTCTAATTCCTAGTGCAGAATTGCTTTATCCCCTTGACTCCAGAAAACATTTGTATTCATATGAAAATATTAAATTGCTCTTCTTGCATTCTGCTACAGTTTTAATTTAATTGCAGAGAATGAGTTGTTACTGTTCATGTACAAGTTCATTGAGGAGAACTGTGTACAGCATTCTCAATGCAGTGCCCCACCAAATAAAGGTAAAACGTGTTGCTCAGGCAACAGCAAGAGACATAGGGGAAAAAATATTCAGGGCAGATGAGAGGCAATATTCATCAAATGAAATATCATAAATCTGCAGGGAAAGAAAAGTCATAATCAGCTCTCAGATTTTAATCATAGAAAGGAGTCAAAATTCAGCCAAGAAAATAAAATTTTTCTTTGACAGTCCTAGCAATGTAAGACAAAGTCACAGTTAGCTAAATCAAGGCATGATTCAACAACTATTACAGTTTGCTGATGCCAAATGGAGACTGAGGCCAACATGTTTTGTCTACTTTTGGAGATCAACCAACTCTTTAAAATAAAACTGCTACAGAAATGTTGGACAGCAGTGTTATATTTTGCTAAGAGCTTACTCTTCAATTTTAGCTTCTTTGCTACTCTGGTCCATAGTGTCACCTTGCAGAACTGAAGAGACTGTTACACACCTTTGGTCTAATTTTCAGATGTCCCAACGTTTGATGTGGTAGCTTTAAACCCATCATTTAACCTGCATTAGCACAGATGACAGTCTAAGACACTGGGAACAGAATCTTTACCAAAAGCTATGAGTTTATCTGGAAAATTCCCACCTTCCAGGAAGCTTTGTAAGAAGAGACAAGTAAGCAGATGGCAGTAGTACAAAAAAGACCTGTGCTAGAGTTGTAAGTTTTGCAGAAAAGTCACTTTCACTGCAGCAGGAAGGAGTGTTCGGGGGGTCTGTAGCAAGCAAAGCTGGACTACATGATTGCTGCAAATGACATTTCACATCAGCAAAGACTCCTCAACTTATACACTGAGTTTCAGGTGTCATTTTCAGCAATTCAGGGACAATGTGAGTCCCATTATCACACAGGGAAGCGATGTTCTGGGTGAGGTGTGAGCATCTCTGCTCACTCAGCAGTGTAAACAACTCCTTGCTGCCACTCACTGCCCAGCAGATCTCTCAGGCAGGAATGATTTCTGGTCTGAGCAGCTCATTCCTGCTCTTATACTTACAGAACATTGACCACGAGGCTTCAGGACTAGACATGCCAACTGTCCTTAAAAGGGATATTTCTCACACTAACTAATAAGCAATGAAGTTACTCTTTTATGAGAGCTGTCAAATCTCTAAAGTACCAATACAGTACTCATGCAAGGGCCATAAATATCTCTTTACAGATGTCTATTCATTTATCAGTTCCATTTGTCTTAGTCAATTTATAAACAAGACTGCATTATAATGCCATGGTTTATGGCAATTTACCATTTAATATGTAAATATTTTTGAATAATAAAATAAATAAGTGTTTATCTGAGACTTCTGAAATCCACAGTCACTTTTCCAGAAATTTCTGTACAAGCAGAAAGCAAAGGCTGCCTGTGTCCTGTCACCGTGCTCCTCAGTAGGACAGCCTTACTTTTGCAAAGTGTATTTTTGTAACTTTATGTGATACCTGAACTCATGAACTTCCTGAGGTGCCATCCTAGGAGTGTCTTTGCCTTTTCAGTGTCAGGTGGAATCCCTTACTTCTTTTTAAGTAGATGACTAACACGTTTATGCGCTTCTATTCCATGCCACCATCTCAGCTTTCCAGCACAGAGCACAAGCACAGCACAAGCCTTATTAGTGCAGCAGTCATTGTGCAGGGCCAAATCTAGAAGATATTTGGAAGTCCAAAGAATGTGGATGCTTCCTACACCAGTGTATCTTTAGAGACTCTTCATCTCACAAGGAGATTTGTGAGATTTTCCCCGCGTCGTGCTTGACGTACCTGAGCTGTTGCCTCCAGCCAGCATGGTTGGGCTGACGGAGGATCTCCCCAGCCTGCTGGACACCATGGGGGGGCCTGGTGTTCCATCCCATTCCTGAGCTTTCCCTGGCTCCCTGGAGGAAGCTGTCCCATGATGTCCTCTCTCTTTGTTTTCCAGCTTTGGTAGTGGCTCAGTGCTGTGGCTTCTGATCTTCAGCTCATCTAGTGGTTCTACAAAATACACAAGAGCACATTTCTTTACAGAGTAACTGCTAATCACCCACATCATGCAATAATCTTTTGCAAAATACTCCATCCCTATCAATCATAAATCCTTTAAGGGCAGTTTATAGCATGGTTTTACCATCTAGGCCAAAACCATAGGTTTCAATACACTTTTAATTATTAAAAGCACACACCATGAAGCAGATGGATAAAATGTAACATTTCTGTTACAATTTTCATACGCCAGGAAAATAATTAAGAAAATGGATCCCTACCAAATTGTGGTTTATTAAAAATTTATAGAAATATTTGAAATCTTTTCAGCTGTCATTTCATTAGGAACAAGTACTTCTTCAGGCACTTTCTAAGGAAGCTCCCTCCTAAGGCAATATTGTGCAAGCAACATATCTGTCCTTCTCATAAGCTCTAATAAAAGCACACAATCCACAAAACAAAACAGCACAAATCCATTTTGGGTGTGCCCAGCACCACAACCTAGGGAATGAAATTGCACTTGGTTGAAAAAGCCTTGGAGTCAGAAAATTACTTTCTGTTTGCAACACCACAAGTCAATGAAAAGAGGAGCAATTCGAAACACAGCTGAATGATTTTTTCAAGTGAAGCAGTGATGTCTGCTTTCTTCATGGCTGGTGATTTTCTGTTCTTTTCTCAAGACCTCAGTTTCTTTTCTCATAGGTTGAGCAATGCATGGAGAAAGAATTAATTCCTGCTCTTTCTCATCTGTAGCTATGAAAAATTCACATGGAAAACTAGATACAGAAGAAACATTAGATTGCTCTTTAGTTGTAAGAGCTAATTACTGTGCTACTCAGTTATTCAAGGCTGCTGTTTACCTCATTTTGAAAAAAAAATCAGTTTGGAATTTTATATCTCAACCCAAAAGTCATGATACACTCAGTTTTAGTCACACAAATTTATTAATCCACCCCCTGATGTACCTTAATTTCTGTGTGCATCTACAGTCTTGGAATCCACATTTGATAGAGATAACAATCTTCCCTTGAGCTCTATGTCAAAAACTTTTAGAGGCTTCAAGGGACATTGGAAGATTTGAGAGAGCCAAGCAAAGAGAAAACGCCAGGAGCCACAGAGAGGCAGGAGGTTCCAGCAGTTCCCTGAGGGGCCCGTGCTGAATGGCAGGGCAGATTTACAGTCTGAGCTGCCACTTGCTCTCCCAGTCATCCCCACGGCCCTGAACTGGGACTGTTCAGCCACTCAGGTGATACAGTCCCCAAAAAGGACCACATTCAAATCACTTTGATTTGCCCATGGCTCAGTGTCCCACAGACTGTTACCTGTGGTACAGCAAACAGGGGAAGATGCACTGCTAGACAGCTCTGATGGGCAGAGAACCCACCTATGCACAGCAGTGACAAAATCTCACCTTGTTTTGGGTTCTTTGACATTCCAGTCTGTAGATGACCTTAGTGAGCAACAACACAGTCAGCCTGGGGTTTCCTCAATGAAACATCATACAGGAGACATGTAAGAATATCTAACTGTACATGCGGTGCAAGATGTAATCATTAGTGTATTTTGTTAATTACAATTGGTTAACAGTAAAATTTAATGTTGAGGATATCTTACCAGAGCCTTCAAGTAGTAACACTGCATGATAAAATGATTAAACCACCCTGGGCTGGGAGTCGTAAATAGGATTCTGTAAAATTTATGTGATAAAGACCTTCAAAACTCAAACCTCTTCCATGAACCTCTAATTCACCTACCTACTTTAGTGTATTCAAAAAGACACTGCAGTGAAAATCCAAAGTGTTTGTTTTTCCTAGCTGGTAACCCCAGTGGGGTACAAGGTCAAGTAACAGTCTGTATCAATATAACATGACATCTGCCTTTCAGGGACCTTTGCTGGGAGATGTCTGTGACACAGATCTGTCTCACTGCACAGACAGACCTGCTAATACAAAGAGCTGTGCAAAGAGAGGGAGAGCCCAAATTATTACCAGGATTAGAACTGTTTCAGTTGACAGCATCGAGCTATCAAAAATACTGATGTGTTTTCTCACATAACAGATGCATGCAATCATATGTGATTTTTTTTCTTCACACCAATAACATGCACTTCTTTAAGACAGTACTTATCTGGGAAAAGCACAGATAAAAGCAAAGTTTCAAAATTCTTTAGAAATGCACACAATCCTCCTTCCCAATAGTACAGGACAGTGTCTAGGTCGCAGTTTATTCTTCACAGCAAAATGAAGAGAAAGCCAGGACACTAGAATGTGTTTTGAGAAGGTAAGAATTGGGCCCTCCAAGTGCCCTACCAAATTAATACATCATTCAATAGAGTTAATCTACTATGTCATCCAGCTGTTCCTGGAAATGCTGTGACTACCTTAGTGAAAACCTTCTCTGCGTGTGCCTCATTGACACTACTTGAACACCTCCCCCTTGAAATTTCACACACATGCAGTCAGCCCTTGTCACAGTGGAAATGCTCTGGCTGAGTGTGTAGCTAAGGATTTATCTACTTCAGTTTACTTAACAGAGAAACATTTGTACTTGTTGCCTGATAAAAAAGATTTGTGCATTCTTAGTTGTTATTGTCAGCTGAATCAAAGCTCAGCTTTTGCAACCAGCTGGAAACTGTGGAACTATTCAGACTAAATAAAGATTTGGTTTATAGTCTAATTTTTTATAAGGTGTAGAAAATCAGTTTTCAGCTGGCTGTCTAGACTTTGTAAATTTACATTCCACTATCCTTTCTTGTGGATTTTCTGTTCACAGTTTATCTGAAAAGTAATATATCCTAAAAATGAAAGGCAGATTGAAACAGATTATAATGTCATGTAGCCCGTCACAGGGCCTGAATCATTATTATTTGGTGATCATTATCAGTAACAATGATACACAGACAGAAAACAACATGTCAGTGTTTTATGTAGTTTTCTGTAATATTACTTTCCAGCTCACTTGTAAATACAGAAAAAATGAAAAAGGAAATTATTGCCTCACTTTTACTCAAATATTTTTGTGAGAAGTTTAGAACAGCTTCAGCTTCTTTAATAAATGTCAATGGGCATCATACTCAAACTAAATTAAAATAAATCAAAAAATCACCCTGCTACTTCTTGGTTGACTGAAAGAGCACTTCAGTTCCAATGTGCTCAGGACAGCTCCAGAAATGCAGAATGCTCCTCTGCCAGGTCTCAGCCCATCCCTGGCCCATTTGTTGACTGTGCCAGCCACTTGGATGTTTTTGTCTTGTCAGCTAGTCCCTGCTGCAAATGTAGCTCCATGGAGCAAGCTGAGTGGCACAAATGGTTGTGTCTCATAAGAGCACATTCCCCGCTCCACTTTTTTGGCTCCTGCAGCCTGGCCCAAGACAGAACACACCTGTAGTTACCTGTGGGGTGGGGATCTTATTGTGACCTGAAAAGGAAACCAAGATATTTTACACAGAGTAACCCTTTATAAAGGCTACAGCAGGACTTAAATGGCCACTTTATCCCTATTGATCCCATCCTGAAAACAAGAACTCTTACCAGTCAGATTTATCTATGTACATAAAGACACAGCTGAAAGGTAACAGTAGCTGCTGCACAGCTTTTTAATTTTTTTTTTTATTTTTATTTGGGAAGTGCAGAAACATAAGTTGGATCTAGGTTATCTTGTGCTGTTAAAAACCTTAATTTGGAGGTGGGAAATGCCAAAGCTCAGTATTATGCTGGGAGCTCACTGAGTCACATGGTGGCCAGCAGAAAATCCTTTTGCAGTCAAGTGCTACTTTTTGAAAAGCTGAAATTATTATGGAAAGCATCTTTATTGTTCAATAATTCTCCCACCAAAATGGTACATAAAAATGTAAATTTCAAGAAATAATTCACTGCTTTAAATATTTATGGACACAGTTGGTTAAACTGCCATAAAGGCACTCAAATGTTTCAAGCACTTTCAGCTGTCATAGTATTTCAATATGTAAAGATATGCATTTTTCTTATTTATTTCACCAGAATCTCAGACTTTTCCATTTAAAGCATAAGATGGTTAACATCTCCTATAAACTAATATTTTACAGATAATTGGCATGTACAATCTCCCCTGTAGGAAAAGTCCCCTAATAGCCGAGCACTAGGCAAGGCTGGCATGTGAGCTGTGGTACTAGAAAACTTGGAAATGCTAAAGGAAGTGAGAAACAGAGTCAGTTGTAACTTGGACCTAAGAAAACTGAAATTACAGCTGCAGACAACATCTTACCCAAAAAGCTATCATTCAAATGAATAGAACTCTGTGGCCAGTCTGCCTTTCAGTTCTTAAACACATTAATTTCAATTCCCAGTGGCTTCTTAGTGCAATGCTCAGTGACAAATGGCAGAACCTTTATTACTGCTTGAGGTTTGGGGGAAGAAAGAAAAGCAATTGTCTTAAGAAACTTAAAATGAGGATTGCTCTCTGCCACCTCTCTCAGCTGTGAGCTGAAATGTACAAGATAATCCATACATTATTAATTTATTCCTTTTTTTCCGTTGTGTTTGTTATAAAGTTAAATAAATAATATATCACTCTAGGCAGAACTCACATACTGGGGGAAGCAAATGGTCTAAAGTTCAGCAGTCACATACAGGTGCAAACAAAGTCACTCAGGGTGGGGTTTAGATGTGAGCCAGAGCTCCTTGTCTCCTCCAGCCTCGAGAGATCAGCGCTCCCCTGGTCTGGCCACAGGCATGGCCCTGGCTGGGGGAGCAGGGGCACAGAGCACCTCAGGGGCACACCTGGAGGGGTGCAGATGCAGGATGAGACTGCAACCAGCAGTGTGTGAGGGTCAGTGCTACCTGGGACATGGCCCGGGCACAGTGTCCCTCCTGCCACTGCCGGCACCAGGGCAGCCTGTGCCTGACTGACCCCTTCCGCAGGCACTGCGTGTAGGGCAATACTGAGCCTTCCAGAGAGCCCCAGAGTTTCTTCTGTCTGCATCCCAGGGCTTTTTGTTTACCTTTACTACACATTCAAAATTAGAGCTGCCTTTTAATGGATTTACTGATGTGTGGTGCTTTGTCTGATCTGCACAGGTGTAAATTTATCCCAACCTCTCCCAAAGAAAAATAACAGCTATTAATACCACATGCAAGAAACATGGATAATGCTCAGTGTTTCAGCCATTAAGAGCACATCATACTGTCAATGAAACCCATAACCTCATCTTTATTAACTATAGTTGTTTGTCAATTCTGACTTCATCTGCTTGCTAATTAAGCAGAAGTTTGCTTTGCATATCAATTTTTAAGACCCCTTTTTTACAGTTATGTGAGAGTTGCAGCAGGCAGCTTGTTCAATTAAAAGCAGCTCTGACCTAGTTCCATGCAAAATCAATGGAAAGCCTGAAATTCTCACAAATCATCTAACATTTAAGAAAGACATGGCTGAACCTCTTCTTGGTGTTCATGGAGCACATTTCTGTGAACAGTGTAAGGCTTTTTTTGTTTTATGTGGTGAAATCAGTGGAAATCACATCATCCTGCTACAGACAGCCAAGGGAGGGGAAGAGGAATTGCTGAGGAAAATGCATTTAGTTGATTTTCTGTGGCTGTCCCAAACCTGCTAAGTGTGCAATCCTGCTTAGGAAAACAAGAAAGGAAAAGAAAAAGCCACAGTACAACTAACTGAAGACTAATAAACAAAGGGATAGATTTATAGTAAAATATTTATACCATAGATTTATCAACCAAGGTTTTAGAATAAAAATATTCAATTAAAATTATGGAAGTTATGATCTGGTTGAAAACATATAATGGAATTTTTTAAGTTTCAATAAAATTCATCTGGCAGCACTAGTCCTTTTAAATTAGACAAATTTTTAAAAATTCATCACTGTAAGACATATTCAACATTATTTGATGAACTATAGTAAGAGTAAAAATCCTTTTGCATATTGATTGAAATAGAGGAAAACCTGTTTTTACTATTAAATAAGGACAGACATTTTTCATGCCTGGAAGTGTTCAAAATGTGTGGATATGGCACTTGAGGACATGATTTAATGTTGAATATGGTGGTGGTGCTGGGCTGACAGTTGTAAGTAATGATCTTAGAGGTCTGTTCCACCCTTAATTCTGTGATTGTTTGATTGATCCAAGATTATAATATTTTGGCATATATTACAGAAGTGATGACAATCACCAGTTTCCAACAGGGTCATCATTATTTCTTAATTATTCACTCTGTGCTTGATCTTTTAATTGTGCCTGTTCTGCTGCAAATTGTATCACAGCTCCATCACCTGACCAAAGAGGCCACATCTGGAAGATATGCACTGCACAGATGTACTACTAAAGCAAACAAAAGCAGTGTCCTGGGACTCTCAACATTACATCCAATGGCAGCCTATTAACAAGTTTTTTACTTAATTCAGGCTAGTCACAATTACATATTTAAGCAGAACACTTTATTATGTGACATTCACTGCGCTTATCGTTTTTATCATTTTCCTTTCCGACCTTGGAATGATGGAAATTAGTGATGTGAACACTTAGAAAAATCTTAACAGAAGCCTGTGTCCTCTGGCACTATTTGGGCAGAAAACTAATTAAAACAAGTCAAAGGGAATTCTGTTATTGCCTTCAACACAGCAAGGGTTTTCCTTGCAGAAGTTATCAGCTGTGGCTGGCCAGCCGTGCTGTTTCATAGGAATGTATGGAATAGCTCATTATGGGAAGCTGCAAACATTTCTCTTACAAAGCTTGTGCACTCAGATCTGCTGATAATCCAGGCTGTGGTTTCAGTTAAAAAACTAAATGTGTGCATATGTGCAAATGTGTATGAACAAGGTCTGTGACTGTTTGCAGCAGATAGGGTTTAAGTAGGAGAAG
The DNA here is from genome assembly GCF_017590055.1 of Onychostruthus taczanowskii. Taxonomy (NCBI): domain Eukaryota; kingdom Metazoa; phylum Chordata; class Aves; order Passeriformes; family Passeridae; genus Onychostruthus; species Onychostruthus taczanowskii. The sequence continues at coordinate 4,612,285 of NW_024502014.1, forward strand.
GAATGAGCCTGAAGAGTCTGAGTGTGGCAGGCTTGTGAAACTTTGGTTTCATTGCCATTAGCTTTGGGCTAATTAGCAGCACACATTGCACGTAAGCACAGACTGCCATGCCCACCCTAAACTCTGTAATGATCAAAGAAAACTCTGTTAATGAAACTGTGAAAAATCAGTCTCTGTAAAGGTGGCCCAACTGTTACCTCGTACTTGATTTGAAAGGATGGTACCTACTCTCACTTAAAGGCTTTCCTTCTCAGCCCCATTCATTTCCCCTCTCACTCATTGTGTTATTCAGGTTCTTAAAACAAACCCTTGATCTTTGAATGAGGGCACACAATGGTTTGATGGGTCCTGCACACACCCTAGTACAGTAAGGCAAGAAATCATAAGCAGAGAGAGCCTAAAGAGCTGAAGTATAGAGACATTTCAAGAAAAATGTTTTGTAGGAAGTTCATGACCTTATGTTTCAAAGCTTCACTTCAAAAACATCAATCTTTCATGGAAGTCCTGACTATATTAAACTTGTCAACACTCTTTTGTCAAGTTTTCTGCTGAAAAACAGCCTTTGAACTCTTTCAGGAGCTTGAATGTAAGGTTTTTCCATTTTCTGAACACTTTAATTTCTTCTAAAGAGTATGTTTTTATCCAGATTCAATAGTAAATGTTAGTCAGAAAATGAAGATATAGTAAAGGATATGGATTTTGGAAACTGGGGACAGAACAACCCCCCCCCCCCACCCCCCCGTTTTGTATGTGCACATAAAAATATCCATTTCAAAGTTGAAGTGAAAATTAATTCTTTCCTGGCTATTTGGTCTAGGGTTTAACTAGCTGTATGAAAAACATATTTATTAATGCATTTCTCTTTATTGACTTCATTAAGGAATTAGAAAATTTGCCTTTCATTATTAGAGCACACATGCCAGTTGCACAGCTCTCCTTTTATCCAGTGTGCTACCTGTAAAAGAGGATCTTGACACATTCACTGACCTCATCTGAATTTTGCTCTCTCTTACAGAGCCAGGCACAAGCACCTAATGCTGCTGTGCAGCCTTCGTGCCTAGCTCTAGATCCCAAAAATCCCAAGAAATTTTTTCTCTGCAAGTAAATGCTTAAGTTTCCTCCCTGTTACAGGATGAAACCTTTGTGTCATTCTGGCTTTCTATGCATTTTAACAGAATTAATTATTTTAGGCCCTCCTCACTTTCTAATTAGAGGTTTCATTTTGTGAACTGGTTTTATTCTTGCTAGAAAAGCAACGGTGAAGCCATGCCAGCACAGACTTCCGATATTGAGGAAATGAGTAGAATTGCAGATGGTCTTGCAGCAGCTCTGGCTGATGTCTGTGCATGCATAACCTTACAATTATTGCCTTCACAAGTGTGCAGAGCAGCTACTGTGGCTGGCACAAGGCTCTGTCTGTGTTACAGCACATGCAAACTACATACAAATCACACAAACACTGCTGGAGCAGTAAACTAGCTACAGATTTCCTGGAAGAAGGTTGGTTTTGATTAATGAATTCAAATTCACATGCAAAAATAAAGTAATTGCCATCTTCAGTAAAATTAAACACACAGCTTCTCTCTTTCAGATGAGTAGTTACAAGAACAATGGTTCTCCTTACTCATTCTTCAATGCCAGATAAAGTGCTAATTGCATGTTACTGTTTTAACAATAAAATAATTATTAGGAATGGATAATTCTATTCAAAGGAGGAAACATGAACCTTCACATAAAATTGAATGTAAAGGAACCTGATTCTTTAATATGCATGATTATCCTCACAATTATTTCCTCAGTGTTCCTTACTTTTCACCTTATCTATACCTAGCATGTTTGTACACCCCAGCAATTTCAAATTTTGATATTTGAATCATTTACATGTATAACCTAAATACAACCATTTCTGACACTTAGATTTTTCTTATTACTGATAGAGTCTTGGAAGTTTGAGAGAAAATTTCAGGAAAAGCACATCTATCTCTTTTCCATTAAGAGCCCAAGACTCTTTAGCAGAATATTATTATCTCTTCTCCCAAGCAATTAAGTAAATGAGGAAATGGCCTCAAACTGGACCAGGGGAACTTCAGGTTGGACATCAGAAAGAACTTCTTCACTGGGAGCATTGTCAGGCGTTGGAACAGACTGCCCAGAGAAGTGATGGTGGCACCATCCCTGGAAGGGTTCAGGAAATGACAGTCTGTGGTTTATTTAACAAGGTGGTATTTGGTCCAGGGTTGAACCCCATCTTGAAGGTCTTTCCCAACCTCAGTGATCCTATGGGTAGATTAGATAATACACTGACAAAAATGTGCAGCATATCTTGTGTTCATTCACTACTCAGTGTTTCTGTTATTCACTGCAACATTCTAGAAGCCAAAGTACAGAGTTGTTTTGCAAGGAACAGCAGCCTAGGACAAAGAGAGGACCCTCTTGTCATAATTTATAATGGGATTCTCTGAAGTATATCTTCAGGGACCTTTGGATTGGGTCTTTAAGGATGGGGTTTAAAAAATGAATTTTCTCAGGCAGGAACCAAATCAGTCATGCCAAAAAAAAGTGTGGTTTTTTTTTTAAATGGATATATCAACCACTCAGCCCAAGATACTGCCAGTGTTTGTTACACAGATCAGTAAGGTAAAACCATTTTAAGAAATATAAAGAGGAGAAATAGCAGTCAGAGATATCAGATTTTGGAAGTGAGTGCATAAACCATGTTCCTCCCTTTACTCCCCACAAAGTTCCCACCATCTTCTCTTAAATCATAGAAGTTCTACAGCTGTGTCATTGTAAGGACAGATAAGGCATTTAATTAAACCTTTTCCCTTGTAAAGATGCAATAACAGCAGCTCAAGGAACCATTGAATCAGTTTTCAGATAACATGCTGGTGTGCACAAGTATTTAATTTAACAGTGACCTCAAGCAGCTCCTCTAGCTATGATGCAGATATTCCAATTAATGAAGAAAAAACTCCAAGTTTTGTTTGTAAAACTGTTTTTTTCTCTTGTGATTAATTTTGGGGAAACTGTTATGATCTGTCTGTTTGAAACTTGTGCAGTATTTCACCATCCTAAAGTTCACAGCTCTTGGTTTGGTGGTGGTGGTGTGGTCTGGGTGGTTTTGATTTACTTTTCCTGAACAACACTGTGATCCCCTTCCCTGTGATTTGGTTTAAGAGACTTAAATACTATCTCTATACAAATACTATCTCTATATATTTGCTTGTGGAAAATGTCAGATGGGGTTCAAAGTGCTTTATGAACACTGTGCTTTACAGTAAACACAGACCTTCCTACTAATAATCTCTAGTTTTACTTTTAGGACTTAACAAACAAAAATGCACTTGAATCCTAATGCAAAGAAAATCTGACTCTTAATTCAAGAAAAGATTCATTTCCAGGTCCAATGCTTGATTGTAAAGAGAAGTTCTGAAATAGCTGGCAGCTCATGCTCTCAGGCCAGCCAGCCCTGGCACTGCCAGCCCAGCCAGCTTCATCCGATGTGTCTGCGCCAGCTTCCTGAGTGGAGGAAACATAAATAACCCTGCACTATTCTACTAAGTCAAAGTACTTCCATTCCTATCTTCCTTTTTTTTTTTTTTTTTCCCTCTAGTTCTTTCACAATAGTACCTGATACCCTACCCTGACACCACATCCTCTGAAAAAAACTGCAGTGGGAAATTTTAAAAAAATGCATTTAGCAGTTTTGTTGAAGCCAATACATGCTTATGGAAAACACCACCAGATTAAGCATTTCTTGCCATTAAGATTGAGCACCCATAAGTTGGTCATAAATTGTGTTGTCCTGCTAGAAACAGAAAGGCAATAAACTCTCCAGTTCAGCATCCTGCTGTATCACTGCACCATTTTGAATACAAGCTGTTCTAGTCACAAAGGACACATTTATTTTCTTGAAGCCAGAGACACAGATGGTGTAAACTGGAGTACCTCTCCCAATTTCAAATAAAAAGCTATGATTTATAAGTGCTGAGGATTTGGTCTAAAGGTCAAGATATTTCTCTGGCTTAGAAAGCTCTGTTCAGGGGAGTGGGGAAAATCAATGGCACTTAAAACTGAGAACCTATTATCATTATCCACATCCTTAAGTGCAGCACATGTTACTATGCTTATTTACAATATAGTGAAGTGGGTGCCAGTAAGTGAATTTAAGGAATTTTTCACCGTCTATTTTTGACAACTTTCAGACATCTCACACCTTACTGTACATTAAACCTAAAGAGAAAGTCTTTTTCATTTCTTTACCTGAAACCATCTTTTACTTGAAATATAACAGAGAGAGAATAACTTTATCTCTTTTTCACCCCTTACAAGTTTATTTCTTCTTCAGAAAAAGCAATTTTTATCAAGCAGTCAAGTAATATAAACAGAAGGAATAAATAAATCTGTATACATCAATCAGAGACAGCAGCTGTTTCCAGAAAAACCTGAGCAATTATTTATGAAATTATGTCTTCTTGAATGCTTCTGCATACCCTCAGAATCCCGGGAGGGCCTGATTTCCTGATGAGCCTAAATTGCTGAATTAGAAGATGAGACAATGCCATGGTACCAATTAGCAAAAGTATTGCTTATTGTCTCAAAATGCTTGTTTTCTGTTTTAATAACTGCATCTAACAAAGACATTCCTTCATCCTAAGCATGGAGGAACAGCCCAGCATCAATGACTTAGATGACTAAATGCCCTTAAAATGGCAGTACTCACTTTTGTGTGAGAGCAGCAAGACAATAAACATACAGCTCGTATTTCAATCAAGGAACAGGTGTCCATTGATTTATCCATTGGAAACAAGTTCTTAAACCTGACATTACCCTTGGTGCTGAGAAAGAATGGAATTACAGTCCTGCAATGCAAATTGGGGCAGTGATGGTGGTGCTGTGACATGGAATTATCATGCCGGGATGTGCAAGATGCCACAGGGCTGCTGTGGGTGCTTCCACACATTTCCCCTTTGCACCTTTGCTTTGAAGCTCACTGCTTCCCCTTTGGACCAGAACCCAGGTGAAATGATGTTTTCCTGCCTTTTGTGGGCTTAGCTGAAAGTCCCTACTGACACATGATTTTTCTTTCCAATTATTGTCTGTGATTGCTAATTGGGGAACACATGTCAGCTTCAATAAGAGCGTCCACCTGGCCAGATTAGCTGATCATTAGTCCAATGCAAACCTTTTGCTAGGGATCTCAGGACTACTGTGGAAGGACAAGAGCAAGCATGGTTGAAGTAGCTCTCAAGACCACTGAACTACAAAGTGAAGCTTGTTTTTCCTTAGAAATTTGGCTCCTGAAGGATGCTGACCATATCTGGTCATCCCCATGTGCATTTTCAGTGCTGTCCCACAACACGGCACAGCCCCCAAGAGACCTGTCCCTTAGGGGAGGACTGAGCTCCCCCAGGTGACCCTGGGGGATCATGACCTTTGTGGGTCCAGGTGTCCACAGTCCTTGCCCCAAATTCACTCACAAGGAGCACCTGCAAAAAAGTGTTTCTGATGCTGCAACTCTTAGCTTGCTAATGTCTTGGTAGGTTGGAATAGATGTAGCAAGGTCGGCCTCTTGGGGTTTGACTACATGGAACTAACTGTGGTAAGATCGTATCCTTCCGGGGGGGACAAGTGTCATTCTCTTCAAAGCTGGTGTTCTCTTTACTTTTTCCTCTGGCACTTTCCCCTGCTCCCATGAAGTGTTTGCTTTCAGACCTACTTTCAGGACTGTCAAATGAGAAGTGACTGTTTTGATCACCTCATTTAATCTCACATATATCATGGCTCATCAGATTAAAAAATCCTACTATTATGGAAATGGATGCTTCTTCAGTAATGGAGAAATCAGTACACCTCTGGCTCAAAGGTTTAAAAGCTGCAGCTGTCTCATTAGACTGAACATAGCATTCATACTGCATAGAATCAATTGCTACAATGCTGAAAAAGGAACAGAGAATTAGGCTGACATCCCTTTGGATAAAAGTATGGAAAAATATTAACCTAGAGGTTAGAAATGAGATAGGCATTCAAATGGTCTCTAATGCCAAAAGTAGTGTAGCAGTGCAGATGTGCAGTAGCTAAGCAATGGATGTAATAAAGTATCTAAAATGGTTTTTATGCCTCATCTTGCAGGCAAGTTTCCTCTTCAGGACAACAGAGGCTGAGCAGGTATACAAATGAGAAGGCATGCACACAATGCCATCCCAGTCCCACCCTGGTTCAGCCAGCATTTTTCATCCTAATTCTGTTAGAAATACATCAGCTGAAATCCTGCCCTGTGCCCCTCATTCTGCATGAAGGTACAGGTTAAGGACCCACGTGGGGTGAATTTTTGCCTGAAGCATCTTCCAAACTCTGTTCTCCACAACACTGTTCTATCTAACAAGGAACCCAAGGCTGACTAAGAAACGCAAATGATCTGGATTTAAGGGACCTTAAAGATCATCTCGTTTCAATCTCCCTGCCACAGGCAGGGATGCTATTCACTAGATCACGTTGCTCAGGGCCCCATCCAATCTGGCCTTGCATTGCCAGGGATGGGACATCCAATACTTCTCTGAGATTTCTAGCTTCCTGGAAAGCAGCAGAATTAAAAAAAAAAAATAAATTCTACTCTAAGTCTCAGCCGCCTGAAGTCAGCCTAAATTCCTTTTTAACAACTGAGCTACTTCAGAATCCCTCCTCTCCCCACACTATTTGATGTGTTTAGATTCTTAATACCAGCCAGGAACAGGAAATGTTAATAATTATCCCAATTTTCAATCACTATAACTGATTTTTCAAAGTAGCACGTTCACGAATTTCCTCCCTTTATGTGACTAGAAGCTGAAGAGTGAAACTCCACGTAGGCAAACACCAAAGCAGCTCTGAAGCCCTGCACAGCAGCTTAGGAAAACAAAAACCTGAGCTGCATCACTTGTTCTGATGCCACACCTTGTGCTCATCCAGAGTCAGAGCACACAGCTGAGGTCACTGCTCTCTTGTGCAGTTCGTTAGGGTGAATATTTGCAATAATCACCTGAAACTGGCACGGAGCTCCCAGGAAACTGTGAGGGAAAAAGCTTTAACAAATGGGAACAATCAATATACAGAAAGAAAGGCTAGTTCTGACAAGGATTTACAGGAGCACTCACAAAGAAACCCTGGAGGCACACACAGCCTGAAAGCCAGTGCAGGTGCACAGCAGCCTCTGCCCTGCTCTGTAGGATGTGGGGATGCCTTCAGGCACATGACTCCAGAGCTAGTTCCTCATGGAGTACAGTGTGTTTCTGTGGTGCAGAAGCAGAAAATACACCTCCAGAAAAGCTTCAGACTATTCCCTTCCTCTCCCTCCATAAATCCCTCTTTACTGAAGGATGCAGGTGACAGACATTCATGGCACACAGTGACAACAAAGGGACTGTGTGGTTCCACACAGCTGGATCAAGTGGCTGTACTTGAACACCTTCCAGCTGCTTCAGAAAAGGGCACAGTGCAGCAGCCCAAGTGCTGGTACCCTTTAGATAGTTTCCCTCTGACCTCTGAGGATTGACATTTTATTTCACAGGGGTCTGCCAAGTGTTAAGGCATACTGCCATGTTATCCCACACAAACACAGAAAGGATTAAGGAACAGTCAGTGACAATTAGCAATATTTTTCTTTTCCACTCTTTCACATTCTTCATATTCTACACCTTTCTTCAGTTTTCTATAGGGTTATCTCCATCTTTTGGGGTTTTTTTGCATAATGTTCCACCAATATTTTTTTTTATTTCTGATTTGGCCTTACAATTTACTTTTCTTTATCATTTTCTCCTCACTTTCATAATTGTCTGTAATACAAATTTAAAATGTTAAAAGCATACAAAAGGGTTTTTAGAAAACAGGACAATAAGTATCAAAGTTTCCTTAACATATCAGATGAGTAGCCCAGCCTCCCTTGTCTATCACCATGTAAATCACGACATGTAAATGTGGCAGTCTGGTCAAATGCCATGTTCAAATCTCCCAATTTAGATTCTTTATGGTGGATCATTTCAATGTAGAATTGAAAGACATAAAATGCAAGACCTGTGTGTGTTTTCTATAAATCTTAGAGTGTCTTCTACCTCTGCAATATCTGAACACAAACCTGATTCTTACTCAGGGCAGTAATCCCACGGGATTAAGTCATACTGTAAATACCAGACAAATTACAATCGGATTAGATGGGCAGTCTGTTCATTTACTCAACACAGCTGTACTCCAGAGTCTTTTCACCACTGGTGTCTATTTATAACATGAATGTATTTTTCTTAAATAAATGAACACAATTTAAATTTCATATCTCTCTTGTTCTTACCATTTGCGGCCTCTAAGGAACACATTTCTACTTCCTAAGGAGAAAGGACAGTGCTCCTTGAGAGGAAAACAAGGCTGCACTTGGTACAGATCTGCAGGGCAAGATTTAGTTTAAATTTATCACTGAAAACTGCTTTGAAAGTTTTGCATTCCATTTCAGTCAAGTAGAATATAGCAAACATATTCAGGAGACAGGTATGAGACAGCAGCACAGATGTGCTGAAATTTCCCAGAATTTGCAATATTCACAGCAGGAATTTCTCCAGGTTCCAAACTTGCTGGTGAGAGTACAAACCTCAATGAGTAGAGCTAGTGTAACATGGGATTTACAGGAGATTTCTGCTCATTTATGAATAAGAAGCCTATTTCATAATGTTTGGTATTACCTGCCAAAATCTCCCTAGCATTTAGCTGAAATTATTTATAAATGTCACATCACATCCCTCATAATTGTTCCCAATTACAAGAATCATCTTGCCTTTTAGATACAAACTTGCTTCCATCCAGCACACAAATCCGGTGTTACTGTAGTTTTACTACTGCAATCAATTAATGAAACCCTACTGAATCATGGAGCTGAGACTTTCATAAAACAGGATTAATGACTACAGGCCATGAAAATACTAAAGGCAAATTAAGCAAACTGCTGCACCAACTAGTACCCTCAGTATCTTGCTAACTTTATTCTCACCTTCACCTTCTGACTGAGCTGTTATTCCTGACGTGCACAGAGATAAATAAGAATAACACCGAGGCTGGAGAAGTGGAGCCAGTGAGTCAGGAGGGATGAGTTGTAGGCCAGCCTAGCCCATTGCCACCAGGCTTCTCCATTCTTACAGACAGGCACATCCTCACTCAGCTGCAGAGGTGCCAGGCAGACAGCTCTGCCCATGGAAACCCAGAGGGGTGTCCTGCTGAGCACCCTGAGCATGCCCCAAAGTGCTGTGACCACACTGCGATGGGTGACAACAGAGGGGCACAAACACAACCAGAAACACAGTGTGGAATTCACTTCCCTTCCACAGTGATACAGTAGCCTGGAAACCAGAACACTTTCTTTTATCAGGTATAAACCAGTGCAGTTTATCATACACAGAGCTGTCAATAGCTATAATATAGTACCTACACAAACATGAGATCAGCTGCTCTCCAAAGACAGCTTTTTCATTAGACAGGAGTCAACAATTCAAAGTCATAAACAGATTTTACTGGAGTGGAGGAGAAAGCATCCCAAGTCTGCTTTGCACTGAGTCAGGAGGTGTTAGAAAGACCTTCCACTGCAGGACACCCACTGAACAGGAACATTTTTGCAACAGAAATGCTGGTGCCTGGTTCTGCTTTCACACATGTGATGCCCGTTGATTTCAAAAGAAGTTTCCATATTTCACTAGCTCAGAAGTACACGCTGTACATGGTAGAATCCTGAATGCATATGGAACATTGATTTTATGACACAGCATATGACAAGTGAACATTGGCTTAAGGTTTTCCTGCACAGCCTCCTTCCATGCATTTCTTCCTGTGTGGGTTTATAGGTTATGTGCATTATAGATCATGCTGGTTTTCAGATCAATTCACAGCACAGCCTTCCGAACAGTCACACCGTCCCAGCTGAAAGAGATATTCCATGGCAGAGCATGGAAGGAGAGGAATGGTTTACACAGAATCACAGAATCATTCAGATTGGAAAAGCCCTCCAAGATCATCAGCCTTAACCTTTGCTCCAGGCTTAACCAAGTTTAAGCTGGAACCTTTGGTTGTCATCATATTTTCTAGGATTTCTGGCCAAGTTAAGGGCGATCAGTGGATCTCTGCAAATAACCCTCAACAGCTACTGTTTGGTTATTTTGCTACAAGCTGCTTAGCATCCATCAAGAAAGGATCCCAACTCACCTGGAACCTTTACAGCTGTAGAAAAATTAATGAGAACCAACTCTTGCAAGACCAAGCCATGAATTCTACTTCTAAGTGCAGTGTGCATACTCAAAAACCTTAGAAATATAATAATATTAAGACTAAAGCAGTAATCATTTTTCTTTTTATTACAGGAAATTTCTATAAGGCATTCAGAATTCTGAGTTATTTAATTTTTGCAAGCATTTGATTTAATAAAGTACAGTAGCAGGTATTATTATACAAAGATGAGGAAAAATTACATCAAGGACTTACTTTCTGCAGGTTCCTTAGATCTTCTGCCACTGGAGGATTTCCTCAGGAGACTTCGTCCTGAGGTGAAGAGGCTGGTTAGCTCCTCCAGAGGACTGGTGGGTGTGCGAGAGCGGGAACTGCTCTGAGAGGATGACCCGTAGGTGCTGACCGACACACTGACCATCTTCCCTCCTTCTTGCAATGTGTTTCTGGCTGTAGAATGAGGCACTGATGGAGAGCTTCTTGAGAGACTTCCTGAATGTACAGAGTCATAAGGTGGAGGTCTTTTGAGGCTTAAGGGGGTAAGAGACCTACCCATACTGACAGGAGAAGGTGAGGCAGAGTGACTTTTAGGATAACCGTGTGGAGACTGCGTTCTGTATAAGGTAGAAGGATGAGGAGGTGAGGAGGTGTGCCCAGGGGTGCTAGTTCCATGAGATACTGTCTGGTCTTTCTCCAGTTTTTGATGGCCTGGTGTATGAGGTGGCAGTGAAGAAGGAGAAGCTCCAGCTTGCTGTTTGATGTAAGACACATTTTCTAGGACGGGAAGCTTTGTGACCTCTAGAGGAGTTAGAGGAGACTCGTCAGAATTTGGGGAGCACTGCACTGGTGCTGGTGGGAACACCAGCAGTGGAGGTCTGTGAGAAAGCAGGTTTGGAAATGGCGGGGGTATGTCACAAAGCAAGCCCTTGGGAGTAGATGGCACTGGAGACTTGGTGAAATCTAGGTCAGGCACTGTGGGAGTAGCACACTGAGAAGAACAAGTGTGATGGTCATATTCACATTGACATTTTGAGTCTTGGCCTACGTCATCAAATATAGGGTATTTCATCTCCTCATAGACCGCTTCGCTTTGGTCATCCTCATCTTTTTTGAAGTCTCTGAGAATATTCCCAACCATTTCAATATAAACAGGCTCTTCTTCCTCTGTGTCTGGAGCAGGACTGCTGACCTGCGAGAGTGAGGCATCTCTAGTGAGGCTTGTCTTCATAGGACCATGCTTTTTGATATATGTTTCATCAAAAGATGTGCTTAGCTGAGTGTTTGGGTTTCGTTTCGGCTTAGGAGGTGGAATCTTCTTTGTGTACTCATCACTGTGAGGTCTTGGTTTGGCTGACACTGAAAACAGAACAGAACACAAACTCATCAGAAGCCTGTAACACACCTGGTCAACCATAGGGTCTCTGTTACAGTAATTCTGGAATGGATTTCCTGGGACCAGCTTGTTGCGGTTATCTCTGGTATTACATCAACAGAACACTACAAAAATAACACTCAATTCAAAACACTCCTAGATTTCCCCCAGAATGCTCTGACACTCCAGGATTAAGTAACTAGTGAGCACTTCCCTTCCTCCGAGACATCTGTTCTTTCCCAAACTCTTTGGGACAGGAGACTTTCCATTTTTAAATATTGTGCTTTTCAAATATCACTGTGGGATTTTAAAGACCCAAAGAGTTGCCAACGACATAACACTAAATATCAAAATGAACTCCCTTTGGCTCCAAGAGATCAGTTAAGGTCCTGAACAGTCATATTGGAATGACAGTGAGGTAACTCTGCAGTGACAAAGTGATGAATCAAGACCTTTTTATTTATAGTAACTTCTTACATAAAGCACAACAATTGTCTCAGCACTAACAGAGAAGGAAAATACTCATACACAAATTGTAAAATCTGTTGTTGAGATAATTCTAGTGATTTATCAGGACTCTATTATATTGTTAGAATCTCATGAATCTCTTAATGAGATTTCTGTGAAGTCAAGGAATAACAAAGTATCTCACAGATTTGGATTCTTTCTACACTGGTTACTTATAGAAACCTTGTCTTTGAAATTATAAATCAAAACATTGTGATGAAATTGATTTGAAATGAGAGGTCAAGGGTTTCTTGGAAATGATCCTTTATGAATTAAACAATAAGAAAACTCATGCAAACTGCATTTTGTTCAGTTTGCATAAAGAGCTAATAAAACATCTCATTAAATGTTAGGGTTAATAAAATGCCTCATTAAATGTTTAAGTGAAGTCAGCTTTTATCCTAAGCAGACTCAACAAACTTGTTCAGAAACAAAATTTATCACATACACTAAACCTAGCTTATGTTTCTAGGAGGTAACTGATATCTCACTGGTAAGTTCCCCAGTTCAAAAAAACAAACAAACACAGAGAACTAGCGGCCTCGTTAGAATGGTAGCTTTCCTGCCTTTCCAAATTTTGTTGTTCCTTGTAATTCACTATTGCATATCTGCTAGTTTGAACTCAATGCTTAGGGAAACCTTCTGCTGACCCATCAGCAAACAGCCAGCAAATCTCAGATGCCAAACCAGATAGGCAGCACTCACAGAGTTGAAACCTCTCTTTTAGAAACAGCCATGAACATATTCCTGAAGCCAGCAGTGAGGCAGTGCTCTGCCAGCTCAGAGACAGCATTTTGAGTCTGGGAGGATGCTGGTTCAGAGCTGGATTAAAGCACCTGCATTAAAGCGCCTCACTAATGTGGTTTGGTCACTATCAGAGGAGGACTCAAACGGTGTTATCACTTTGTCACACTCATGCTTTGATCTGCTAAATAACTTCTGTTCAATTCCCACAAGGTGTAGCAGTAAAGGCAGATGATAAACGAGTTTTGCTCAGGAATAAGGAGCTGTGAATGTGTACATGTACAAAGAAATGTGACTACTCTTTGTTAGTAGCATTTGTTTTAGCTTAACACATAACTAAGGTACAACAAAGCAAAAAGGAAAAGAAATCTTGCCAGAATTAAAAGGAATAAAAAATACTCAAAAATTATATTATACTTTCATGATGGTTCCAATTAATGTGTTCCACTTTGCAGCAGGCTAGGGACATGCAAAAGCAGCCACAGATAAGGGTGTTTGGTAGCTTGATAGTTTTTCACTATGTGGATATATCCTAATGCATTTTAAATTTGTCTTTTTAATTAACCTAAATTAATTTTCTTGAATGTATTAGGCTAGACTTTTGGGAATAAGATGTAGGCTACCAGAATCATTTGGGCTTTGCAGAAAATATTACTTGTGATGCATTTGACAATACTGGCAGATTTTTCTTGCCTGTTTCCAGCTAAATCACTATTTCATTTCTGTTTAGTGTCTTATTTGTATATTATGTTTTTATATATTCTACTAGCATAAACTTGATCTCAGTCCTCTCTCCAACCTCTGTTAATCGTATTTACAAGCCTGTCAAAAGCAATCTTATTCAGATTGCTGTCATTAAAATGAAGAGACAGTCAATGAAACTGGCACAAACTGCCTGATCATTTGTGAACATTTGTACACGACCTGAACTCTACTTCAGCTACATTTGAAAATCCTGTATTTTGTAAACAGAGGTTTCTTCTTCTTCAGTTCCTGTGCATCACACTGCCATCACTAATGGATACCTGAGAAAGGAACATTTCCTGCTCCTCTCTTCCTCAGATCCCTGTTCCCAGTGCTGCCTTTTACATCTTTGGTACCACAGGTGTCACGCTGAGATTGCCTCTGTCTTACAGCCACAACCCCTCTCTTTGATGTCTTTATTGGGATGGATGTTAATGATCACAAAATAATCAAAAGCTGAGTTACTCTTGTGCTGTGGTCGTTCAAGGCTAATGTTAAGTAATATTTTTTTCTAAAACCAGCCAAAAGTGGTCAAAAGTACTGTGTTTTTAAATCATAGAAAAAGCCTATTCTCCTCTTCCTCATTCCATTTTCACAATTTTTATCCAGCTGAAGAGGTTCTACTACACTGTCTAAACCTGTCCTTGGGTGCTGGACTTCCCATATACAATATCCACAGGTTATTACATTACAAATGAGGAAAGGAGAAATGTCAAGGAAAAACGATTGACATTCTGCCATCCAGCCTTGTATTTTTGCATGGGTTGAAATTAAGTACCATAATGACACACAGAGCCTCGTCTCCCATTGCATGATATGTAGCACCAGCCTAGAATATATAGGTGACATTATCAACAAAAAGGTCAAATGACCCAGTTCTGCTGCATGAGACAGGGTAAAACATTTTAGGTGATTTACTTTCCATTTGCTATATAAAGCATTTTTCCTCTGCTGTTGTTTATTTTACTAAACCATCTATTTCCATGAGGTTTTGTGTTACCAAGGTCTTTTTCCCTTCATGACGAATTGGACTTTTCCAATTAAAATTTTAAACTAAACTGTTTAAATATTTTATAAATCTTAAAAGTGACCTCCTATATGCTCTTCAGGGCAATACACAGGTAAATGGATAGATTTAATAACAAAGAAAGCTTTTTATTGTTACTAGGAAGAGAGGAATGGTTCACATCCACTAGGAACTCCCTCAGGTGCAGGAGGACGCCTGAATTATCTTTGAGGCAAACTGAATTATCTTTAAGAAGACTGTGGTGCAAGACACTTAAATTTATTTAACAACGGTTTCTACTCTGAAACACAGCTCTCTTGCAAGGGCTGAACTCCACAGCACACCTGCTAATAGAGTATGAATCATGAACTACTGCTCCAGCCCAGAACAACAGAGAAAAATAACAGGAATCCTGCAGCCAAACAGAACTGTGCAAAGTCAATGAAAGGAGCAGGGAGTGTTTGTGCAGTTCCGGTGTTACCAACATTTGGCAGGGATAGATGTGCATGAATGCAAAAGCCCTGGCAAGATCCCAAACCCAATGAAAGGAAATTATTTGGCAATCTCCAGAGAGGAACAGGCAAGATTGCTTAAAGTACTTGACATTTATCAGGCAGAAAAAGCATTGGTGCCTGCTGGGATCATAAACTTCTATGAAAAGTGAACCATGCTGGCATATTGGAGATACACATACTGCCATGTTGTCTGCTCTAAACGTGGAGTAATTAAGTGCTTTCCAACATGAATTACTATGTCCTTGATTAAACTGTTGCCAGTAACTTGTGTTGAGACTCTGCCACTCGTATGCATCAGACACGAGTCCTGATCCAAAGCTAAGTGGCAGAAGCTAAGTGAGCGTTGTTTCTTTCCCCACCAGGTGCAGCTTTCCTCAAACACCCATTTCAGAGTGCACCACAAATCTCTTTGACTGCTTCTATTACAGACACATAGGCACAAGAGAGCACCAGGCCCGTGGGGAGGTGGAGCACATGGGAGGTGCTCAGGGGATGATGCTCAGCACTGCCCATGGCCCTCTGTCCTCACAGGAGCTGCCCTGGGGGCTCTGGATGCTGTGCCAGCACCTCCTTGTTTGCATCAGAGCCACCCAAACCACCACAGCTGCTAACCTGGAGGCACAATGATCCTTGCAAACAAGAATGAACTCCCCAGAGCTCCTGCTGCTTGAGCAGCACCTCTCTGTGTTTCTGTGGGACACTCCTTCCAAGAAGCTATCTGGCTCTAACTAACTTTAAGGGAAACAAGAGCTGCAGCTCTGGTAACTCCAGGTTTCATCTCAAAGCCAGAAGCACAGTGCTTAAAATAACCTCATGGAAGCCCTACTGTATAAGGAGAATATGACATTTTTGAAATGAGATATTTGTAGTGCAAAGGTTATGCATAGCTTTCAGACATACCCAGATAATCTCCCTTTCATAGTTAATTTTGGAAATAGAGAATGCTTCTTGTATTATCCTTCTGAAGTATATATTTATTCTTTAAGGAGAGACTGAAATATGAAAATATATTGTTAGATTGTTGTTTATTATTTGCTCGCTGTATAAGGAATGAGTAAAAAGTCTAAAAAAATTGCTCCTTTTCAATTTCTACAAGGGGCTATAGATTCAATGAAGGAATGATTTGGGGACTAAAAGTGCTTCTATTGGGTTAGATTTCATTATCTCTGTAGATGAAGTTTGAATAGTCTTAGTGAAACTGATTTTTAAAAGACACAGTGGTCTGAACTGTGCAAAAGATTGGCACTCAGGAGACCTAAGTTTAAATAATCTATTTTTACAGGCCACGGGGCCTCACCTATCATTTTGCCTCCTAATGTCACCTTTCAATATTTCTCTTCTACCATGTTAAGCTCTTAGGCATTTTACACAAGATTTTATTGTAATTTATTTGTTTATACCAAAACTTGCACAGCAATTCCTGTCATTGGAAAGCAACAATAGACAATAAAAAAAATTAAATGTAGTTATTGGAGACATGCAGTGATGAACATGCATCTTTTCTTCTCCAAGAAATATTTGAAGGTAAATATTCCTACTCTGTGAACAGCCATAAAATATACACACAAAGATGCATCTTAGCAAGTGATTATTGAAACATCATCAACAGTTTGAACATCAGAGAATGCATTTCTCTCAAGAAAAAATCTGGCCCCTCAAAATAGCATTGTCCTCATGGACACAAGGCCCTTCCCTGCAGGTTACCTCCTCCTTTCCTAAAAGATGCTCTAAAAGAAGGGAAGCACATGGGAGGAATAAAAGAACCATCTGATTAATTCAAACAGGCAATAGGTGGTTTCAGCACAATGGTTTCAAACAGCACCTATTTCTTCCCCCTCCTGAATTTATTAGCTCTTACTGGAAATTATTTGGGCATTTAAAGAGGACACAACTATACTGAAAATGAAAAGATGAAAAGTCAGTGTCATAAAATAATGCTGATGTGCTACTTGCATGTCTCAAGGCTATGATTAAGAGTACTTCCTCAAAAGTATTCAGGTCTCTTTATTTTGGCTACGACTTCTTTTGGCTTTTAAAATGATTGATTTCTGCTCTAATTGAAAGTGGTGGAGAGCTTGTGGCTCTGGGAGTGATAGCCCAGAATTAAACATCAGTACAAAAGAGAGCAGAATCAGGGCCTGCAGTTAAAGCCAGTTCTGCCTTGCTCCAGCAGTACCAGCCTGCAGCTGACAGGCACCATGGTTAAAGATATTCTGCTCCCAGGTCCAGCTCAGGGCCACAGAACCGAACAGCCCCAGCACCACACACTCTGCACATGCCAAGGTTGCCGCCCCTCCCTGGGGCTCACAAAAGCCAACCTAGGGCACCAGCCTAGGGCACCAGTGCCTGCTCCCAGCACAGCAGGGCTGCCAGTCCTTGCTCTGCAGCAGCAAGACAAGGGCAGACCCAGAGGTGCCAGAATATGTCAAAACCTTTGTAGTGTCAGCATGGTACAGAGATTCCCTACCCAAATTGCCACATTACAGAGCAGACTGACTTCCAGGTTTTCTCCTTCACAGCCCTCACTTCCCTGTACATCCACCTGGCCAATTACCCTTTCCTAGAGTGCAAAGGTCTCCAAAAACTTATGAGAAATTACAAGGTGAATGTCTGCTCCTGAATGCCCAGCCTTGTGCTCTCCTATATTTTGAACTTCACATTCTTGTCTTTTAAAAGAATGAGTAATTGATATCCCCGATTTTTCCAGATAACACTGAATAGGCAAAGAAAAAAAGAAAGGGGTATTTGGGAAATAATTACAAATTATTTGCAATCAAGCTGTTCTGTGCTATTCACTGAGGCTAAAAGCTATTGTCAGATGGCATAGGCCTGGTAAGGCAGAAAAGGCAAGGCTTTGGATAATTAAGGAAAGAATAGTCAATTTGAATCATTCTCCTTTTACAGGAAAACTGATGTGCTGAGTGCAAGTGGAGGCAAATGAAAATCTTACAGTAACTTCTTTTAGATGACTCTCTGACTACCCTCTGATGGATATGCTCTGGGTACCCATCTAGAAAAATATCCTTCAACTAATATGACCAGACACAAAGGGCCAGATCTCTGGCAATGCATGGGTTTAAGTTATAGAAGTTCCAGAAGAGGCTCTGAGGACAGAGAGGTGGGAGGATTACTGGGGAAAGATCCTCACGCTGCCCACACATGCAATGAGTATTTTCGAAGTTCTGGTTCATTCTGAACTCTGCAATATGCAAAACAGGTTTTGCAACCAGTGTTACAGTGACAATAAAAATTTCTGTAACTCTACATAGTCTGGAGGAATTCTAGAGAAAGGCAATGGGTATGGAAATTTCTCTATCAGAAGCATCATTAGTGAAGAACGTGGAAACAGAACTAATGAATCATGCATGCAGACAAATTTATTTATGAAGTCAATGTGCCTGTTTGTTGGTGTCTCTCATGCAGGAGCCTGCATAGAGCTGGAGTAGTGAAGGGTTAAGCATGCTCACAGCAGAGTACAGTAAAACAGCCACAGAGCAGAAACATCAGTAAAGCCCTTCTAGTTTATAGCACCATTTATGGAGTCTTGACTGTCACTGTGAAAATAAAACCTGAAGAGTTTGCTGGTTTATTGTGAATTAACTGTTATTGCTCTATTCTTATAGCTCCCCACAAACTGACTGCACTTCACACAGAGAACAATGGGTGACACCAGCCTTCCCCACCCCCCAGATTAGCATTTTTATTGTGGTACAATTCTCATGGAGCTATCACCCTGCGCTAGCTGCCCCTTCTCCCTCTCTGCAGCTACCCTGTATCCTTAATTTTCTTATTCCTTAAGTATCAGATTCCCTGACTATCACAGAGAAGATGGTGATGCTCTGAGTTTCTACAGGCTGAGCCATGGGATGGCTCAAGTGCAGCAGCATCTCTGTTAGCCTGTAGAAAGAAAAGATCTCTCCTCTGTCCAGAAAGGGTGGTGTGTGACAAGCTAAGTCCCATCAAGACATGCCTTAGTCACCTACATCACATGAGCTTGGTGTGTAGAGGACACACAACAGCAGTGACCCTTTGAGGGCTGAGTTGCTTTTTCCTGTTCCCTGCTGCCCAAAGGCACTGAAGGCCTCTGTGGCATTATCTGTTGATGCTCCTGGTAACAGAGGCAGACCCCAGGCTGAATGCAGCTCCTGGCTTCACAGGAACAACACTGCTATCCATTACTGGCTGTGACAGCTGAGGGCAACAACATGGGAAGTCATTTGCTGAACGTTCATGAACTTCTTGGAGAAGGTACAGCACACGGGCTCTCTGACCCAGTGCTCACAGAGACACTGAATGAAACAAATCTCTGCAAGATTTCCTGGCTCTGGGGGATTCCTAAAACCAGGACATGCACCCAAATAGTGGACTCCAATGGAGAAATGGTAAAAAAGAAAATCAAGTTACATTTAGATAAATGCTGAATGAAACAGGAAGTTTAACTCACCTACTTTATTTATCTAGAAAAATAGTCTGTATTTGTTCACTTGATTTGTTGTTTTGGTTCACAGACAACCAGACCAGAAGTCTAGCAATTACTATATGCAAAGACTTGAATAATTTATCCAGAGATATGAGACTCCTCATTTTTCAGATCCACAGCAATGCCTATCTTCTATTTACAGCTAACATAAGTAGGTCAAATGCATTATTTGCTTATATAAGTAACAATCTGTTTGCCGAGCTTCTAAAATAATTGCAGCGCATTCAATCAAACTGGCAGACCTACCAAGGTGGTATTGTGCAGAAAACACCAAGGTGGTATTGTGCAGAATAGTGGGCTCTTGGGTACTTCAACATGAGATGTGCTGTGTCCAACTATTCCACAGGCACAGCAGCCCCACAGAGGCTCCTGTACTGGCGACAAGGAACCAGCAGATTTCAGCAGCCCCCTCTCCCCCAGAAGTCCAGTGGGCTCTCTACAGCTCTTTCCTTGAGGCAGTTGTACAAAGCTCCACTGAGTGACACATCCAGCAGCTCCTTCTGCCACCACTGAGCTCACATTTCAAAACAAAGCACAAGGTTGATGGCCAGGGTCAGATGAGTCACCACAGCAGGAGCAGCAGAAGGCAAATGAGCCACAATGAACAAGAGTTCAGTGAAGGGGGCACTCTTTCCTTTACCAAAAGGCCACGAGGTGACCCTGCAGAAGCAGTTCCTGTAAGTTGTCACTGAACATTTTTGGGTGAATATGATGACAGCTGAAATGGACAGAACACTGCCTGAGCAGCTCAGTGGCAGGCAGCAGCGCCTGGAAATGTAACAGCACTATGGTCAGAGGCTGAGTGGTATGAAATACTCACTGTAATCAGCTTTAGGAAAAATGCCTCCCAGCTATTAATTTTACTTCCATCTCCATAGGGGTGACTCCTCTCTCCTCAACTCTAAATAAAGTGCTGACAAAATTACAGACAGGCCACATATTATCAGCTGCCTCACACTCAGAGCTGCTCGGTGTGCCTGGCATCTATCATTTCGTCCTGCATTTATTTGAAGATAGTGTAGTGAAACTAGTAGAGCCTGTAATAGTGTTGATCTACAAGGGTCAAGTAGCTGGGCCTAATCCCCATAAATTCACCTGGTATGACTGCAGTGGACAGTGCCATTTTGACAGAGTTTTGGGCAGTTCCAAACAAGCTTTGGAAGCATCGCCTGTTTCAAATGTCAGGCTTGACCTCATTGTTCCAGCTGGGAAGCAAGATGGAGGATGAAAAAGCAAAGATGGAGCCGAAAAAGGAAGGGGAAAGCAGAAGTTATTGCTATAACCAAGTGTTTACAGCCTGTTTCATTTTGTTGTTTATCAGAAGTCAAGCTCTTTGCAGGAATTCACCCCCACCACCAAGGCACAGTCTATGGCAGAGCACAGCTCAGAACAGCCTGAGCTCTGTGGGGGTTGTTACACTCCATCTCCTGGGACTGTCTGTTCTGTAAACCCTGGCATTCAGCATTTCAGAGCTGCACCATAAAGGCAGCTCAGATTTTGCCATCCTTATTCACACTCTGCAGCATCAGTGATACCCACATGAGATTGGGAAAGGGAACTTGAGCAGTTCCTACACTGAGTGGCTGCTTAAGTCTTGGTTTCCACAGTGACTGCCCTGAGTTCACAAATTAAACCCTGCCAGGTGTGTGGAATGTTATATTAGCAAGGACAGTGTTTTTCACATATTCCCTTCTCCTCTCAGAATCTTCTTTCTACAGTGCTGCTCAGAAAAGCAGTGTCCCATCAGCTCAAGTTTTCAATGTGAGCACAAACATTCTCATCATAAGCTGACTGCAAATTACCTCACTAAACGGAGCTTTTATCACTATCTGTGTGTTATAAAGGAGGAATCTGTGATACTGAGGGACAAGTGAAAAGCTCAAGGTCATCTAAGTCAGTGGCTATTCCTCCACTTACATCCCTGGGAGACAATGCTTAGTATTACTTTACAGAAGTCTCCATTTGGCTTAACACTTACTGACATGCAAGCATACATTTGCAGAACTGGGATCATATGGCAATGAGTCACTGCAGATATTCGGGCACACCACCAGTAAAAATTATTTCACCTTTAACAGAAAATAACAAATTCAGAATCATAGAACATTTTCAGCTTTCATGCCTTTGCTTGCAAACACTCCTAATTAAGAAAATAAGTAGGCTAGACATATTATCAAGCTTTTGCATCCATACTAGTCCTATAGCTTCAAGTTTGTGCTTGGCATGCTTTGTTATGTTTGCTTTTTTAGTTGTGGATTTTTTTTTTCTTTTAATCAAAAGGTTGCTTACTATCCTATTCACCAAAATTCAAATGTTAAGAGAATTCCGTTGCCATAAACAAAATCCTAACCCCATTGAAACTGAGATTTCTGACATCACCCCAGTGATTCCAAGGCAAGGTTTATAGCCACTCCATCCTTTGGTATTCTACCCAGAGGAAATAGGAGAGAGCTCCCTTTGCAGTCATGCATGGAGGGGAGAATGCCAGCAATCTCCTTAATCCCACAAAGCCTTGTTAGGGTCAACAACCCAAAGGCAATTCTGCTGTTTTTTTCCAGGCGTGTTCATGCCCAGAGAGTCCTGTACTTGTAGCATTGGTTTTACCACTAAGCATAAGGGGACCTGTAATTCTTCAATCATTATATGAAGGAAGGCTGTGAATTTGAAGGTAAAGTATTCTTTATGAATATCTCAGAGAAATTATGGGAACCATGGCAAATATTATACCACTGTACTGGAAATGGATATTAAGCTCTTGTTGAAGTTAAGTACACCAAGCTCCAGCGCTTTACTGCCTACTTCTAAGCCTTTCCCCACCCTGAACTAGCAGCCAGGTACAAACCACCTCAGACTTTGGGATATGCACTTCTTGTTGGACATGCCAGCAGTTTAAAGTTACAGCCAATAAAATAGCATTAAAATTATGTGTGCATCGTTTTATACTTTCTGCTCTCGCATCTGTGAAAAGCCCTGGCTGGTACACGGTGGCCTCCAGGCAAGCTGATGGCAGTGCAAGGAGGGAGCTGTGCTCCGTGGAGCTGTCAGGGCCGTGCACGTTACCCCAGCACAGCAGTGCTCGCACACGGACGGACGGACGGACAAGCTGGAAGTGCCAAACACAGTTGCAGCATGTCAGGCATATGTTGCCTGATGTCATCCAGCATTAAGCCAAGTGGAAGGGAGGAAAGCAGCAAACCAGTGCACCAACCAAGGCTACTACACTCAAACAGTCATTAGAAAGAAGCTACCAACGAAACAGAGGCTGGCCATGAGAGGATCTCACCTGGAGCTAGACGTGAATCTCTTGGGATGTGATTCTGCAAGCACTGTGCATTCCCAGGAAAGCCAATGTGAGTGCAACGGGCACAAAATGTTTTAAGAGCTCAGTCATGCTTCACTCCATGAGGATTTGTTTCATTTGATTGTTAAAGCGAGAAGAGAATTAGGGCACCAGTTAAAAATAAGGTAAGACAAAGGGGTGGAAATTCAATGTACTTGCTATATAATAAAAAGTGCAGCTGTTTTGTGGCTTTTGTCTTTAATTCCAAATTAATTTTGCTAGACACGTCTATTATCACAGACCAGCTCTGAGAGTAAACAGGGGCTTTAGGATCTCAGTCTGATCCCTCAAGCCCTTACTCATGTGTCCACAATGCCTTTAACAGAAAAACATGCCAAAATCAATATGCAAAACAGAAGTGTAGTAGGAGTATTCTCAGATTGTTATTTTTGCAGTTTCAGAGGCATTTCATTTTACTTAACAATTTGTGATGTGCTGTCAAAACAACGCAAGAGAATTAACCTGGATTTCTCCTCCCCTCCTCTCCTGGCCTTGACTTCAGAGCCATTCAGTGAAGCAAAATAATGCCAGAATCTAGTATCTCATAGTATTTCAGTTCATAATATTTCAGTATTACGGTCCCCTGAGGTATAAACAAAACAAAAAATGAAATAAAGTCACCAATATGACAACTTACAGTGACCTGCTGACAATGAACAGGTTCATTGATATTATAACCTTACAGTTACATAGAGTCTGTCTATTGAGGCTGCAAATTAACCATGCAGTGAACAAGACCACCCACACTTTAGCTTCCTTCAGAGACTCCTCTTCAGTCTGGTCTTCCTGGCAGAGATTAATGATTTGGACACCTCAAAGAGCACATGTGAAGTACTTCCAGGAGTGGGTTGGCTTTAAAAGCAGCCCAGTGGCTTCCATATGATGTGAAATCCATGCTTATACTCTGTCCTAGATCCCAGGTAATTGCATGAATGAGTGGCTCACATTTCCTTGCCTTGTTGGCATGTCCAGGGGCTACAGTGACCTGTACAGTCAGAGGACAGCAGCCTGAGAAAGTCTCCCATACAGTATGTTGTGCCAACATTGCTCTTAGGTCTGAGATGGTCCAGCTAATTTCAGAGCAGAATGATGTGAATTCACCAGCGGTTTGAACCTGGGCTTGTGACCAGGCTTATAAACTCTCCTGAGCCCTGGAGCACTGGGGCTCTGCACTAAGAGTGCAGAAAAGCCCACATGCTCACAGCAGGAGTCACAAATGTTTAGCAGAGCTTGCTGGCTTTAGCTGAGGGCAGGCAGCTCCTCCTGGACTGGCTGCATTTGCAGTTAATCTGGTAAATCAGCAAAACACTCCCTGAACTCACATTATTAAGGCTTTTCCATTATCAAGAACATCACAACTTCCATCACTCTTGAGAGCAGAGCAATAGCTGTACTGCAGGGGAGCTGCACATTTAATTTTGGGCTTTTTTAACCCTGGTGCAGAGTCTCAGCAAATGAGCAACATCCTATTGTGAAAAGAGCGAGGAGGAATACATAAAGCAACTTTGTTAAATTAAGAAGAATTTTTAAAAAGTCACTAAGTACACAGGCTAGACTAATAGAAGAGAGCTTAAGTACCAGCTGCCAAGTCCTGGGCACTGTGTGATTCCCTAGTGGGTAACAGAGCTTCGTGTCTTTTACCACTGCCTGGTCTATTTTCTGTTCATTGCTTGCAGCTTCCATTAACATTAATGAGCATGCATATGTGCCTTGAGGGTAAGAACATATTCCCTCTGTGGCTTCAAAACTTGTTTATAAATCCCTCCAAAAATCACATTGTGTTCATTGCTCTGCACAGAAAGCTATTATAACAGCTATAAGAACTGCTATGTTCATTCCCTCCTTTTCCCTTGCCCTTGTTTATCCAAGGGATGAGGAAACAGACCTGGGAAGATGAAGGGCTGAAGAAGGTGATGCAGGGAAGTAAAGGAGCTCTGGAAGCTGCAATCTGAAAACTGACTTGCTGCAGGGAGGGGCATACTGAAGTCTCAGCAAAAGCAGAGAAAACCAAATCCCAAAGCACTGAAAAACTACTCCCACCACCACCACCCAAAAAGGAAAGCCTTTGAAAGTCTCTAAGCTATTAAATGCTAGAGAACAGACCAAAATCTTTGCCATGTCCTACCTGCTTGAATGCAGGTCAGTGGGAACAAGCTTCTGGGCAGAATCCCAACACAGTCAGGCTGGTGCTGCCCTCCACCCTTCTGATCCCTGGGGCAGCAAGGAGGCTGGGAGGGGAAGGGCAGTGCAAAGGGAAAGACGTGCCAGGGTTCCATTAGGAGCTGAATGGCTCCAACACTGCTGGAGGCACCATATCCATCCCCATGCCACCTGGACACACAGGGCACACACTTCTCTGGAGTCAGGCATGGCAGTGGAAAGACAACTCCACCTCACTAACAACAAGGCCTGTGATTTCTGCCTTTTCTGCCTTTGACTTTCCCCTTCATCAGTGCCAGCCCTTCTCCCAGCGTGCACAGATTCAAGTTAAGCTCTCTTGAGCCTCACAGGCTGCAAGGGATACAGTGCAGCATACAAACAATTATGGGTAATACAGCACTGAGCCCAAGAATCAGATTAAGGTATGTGATGGAAAACACCTTGTTCTGCACACGGCTCAGCAGTGGCTCGCATTACAACTAAACAGCTAATGTGAACCAAGCTGCAGCTTCTCACAGGGAAAAACTGTGCTCAAAACACAGTGCAGGCTGTAGGAAAGAGAAAATGAGCTGCAAAATATACAGTGCACAGTATGCAAGCACTGAGGCCTCTCAGCACAATGACCCACTGCAGCACCTGGCTGAGGAGCCCCTGCCCGGGGAGGATGCCCTGGAGCTGGAGCTCAGGAGGCAGCACACCCTTGTGCTGCTCTGCCATGCTGCCCTTCCTGCTGCCAGCCCCAATCCTGGCACGGCAGCAGCACTGCAGCCACAGTGACAAATGGCCCAGGCTGCGAGGGAGCTGATTGCAAGAGCCATGGCACAAGGCTGGTGCTCCCCGCGCAGACTGCACTGCAGGATGCTGCTCTCCAGACCTGCCTCCCCACTCCTCTGCCACAGCTCCTCAGAGCCATGTCCCTAAAACTCTGCACTGTGCCGTGTCAGCTGGGCTGCCGTGCCAGCAGGAGGCCAAGCACACAGCCCAGAGCAGGAGCCTCTTAAACTGCCCACAGGTCAACCCACCAGAACCCATCTGTCAGTCCCTTTAGACTGGCTAGGTCTGAATAGGGCTCTTTAAAGATATTTCTTTGATAGGCATGGATGAAACGATCTGGGAAAGATAAGGATAAGGATAAGAGAGGATAAGGAAAGACATATCATGGTTACCACAGAGGACACTATTTCAAAGTTCAGGTTAAATACATTATTCACTTAGGTAGGAAATAAAAGGAAACCAGCTCTATGTAAAACTAGCAAAAGTGCTAAATCCCTTTAATTCAAACTCTGCTTAATGAGAGTAGCAAAAGTTCAAATTTACAATGAAGAGTCACCAGTCTAGCTGACAGAAAACTAGATTTATGAGAGAGACCAACTGGACTGCAAGCCCAGTTTCTGTAATTACTTTTCTCCTGAGAAAAATTTTCCTTACAAGCTGCCCACCCTTAGAAATTGCTGAGCTCACTGCAAGGAGCTTAGAAGGCAGCAGCAAGAAGGATATCTTCTTTCCCAAGATACTTGGAAGGAAAACACTAAACTACTTGAGTGGGTTCAAGAGGTGGGTCCCCTGAAAGTATTTTCTCACACGAGAGGTAAATTTTCCTTTGGCTATGGCAGCAGCAGAATTACAACCATAAATAACATTGTGAAAATGCTATTCTGAGTTTTAACTGGTATCTGTGTGCATGTTTGTATGTACATGCAAGTATATAGACCCTGCTTTCTCATTACGTGCATGTATTATGCAGACATTAATTACATTTTATAATTAAATTATATATTTCATGTGTGTTTCTTTATATAATGTAGTACTCCATATTACTAAGCAGAATTTTAACAAAAAATTATCCTTCAAAATGCAGTTTACTTATATATTTTCATTTTTATTTGCACTGTAGTAGACCTGTAAAGATTTCCTGTAGACACGCAGTGATCATATCAAAAAACACTGCTTCAGGCTGGCTACATCAGCCAATTATACTGTTTTATTACTTCCTTTTTCTGTGAGATTGGGCACTGAAAACAAATCAATTAATTATAGTCCTGCATTTTTGCAATAAAGAGCCTTTCAGGATCACGATGAGATATGCCTTCTATGCTGAAATGTTATTTTAAATTACCCTTTTCAGTTCACTTGTCACTTCCAATGTGTGATGCATGGGGCACAGCTCCATTTGTTTGCTGTTCCTACCAGCGTTTGAAAACTCTGAAGAAAAGACAGCCCACATTTTTAAAAAACACTTTCTAGAAATCTGTCACAGAGGAGAAATGCATTGGGTGGAAGGCGTTCAGTGGGTGCATATGAGAGGCAGCCAGAAGAGTAAAAAATGGAGTATTAAAGCACAAGAAGTGACACAAAGTGAGGAAACACAGCAACAAAGCTAAAGTCAAGAGAAGGATGCCTTCAGGCTGGAGAGGGCTCTTGCAGGCACAGCCAAGGTAGGCTGGGATGAACAAAACAAACCCAAGTGCTGCTGCACAAGACAGGGCCAATATGTGCCACTGGAACTTCAGGGAAGATTCTCACACTCCCACAAACAGGGAAGCCAGAGCACTTATAGGAAAAGTGCACAGAACCAGTGGGGGTGTTACTGCTGCTATTTGTGCTTCAGGAGGAAAAGGTCCTTCAAGCTCATGACCAAATCTTTTCTGCCCTTTCTGCAGTAAATTCAGACACACTAAAACCAATCTAATGTTATGGCAGATATTACAATGGGATATACTCAATATTTGATTTCACCATGATCAAAAAGAGTATCAAAGTTACAATCAGTTACTGCTTTTGTTTGTATAAACAGGATCACTATCAAAGAGCAAAAAGTAAACTTGTTTAATAAAAACAAGTGATGAGGCTGTCCCTGGTTGTCTAGAAAATGCAGCAAATTCCTTTTCAAAGTAGCCACCAGGTCAGCCAATAGACATCATAGTCTGAATTATTCTGCACAGCCATAAAAAAATTGTGCTGAGAACAATTATGTGACAAGTCCTTTGTAGAGATTCCATGGTAGTAGATGGAGAAACAATAGGGTTTTTCATCATTATTTCCCATAGCTCCTGGAAAAGGCTGCAGTCATTCAGCCTGCAAATACCACAAGTACATGCAATTGTGTGAGACACATGCATATATAAATATTTGGGTACAACATAGACAACAGTGACTGAAAGTTAAACCTGCCTCTTCTTGGACCTGAACTTTCAATGACATCCAAAAGAAAACCTGAATATTGTATTCTATGGAATTTCTCACCTGAAATTGGGAAGAGGCCGACTTACAAAATTTTGAATTCAAAGTTTACTACTGGAATGAGAACTACTACCTAGGTAAAAACATAACTAATGGCCCACAAAAAACAAGACTAATAGAATCAGAGTTCCCCAGGATTCTCTGAACAAAATTTCATATACTAAATTTGCTGGAAATTTATTTTAGAGCAACAACAATAATTTCATATTCAGTGACAAAGATTGTCTAATACTTGTATCAGTCAACACTGCAGGTAATGAACTTTGGCTTCCATCTGTTCTGCTCATCTTTAGAGGCTCTCATCCATGTATGACCATAGTTTTTATATAAACATTCCTACATTAGCCAGATTACTGTGAAAATTCATCAAAAAAAGTTACCTTGGAGTGCACAGGTGATAACAAAGCCTCTCCTAGTGAGAGAAAAATACCTCAGAAATCCAGTCTGTTCATCTAAACACCATATTGTACCACCCTTGAGTATATCTGTGCTAAAAAATTGACTGCTCCCTTAAGAAAAGCCAACCCAAACAAAAAAAAAAAACCTCCAATCTGATATTTCTGTGTATTAAACTCTTTGGTGAAACCCAGTATACATAGAAGCAGGGCAGGCATTCTGAACACACAAAAACAACAGTGTGATTAAAGGGTTCTGTCAATTGAAAACCTCCAGGAATTTCTTCATTTTAGCCTGAAAGTGCCCATTGCTGCTCTGCTTGCAAACAGCAGAATGAGCATAATACATGTCATAAATTAAACATCAGAGAGATTCCTAATGTTCCATGAAGGCATTTATTCACACTGAAAAGTAACATTTAGGTATTATATTTTATGCTAGTGATGGAGTATTACTCATTCATCAGTTCTTTCCAGAGATCTTGCTATGAATATTCAGCTCTTGATGACAATAATGAGAATCCAAGGTGCTCTGCAATACTTGGACTCTGGTATGGCACCATTGTCATACAGAGGAACCAGAGTGAACAAGGCTGTAGTACCACACATGCCACTCAAAACTTGTGGGATGGGATAGATCAAGCTAAACCTGCATGGAGTGGAGGAGGAAAAGCGTCTTTGGAAACAGAAATGTCAACCAATTTCGAACTTTGAGATCTGTCAGAAGGGACATGACTGCATATTTCTTTCTTGGACTCAAATTTCAGATGGCAGAAGAAGATGAAGGAAAAGAAACAAAATTTTCAGAATCTTCCAGAATGCAAATAATGCTGAAGAAAACCTAGTTCTGTGAGGACAAAAGCTGCTTAAAGGGTCTGCCATGACTTCTGTGAGGCTGGCAAAATACTTGGATGCAATTCAATTACCATTGTTATCATTGCTACTTCAAGTCTGTCAGGTTCTCTTGCTTCTCAGCAAATGAGGAAAAGGGCTGTTATATGGATGTAAAACAGACTCCATTCCTAATCATCCTAGAGATGGTGCTGGGGTCAGCTATTCTGAACAGCACCATGTACTGTGTGACTCAATTCACACTTGCAGGAATAGTCATTAAACAAATTAAAAAACATTAAACCCTTTCCTACTACCCTGTCTGTGAAACAAACTTCATCTAATCTTGGTGATTCTGGTTGGGCAGATTTAGGGAGAAAGAGTGCTAAGAGACATATTAACAAATTATAAAAATACTTTTAAATGTTGCATTTTTTAAGGGCTCCTGTCTTTCACCTCAGCACATATCAGACCAAGTTTGTGCCTCTTTTGATACCAAATTAAAATTTGAAATACTTTCTGATAAGAGAATTTAAATCTCAAAGTTAAATAGTTTCTGTGTGTAGGCTTTGCTCCAGTAAAATTGTGGAAAACTTTTTTTGCTAAGGACAGTTACTTAATGCTTGCATATGTCACGTTGGTCTGTGTAGAGCTGATATCATGGTTGCTGAAGAAGACAGGATATGGAAGTAATGAAAAAGGTCATGTGCACAATAACTACCAAAAGCATAAATAAATCCACAGCTTTGCTCAGCACTCGTTCAACTTCACAATCACAGACATATGTGCCACCATGATTTACACATTCATTCACATCTTTGTTATCACTGACAATTTTTTTTAGTCAGATTTTCTTAAAGGGGGTCATAGCATGAATGTAGCTAACAAGTATTTCTGGCCACAGCACCAAGCAAAGGGATGCACTGGGAGGACAACATGCTGCATCAAATGTCAAACTGATATGTAACACAGCAGTGGGAGACACCAGCACTGATCAAACCATTTGTCCTTATGGGTTCCTTCCTACAGTTCACACTGTGAAGCACAGTCATCCTGATCTCTCTAGGAGAGAGTACAGCTGGTCCTACTGCTGCACAGAATGTACTTACAGCATGGAATAAAGGAGGGAGATCATCCCTACAGCGTTAGCTCATCTTTAGCAGTGCAGAGTAAGGAAGCAATATCTTTACTAAAACTATTTGTTAATTCTCTTCTGAATGCTGCTCTGGCTGAAATGTAACTGGGCGGAACGGGAAGAGAAAATGTAGACTCAGACACAAACAGAAGCTTTGGGCAATACATTATATCATCCTGGCTAAAATTTTTACTGTTGGATGGTATTTCCTTGCTGTGAAGTTTCAGGGCCATGAAGTATTCTTTTTATTAATTTCTGTTCTTCACTCCTTTGTTGAGGAGAGCCCTTTCCAGAGCTGTGGTTTGCACCATGCTAATGATATGGTCAGTGGTCCTTGGCTGGTGGGTAGATAACATTGGCCAATGTTCTAACTGACAGCAATCTCTTTCCCCCTTCACTCTGAATAAATCCAACTCATTCTCCATGGAAATGGTGCAGTTCTATGACAAATGTCAAAGGCAAAACTATACAGAACAGTTGGATAGTTGGTCCAACATTTAGACATGAGATGTCTAGGGTAGCTGTGTTGGCATTGTTGGCACACAAATAGGGAAACATACAGGTAATTCTTAAATGCAACAGGATAATCTTAAGGCTGGTTCATCAACCCCCTTTTTTCCCAAAGAATTACAGCATTTACCTTCAGTCCTGTCTGGTAGTTTCCCACTTTTGCTTGTTGTTCCAGTGTTGACTGTTTCAGACGAGGTGCTCAGTTTGGTGTTGGGGTCTCGCTTCGGTTTTGGAGGCGGCTGCTTTCGAGAGCTGCTGCTTTCATCATCAGTTCCTCCAACTGAATGAAGAGACTGAGATCTGACAGTGAAGCCACTGGAGCAGGGGTGTGGCAGTCTGTCCTGAGGAGCAGGCATTGTCATAAATCCCATGCGGAAATGTTTCCCCACGTAGCTGCCTTCATTTCCTCTTGCTACTTCTCCACCTATGCTGTAACAGAAAATACAAATGTAAGTAAAAGGTCCTCCTTTGCCTGAACCATATCTGGAACCAGGGTCTCAGCTCTGCCTGTGACAAGCAGATCATGTTTCTAAATTTTAAAACAAGCAATGCTCTTCTCTGAAAAGATGACTACTAAAAAGTCTATTTTTCAACACATGCTGCCAACAACTGAGACATAGATACACTGCTACACACTCAGAATTTTACAAAAAGAAATTTAAAAAACAAAAGCTTTTGTCAGGTTTCCTATTATTGTAACTAGAAATTTTCTACAGAAGAAATTTCAAACATTGAAAGTCAGAACTGAGTTTTCAGGAAAACAGGAGACTGTGAGTAGGCCAAAGAATAACACTTTAGAATTACAACAGGATGTATTGATCCACACTTCCTGACACTCATCTTTGACTACAGATGCTCGTGTAGCTTGGGAAACAAGGCTTCATAGCATCTAATCAATCTTTTCCCTTGAGACTAAAGAATGGTAGAGAAGAAATGTTCTAAAAATTACTTGGCTATAGGAAACTCAGCATCACATCAAATCCACATAAATCTGCAACACAAGCAGCTTCAGACTAGTAAATTAGAAGTGTAGGAGATGAAAAGACCATGGACACCAGGTGGGACATCAGGAAGAAAATAACCTCCAGCCTTTTAGAAACAGAGGTAAAGAAGAAGGAAAGTTCAGCTGAAACAAGTGCTACCATACACTGCATTTTTCTGTGGGTGTAATGACTGAGAACTTGATATTATTCCTGTTCCACTCATGCTTATCAGTTCTGAAAAACAGCTCTTACTGGTGTTTATACTGCAAACCAACAGCACATTTCAATTCAGGCAAGTCAGTGACTACGCAAAGAAACTCAGCAGCACACACAGGTCAATGTGGGCCTGTTTGCAAGGAGGTTTGAAATGGTACCACTGTGGGCACACAGAAATGTCAGCACAAGAACTGTGAAACATCAGAAAGCTCTAATTAGCTCCTGCTTCCTGGGTAAGTGCTTCTCTGAAAGTTTCTTACTTGATGTTGCCTTGGTCTGGTGAAGTTTATTTGGTGCTGGAACACATTTCCTTTCTTTAAAGACAAGAACATTTCTCAAAAGTGTGAAGAGTAAGCAAGGCCACCTCATTTCCACCCCATCTTCACTGTAGGTAAAACACAAGCTGTATCTAATTGTCCTAAAGACATCAGACTGGCCATGAGCTTTGTGCATGGTAAAGCAGAACTTGTTTTTGGTTTAACAAACAAAAAAGAAAAAAAAAAAAAAAAAAAAAAAACAAACACCTTTGTTTGCTTATTACTCTCCCTGCTTATTACTCTCTCTGCATTTTTATTCCATTTCTTCTCTAAGTGGAGATATCCACTTTCAAAACTGGTTAACAACAGAACAGCTCTAACTTACCATGTGCCCCTTTCCAGGGGCACTGACACCTACCCACATGTGTAAATGTGTGCACACATGCCTGCCACACATATGCACACACTGGTCCATGCTCACAGCCAAGTTGTTACTAAATCCTAATTGGCATCAATTCCAAAGGGATTTGCAGCCAGAAAGATCAAGAGGTAGAACTCATTAATTCGAATATTTCTAAAAAACCTGTAGTTAGTTTGAATGATTAACTAGATTAACTATGCCTCTACTAATCTTTCATAAATTGTCTGAAAATAATATAATCCTCTGACACTGGACTACAGAAAGAACCTGTCATATTATTTAAAGAAGATTACTATCCAAACATGATGAAGAATGCAGGTGGGGAGTCTGCTTCCTTTCTAAGTCTATTGGATAATCACATTTGGCGAAGAAAGTTTCAGTTTGCCGTGTCTCCAATGTTACAATTCTTAACAGTTTACATTATTTAATTACTGCATTTACTTCACTGCTGTATGAAGGTGTTTGAACCATCCACTAAAGCCAGGTTCTTACGGCAAGCTGGATGGACTTGCACAAATCCCTCTGAGATGATATATTTCACCCTTTTCCTAAGAATACACAGGACTGCATTTATATGAAGCATGGGGGGCGGGGG